>NW_018742205.1:4634433-5836635 GCF_001683475.1 Chenopodium quinoa | reverse complement strand
ATATCTGCAGGTGCTTGTCATAGAAGTTAATACAGTTCCTGGCATGACACCTTCCACCGTTTTGATCCATCAGGTAGAGAAATGACAAATTAAGTGCCTAATTATCATTGCTTTTTATCCGTTTAGGTTGTAGAGTTCTAAATGTAAACCTATTTAAGTTCTTTCCTCTGTTTTACTTGTTTTCCTATAAAATATTTGCAAGATATGACTACAAAATTGAAGGTGTTATTGTTAAAATCCTTTCGTTGCTGCTCCGTCTCTCTATTGGGATGGGCTTGGGGGTGAGGAAAACGTAAAATCAAATTGAAATCAATTTAACCCATATAACTCATCACTGATGAGAATCTACTTCATGGGCATGTTAGATGCAAACAGACCTGGTAATATTGATCTGGTTGTCCTGCAACTATCTATTACTGTAAAAAACCTCTTGATAATGTTGGTTGTGTCTTTTGGATATATCTCTAATTCTCAATTACTTGTTTAACAAATTAAAATGTGTGTAATGTGTTGCAGGCACTAGTAGAGCAGCCTCCCTTGTATCCTCACCAATTTTTCCGCAGGCTACTGAATTTTGCATCGCAGAGATCCATGTAATAGTTCTACATCTACCTTTCAACGTTGTGTACTTGATCTATTTAATTTATTGTGCTCAGTTGGAGTGATTAGCTTGAACAGAATTTTGCTCCATGCATGTAAAATTAGCCATCATAAGGCTGAAATTTCATATTGATTTGCTGCTATTATACAAGATTCATGTTCTTGAAATCGGTATAGTGAGAAACTGAGTTTTCTGTGACTAATATTCACAATGTTGTCTACTTCCCTGGACTTCTGATTAAGGTTATACTCCCTCTGTCTCACAATATAGTTTCTATTTTGGAGACCCAAAATGTTGTTCCTGTTTCTATTTTTGGATAGTATGTAAAGACCATTATACCCTCATTTTTTTTAACTTTATTAATTGAACTTTCTAATTTACCCTTAACTTTTGTCTATAATTGTACTTTTAACTTTTTCTCCCCTTAAATTATCCACTTACCTTGTACTTTTGTTTAACTTTTGTCTAGCTTTTTTCCACTTTTAATGTAATTCTCCCACTTCTCCTCCCATTTCTTAAATACCGTGAAGAAAACACAATAGGAACTATATTATGGGACGGAGGGAGTATAAACGAAATGTAATGGCATTATGCCAACATGATTCATGTTTCACAACTATGATCTTTATTTATTGTCTCCTGCTTTCTGCATTAACATCATGAATTGTTCTCATCATATTATCCCTGCCCGGCTGCCCACCTCGAAATTCTATCTACCTAAAGACTTCTATTCCTACCCTTTATCCCGGCCCTTTCCGTTCTTGACTTATCTCCTATACAAACACCCCTTACTGTGGGATGTACAAGAACCAAAATAGGAACGATTTTACCTTCCTATCTCTTCACTTCAAATTCCTAATTTCTTTTTCAAAAATTAAACCGTTTGCCTAACTCCCTTAATTTCACTCACACTTTTCTAAAAAAAAAAAACTCCCTTAATTTCAAGGGTTGCTTCGTTTGCTTGCCCCTGTTGTTGTGCTTCTTTTGCTTGCCCCTGTTGTGTTTCTTTTGCTTGCTATTGTTGTTGTGCTTCGTTTCTTCGTTGGCTGCTCTCTTCAATTATTTTTCTTCCTTCTTCATTGGCTATCAAATTTTAAGATTTTGGTTGTCAAATTTTGGGTTTTTGTTGTCAAATTATTGCTGATTAGAAATTGTCAAATTTTTGCGTTGCATTGTCGAATTGTTGGTATGTTGAATGTGAAGTTTATTTTTTTTGTTCTGTCGAATTAATTAAAAGTAGAAGTGTTGCTTCAAATTTTTTTTTATTTTTTTTTTTTTGGTCGAATTCATGAGTAGCAGTGTAATTGCAATTTCATTTTGGTGTTGATTAATTTTCAAATTTTTTTTTTTTTTGGCCAAACAGATGTTCCATGCACTGATCTTGCTTGTTAAGTAAAGGAACGTGAATTACCTACTGTTTCAGTACTTATAACATAAACTAGTTTTGATATTAAGTATTAGTTGAAATACTTTTGGTCGTATTTAACCCGACCCGAAAATTTTACCCGAACTCGATCATAACCTGACGTGTTTGAACCCGATATGACCCGACCTGAAACCAACCCGAGTTAACCTTAGGATTCGTGACCCGAACCCGAACATGACCTGAGATGACCCGACCCAAACATAACCCGTCAATTATTGACTTGAACCAAACCCAACCCGAATCCGAGATTGACTAAAACCCGTTTAAATCCGTTGAAACCCGAAATCAACCTGACATGTTACTAACCCGACCCGAATTCAGCCCGACATGTTACTAATCCGACTCGAATTCAACTCGATCTGTTTTTAACCGACCCAAACCTAATATAACCGACCCGAATAGTAATGCAATTAACTCAAGTTGACCCGAACCGAGCTAACTCGACCCAAACAGTTAAACACTCAAATTGACAAATCTACCTTTAACATTGCTTACACATTGATTCCTTAAACTAACTTTCCCACACCACACACATATCTTAACTCTTATACTCTTATCTAAATAGCTAGTAATCTTGTTTAGCAGATTAATGCTTTAAAATGTTTCCCTTAATGAAGCTAGTTAATTAAGAAGGATTGTAATCCGAATCATAAAGCTAATAATAAAGAATAGAGTATTAAATTGACACAACCAAATTAATGTCAACACCTTTTATTTGATTTATCAATGTTGTCATATTTCAACTATGTACCACAGTACTAGACTATCTAAACTCATATTTGAACTTATATGAAATTATTTATCCTAAAATAAGTGAAAAAAATGTAGTTTAAACCTATTAGCTTGAATATGAACTTATCTGAAATTATTTCTCTTACAATAAATGAATAAATTGATAATGATTACACGTGAACGTCAATACATGAACTGTTAACAAACCGAACCAAAAATGTACCCGAACTCGATATGACCCAACCTGAAATCAACCTGAGACCCAGATTAACCCAACATTCGAGACCCGAACATGACCCGACCTGGAAATGACTCGACCTGATTATAACTCACAAATTATTGACTTGAACCGAACCCGAATATGATCCTAACTCGTTTTAACCCGTTAAAACCCGAATTAAACCCGACTTATTATTCACCCGACCCGAATGTAACCTGACCTGTTATTGACTCGACCTAAATGGGACCCAAACCCTATAAGACGTATGACCCGACTTAAGCACGACCCAACCCGAACCGCATAGGTTATGACATTAACCCGAGTTGACCTGACTCACACTAACCCGACCCAAACTCGACCCGTTTACCCGAATTGACAGCTCTTGTTGTATTCAATATATACTAAAGTGTAGCAATTGCACTTGTTTGTGAAGCATGAGCAAATTGTAAATTTTCACTAGAAATGAACAAGTACAATAGAGTACAAGTGAAAATGGTGAGTAGTTTGACATATCATTAGTAGCAAAGGAAAGTAGAGAAAAAATTGAAGAACAAATGAGGTGAGAATAGCAGCAAAGGAAGTAAGTGAAATTGAGTAAAAAAAATAAAATAAAAAAATAATAATAATAGAGGGAAACCCCTAACCATGCTACTTAACTGAGTTTAGTTCATTAAATGAGTTAAATATCTAATTAAGAGCAAATCATGCAAGTAATATCATGCATAGGAAATGATTACAAGTATGAAATTATATTTGGAATTTTTAAAAACTAATGCACACCATCTATAATATTATTAAATCTCATAGGGACAACATGTTGACGACATGTGTCACTCCATGTCATAATGAGATTTATTACATGGCACCTCATGGATGATGACCTAACGCCACATATAAATATTTGAATCGTATTTAATCCCTCACAACCCTTGAAATTTCCAACTTTTATTACCATTATTGTTTTTTCAAGTGGACAACCACATTGATTCCCTAAATAAATTCCTTTGTACTTTATTGTACTATGTATTTGCCTTTTTAGTCCACAGTTAATGTCACTCTATTGTTTAATTAGCATTTATACTTAATTGTAAAACATATACTATTACATCTCTCTTTCTATCCTCATTTTTTTTTTCACTTTTTATTTTATTTTTTTTAAGAAACTTGTTATTTTATTATTTAAACTTAAGATAATGTTTTCAAGATATTATTAAAATTTAAGGCAATTTTTTCATTTTTCTGTAAACAAAATATGAGGCATCGCATGGGCCTTAAACTAGTTGGGAAATTAAAAAAGTTCAAACACACCATTGGGAATTTCCATTTCTTTTTCAAATATTAAACTGTTTGTCTAACTCCTTTAATTCCACTTACACTTCTCAAAAAAAAATAAAAAAAAAGTAAAAAAAATTCCCTTAATTTCAAGGGTTGCTTCGTTTGCTTGCTTTCATTGTTGTGCTTCTTTTGCTTGTTATTGTTGTTGTGCTTCGTTTCTTCGTTGGCTGCCCTTTTCATGTATTCTTCTTCATTCTCCGTTGGCTACCCTCTAAAACATAATCTCATATGCTGTGAAATATGGTTTTATAATTTAATCTATCTCAAATCAGTACTGCTTATGAAAGTATTATGGTACTGCTTATGAAATATGGTCTGTAATATGAAATATGGTATTGTAGGTGCTCTGAATTATGGTCTGAAATTAGTGTTATGATCTTATTCATTGGTCTGAATTTTCTGAAATTAGTATTATGATCAGAATTTTTGTTCTAAGTTGTGTGATTCTCAAGTGTGAATTTGGGGTATGTATTATTAACCTTGGCATTTGTTTTCAATAATAGCTATACAATAGTATATTGTTTTCTTCATGCTATCAGTATACTACTATTTGAAGCTTTACTTGAAATATCAGAGCAAAAATTCATTACAACAAAACAAGATTAAAATCATTGAACTCATACTTTTTATTTCATACCCTTTTGTTTTCGGGAAATATGAATACGGGAATGGGAAAAAGTGTCCCTATACTTTGCAATCTTTACGCTAATTCGAATAAGAAAGATAATCAGTTTAAGGTGGCGATAGATCAGATTGTCGCAGATAAAGGTAAAGGTTGGTCCTTTCTTTAAGTGTTGTATCTGTTTGAGGGAAAGGACTCCAAAAAATTATTTATGGTGTCCAGCGAAATGGTTGAGTTATTATTGAATCATTATAAGGAGATAGAGAAAAACACAAAAACTTGGGCGTTCTGCTTTGGTAAAAAATCGCCTATAAGGATGACCCCGACTTTAGAAGATGTCTTTTTTCTTACTGGATTACCCATTATTGGCAAAGTAGTGATCCTTCAGACTAGTTGGGACAATGGAGCCTTTGATAGAGTATTTGGGAGGGTTGTCAAACATATTTCTTTGAATTCTGTACAACAAATCGCATTGGATCCACTTAACCCACTAGATAAAAAGATTTCTGCCACTCTTTAGCTGATCTTTCACCGTATGATCGTCCCGGTGCATAGTGGCTATTTGTGACCGACTAACTATGTAGAATTCATAGAAGCAGAGGTTTACTCATATGGCTTGGGGGCATCAATTCTGTATGTACCACATACCGAAGCTCCAACATGCCTTGGAAATCGAAGTGAGGCAACCGATAAGACTGTTGGCTTCAGTTTTTGACACCCTTAAAAATGATTGCCACAACACAAGAGGGGGGGGGGTTAAGGGCTAAGGTGAACGTGAAGGTGTGCAAATTAAAAAAACATAAGGATGCGGTACACCCTCGAAACAAATTTCTTTTGTTTCAATTTTTTTTTCCTTGTATGAACAAGCAGTATTTGGAATCCTTATGATTCAATCGCGTAGGGGCGTGATCAAGTTAAACAACTCAGATTCTTAAACTTGAATGTTGCGGTGAATCATCCACCACATCTTGTAGCAAAATAAATTCGGGAGATTCATGGACATGATATGTCGGAGATGAGAGATTCTCTTCATTGTATTAAAGTGAAACAAAACAGTGGGTCATGCGAACAAGATTATTTAAAACATTATAAAGAGAAGATCGAGTTGTGGGAGGAGACTCTTGCTAGAGTAGAGCATTTTTTTTCCCCACAACTCCGAGCAACGCAACAACTCACATCATTTCTCTTCCTCGCATCACAACTACGAGCAAGACATCATCTCACAACTATGAGCAAGGCAGAGTCTTCGAGCATGGGGTAGGGTGAGGACTGATGGACGCTGCCTTGCTCGTAGTTATGATGTGAGGAGGAGAACTGATGTGAGATGTTGCCTTGGTCAGAGTTTTGGGGGAAGAGATGCTTTACTCCAGCAAGAGTCTCCTTCCACCGTACAACTCAATCTCCTTTTTATAATGTTTGAAATAATCTTGTTCGCATGAGCCACTGTTTTGTTTCACTTTAATATTAAAAAGAAAATCCCTTATCTCCGACAAATCATGTCCATGAAACTCCCAAATTTGTTTTGTAATATGATATGGTTGATGATTCACCGCAACATTGTAGCAAAACAACAGGTTAAGAACCTGAGCTATTAAACTTGATCATGCCCCAACACGATTGAAGCATAAGGATGCTAAATAATGTCCTGTTTATACAAGGTAAAAAAGAAGTTAATTATACAATGAAAATAATAAATCTTTGAAAAAATAAAGAAATTTGTTTCGAGGGTGTACCGCATCCATAAATTTGTTTAATTTGCACACCTTCACCTTAGCCTTTAAGCCCCCCTTGTGTTGTGGCAATCATTTTTAAGGGCGTCAAAAACTGAAGCTAACATTCTTGTCAGTTGCCCCACTTCAACTTCAATTTCCAAGGCATGTTGGAGCTTTGGTATATGGTACAGACATAATGACTACAAAATAATGTACAAAAAAAATTAGCAAACCAAGTTTTAAAAACATATATCAAACATAAACTAAATGAAAAGTAAAAAAATTTTACATTACCAAAGGAATCCAAGTGTTGCCAGTGACGGCTACCACTTCATTCTCTACAAAAGAGCTCATGTCGTGGTAGATGAATGCCAGCATTGCTGCCTCTAGGCAAATGAGTCAACCTCTGTTTCTATGAATTCTAAATAATTAGTCGAGCACAAATGGCCACTATGCGCCGGGATGATTATATAGTGAATGATTAGCAGAAGAGTGCCAGAAATCTTTTTATTTAGTGGGTTAAATGGATCCAATGTAATTTGTTGCGGAGAATTCAAAAAAAAAAATGTTTGTCATTCCTCCCAAATACTCTATCAAAGGCTCCACTGTCCCGGCTAGTACAGGGGATCACTGTTTTCCACTAATGGGCAATCCAGTAAGAAAAAAGACATCTTCTAATGTCGGGGTCATCCTATAGGCGATTTTTTTTTTACCGAAGGAGAACGCCTAAGTTTTTGTCTTTTCCTTATCACCTTATAATGCTTCAATAACTCGACCATTACGCTAGACACCACATATAATTTTTTTGAGTCCTTTCCCTCAAACCGATACAACACTTGAAAAAGGGACCAACCTCTATCTCTATCTGCGACAATCTGGTCTATCGATACTTTAAACTGATTATCTTTCTTCTTCAAATTTGCGTAAAAATTACAAAGTGTAAGGAGTGTATTTCACATCCTCGTATTCATATTTTCAAAAGGCTTTGAAATAAAACATACGAGTTTAATGATTTCATCTTGTTTTGTTGTCATGAATTTTGCAAGTCATTGTTATTGTCCTATGTAATACATTGCTCTGATATTGCAAGTAAAGCTCCAAATAATAGTACACTTACAACATGAATAAATCAATAAACTATTTTAAAGCTACTATTGAGAACAAATGCCAAGGTTAATACATATTCCAAATTCACACTTGAGAATCTCACAACTCAGAACAAAAATTCTGACCAATAAATAAAATCATAATACTAATTTCAGATCATATCTCAGAGCACCTACAATACTATATTTCATATTACAGACCATATTTCATATTACAGACCATATTTCATAATACCATAATACTTTTATAAGCATAAGATAGATTATAAAACCATATTTCAGAGCACATTAGACTATGTTTTGAGAGGGCAGCTAACGAAGAAGGAAGAAGAATACCTGAAGAGGGCAACCACCGAAGAAATGAAGCACAACAACAATAGCAAGCAAAAGAAGCACAACAACAGGAGCAAGCAAACGAAGCAACACTTGAAATTAAGTGATTTTTTTTTCCTAGAGAAGTGTGAGTGGAATTAAGGAAGTTAGGCAAATGGTTTGATTTTTGAAAAAGAAATGAGAAATTACCAATAGTGTATTTGAACTTTTTTTTAATTTCTCAATGGTGTACCTTAGTTTTTAAAAACCCCAAATATAATCCCATACTTCTAATCATTTCCTAAGCATGATATTACTTGCATGATTTGCTCTTAATTAGAGGTTTAACTCATTTAATGAACTAACCTTAGTTAAGTAGCATAGTTAGGGGTGTCCCTCCATTTGTTTTCTTTTATCACTCAATTTCACCTAGGCTCATAGCAATTCGGCTACTTGTCCCAAATAACTACGAAGTATGTTTTTTTAACAAAAGAAAAATTCAAGTCCCTCTTATTTTTGAACAAAAGCTATTGCACAGGTCTAAACGTTATGAATGAGAAGTTAAAAGTAGAAATTATAAACAAAGATTGTTATTTCTTAGAGCTGATCAAACTCAGCCCGACCCACTAGCCAGACCCCACCTGATTTTGGGCGGGTTTTTTCGGCCCGACCCGATTTTTTTTTTTAATTTTTTGGGGCGGACTTGGAAAAGCATTTTATGCAATGTCAGTTGGTTTTTTTGGCCCGGCTTGAAAAGCCCGCATAACTTGGCCATTTTGGGCGGGTTTTGGCACATAGTTTCCGCCCCAAAGCTTGGCCCAGCCCGACTCGACTCGAGAAGTGGGCTGGTTTTTCTGGCATTGACCCGATCTGACCCGGCCAATGATCACCTCTATTATTTCTTTTATTTTTCGATACATGAATTGTTCTGACTTTTATGTTTATGAACGTACAATTTTGACCATAAATAATACTCGTAGTTCTTTATACTCCCTCTATCCCCGAAACTTCGACCCTTTTTAGCATTTTTCACGGGTATTAAGAAACATAAATGGGAAGTGCAAGTGTATGGGGGAAGCTAATAAAAAATACATTGAAAAGGTAAATTTACATGATATTTGCAAAAAAGTAGAGAGAAAGTAATAAAGTACATGGAAAAAACAAAATTTAATGGGGAAGCTAATTTTGCATAATATTGTTGCAAATTAAAGGGTATTTTAATACAAATGAGATGATCATTTTGGGACTAAATTTTAGCCATAAGAGTTGAAGTTTCGGGGACTGAGGGAGTAATAAAGTTAATAACAATAATTCTATGTATTACATAGTATTACAAAGTACGTATATAGATAGGATAAAAGTCGTATTTTTGACATAACCAAAATAAACTAACGCTTTGAAGTTTGAACCAAAGTTTTGACTTCAACGAATAAACGTAGAGAGTCTTGATACTAATATTGTAATATACCATCATGAAAAAGGAACCATTGAACCAAGAAATGCTTGTCCTAATTGTAGACTAGTAAATGATATAAACACACCTCTGTTGGATAATGCTTTTGATTAACGACTTTAAAAATATTCTAGAGACTAACAATGTTTTTCATGGGACATCTTAAAAGTTTAAACGGGGTATTCAACTCGATTTTCGAAAAGGTCATGTCTACTTTATTCAAATACGAGTAATTAATTATTACAGTCAAATTTTTTCTAGAATATAGCGGATTTTGCAGCTAGCCAATAGCAAATTAGCAAGCATAGCCTGTTTTGTTCTTCTCGAATTGTGTTCTGTTTCAAGAATTTTTGTTTTCAAATATTTGTAATTTTTGAGGAGGCAAATTTTGACATTGTGGGCTCAATGGTGTTGAGATTTCTCTGTTTTTTTTTTCTTTTTTTATATATTCTTTTTTGCTTTTAGACACTGTTTTCTTTAGTAGATTCCACTAAATTTTTAAACATATAATTAAGGAAAATATTACACTAATTTGTTCATTATCATCCTTCTTTGTTGATAAATTTGCTCAGTTTTTTTGGTGTTCTTCATAGCATGAGAATATGAGATGTACTGCTTTCAAGAGCTGCAAAAGAAACTCGCTAGTTTGAGGTAAGCTGCAATACATAACTATGCATTTTTCACTTTCTACATTATTTTCATTTTGAATGAAGGAAGAGGATTTTTTGTGTACAACCACATGAGACAAATTCTTGGTTCATGTAGCCGACCCCGAATTTTCGGCATTAAGGCGAACTTTATGGATGTTGTGGTGTACACCTTTTTAAGTTTGTGTGTGTTTGTTGTCCATTTTGTAGACCTCTGTTAGTAGTAGTATTACATTTGCCTTCGTTTTTGGAGTTGAGGATATTTGAGAGCTAGGGTTTTACTGTCACATAGTGTAGAGAATGATTTAACTAAAAGCTTCAATTTATTTGCCCAATTGAATTAGTTTTCTGGATTGCTTATCATTTGGCCATTTGGGTGTGTTTCTTTTGTGGGTTATTGTAGGTATTGCTATCTGGGTAGTCAAGTTAAGTTCTTGAACCATTGGTTGTTTATTATGGTATATTGAAAGGTGGATAAAGAAAATTATAAAGCTTTTGGAATTTTTGAAGAATTTGTAATGGTTTCAACTGGAAATGAAGGAGGTTCTGGGTCTAATTTGAGCCACTCAGGTGACTGTGAGACCTTAAATGGGGCTAATAATTCAAGGAATCATGTGTCTTTGCAAGTTTCAACATCTAGGAAGGGACTATTAAGTGATGAAAAATCGCCAAGGGGATTCGACGAAAATCCTACTAGTCTTTCTAGCAGATTGAAGTTACTAAAAGTCAGTCCTAAAGGAAAACGGGGTTCTCCCTCTGCTGGTTTTCTTAGGATATCTGAGGACAAGGATGAGTTCTCGAGTAATGCTCCTGTTATGCAAGGTCTTCGAAAACGTTTCAAAGATGTAATGTCTAGTAAAGTTGATTGGCCTTCTGTGAGGCGAATGTGCAAAGAGTGGATTAAGAGACCGTTGAATATGGTTCTCCTTTTGTGGATAGTTTGTGTTGCCGTGTCAGGTGCAATTCTGTTTCTTGTGATGACAGGAATGCTAAACCATGTTCTGCCAAAGAAATCACAGAGGGATGAGTGGTTCGAGGTTAATAACCAGATTATCAATGCCCTCTTCACACTTATGTGTCTTTATCAACATCCAAAGAGGTTCTACCATTTGGTGCTTTTGTGTAGGTGGAAGTCAGATGATATATCAGTGCTAAGGAAGACTTATTGCAAGAACGGCACTGCTAAACCTAATGAATGGGCACACATGATGGTTGTGATTACTTTGCTTCACATTAATTGCTTTGCTCAATATGCTTTATGTGGCCTTAATTTGGGCTATAGAAGATCTGAGCGGCCACTAATTGGAGTCGGTGTTTGCATAACATTTGCCATAGCTGCTCCTGCAGTCACAGGATTGTACTGTGTTCTTAGCCCGCTTGGGAAGGACTATGAATGTGATGCTGATGAGGAAGCACCTAAACAGTTGAGGAGGCAATCCTTGGAGAAAAGATTTGCATTTGCAACCCGAGATGAAAGAGGGATTGTTGAGAACAAACCTGAGTGGAAAGGAGGTCTGTTTAGCTTATGGGAAGATTTTTTTTGTGGCATATCTCTCAGTTTTCTGCTGCTTTTGTGTTTTTGGTTGGAATCTGGAAAGGCTAGGTTTTGGGAATATGTATGTTAACATAGCAACATTTCTCCTTTTCTGCACGGCCCCTTTTTGGATCTTTAACTTGGCTGCTGCCAACATTGATAATGAAACAGTCAGAGGCATTTTAGGCATTACTGGTATTGCACTTTGTGTTTTTGGGTTGCTCTATGGAGGATTTTGGCGTATTCAAATGAGAAAACGATTCAACCTGCCACCAAATAACATGTGTTTTGGAAAACCAAATGTTGCAGATTGTGTTCAGTGGCTCTTTTGCTGCTGGTGTTCTCTGGCACAGGAAGTCCGAACTGCAGATTTTTACGAGACTGTCGAAGATAGAATTTACAATAAGAATGGATTTGACAGCCATTCTACTCTTACCCCATTACCTCGTGAAGGTAGTACTGATAGGTCAGGTGCTCAATCCACGTCTGATTTGAACACCTCATTTTGGTTAAATTCTGGCTTATCCAAGATTGAACCTTCAGTATTGATGAATGAAACTATGATGCCACCTAACCCAGCTACAATGAGAATGGAAGTCGAGGATCTTAGGGAAGTATGAAGTTAGATTGAACTGGATTTGATTCATATACCTGATGACTGTAGTAATGAGAAACCAACTTTGCAGCTCATATGTACTTTTGCTGTCTTGGAAATGCATGGTTTTTGCTGCTCGCAAAGGGTGAATTGCATCTCTGAAGTAAGTATCTGGCTAGGTTCATACAGCTGAATTTAGTTGATCTTTTAAATTTTTATTGCAATTTCTTGAACTTTATTTTCCTAGCTAGTAACATAAATTTTTCTTATTCGTGCAGCTTCTTTTGTGGGATGAGGTAATTATTACTCCTTTAGTAAGCATTTTCTGTGTGACCATTTTTTGCTGGTAGTTTGATCGATGCATACAGGGGAACATTGTATGATTACAGAAAAGTAAATACTTCCTCTGCATGCCTATCTGTAATTTTGCAAGGTACAAATATTTAGTCTTATGACTTGTAGTAACTAACAGTGACACTAAAGGTTTCTCATTACTGTCAAACATTATGCTCTTTCTTACTCCAACAATTTTCTTTGTTTGATTAGCTCAATTTTATTTTCTGGAATATTCACAAATTGCTGCATAACTGAACTTGATACTAGTCACTTGCATAGTTGCACTTACAGAATGAGCAAAGCTTCAGTGTGGTTTTGAGTTTTTATCGTTAGAATTTAAGTATAAGTGGTGCTTTAAGGTCAGACCCATTCATTCTTGTTAGGGAGGCTGCTTCAGGGATGAACCTTTCATTTTCGTTTATACTAGGCAATTTGCTGGCTCCAAAAGTTATTGGAATTTAGCACATGCCTGGCACAATAATATCTGATTTTGGCAAATTCCATTTGCTAGTTGACGTTGTTTAGCTTTTGCAGCTCCTCTGATAGCAACTTCAACCACGAAAAAGGCTTGGCCGTTCTCCACAAAGCCAAATTAATCTTCCCCCATTCTAGACCCTTATTAATCTTCCAGTAAAAGGGCCTTGCAAATCTCTTGGACCTGTGCCCCATTTCTCATCCAATGATCCAAGTGAGAAGTGACCAATCTTTCTGTACCAGTTTCAGTAAATCAGTGTCTGAGATCTCATATCATCAGTTTGGTCTACCCAGGCTTCATCTAGTTCGTCACTCTTATCACTGAAAATATACTTCCCTAATTTGCTCACCTTACCCTTGGGTCATCCATTGTAGGCCTGTCGTGGCCCTTGTCATGCCTCTCCCACCCCCCGGGTTCTCCATTTTCCCCATCTTCACATCAGCTAAGCAACGTTGGAAGCCAGGTAACAAGGCTCCCTGAGGAAGATTAAGCATGAAGTGTCTGAGAATTTTAGGTGATTTCAACCAATATGCCTAATTCATTTGAAAGTAAGGAGGAAGAATTCGAACATTTTAACTTGAAAGTGTATCTTCATTGTTCAAGTTCCTAACTCAAACTGTTGCAAGCTCAATTTCGGCTCTACTTAGTATCACCCCCTAATTTTGACACATAATGCACAAATAAGGAGATTATACAGGTGCAAGGAAATGTTCTTCACAACTCACAAGAGGATAGGTACTTAGGTGCATGCAACTGTATCGAGTGCTAAGAAGTTCGTTTAGCCAACCTAATGATTTTGGTTCGATTTATATCATTAATGTTTGAATTTGGCTATAAATAAATTGTGCTCCCTTAGTCACTAAAAGTTCTTCCCATTTTGATGGTGTTTACCTCACAAAAAAAGTCTAAACATGAAAAACTTTTAGAGACAACGTAATTATATTATATTGTAAATAGAAATATTTATCCTTAAGACCATCTCTATTGGTGAGACTTAACTTTGAGTATTGAAACACAAAATGAGTTGTTTTTTTTACTTCCAATGGTGATACCTAACCTACTTCTCAATTTAACAACTCATGTAAAGTCTAATTTCCCAATAGTGAAACTCTTTAAAGTATACTAATGTCACTTTCAATTTATGGCTTACTAAATCCATATTGTAAGTATTTCAAAAAAAAAAAAAAAAATAAAAAAATAAAAAAAAATAAAATAAAAACTTAGATAAATTACAAAATATATTATAATATTGATAAAGGGCTTACACTTTTTGTCAAATGAGACTCAAAGTTGAGTATCTAAACTTAGCAACTTTCTTTTGGAGTTGCTAAGTTTATATACCAACTTATTGGTATCCTTTGCAAAAAATACTCTCTCTCTCCTAAAAAAACTCTCTTAAAGTCTCACCATTGGAGATGGTCTAAGTATAAGAGATGAAAAAGTTGACCCAATATAAACTAGACACAAAAGAAACGGATCGGTGTAAAAAATATACAACCTATTTGAATTAGATAGATTGAGTTAGTGTTTAGATTTCCAACACGAAACTAATACGTAACTTGAGCCCAAGAATTATAGCCAATAATTTATAGAATTGATAATAAATCTTTTGATGAGGCTAACTCTATATAATACTTCACATAACACGACAATTCGACATGAATTGGAAACAAAAAAAATTGGGCTAGGGTCATAAGTTTTCGGTACGTTTAGTTTAACGAGTTAATACTACATTATACATTTAACTAAATGAGTCGAGAATGTATTGTAATTCCGTAACCTATTTAGCTCTGAATGAGTCAACTCTACTAAAAATTCTTGTAAAATCTGAAATATCTGGTTTATGAATAAGCGTTGTTACTTGTTAGAAAGGAATAAGGACGTAAAGGACCCATTTGAATGGTATAAGCGTGTACCGACATAGATCCTTTTGTAATTACTCTTGTACATATCTGTCTTTTCTTGAAACACTGCTTATCTTGGTGTCCACATATTCAGGGGGGGGGGGGGGGTTATTGTGTACAATAGTTTTTTTTATGAGTTGAATTAGCATTTGATGAATTATTATTGGCAAAAAAATCCATTAATAAAAATCTTAACACTTTTACAGTTTTACTACCACATTGTATGGAGAAGGCAGAGATGTAGTAAATGCATAACGAGGAACATGAGGGTCATTTCACGAAAATGTATATTCTGAATTTAGTAGTATAATTGAGTGATCAATAGTATCACTGGATGATTAAATAGTACCATTGAACATTCAGTGGTACTATGTATGTATGTGGTGATACCTATATATTCATTCAGTGGTACTAGTTACGTGTAGAAATAGTATCACTACATAGTCAATGGTATTATATAAGCTTTCAGTGGAACATTTAAAAGTGGTCCCACTTAGCCATCTCTCTCCTCCTTTTTCTCATCCCACGTGCTTTTCAATATTTTAGTATTTGTTATGCATTTGCAAATGCATATCAAACCTACATTAGTACCCCTATGTGGTTTTTCTGTCTGATATAGAAAAACATACTCTGAGTGCTGGTTTAAGTACCTTAACTTGCTTGCTTTGCTGCTTTTAACTAACAGAAAACAAAATAAAAACGAAGCCAATCCATACTAAGTACCCAACGAAGGTACCATCCTAGGCCTCGAAGCTCCCTTAAATCTTCCAATAAAACGACACGAAGGTCCTCCGAGACGGCCTCATAGAAAATTAGTTTCTGATTAGATGTTACCCTAATATTAGCTAATTTGTCTGTCACTTGATTAGCATCCTTGTAGCAATAGAGAATTATTGTACTCGTATCTATGTAGGGGTATATGCTAGTACATGGACACTTCATCCAACTGTTGTATCTTTGTCGGACACTGTGTCAGACACCGACACTTGTGGGACACACAACGATACGTCTCGGACTGTATCCTACTATGATATGGGTTGTTCACTTTTTTTTTAATGGAAAAATTTAAGTAAAGTAAGATAAATAAGGTAATTGTTAAGTAATATAGGTGCCTTTATATATAGTTCATTGTTAATATGATACAATTATAATCTAATGAGAGGACGGAATGACAAATATATGGCCAAATTCATTTTTTAAAATATATTATATGAATTTTAACATCCCGTACCCATGCCTCGTTTTGAGATAAACGTTTTCCATATCCGTGTCAGTATCCGTTCTTGTGCAACCTATCACCTAGGATATATGTACTTAAACTATCTTAGATTAACTTCTGCTAACTTGTCAGTTTTGCAACAAACAAAAAAGGCTATATAGACCTTGTGTCCTTGTAACATAACTGTCTTTGTATACCATAATAAAAAAGTAACAAGTAATTAATTCATTCACATCATAAGAAAATATATTTACAGCCAAAGTACACAGCTAATTAACTAGCTTAGTTACATTTAAAATAAGCTAAGAACTTAATTTGTAGATCAAATAGCAAGCACAAGGCCAGGCATGGACGGATGGACCGAGTACTACTGCGCCCAAACATTTGGCTCTGCCAAAGGGTCTCTTTCTGGTTCACTGGCCTAATTTTCCACCCGCTTTTATGGGGCCTAAGGTCTTCTACTGTGAGCCATGTATTAAAGTATTCTCTAAATTGTGTGATGAGCCCACCTCTTAGGGTCCAAACATGGACCCAATAAGAGTGGGTTCCTTCCCACCCCTCGGCGATGACCCGATCTTCGTCGAGGGTCATGATAGACCGGGGCTCGAATTGAAACTCAGGCGTGGCCGACTCACCTGTCAACACCCGCCTCATGTGTTGGCATTGAGGCGGTCCGTGAAACCACCACTCCAAGTCACTTGCTAAGTGATTTGTGACACTTTCTCCATCTCCTTTTGTAAGTGCATTGTAGAAGTCTTGAACCATTGCTATATTGGACTCATTTTGTGTATATTTTGACATGTTAAGGGTTTATTTTTCTTCTTGTTGTTGGAGGGTTTTGATAATACAAGTGCAAAAGTATGAGTTATTGCAAGTTATGATGTGCATGGATATATTGAATAGAAATTTGGACCTCTATTTATATACATAAATTTAAAGGGAAGGGGCTAGGAAATTGGGGTTGGTGGCCCACCATTGGTAGCAAAGTTGAGATCGCACGCCCCAACTAATAACACTTAACTATTTTCAATATATATATAAAAAAAAAAATAAAAAAAAAAATGAGTGGTGCTACTTGCTATTAATGATTATTTGTCATATCAACATGAGACCAACAACAACTTTCAAATTATAAAATGGTGGCAAGAACATAAAAAAAGTTTTCCTATATTGGCGAGAATTGCAAAAGATATACTTGCAGTTCCCGCTTCATCTGTTGCTTCCGAGTCTGCTTTTAGTGCAGGTAGAAGAGTGTTAGATGAAAAAAGATCTCGCTTAACTCCGGAAAGCATTCAAATTTGTGTTTGTAAGAAAGATTGGGATCAAGCTGAAAGAAGACTCAAGGTTTAAAGGAAGACGAAGACGATGAAGATGATCCTGTGATGATATTGGAGTCGTCAACGGATGATGCAGCTTCCGGGGATGATGATGCAACAAACATGGGTGGCTAGAAAAGTCTAAATCAGGTACGCTAAGAACTACGTGGGCTTTGATTCTTTCGGGATACGTAGGCAACTTATTTTTCGAAAATTACAATTTAATTGCAAAATTAAATTTTAGTTTTCTAAAGATAGGTCCAAGCCCCCCCCCCCCCAAACTTCAAAAGAAGTACAATATAAGAACTACGCTGGCTTTGATTCCTTATTTTATAATATAAGGATACGTAGGCATCTTAATTAAGAGCAAGCCATCAAATTGTTAATTTTGTAAAAATTAAAACACCACACAACCCACCCGACCCTAACCCACGAACCCACCCGACCCTAACCCACAAACCCACCCGACCCTAACCCACCTAACCCACAAACCCACCCGACCCTAACCCACTAACCCACCCGACCCTAACCCACCTAACCCACAAACCCACCCGACCCTAACCCACTAACCCACCCTTCGACCCACCCTAACTCACTAACCCACCTTGACCCGTCTAACCCACGAACCTAGCTCGACCCACCCATGACCCGTCTAACCCACAAACCCAGCTCGACCCACCCACGATCCGTCTAACCCACAAACCCAGCTCGACCCACCCACGACTCGTCTAACCCACGAACCTAACCCTGGTGTGTCCAACTTCTCCGACCCAACCCACGACCCGGCCCACCCTACCCTACGTGTGTCGTGCCGTGTGTCATGAAACCCCAACCCGCGACCCACCTAACCCTAACCCAGCTCGCACGACTCGCACGGTGGACACCTCTACTAGTAATGTCTTTAGTGCATAATTACTTTTCATTTAGAAAAATGTATTAAACAAAACAAACAAATGCCTTGCTTCGAAGTCCTTACTATTTTTTAATTGGTGATTGAAACGGTTTTATGTTAATCAAAGTTTATTCTATCAATCAAAATTTTTGTCCTTACGTTTGCAAAGATTCGATATGAATTCTAACAATCAAAATTAACATAAAATAATATGAGTATATGTTACCTCTGTGTTTATTGATATTTTTGTTTACCCCTAAGACACGAAGATATGGGGTTTAGAAACCTAAGAAATAAGGTAAGTATGGCTCATAAGATTTCACCTTTAGGTATCAATTAACAAGGAAAAAAAAAATCTGTCAATTTCTATCATTTATAGGGCACACATTTTTGTTTCCCCGTTCAACCACATGACTCCTCTCTTATTCAACTATATGACTCCTCCCTTATTCAGCTACCTGACTCCTTTCAATCAATTTTTCTCTATTTTCTTTCACCTTTCACTATTTTGTTCTAACCTAACCGAATCATATTGCTTAAGTTTTCTTTCCCTTTTGAGTAATTTAACACAAGTTAATTTGTAACATCCTTATGCCATTTCAGTATTCCTTCATCAACCCATTTAAAAAAATCTGTTTACCTTTCTACCAGATTGATGCAGCATCATAAAAATTCCAACCCTAATACTTAAATTGAATCCTTAATTATGATAATTCAAGAAAATGAAAAACCATAACCATTACGTTGCAAATGAATTACAAACATTACTTATAAATTGTCTTCAACATCTTCGAATTTAGGGTTCTTGGATTTTTCGTTGTGGTTGGAGGAAAAGAGCAATAAAAGGAACGAAAATGTGGGTCCCATAAATGACAAAGTGGACGAAATATAGTTGTTTATCAAATAAAAGAAATTCGATAGTTATTCAAAAAATAGGCCTTCATTTTAAAGGGTAGTTTTGGACAAAATTTCCTATTATCTCCGTTAATTTTTAGTTGCAACAAAGGGGTATTAATTGTAAGATAGAAAAAAATTTCTTTGCTACAACTAACCGATGTAGTATTTCCATTATGTCAGATTTTGTTTAGTCTTTTGACTTATTGTACCCTTAATATTTTAAATTAATCACTTTTCTTTTTCACCTATATCTAATTAATTTCAATACTTTTCTATTTGATAAGAGCACATTATAACTTTTATACATACATATATACATACATACATACATACATATATACATACATATATATATATATACATATATATATATATATACATATATATATATATATATACATATATATATATATATATATATATATATATATATAAGGGATATATCGGTTGTTGGACAATCACCCCAAAATCAAACACTATTTCTACCTAAACTAATCTAAGACAAGTCTAGGGCAAGTAAAGGATCGTATCCACAGAGAATGGGTATGAGTACACCGAGAATATGAAACGGTTGTAATCTAGTTCAGTCACAAATTGGAGATTTTGATTAATTGACTACTATGGGGACAAACACTAGGGGGAAATGGGAATCGACACCAACCAAACCAATGGATCAATACAATATACAAGCATGAACACAAATTGGGTGATAGAAACCACAACACTAAGCATTCCTAAACCAAGTTCAACTAACATGATAAGCCAACCAAGTCTCAATGATAGAAAGTAGACTACTAACTCGGGTTTGTCTTTCGATCGGTCCAAGATAGCATTAAGGCAAAAGTAATTGGGATATCTCACCTAATTATCAACTAAGACTACTACATCATCCAAACAAGGAATCGTAATCAAGATAGAAATTCAGTTTAATCATACAAGAAAAGGTTCACAACCAAACTTCATCTTTAAATGCAAGCATAGGAGTGAATACATGAGAAATAAGTGGCCATCCAATTACTCATGCAATTAATCAATTCTTTACAATCAATCATCAACCCAACACATGCAATTAATAAATTCTTTAACAATCAATCATCAACCCAAAATGAACATGCAAGCACAAATATCAATCAACTCATGGCTTGGTTGGGTCTTCACCCAACCCCTAGCTAATAAACTACTCACTAAACATGGTGAAGAACAACATAGCTACAAGCTCTAATTTTAGCATTAATCTAACAAGTTGAGAGGAATAATAAAATCTAAGTTGATTGAACATGCAACAACAAATAATCAAGATTAGAGAAGAAATTAACAACTCAAAGCAATTAAAAAAAGAAAATAAAGAATAAGAGATGGAGGAAAGAGATTACTAATGAAGCTTCAAAGTTGAGGAATTGTTGAATTCAAGAGAACAAACTTCAATTAACTATTACAATGATTGAGTTTTGAGAGAAACTAAACTAATTAATGAGGGTTTAGAGAGCTAACTAAGAGATAAGGGTCTAAGAAAAACAAAGGGGAAGAAAGATCATTAAAAATGAAGCCAAGGGTCGTATTTATACCCTCAAGAATTACATCATAGAATCCGTCAAAAGCGGCTTCCAGAACAGTAGGAGCGCCCGCTCCTGCTTCTACAAATTGAGGCAGATTGTTGGAGCTCAACTAGAAGCGCCCGCTCCTTGTAGGTTGCACACCCGTTCCACTAAGAACAGCTCCAACGCAGATTGTGGTGCTTGGATTAGGAGCGCCTGCTCCATGACTGGTGCACGCCCGCTCCTAATCTTGCTTGATTTCCTTGAATGCGCTTTTGAGCCTAAGCTAAATCTTTACCTTGTCTTTGTACCTATAGACACGAGCACACACACAAGAGGAGCAGAAATACCAAAACCTACAATTATGTACAAAAAGGAGTTAGAAATGGGGTTGAAGTAGGGGAAAGAGTACAAAATTGTGTTAAAAATGCCATGATAAGTGGACAAATAAAACACTTATTACCCAGTAACCCTACTTTCACTACTTTTATATAAGTAGTAATTGTCTTATTTTTCTCTCAAACTAAAAATTATATGTACTCCCTCGAACTATACATTAAATTGTTAAACTCACATCAGTTCAATCCCCACCATATACTATATTTATATGTGTCAAGTCTGGTACGGTGTTGCAATTACTTCGAAATAGAAAGAGTCATACATTTATTAATACCAATTTTGAGGATGTCAGTTAAAAAAAAAAGTCTTATTTCTCTTACATAACTTTTTTATCTTTTTAATTCAATACATGTTTGTAATTATGTAAAATTAATAATGTGAAAAGTTAATACTTATTAAAATCGCATACGCATCAAATTGATAGAATTTATAGATCAATCATGGGTCTTAATCATTGGCTTGTAAAATCTATCAAAATTAAATTTAACAAGAATTCATACATCCATAATTAATTATAAATTATCATGGCTAAAGTTTTTCTCCCTTTGAATTGAATACTTCCAAAGGGATAGACATAAAATAATAAAATGAATTGACAGTTCCTACAAAGTATTATTATAATCCATAATAATGGATTTTAATTGGCTTATTGGCTTATTGGCTTGGGCCATGCTCTCCTCAACTTGAGAAACTGGGACATAGCTGTTAGTCACTTTCATTATGCATGCTTAATTGATCAACTATTCCCTGGATTTTGTCGTAAACTTCATTGATTTCAACTTTATGGGCATGGCGTGAATGAGTTTTGACTCTTTCTTATGCTAAACTTTAAAAAAAACACCCTAGTAAGCTAATTAACATTTATGTACATGAAAATTTAAACAATATTTATAGAGATAAGAGATAATAATTGTTTCGGGTGAAAACAATGGGACCTTGCCGAAGGTCCGCTGAAATGGAGAAGGCTGGATTCGGTCCAAGTTATGTTGGGCCGAAGGTTTCCTGCACAGTAAACACACGTAAACTAGCCTCGGGGGTGTTTCCGAGGAAGGCCCCTCCGATGCTAAAGTCAGTACAATGTGTAAGAAGAAGACACTATGCAAGAGAGTTTGTTGCTTGAGGCTTTTATGGAGTATATCAGAATATATGAATGAACATATGAATCTATGAATGAATCAGAATGAATCCCTCCTTGAATGTATCAATATGATGGCTTTTATACCTCATCATACATGGAGAGGTTGGGCCTTAGCCCAATTGGCTTGCTTTGTGGGCTGACCTTTGACTTTAGCACAATTGGAGAGTTGAACCTTGACCTTGGGCTTTTAATTGGATCATTTAGTGCTTAGGCCCAATTGGACTAAATTGGACCCAAACAACTTGCCCCCTAGACCCGATTTGGAAGGATGACGGGTCGGGTTTGATTTAATTCAGAAAAGGAGGGAAGTAAATGATTTAATTAATCCAAAAATTTGAATTTAAACCGTAATTAATGAGATAACAACGGTTAATGATTGTGGAAGTTGGACGGATAATGGGCAGTTTAATCACAAGATCATGTGTTTAACGGTTACTTAGCGGAGTATTTAAGAGAAATTAAAACGCAGACTCCTCGTATCCCATACCTGGAGATATAAACAGAGGCGCGTCATCTCTCCTCACTTATTCACCAACACAAACCCAGAATTCTCGAGAGAGAAACCAAGAACCCGCATCAAAACTTTGCAAATTCCCCGAGCATTAAGCTTAGAAACTGAGACTTGCCACTACGAACTCGTAAATCGGCAACTTTCGCTTCAGATTAAGGTAAATTCCTTTGATTTCAGTTTATTTTTCTTCGAATTCGAACTCCTTCCCCTTTTCTTTCGACTTTTTTCTTCGAAATAATCAATGGCAAGAGGAGTTAGAGGTAGAGCCCGTGCTCCAAGAAGAGCAAGGCCGATTCCCGATCCTAGGAACAGGATTGGGACCTGGAATGGACAAAGGCCAGAGTCTGACCCTGCTGAAGGGATTAGGGCGACTCCCCTTTCCTCGGCTCCTCCTCAGAGAACGGAGGAGCCGAGCGCTTCTGGACGGGATGATGAAGTTCCGGCTGTCCTTTGGGATATCCTCCCCGGGTTTTCAGAATGGGAGAATGCCGAAGTTGCTTCGGCCATGATAAAGAACCGCCCCTACCCATGGTGGGTGGAGAATGCCGATCAATATCGATTTGCCGAGCAAATTGAGTTGCATTACGGCATTTTTGAAGCTGATGGGTATTGGTGCCGAATGCCCTCGGCATCCGATAGAATCCATCGTCCACCCCCGGGGTATGTGGGGGTGTACACAAGACAGCTTCAGTACGGGCTGAGGTTCCCTTTGGACGTATTCGTCCGAGACTTGCTGATCCATTACAACATCTCTCTATGTCAGTTAACTCCCACCAGCATCCGAAGGGTGATGACATACTTATGGGTCTGCAAGTTCTTCAAGTACGTGCCGAACCTGCACTGCTTCAAAAAGCTCCATCGGCTAGTGCCAAATATTCAAAGTGGGCACGGAAGCCATGGTTCTGGGTGGTACCGGATTGAGTCCCGGCCCCAATACCTAACCATGTGGCCAAACGACTCTTCAGACAAGGACTGGAGAGGTCAATGGATTTGGGTTAGGGCACCCACAGATCCGGGCCACCCTTGCGTCTTCAGCGCTCCCCGGTACCTCGCTGAGCCTGATCCCGAAATGGGAAGTCTAGGTCCCCCCGCAGATAACGGGGCGGATCCGAACCTGGATCAGCAACATATCTTCGGCAAGCTGCCGAACCGGGGGGGGGGGGGCAGTGGCCGAATGCAGCATATCCCGGAGACTTGGCTCCCCGATACGCATTACGTTTTCCAAGAGAACATGCTAGCAGCTGTTGGCCTCAGCCGAAAGTTTAAGGATGGTAAGCTTCTTCGACTGGGGCCGAGGCTTTTTAACTATCTCTTTTTCTTCTCTCGCTTCGCTTTTTTATGCTGTGCCAACCTATCTGAACTAACCTTTCCCCTTTCCTTTTTCAGAGCGGGACGAGACCAACGTTGGCATTAACTACGCTCGTCTTGGTGTCAACCGAGAACGAGTTGTAACTGAACGGGCCCCGTCTATCACTGAGCCGAGGCATAGGGAAGTTCATCTAGACTCTTCCCACTTCCACATTGAGGCTGTTGCTCTGTATCATAGGCAGAAGCCTTGGTGGAAGAAGAGAGACCCCTGGTTTCAGCTGCTGGACGAAGAAGCTGAAGCTGCCCGTACAGCCGAAGAGGTTGCACGGGTTCTCGAGGCTTGCGAAGGAGGAGAAGGGTCCTCCAGAGCTGCTGAAGCAGAAGCTGCAACTAGAGCAGCTGAAGAAGACGAGGCTTTGCTGAAGACCTCGGTGAGCTTTCAGACTTAACTTTGTCTTTCTTTTTTCTTTTCTTCTTTCTTTTTTTTTTTTTTTTTTTTTTTTCTTCTTCTTTTTTTTTTTTTACTCACATTCTTCCTCCTCCCTGTCTGTTACAGTCTGAAGAGAGTAACAGACATAGAGAAGGGAAAGCTCCTGTTCGTCCCGAAGACCAAATACAAGGAGAGTCTTCAGACTCAGATATGGACGAGCAGCCCCTTCTGAAAAGGCGCCGAAGGATGGCCATCATCGGCCCTCATGACTTTCAGCGGAGGCCGATGACCATCGGCGTTGCAATAAGGGAACCCGAGGAAGGCAATGGATCGCCGAGGGTTCCCCGGCCACCACCCCAATCACCTCAAAAGACCCCTCCGCCACCTCCTGAGATGGAGGTGGATCAGAGAACTCCCGAATCTAAGGGAGGGGTCCAAGAAGAAATTAAGGAGAGTGCTGCTGAGCACGAAAACAAGGATGCCGTGATGTCCAGTGCTGAGGGCTTCACGGCAGACATCGCAAGAGAGGTTGAGGCTTTCGTCCTCACCCCTGAAGAAGAGGAGGTCATAGTAAATGACTCCTTTGAGAAGGATGATGCTGAGCCATCCAAAGCTAATCAAGCTCCATCGTCATCCTTCCCTTCTTTCCAGACTCTGCAATCTGGAGAAATGGGTTTCTCGGCCCCCCGAATTCCAATCCCAGACCACATCTGGGACCTCATATGGGGTCAGAACCGAGAAGGAGCTGCAGCCTACTTCGGCGATTTTGCTGGCATGTCCGAAGTAGATAGGGCAAGGATCTGGTCGCTGAAGGCCACTGCTGGGATGGGCGAATCCAGCAGATCAGTTCCTGACCCAGCCAGGTCTAACCAACTGCTGATGATGCAGGTAATTTTCCTTGCCTTCATTTCCTCTGAAATTCAGCTCTATTCTTTTTATTTATTATTTTTGTCTTCCTGTTTTCAGTTCGTGCACAATCAGACTCTCACTGTAGAGCTGATAGATACCCTACAAGATAGGGTAGACGCTGCTGTGCACGACAAGAAGGTAGCTGAAGAGGAATTAAAGCTTGCTAAGCTGAAGCAAGCAGCAGCTGAAGAGAAGCAGCAGAAGGGTGAGGAGTATGAGAAAAAAGCTGCTGAAGCCCTCAAAACCTTCTGCGACGCTATGGAGAAGGAAGTTTTTCCCCCACTGATGGAAGGGGAAAAATTCCTCCAGGAGCATATGGGAGTGGACGTCTCCAAATTCAAGGCTGCTGTTGAGAGCCGTATTCAGGAAGGAGCTGCTGCACAAGCTGAAGTGCAGCAACGTCTAGAGGCTCTTGAAGCCAGCCGAATGGCTGCTGAAGAGCTGCTCCAGGCCAAAGATGTCCAACTCTCAGAGGCTGCTGCTGCTGCTGCTGCCGAAGCTCAGAGAGTTAAACTCCATGAGGCTGAGGATCAACTGATGACCCAAAAAGTTGAAGTGGCCCAAGCTCAGACAAAGGCTTCCCAAGTTCAGCAGGAGCTGAATGAGCTGAAAAGTTCCTCCTCCAAGCTCGCTGATGAGCTGAAGAAATCCAAGGAAGACTTGGAGGAGACCCAGAAGAAGCTGGCTGATGCTGAGGCTCTACTCAAAGTCCGTGTCTATACCCAAGAGGAATATGAGATGGGTTTCAGAAACGGGTTCCGAGTATGCCGAAGAGTCTGCCTTCATGCTGAACCGAAGCTGGACTGGTCTAAATGTGCTGAATGGGTCCAGAATCCCGAAGACCCTCATATGAAGTATGCAACTCCAGCCGAAGCTGAAATCCTTAAGGCTGAGGAAGCCGAAGAGGAAGCTGAGAGAATGGAGTTGGAAGCTGAACAGAGGGAAAGGGAGGCTCGGCAGAGTGCAAAGCCCGCTTCTTCTGCTGCTGGGGCTGAGGCCACCATGGGGCTCAACGCTGATCAGTCTGATCCTCAGGCTGAAGCATAGGAACTCGGGCAGTCGTCTTCAGAATCTCGCGGTTCATCATGTGCTTAACTTTAGACTTGCCGCTTTCTGAATTTTTTGCCTTGTTTTTTGCTTCAGCTTGCCTTGTCGTACAACAGTTTATTTTTTTTTGCTTATGTACGTATTTCGGCAGCTGTTATTTTCCGCTTGTGGGCGGCTGCCGATACAGTTTAATTGAACTTGTAGCTCAATTTCTGAGCATGAATTATATATCTGATGCTCTTTTCTTCAGTTGCTTTGTTTTTGAATGCTTTACTGTTTCTGTTTCTTCAATTCTGCCGTACATACTTGCACTGAGAGTGCTTCTTGCCCCCAGAAATTGAAGTATGACTTCAGCGGAATAAGCAATTTCTTCACTTCTTCAAAATGGGTATCCGAAACACAGGGCCAACTGAAGGCAATGCTTCTGGGATACAAGTCTTACTGAAGATTGACTTCATCTGAAAGTTGGATATCCGAAACACAGGGCCAACTGAAGGCAATGCTTTGGATATTAGCTTTCTGGGATACAAGGCTCAGTTAAGGCAATATCCCAGAATTGTCCATGGACTAATGTCTTTGGAGAACAAGTCTTACTGAAGTTTGACTTCAGCTGAAAGACCAGTGTTCTTTAAAAAGACGCATATCCGAAACACAGGGCCAACTTAAGGCAATGTTTCGGATAATGGCTCTCTGGGATACAAGGCTCAGTTAAGGCAATATCCCTGAATTGTCCATGGACTCATGTCTTTGGAGAACAAGTCTTACTGAAGTTTGACTTCAGCTGAAAGACCAGTGTTCTTTAAAAAGACGAGTTTTGTCAGCAATCTGAAACCCAGTTACCCGAAGGCGAAGGTTTCAGACGAGGCTGATATAAAAAAATTTCAACTGTTGCTGTTATCCTTGATTTTCTGTCTATCTTTGAAAAATGGATACCCGAAACACAGGGCCAACTTAAGGCAATGTTTCGGATAATGGCTCTCTGGGATACAAGGCTCAGTTAAGGCAATATCCCAGAATTGTCCATGGACTCATGTCTTTGGAGAACAAGTCTTACTGAAGTTTGACTTCAGCTGAAAGACCAGTGTTCTTTAAAAAGACGAGTTTTGTCAGCAATCTGAAACCCAGTTACCCGAAGGCGAAGGTTTCAGACGGGGCTGATATAAAAAACCCTTAAAGAGTAGATAGAACAAAGAAAATTTTGAAAGGATAAAAAGTTGTAAACATTTATATAAATGGCGGCTCCAAGGCCTTTCATTAGTTCAAAATGTACTTACAAAGATTGTTCTGCCCTGAAGGGTTTACACATGGTATTTTTTCAGTACATCAGCGTTCCAGTGATTTTTCAACTCAGTTCCATCCAACTGCCGAAGTCGGTATGTCCCTGGCTGAAGCTCATCATAAATTTCATAAGGTCCTTCCCATGCAGCTGAGAGTTTCCCATGGATTCGGCCTTTCTGAACTGCAGCGGCATTCCGAAGGACAAGGTCTCCAATTTTGAGAGGCCTTGCATGGACCCTTCGGTTATAAAATTTGCTGATTCTCTGCTTATAGGCGGCCATTCTATCTCGGGCTGAGTCTCTTACTTCGTCGAGGAAATCGAGAGATTCCCTCATCAGTCGCTCATTCTCAACCGAGAAGTGGTGCACTCGAAGGCTCTCAGAGCCAATTTCCACTGGAAGGACGGCTTCGGCACCATACACCAGTTCAAAAGGTGAGTGGCCCGTTGCCTCTTTTTCAGTTGTCCGAAGGGACCAAAGGGTTCCAGGGAGCTCCTCTAGCCATTTGGACTTTTGATCTTCCACCCTCTTCTTGAGGGCATTTAAGATCTGTTTATTTGCAGCTTCGGCTTGTCCGTTACTTTGCGGGTGGCATACCGCTGAATATGCCAGTCTGATGCCGAACTGATCTGTATACCGCTTCAGCGGTAAGTTATCAAATTGCCTCCCATGATCGAAGACAAATACTCTCGGGATGCCAAAGCGAGTGATGATATTCTGCCAGATAAATTTTCTGACAGTTTGCTCTGTAATGTTCGAGGCTGCTTCGGCCTCGATCCATTTACTGAAGTAGTCGACACCAACTATTAGCCATTTTTTCTGGTACACAGCCTCTGGAAATGGTCCCAGTATATCCAGTCCCCATTGGGCAAACGGGAGTGGATTAAGGATCGGCTGAAGATCCCTTGCTGGCTGATGGATAACTGGAGCGTATTTTTGACATTTTTCGCATTTCCGAACCAGCTCCTTAGCATCTGCGATCATGGTGGGCCAGTAATATCCAGCCCTCAATGCCTTGTGGGCTAAGGTTCTTCCCCCAATGTGGTTCCCACAGATGCCGAGGTGAATCTCCCGTAGGATATAATCTGCATCTGTTGGTCCCACGCATTTCAGCAATGGGGCTGAGAAGGACTTTTTCAGAAGTTCCCCCCTGACGACAATGAACCTAGAGCTGGTTCTCTTCATCTTAGAGGCCAAAGCTTTATCCTCAGGAGTTTCCCCCCGAAGCTTAAAAGCTAGGATGGGGTCCATCCAACTAGGCTCTGGGTCAGCGCAACACACTTCAGGTGCTTCGTCGACACTTCTCTCTCGACGCACTTCTACATATACAGATCTGTTCAGCTCGGTAAAAGATGAACTAGCAAGTTTGGAGAGTGCATCGGCTTGAGTATTCTGACCCCTTGGGATCAGCTGAACCTCAAAAGTTTTCAGCTCTGCAATGACTGATTTGATCTTGGCAATATAAGCTATCATGGAGGGCTCTTTGGCCTCGTAGCTGCCACTGATCTGATATGCAACTAGCTGAGAGTCTGTTTTTAAGCAGATATGATCGGCTTCCAAGGAGATGCACAATTTTAGGCCGGCGATTGCTGCCTCATACTCGGCTTCATTGTTCGAGGCCTTAAAAGAAAACTTTAGTGCATACTCAAAGGATTTGCCTTCGGGAGAAGTTATCACTACCCCTGCCCCCGAACCGTTTTCGGTAGAAGATCCATCCGTAAACACGGTCCAGACTTTCTTTTCACTGTCTAGCGCTTCTTGGTATGAGCATTCGGCCAAGAAATCCGCTAGAGCTTGAGCCTTAATGGCAGCCCTCGGACGGTAGCTGATGCTGAATTCGGTGAGCTCAAAAGCCCACTTGGCTAGCCTACCAGATTTTTCAACCTTGCCGAGAACTTTTTCCAACGGTTGATCAGTTAAGACCACTATCTGATGGCAATCAAAATAGGGCCTCAGCTTCCGAGCAACCACTACTACCGCGAAAGCAACTTTCTCGAGTAGAGGATAGCGAGTCTCGGCATCCGTCAGTGTATGACTGACGAAATAGATCGGTTGCTGACTCTTACTCTCTTCCTTCAGCAATACTGCGCTGATGGTGGCTGGGCTAACGGCCACATATAGGTATAAAGTTTCTCCTTCAGCTGGGATAGCCAGCGTTGGGAGTTGAGCCAGATGCTCCCGAAGCTGTTTAAAGGCGTCTTTTTGCTCTTCCTCCCAAACGAGCTCTTTTGTTTTCGGGAGTTTCAGGGCTTTGAAGAAAGGTAACCCCTTATCCGAAGCTCTGGAAATGAACCTCGAGAGGGCTGTCATTCTTCCGGTGAGCCGCTGAACATCCCGCTTCGTTTTCGGCTCAGGAAGGTCGAGCGCCGCTTTGACTTTAGAGGGATTGGCATCAATCCCCCTTTTGCTGACCATGAACCCCAGGAATTTCCCTGACTTCACGCCGAAGACACACTTCTTCGGATTCAGCTTCATTTGATGCTTTCTCAAGGTGGCGAAAGTTTCAGCCAGGTCCTTTACATGGTCCTCTAGTTTTTTGCTTTTGACGATCGAATCGTCAACATAGACTTCCATGTTTCGGCCCTTTTGATCGGCGAAAACTTGATCCACCAGCCTTTGATAGGTTTCCCCCGCATTTTTCAATCCGAAGGGCATCATTTTGTAATTGTACACCCCAGCGTTCGTGACGAATGCTGTCTTTGCTCGATCGTCGGGGTGCATAAAGATCTGATGATACCCCGAGAATGCGTCCATGAAACTAAGCAAGGCATGGCCACTCGTCGAATCGACTAGCTGATCGATCCTCGGCAAGGGATAGAAATCCTTTGGACAAGCCTTATTTAGGTCCGTGAAGTCAACGCACATCCTCCAGGTACCATTGGGCTTCTGAACCATCACCACATTTGCCAGCCATTCTGGATATTGGCAAGGTTCGATGAATCCTGCCTCCAATAATTTTTTGACCTCGGCTGCGATGTCTCGGTTCTTATTGGCGGAGTAATTCCGCTTCTTTTGCTTAACTGGTCGACACGTCGGGTCAACATTAAGCTTATGGGAGATGAGGTCTGAACTTATCCCGGGCATATCAGCTGCCGAGAAAGCAAACACATCTCTGTTGTCCCGAAGGAGCTGAATAAGTTCACAACGGGTGTTCGGATCAAGGTCCATCCCAATTGCTACACATTTCTCACCGTCTCCTTCGGCCAACTCAACTGTTTCAGTCTGTTGGTCCATGTCCATTGCCGATGGACTGGACTCTTCAGAATCTGGCCTGCTGCCAATGTCAGCAGGTGTCCCAGTCTTTTTGTTCTTCGGCTGGCTCTCTGAGTCTTGCGGCTCAGCTGAAGAGCTAGCCTTTTCCCTTTCGGGCCCTTTTTCTCTGGGCACAGATCCTTGGGCCGAGGCACTTAGGCCTTTCGGCTTTTTTGTGCTTGGCTCTCTTTCTTTCTCCTCCTCATCCTTGTCGTCATCTGGGCGACTACTGGATGGCTTGAGGTAGTTGCACCTTCGGGCGTCCTTTTGGTTGCCCTGTATCCTTTCGGGGAAGCCGGCGTCTGAGACGTAAATCATCAGCTGATGATAAGTTGAGACGACCCCTTGGATCTCGTGAATTATGGGTCTCCCCAAAATCACGTTGTACACTGAAGGAGCGTCGATGACCAAAAATTCAATCATGACGTTCCGGGCTGCCTCATCGCAACCGATGGTGACAGGAAGTGTCACCTTCCCATCTGGATAAGTTGAAGCCCCATTGAACCCGGATACCGGATAGGGTACCGGCGTAAGGTGCTTGGGCTTCAGCTTAATTTGATTGTAGGCCTTTCGGAACAGAATGTTTGCTCCACTGCCACCGTCAACAAGGACCTTACTAACGTCGTGGTTAGCCACCGTGGCGATGATCACCAACGGATCCTCGTGAGGGAACGTAATCCCCCGGCAGTCGGCGGCTGTGAACGTCATGTTCGGCACCGGCGACTGGGGAGATTGAATGTCAGCGTTGTTCACCTGGTGAGTCAAAGCTCTAAGGTGGCGCTTGTGCTCCCTCCGAGAGTATATTCCTCCCGAGATAACATTGATCGGAGGGAATTTCCCCTCCGGCTTTTTACTGTTTTTCCGGGGGAAGTCAAGGTCCTGCCGAGGGTCCTTTGCTGACCTCTCGGATTCTTTTTTCTCGCGGTGATCCGCGATGTATTTTTTCAAGTATCCCTTCCGGACCATGTCCTCTATCTGGTCCTTCAGTTGGATACACTCCTCAGTGTTGTGGCCCGAAGACTCGTGGAACTCACACCACTGATTTTTACTTTTTCGCTGATACCACTCTGGGAGTGGTCTCGGCTTTCGGTAACTCTGCTCCTCCTTCGTCACACTGTAAATTTTGGCGCGTGGAAGAGAGAGCGGAGTGTAGGACTCGTATCTGCCTGTGTATGAGGCAAATCTTTCCTTCTTTGGGTCGTTGGCCAAAGATTGCTCCGGGGCCTTTGACTTTCCCTTTGCCTTATGGCCTTGGCCTTCAGACAAGGGTATTTGCCTCTGTTTCCCTCCCCCGGATTGAGGTTGGGTTTTCGCTTTGTTCCATTCTTCGGCTCGGATGAACTTATCCGAAGCACTAAGAGCTTCCTCCAAGGTCTGCGGGGTATGCATGACCATGAAGTCTAGGAACTTTCCTGGCTGAAGGCCATTCTGCATTGCGAAAACGGCTAGCCCCTGGTCCAGCTGGGAGACGCTTGATGACTCGTTACTGAAACGGGTCAGGTAGTCTCGGAGGCTTTCGGTTTCCCCCTGTTGCAGACTCACGAGCTCTGCGGTAGTCTTCTCTCGGCGGTTTGCCGTGGAAAACTTGCTCCTGAACTTGGAGGACAGATCATCCCACCCTGTTACGGAGCCTTGCCTTACTCCCTTGGAGATCCACGCTTGCGCGACCCCCTTGAGAGTGGTTGGGAAATATTTGCACCAAGTCGCCTCGGATCTGGGGCAAAGATGCATATGAGTCTCATACGAGGCCACGTGATCCTTCGGATCCGTGGTCCCGTCATATGGGATGTGCGACGGTATTTTAACCGTGGGTACGCGCTCTTCCAGTATCCATTGCTCGAATGGTGAACTAGCGGGTAGCATAACGGCCTTGCCCTTGTTCCTGGCCGAAGGGACCGCGCTCCGCCCTCTTAGAGAGGTAGGAGTGGTTTTCGTCCCTGGCTGGGAAGTCTGGGCCTCGGCTGCAGGGAACGAGAGGCGACTGCGCACGCTCGGTTCCTTGCCGCCGAGTCGGTCAAGGACGCTTCTGCGAACAGTCTCAGGTTCTCGGTGAGTAGATTCTGGCCGAGAAGCTGAGCTGCTGCTCTTATGCGCTTCTGGTCTTGAGGATGAGGATCCTTTTAAAAATTGAGGGTTCTTTTTCCTCTGTTTTTCATTTTTTCAAGAATCCTCCTCCCACTCTTCCAGTTCCCGGAAGGAAGGAAGCTTCCCACCATCATGGTCTAACTTCCTCCGCTGATGCCGGGTATGCGGAGGAGTTCGATCACGAGGTGGTGGCATATTTTGTGCCCTCATCGCCTCCATGAGTACTGCCAGCGCTCTTGCCACCTCTTCCGAGCTGGGCCCCGTCAAAGGGGTCCTCGGCCGAGTGTGGGAATGAGGGCGCGCAGCCGATGGTTGGCTTTGGGACACTGAATATGTCCTATGATCGGACTCACCCCTGCTAGACCGAGAGTGGCCCGGCCTATATTGAGAGTCATGAATTACGGGAGATAGGGAATCCTCCTTGTATGATCCTCCCCCCGAGCCGGCACCCTTGGGAGAGTTCCGGTCCGGCGAGGGCGATGGTGTAGGGGTTTTAGGCTTTTCGCCCGCTCCTTGACGGAGGCTTTTGCTCTTGCGGTTCTTAGCCATTGCTGCTAAGATAATTGCAAGATGATCTTGGTTAGGAATTTGGCTTAAAGATTTTTGAAAGTCTTCCCCACAGACGGCGCCAAATTGTTTCGGGTGAAAACAATGGGACCTTGCCGAAGGTCCGCTGAAATGGAGAAGGCTGGATTCGGTCCAAGTTATGTTGGGCCGAAGGTTTCCTGCACAGTAAACACACGTAAACTAGCCTCGGGGGTGTTGCCGAGGAAGGCCCCTCCGATGCTAAAGTCAGTACAATGTGTAAGAAGAAGACACTATGCAAGAGAGTTTGTTGCTTGAGGCTTTTATGGAGTATATCAGAATATATGAATGAACATATGAATCTATGAATGAATCAGAATGAATCCCTCCTTGAATGTATCAATATGATGGCTTTTATACCTCATCATACATGGAGAGGTTGGGCCTTAGCCCAATTGGCTTGCTTTGTGGGCTGACCTTTGACTTTAGCACAATTGGAGAGTTGAACCTTGACCTTGGTCTTTTAATTGGATCATTTAGTGCTTAGGCCCAATTGGACTAAATTGGACCCAAACAATAATCAATGCAGAAATATATCACACTTTTTCAAATGAGTGTAAGGATCTTAAATTCTTAATTGACATTCGACAAAGGTTTGAAGTTCGAACCCCACACATAACAACATGAATCTACAAGACTGATTATATGTTATATGATTCAATATAGTTAGTTCCACCGTATTTTTCTCAAAAATTTCTTAACAATTGTACCATCCTTATTCCTTATATGATGGATACTTGTATTAACTACTACAAAAAAGACTGATCGATAATGTCCCTTAAATTTTCCTTCTGTAATCTCATTCTGTCTATCTAATTGCCCTTAGAACTTAGAACAGTAGTGTGTTGTCATTTTAATTATCTCTCTTTTTTGGCAAAATTACTCTCATTGACACAAAATTTGTTGTATTTTGCAATTATTGACACCAACTTATATCTCTTGTTGGATTAACACCAACTTGTTACAAAAATAACTAAATCGACATAAATGACACCATAACAAAAATTACTTAACTTTAAACACTTATAAAAACATTATATTCTTTTCCAACATTCAATTGCTTGTAATAGTACTTATGTGTTGGGAAAAAAATAATTATATAACTAACTGATATAGAGTAAACCCGAGTGTTTAGCGTCTTTTTGACAAATTTTTTATTTTTTATAGCAAATTGGTGACAATTTAACAAGTGAAATAAGTTCGTGTCAATAATTACAACATACTCTAAAATTTATGTTAAGGAGTGTAATTTTGCCTTTTTTATAAAAATAATACCGTGCCATTTAGAAATGGTGTATGTCATTGGTGTGATTATAGTGAAATGGATGAGATATTGAGATATATACATGCATTGAGCTTAAAACGCCATATATATATATATATATATATATATATATATATATATATATATATATATATATATCTATGAAAATAATGCCGACCATATAGATTTTATCTAAATTAGCTACGTAAATGTGTAAATGTCAATATTGTCCATTTGTCCGGCACTTGTCCTAAATCAAGGGTCCGTCTCCTTGTTTAATAATTCACCTATTATATGACTCTGAAAGTCTGAATCTCATCATTTCATATACTAGTACGGAGTACTTGTTAGGTTTTATGACTTTGAATCTCATCATCTCATTCTCATATATCAAATTACCAAGCATTCCATATTCCCTCCTTTTTTTTATATAAGTTGGGTTACTATTTTCGTTTGAGCTAGAGTTCTATTTTTGAAAATATCTTACAATTTAATAATATATCTTTATCCACTAATGTTCTCACTCTTTCTTATTTTATTATTTATCACTCCTCCTATGGTCTCCACTCCCCCTCACACCACTTTACTTTTCAATAAAATATTAACCTTATCAACCCCACTAACATTTTATTTTAAAAAAGCACCTAAAACTCTGCGCAATTTCATCTCTAGTATAAAAAAATGGAGGGAGTACTTGTTAAAGTTTCATAAATGGTTAAGTTTCATAGATGGCTTGGTTAAGTATTTTGACTTTTACGCTATTCACATATTCTCCTTTTATTATCTAATATTCGTACTTTATATTGTACGAAAACTAACACTCCCTCCATTTTTAAATACCTGCTTCATTTCTCCATGCGCGGAATTTTAGGAGAAATTAGAAAAAGTAATAAAATATGGAGGTAGTGGGGTAGTTGGAAGAATTAAAAATTGTAAAAAACAAAAGTAGTTGAGAGAATTGGAAGAGAAAGAATATGAAATTAATAAAATATGAATTATATTAGGTCCACTATTTGAGAGAAATGAATTATATACCGTTAAAGTTTTTCAAATAAGAAAATGGAGCAAGTATTTAAAAACGGCTAAAAATAAAAAGTGGATCAAGCATTAAAAACAGATGGAGTATGAAATAATGTGAAATCTCCTTTTACACTCAAGCAGTGAAGCTAGCTTGCTTTTGCTCGATTATCACCTGGCCTCTACTTTGCATTAACTAATTGGATAAACTTTTTTCAAAGTGCTCCAGGGCTCTACATGTAATTTATTTTGGGCCTTGAAACAAAAAGTGTCCTTTAAATTGATGTTATGATGTTATCCTGTAATCTAGTTCTTCCATGTGACTAGTGAAACTCTTAAGTGTTCCACTATTTGGTTGCTCGGTTGAATATAGAGTGCGTTTACACGAGATACTCTTTCTTTGACGAAAGCATTTCACCGTATTTTGTCTTGGGATAAAATTTGTTGACCAAAGAATGCGGGAGGCCTGGGTCTCCGTCGTACTCCTTCACTTAATAGAGCTTTTATAGCTAAATTTGGGTGGAAAATTATGTCAGATCCTAATAATCTTTGGGTAGTAAAAATCATTAGAGCTAAATATTTGCACAGAACATCATTTTTTATTATAAACATAGTGCAAAAGATTCTCACATCCGGAAGAAGATCCTTGCGCAACGAGAGATTTTGCAAAAGGGCATCCGCTGGTAAATAGGCGATGGCAAAAACATTTTCTCTTGGATCGACAAGCGGGTAGCTGATAAAAGTCTATTAGAAATTCTCCACAAAGATGGATCCCAAGTTAATCTCGATAGTAAAGTTTTAGACTTTATTTTGCCAAATAAGCAGTGGAATAGACAAAAATTAAGAGACATACTTCCTGAAAACATAACGGCCCAAATCATGGGCATTCCTTTACCGCTTAATAATATGAACAACTCTCCCGTGCGGAGCCTCACTACGCATGGTAACTTCTCAATTAAGTCAGCTACTTGGTTAGCTCATAATCTCAACCCTGAAGATAATATTTGGCCCTATCGATGGATTTGGAAATTAAAATAGACATTCCACCCAAAATTCAGATTTTCTTTTGGCAAATTTTTCATAATAGTTTAAGTGTCCGAGACACTCTTCATAAAAGAAACGTTATCCGATTAATAGCTTGTCCAATTTGTGATCAACATAATTTAATAGTTGATCATCTCTTCCTCAACTACTTTAGAATTAGAGAATTGTGGATTCTTCCCCTAATAAAAAAAAATAGTTAGATTGTATAATTTCCTTTGTTAATTTAATCGACTCGTTTCAGGTTCTAAGAAAACATCCTAACACTTTAAGGAAATTTATATTCCTCATTTGGAGTATTTGGAAAGAGCAGAATGCTATAATCTTCCGTAATGACACTTTTGACTGTTTAAGGGTTTACCACCTACCGAGCGCAATTCGGGTTCAATGAGTGGAACCAAAGATGTCTCATAGATACCTTTTCCTCTATGGGTTCCCTCATCCCGAGAACCCACAACCATTCACCATTCACTCTCCCCAACTTCCATTCTAATATCATGGAAGACAACTCCCATCAACTTCTTCAAGCTCAATTTGACGGGTCGGTTCGTAACAACTCAGCAGCAGCAAGCATCATCATTAGAGATAACAACGACACTCTTCTTAAGGCTTCTACTTTCAACTGTGGGAGCACCGAAGCTTTCATAGCAGAAGCTGTTTAGGGTAAAATTACCCATGACAAATGGACCAATCCGGACCTGCCACGTGTCCACCACGTGGGCCAATTAGCGTCCGCCACTTGTCACCCTAAGAGGTCCAACATGGACTAATCAGGCCACGCCACGTGGCCTCCCATATGCCAAATAGGCAAAAATGGCCACCAAGGCCCAAAGTCCGAGAGAAGCCCAATTTGCCCTGGTTAACCTAAACCTAGGATTGGCACGCTTCTCAAGACTATAAATACTTAATCAATCCTCATTAAAGGGGATTCAGCAATTAATGGCTCTCACCTAGAGAAGTCTAAACACATTGATCACTCCTCCCCTAGAGGAACCAGATCTCCCACCTTTACTTTCCGCATTTATCACTCCTCAAACAAGTACTAACTTGACCGTTGGAGGCGGAGCTCCCACCACAAGGAGTCTCCGTTGTTTTGCAGGTACAGGCGTCCGGTTCCAGTCTCGGAATTGTAACTCTCCCGCAGGACATCAGAAAACCCCGAAACATTTTGGAGCCGTCTGTGGGGAGAGTACTTCTGAGATGGCATCCACGTCTGTACCGACTCCTGAAGAGAGGCGTCCCCTAGACGACCCTCAAGTTCAGTCGGACCATGATACTGAGGAAGAATTTAAAGTTGAAGCTCACACAACTTCAGACGGGACCCTAAGGGCCTGGCGCACCCGTCCTACCAAAAGGAGGGAACGAGAGGCTGGTCCCAGTCGGCCAGCCGGCCCACCGCCTGAGACTCAGCAGGCGGCCGAGGGATCTGCCCCTATCACCAGGAATGAACTCATGACCCTCATGAGTAGTTTCAAGGGGGAGATCCAAGACTTGATCAACCAAAGGGCGCTTGTTCCTGCAAAGGAACAGTCGGCCAGGCCACCTGTGGGGGAGAGTACTTTCGAGATGGTATCACAGTCTGTACCGATTCTAAGTGAGAAGCGTCTCATGGACGACCCCCTGGTCCAGTCAGACCAGGGTACCGACGAAGAATATGAAGTCGAGACTCACACGGCCCTTGACGGGTCCCTCAGAGCTCGACGCACCCGTCCCATCGAAAGGAAGGAACGGGGAGACTGCCTGGCTGAATCTAGTAAACCAGCTGGCCCACCGCCTGAGACTCAGCAGGCGGCCGAAGGATCTGCTCCTATTCCTAGGACAGAACTCGTGACTCTCATGAGTACTTTCAAGGGAAAGATCCAAGAGCTTGTCAATAAAAAGGCGACTGCTCCACCAAAGGAACAGTCGGCCAGATCAAACAACTCCCAGTTGAAGTTACATGCGCCTCGCATGAAACTACTGGGTACAACCGGCAATATACCAGCCTCCGAGCATCCGGCCACGCGGCCTACTATTGCAGGCGTCATACGCCGAATGCAAAGAGTCAGACGGTCAAGCTTCTCCACCTAAGAGCCTTAGGTGGCAACCTACTACAAAGTTAATCTTAGCATTTGATATTATCAAGTGGAATAAGTAGTGTCATAACTACCAGCCCACATCGCTATATACATAGCCGGCTCCCATGATGCTTGTCACGAACATCTTCCTCGGTCGGTTGTTCTACATGTCTAGGAAGCCTGCTGTTTTTCCTTCGATAAAGGCCCAACTGTGAGTGCAGTAGTGGCATGCCAACTTCGAGCCTTTGAGCTTTTAGGCGGAAACCATAAGAGCAGCCCTCATTCTCGCATAAACAGCCGGCTCTATATGATGTTTTATCAAGGTACAGTCGCAAGGTTTTTGCTCAAAATATAATGCCAAGTGTACTTGATACGAATGAGTTTGGTTCCAGCTTGTTCTTCCAAAAGCAAACAGCCAAAATACTCGCACATATAAAAATCTCTCGGCCTGCCGAGAGGAGTAGCGCTTGGCTCGTAGTAATATAATTGGCCATGAGAGTGAATGCTTTAACTTGTTCATGTGCTAGTCTCTTATTGTGAAAGCTGGGCATTGGCGTCTCGCCCAAGGAAGCAGGCGGCCAGATGACAGCCGACCTAGTACCAGCCACGAAGCCGGCACAAGCATTTCAAAAATAGGCAACCAAATGCCGAGTTTGAGGCAATAAATTTTCAACTCCATGAAAACAGAGCACTCTTCGAATTTTGTTAAATAAAGCATAATAAGCAAGTCAGCCGGCCATCTCAACGCATTTGGAGATACATTCGGCAACAAGCCATCATAAGGCATTTGACTAAAAGGCTAAAAACCGACTGGTATTGTTGATGGCTGCCCCTTGTATGTATTTGAAGCAGCACACTTCTCGCTGTTTGCGTTACGGCATTTGGATGGCCGAATGCTTTGCATTGATGAAGGAGCAGGCGGCATGCCCCTCAAGACAGTAGGCGGCAGTAGCCTTTAGCATATGCCCTCGTGGCAGCCGCCCTACGCCCAGCCACATAGCAGCAAGCGGCAGCCAGCGGCAGCCAGCCATGTTAAAACACTCGGCACTCCCAACAAATGCAGCAAGCCCGCAAACGTGAGTAAAACCAATTAATGGCTGGATTACGCTAGATGCTCAGCAAAATCGAGCAAAAGTAAGCGGCATCTATTCCACGTCCCTCAAAGCAAGCAGGTGACAGTAGCCTACCTGACAAGGTAGCCGCCTAAATTCTTGCGAGCCACCCAACTCTACATATGTAGAAGGCTCCCAAGATGTGTTGAGCATTTGGGTACTTAGGCGGCAGTCAAAAGTAACAGCCCTCATACTACGTATATACGGCTTCAATATGGCATTCCATAGGTTTATAGTGCAAGATCTGGTAAGGTGCAAGCAAGCCCCTTGTTATCTAATAGACAACCGGCCTAGTCCTAGCACCGAAGCAGCAGGCGGCAGCCTGCCCTCATCCCAGCCACAAGAGCAAGAAACCACTCGGGCACCTTAATGAATCATGCAAAGATAAAGTTATCTTTATCATGGTTTTATGATGCATGATGATATATTACAATTTCTAATTAAAGGAATTATTATATAATGAAAACTAGCTGTATATCATGGTCTAGCCTGGAGAACTCCAAAACATCTCCACGGTCATCCAATTACAAAAACAGCCGGCACATATTACATTCTACGAAGTCAGTCGGCACACCTAGCATAAATCAGCCGGCCTTATCACCGTCTGCATTACTTGCCTAGCTCACCAACTGAATCAATAACACAGATAGCGCCCAGCCCCAGCCAGGTGAATGTGTAAAGCGCACAAACTCACCTAAAACAGTCGGCTAGCAATATAAACTGGCGGACTCCAAGAAACTCTAAAAGCCGAGTCGAATGAGTGTTTGTAAGTACAAAATAGGCGGCTAGGCGGCTGTATGAGTGTAGGGGAACACTGTACCACCGGTTTTTAAGCCATTTTAAGAAGCTAATAAACCCCCTTTCTCTCATACAAGCAGCAGCATCATACCATCCGTCTAGAAATACAAGCGCCCCTATTGACGAGTCGAAAGGCACTATATTTTCATGTGTTCATGTGCTCATATAAAGAAACCATATATGCTCCGGCCGAGTGTAAGTGAAGCTTAGAATTTGGCCATGAAATCAAGCAGCTATAGGCCCATGACCCTACTACACCTCAAAAAACGATCCTTGAAAGCAAGGGCTGAAATGAACTTTGCTTCGAAATGCCCGCATGGTTTTAGCTCAATTCAATGATTATGGTGTCGAGCATACTTTGATGCAAATGAGTTTTGGTACCAGCTTGCATAATTCAAGGGACAGCCAAGCACGGATGACCGAGTATAATTATACAACCGACAATTTCTTGATAAGTCAGAACCTTTATTACTCTTATTTTAGTGAACGGATGCGCAATAAAATCTAGCAACTTCTCGTGGACGCTTCAGCTTGGGTAGATGGCACTTCGATGGCACCTTCATTGGTCCTCACAAATAGGCTGGCAGGCGGCATGAAATCCATCAAAGAATAGGATGTTTTTCAAACCAGGCGTCATGCCTAATGTCTGGTTCTATGGTTTGCGTGGTTTCATAGCCTTGTTAAAGCTACCTCAATCATTATTATTATTATCCCAGTTATGTGATCACTTGTCATTCTCATTTAAAGAATATTGCCTAAGTCTATGAAGTAAGAGAGGCGGCATGAATAGTAGTCGGCCCCCTATACAATGAAGTCTCGTAGCTATGAAAGCAGCCGACTCTCATTAATAACACCATCCATCCTTTATGGAAGGGAACTAGGCGATCCATCTGCTCTAACACTTGAAATGATTTCAATACTTGATACTGATTCAGAGGGGCAGGCCGCCTATACATTTACAGTCGCCTACTCTCCATTGAGTATTTCACTTTATCATCAGAGGGGCATGCCGTCTGTACCTTTACAGTCGGCTACTCTCCATTGAGTATTTTACTCTATCTTCAGAGGGGCATGCCGTATGTACCTTTACAGTCGGCTACTCTCCATTGAGTATTTTACTCTATCTTCAGAGGGGCATGCCGCCTGTACCTTTACAGTCGGCTACTCTCCATTTAATATTTTACTCTATCACCATAGGGGCATGCCGTCTGGACATACAGTTGGCTACTCTCCATAGAAGAGGGCCGGCTGGTTCCAAAACAGACAGCCACCCCCCCTATACTTAGCTAAAAAATGATCAGGGCCTGGCCGACCCTGTGCCTAAACAGGCGGCTACCCTCCTCTTACTTAGCACCTACGTTCACCAAGAACTAACCAAGGCCACAAGACGAATGATCAGTCCAGGCGCCAAGCCAACTGATCCAATCTTTAAACTAATACGACCTGTCCCAACATCATAGCAGGCGTCCGGCGGCATCCCTCCGGATGAAATTCGTCGCAGAGAGCAGCTCCCTTTTGGGTGGAACATTTCTCTATAAACTAATTACACGACACCTATACGACTGTCCCCAAGGGCAACCACGTAGCCGTTTTTGAGACAAGGATAACTCTATCACTAACCAAACCAGTGGTAGCAGTTGACATCTGAGTCAGATGACCGCCTGTATTACTTGGGATAAATGCAGGGGGTACCTCTTGAGTTAATAGCCAACAAACATTGGCGAATCAAGGGGTCTAGCCGGCCTTCGCCGCCTGGTACCTCTACTTCTCAAGCAAGAGTGACGGCGACTGAGTAACACCAACGTTAACTCATAGTCACTCCCTCAAACTTGGTATGGAACCTAAAAGGTTTTAGTAGACCGCCTGTTTTTTGGCAAACAGGGGCACTCAAACCCCTATTCCTACTAGGTAACCACTCCTTGGGTTAATAGCCAACAAACATTGGCGAATCAAGGGGATCAGCCGGCCCCCGCCGCCTGGTACCTCTACTACTCAAGCTAGAGTGTGACGGAGACTAAGTAACTCCTATGTTAACTTATAGTCACTCCCTCAAACTTAGTATGGAGCCTAAAAAGTATGAGTCGCCCGCCTGTTTTTAGCAAACAGGGGCTCTCAACCACTACTCCTGCTAGGTTAACAACCTTTGAGTTAATAGCCAAGAAAAACTTGGCGAATCAAGGGGACTATCCGGCCCCCGCCGCCTGTTTCCCTACCACTCAAACAAAATAGGCAGTGATTGACTAACCGCAAGGTTAACCAGTCGCCCTCCTTAGTACGGAACCTAAAAGGTATGAGGAGTCCGCCTGTTTTTTGGTAAACAGAGGTACTCGACCACTATTCTTACTAGGTTGGCTATATTTAAAGCTGCCGTCTGTAACCCAACAGACGTAGCTACTTTGGTTGGACGTCATGTCTGACGCCTGCTTCTATGCAGCCACCAAAGCAGACGACCAGCCATCCCCCAACGAAATAAACTAAGTACCGAACTTAGTATATTGAATCAAAAGAGGCCAACGGCCGAATAATGCTAAAACGCTTACCCCTTGTGCAATAGTTGACAGTCCACCTGATCAGGGGCTATCTGCATAGTAGGGCAAAGAATCGGCATCTGTCTAGTTCGGCGGCAATCATTATTATGATTGATTAACTTTGAAAATGTCATACCGCCCAAGGTATCAAAATTTTCTAAGTTAATCAAGTCCATCTCCCATTAGAACTAGACAAGATTCCAACCTAGCAAAGCTTCGAGGGTCTAACTTTCGAAAGGAGCAATCCCTCCTGGAAAGAGAAAAAACTCCTTCCGAGGGGCAAATGTTTAGGGTAAAATTACCCATGACAAATGGACCAATCCGGACCTGCCACGTGTCCACCACGTGGGCCAATCAGCGTCCGCCACTTGTCACCCTAAGAGGTCCAACATGGACTAATCAGGCCACGCCACGTGGCCTCCCATATGCCAAATAGGCAAAAATGGCCACCAAGGCCCAAAGTCCGAGAGAAGCCCAATTTGCCCTGGTTAACCTAAACCTAGGATTGGCACGCTTCTCAAGACTATAAATACTTAATCAATCCTCATTAAAGGGGATTCAGCAATTAATGGCTCTCACCTAGAGAAGTCTAAACACATTGATCACTCCTCCCCTAGAGGAACCAGATCTCCCACCTTTACTTTCCGCATTTATCACTCCTCAAACAAGTACTAACTTGACCGTTGGAGGCGGAGCTCCCACCACAAGGAGTCTCCGTTGTTTTGCAGGTACAGGCGTCCGGTTCCAGTCTCGGAATTGTAACTCTCCCGCAGGACATCAGAAAACCCCGGAACAGAAGCTGTAGCTCTTCATAAAGGAGTTCAACTATCTCTTCAACGTGGCATCCAAAACATTCAAATTGAAGGTGATAATCTTCTAGTTATTATTAATGCAATAAAAGGCATATGGGCGGTCCCTTGGCAAATTGAGTGTCTTATCAAAGACACTCTTTCTCTCCTCACTCAATTTCACAATTGGAATATTTATCACATCTATTGGGAGGCAAACCGTGTAGCAGATTGGATCGCTAATGTGGGGCACTTAAGTATGAATGTTGATGTTTGTAATAACTCTAATTTATTTTCAATTCTTTCTTCTGATACATTAGGAGTACCCCTCATGAGAAGGGCATCCTAACAGTTTTTTTTTATCTTACCTTAAAAAAAATAACATACAAATAATTTATACTCTATTACGAGCTCATATTATTATCTATTATGGACTTCTTCCATCACTTCCTAATGTTTTTTCTTCTTAATTTAACTTTTAATTAAAAAAAATCATTTATCGATCTAAAAGATATTTTCGAGCACAAGCCGGTGTTGTTGTCTACAACCATCTGTGCGCATGCACTAGTCTAAACTCACAATAAGCTACTTGAGTACTCGTACTCACTAATCCATATTATTAAGTAATACGAAGTACGTACGCTATAAAGTTCTTTTTAAAAATGTATATATGTGCCATAAAGTATAAGGTTGTGTTAAGTAAAAAGCTAAAATTGATTGTGATAACTGATTATGACTAAGTGATAGTCTGATAGTATTAATTGATTTGACTAAGACTTATTAATTGTATTAATTAAAGTATTAGGTAAATGGTTGATTGTTTAAAACTTTTTTATTATGCAAAATATATGGCCAATAAGCTAATTTTAAGAGTTATTGCTCCATTATACTTTATTGTTTATTTAGTGCCATTTCATTTATATATGTGCCATAACAAGGTTGTGCAATGAAACAATAATATCAATTTCAGCTTTTTAGTGTATGTGCCATTTCATTATATATGTGCCATAATATTGTTTAGTATAATGGAGCAACAACCTTGTTATGCCCTATATATTATTATGACTTAACTCACAATGGAGCAATAAAATTGTTTAGTAAAAATATATATATGTGCCATAACAAGGTTGTGCATAATAGAGATAGAGTTTTAAATGAAATGAGCTATAAGTGTAATTTCACCTAAAAATATTTAATCAGCTAATGAAAAAGGTCCTCTAAGAAGCTTATTGAAAAAGAGCTTATTTGGTGGAAAAAAAAAGCTCTTTAATTCAACTCTCCACCAAACACTTCAAACTAGCTTATTATTATTTTAGTGGTCAATCCACTAATATTATTAGTCAAATAAGCTAATCTTTCCCAATAAGTTCATAATTAACGCCTCCTAATTACTCTACTTTCATATACTTTTGTATTGGATAGCTCCTGTTGAGCTTTTCTGGTGCTCCCATCCTCACACAAGGGTTGAGTGACGACCAAAAGAGCTAGCATGAGTCACCTCATACCATCTCTTGGGGGGCTAGTTATATAGGGTAGTTCCTGCTGAACTATCTCCCATTCTCGGTCCCTCCAGGGATGGCGCGCCTCGACTACCATTGTGAGACCGCTGAGTCTAAAGGTCACCAGAGTCGGCTCCCACTGACCATAGTGGCTCCGGCTGACGGCTCGACTAGGGTGAGTCGATCACAGGCTCCGGTTGCCAGCCCGACTAGGGTGAGTAGGTCACAAGCTCCGGCTGGCAGCTCGACCAGAGTGAGTCGGTCACAGGTTCCGGCTGCCAGCTCGACCAGGATGAGTCGGTCACAGGCTCCGGCTGCCAGCTCGACCAAGGTGAGTCAGTCACATGTTTCGGCTGCCAGCCCGATCAGAGTAAGTCGGCCACAGGCTGACCACTGAAATTAGGGTTATCATACACTATAAATACCCTCACATATGCCACATAAAAGGGGTTGATCAATCTCTCTCTCTCTCCCTCTCTTTAAGGATATTAAGCTTTCTACTCTCTCAAAAGGCAAACACTTACTTAGCCATCGGAGGGGGATTCCCTGAAACCACCCTCAAGGGCAGTTTACGTTCTCTCTCTTGTAGGTCCTCCAGTAGTGCTGACGGAGGCTCTAGCTGTTCAGCCCGAGATCCCAACAGGCAGCCCGAGACTCCATCACTGTAATCAGTGGTTCGGATATTCCCACCGGAGTACACCCGAAATAATTGGCGCTAGAAGGAGGGGGCGAATCAAACCTGACCTTTAAGCACTAGCCGGCTGAGTTTTAAGGGCAAGCAAGTGAGAGAACAAACGATAAGTTTATCCCGCCGCCTATCGAGGTGGCGGTCGATGGTAGATCTCATATTTCTCCCGTATTCAACCAGATCTAGCTCAAAAACACTAACTCACAACTGAAAAAGCAGATTAACCAATTTACAAGATCTAGTGGAATAAGAGGAACATCTTCACCAATAAATAAACAAAAAAGAAGAAGATAAAGAGCAAAGTAGCTCGCAGCCACCGAGGTTTTGCGAATGAGTTTTGCATAGCTCCGTCATGAACTCTAAAGCAAGTAGGAGCACCGCTCCAACTTTGTAGTTTGAACTTTGAGCTGCCACGCATTCCGTAACCAAATTCAACTCTGCTAAAACAGGCAACTTTCTTCACCCTTATATATATTATCTTCGAGTATTAGCCGTGATATACAACTCACTGTTTATTTGTGCACAAATCTGAGCATTAAGCACACTGCATTTATCTAGCGAGAAACGTGGGGAAAACGGTAATAGCCGTGATATATTTGAAATCTAAGCCTGCATATTTATGAAATTGCATGATTAAGAATTATAGGTTGTAGAATTGCATGAATGACTTCAATGTTGGATATGTCGATTTTACTTCCTCTTTGGATTTGGCTGGTAGTATAACTCTTTCCCTATGAAGCATGGATAAATATTTCATGACCAAATTGCAATTAGTAGATTCGAGCTAGATGTTAAGAAAGGAAATGTTTATAAAAAACATACTCAAAACATGAGGAAATGGAATATGCATAATTGGTGTTTTAACAAAATGCCCAAGAGAAATGTCAGAGCTGGGCGTTAGAAGTTAGCACTATACATGAGTCTCCGAGATGGCGTGTAATACCCGTTTTTTTTTTTGTGTATTTTAATTTAAAACATTATTTTATGAAATATTTAAATAATTCAAAATAAACTATTTATGGTATTTTATTAATATAAAAAGGTTTATTTTAATTAAAGGTCCATTTTATTTATTTAATCGTTTTGGAAATTTTTTCTTTTATTATTTAGAAACTTTGGGGCATATTATTTAATAAAAGAAAGTTTTAAGGTCAATGGAATTTTAACAAAATTCAATGACTAGTTTGAATAGGAGAAGGAATCATTAATGGTAGAATGGGAATTTAAGTTAAGAGGGTTTTGGAGAGGGGGGGTATAAATACCCATTTGCCCAAGATAGAGAATACCCAAAGGTAAACTCTCGCTCTCCTCTTATTTTCTTTCTCCCCTTAATTTTCCCCTCTCCCTCCCAAAGGTAAACTCTTGCTGTCCTCTTAATTTTCTCTTTCTCTCTTTTGTTTTAAATTAATCCAACCTTGATTAATTATTGATTTTGGGTGTGTGTAATGATTTTATGACACTTTAATAATGATTATTATGCATATAATTTTCAGATTTGGTTTTTGAATTAAAAAGCCCTAAATTGAAAACCCTAGGTTTCTAAATTAATGTTTATTGATGGGATTTGATTGTAGTTGATTAAAACTATTGAAATTAATGTTTTTAAACAAAATTTCCGCAAGTTTATGAGTTTTTATAATGTTGGAATTTTTATATAAAGGCTAGAATTATGTTTCTTGAGAAGATTTTTAATTACCCATTAATTGGGAATAAAAGTAGGTGGTTTAAATTAATTTTCAGCATTTTTAGAAGGTTTAAAAATGATTTAAAGAGTGTTTATATTGCTGCAAATTTATTATAAATAGGTATTATTGTCTCTTTTTAATTTTGGGTTGTAGGAGACTTCCAAGTGAGTGATTTTGTGTAGTCGTAGCGATTTTGAGATCATATTAGAGGTATGTTCGCGTACTTGGTAATTATTTAAGTGTGTAAAAGCATGCTAGACTTTGTTTAATTAATTCCAAGGTAGTATCATGATAGGTTTTGGTTGGAATTGTTGATTGGATTGATGTTGGTGATTAATTTGTGAAGTATTGATTATTGTGGTGAATTGATGATTGAAATTAATTATGTGGACATGTTGATTATGAACCATACTTTTATTATTGGCAAAATTGAGAGCATGGTTAATTAAATTAAATATTTAATTTTGTTTGGAATATAAAAAGGGAATTTTATGATGGTTCATATAATTTTTATTGATGCTATAAGTATGATAAATGAGCTATTTAAGTGTCTATGTACACGAGGATTAAATTATATATTGCGGTGTCTAGTGCGCTTAAGAAGTTCTAAACACCAAGGGATAGGATTTGTGGTGCTTTATGCGCTTAAGGTGTTATTTAACACCGATGTAGTTTTAAAAGGGTTCAACATTAAATAAATGTGGTCACTAATTATTCAAGAATTAAATTGGAATGTTTGATTACTTGAATGATTTATGTTGATTGATTGTTTTGTGGATTGAGAGTCATCATCAAGTGTAAAATATGTAAACAACGTAGAGTGAAAGATATTATGCACTAAAACTCTCGGAACGTATATACCTTGAGTGTGAACATATAGGGGGGGAGTTATGGGGTTTTATATTTAACCATAGCTTCTACTAGGAGTACAAGACGCTGTATTTTCCTTTTTTTTGTGTTGGAATTCCGCCACTTACGAGTGATTCTTTTATACTGGCACGGTTAGCTCTCGTGTTAGTACCCCTTTATTGGGGCAGGTTAGGGGGGAAACTCGTTCGATGTGTAATCAAATTAACTAAACAAACCATCTGTTATTGGTTGGTTATGTTGTATGTTGTATGCTTGTAAACAAGTGCAACAAGGTAAGTTGTATGTTGGTAGGATAAAAGCATGTTAGTATGTACTGTTTACGCTGAAGTACTCAGCTTTGTTGATTGTGTGTTTGAATGTTTGTTTGGCCTTGTCTTTATCTTGGTCCTACGACGACCCATTTCTAATGGCGAGTAGTGGGGACAAAGTAAAGAAAAGCTTTTCAGGTGATGAAGTATATTCATGATGGGCATGAGTGAAGAGCGATTCATGTTTAGTTTCCATAAGAATATAATGTGTTTTATTCACTTTGATTATTATATATTTTCTTGTGAGACTAACAAAAAGGTTTTAATATTCGTTTTGGGTTTTGGTAAGGGCCTACAATGGTTCCAAGTTGTAGGTGACTTTGGTTTGACTTTACTTTCGTTTGGTTTGTCTTTTTGAGTTGACTTGTTTTGAATGGTTTTTAAAGTGAGTTTTCCGCTGTGTGTCTTTGATAATTGCGTTAGCCGTTTTTACAGTGACGATAATGTTTTAGATTTTCCTATTTCGTATTTTAAAAAGAGCAAAATAGGTATTTTAAAGAAAATGAATTTATAGGGTGTTACAAAGTGGTATTTGGGAGCTTTGGTTGAGATTTTTATTACCACTAAAGCCAAAAACGTGTTTTAAAATATTTTGTTTTACACTTGGCCATGTGTTTATTTAATTGAGTAATTTTAAAAGTGAGTTATTCCATTTTATTTTATTTAAAAGAGGACCGAAATTTTTTATAAAGGTCCGAATTTTTTTTATTTTATTGGGAAGAATCCGAATTTTTTTTTTTAACTTGAGGTGTCTGAATGTGTGTTTTTTTTTAATTATGGCTTGAAATTGTGGCCTTTTTGGAATTAATTTTCCAATTTTTTTTTTTAAAAAAAGAGAGTCAAAAATATTTTTAGTTTGTTCATTTTGCAGGAAAGCGAAGGATTAAGGTAAGAATTATGTTTTAAGAGCTTTAAAAGCATGTTGGTGAGTTTGGGTAGGAAGGAATTTGGGGCATATAAGTTAGAAATAATCACGTTCTTGTATGCATTAATACTTAGGTTGTGATGTTTGATCATGTTAATTGATTAATTGGAAGCATGTAATTATGTGATTAGAAATAGGAAGATTGTTTGATTGAACATTGAACCTAAATTCATGCAAGAATTGTGTTACTTTATTTTTTTCCTTTGGGGGAAGGGAATTCTTTTCTAAGTCTTTTCCTTTACAGGATGTCGATCTTTCCTAGCAAATACTCACAAATTGGTACCCTAATTAAGAAAGATTTTGAACATCCCTTTGACTATGTCAAAAAAATCTGTTTCTATTGTTCACACATGAGTGATGTCCTAGGGGACAAGCAGTATGACCTTCCTGATCGTGTTTCAGCTATGAAAATTCATTTTCTTCCTGACGAACCATCATATCTTGTTGTCAAAGCAAAATTTGTTGATTTCTACTTGCCTGGGGACATTCCCAACCACTCTAAATACCAAGATTATTATGGACAGTGGTACCCTGACTACAGATACTTGATTTCTTATCTTGTTCAAGTAGAGAAGTATCACTGCGAGCGTTTACATATTTCATATCCAAATTATTACTATGATAACCCAGCAGGGAATAATTCCCCTTCCACTAGCAATCAATCAGGCACAGGGTAATCAAGCAGGAGCGAATGGAGGGCAAGAGGAAGGAGAGCTAATGGATAAAAGCAATCATACTGTTGATAGTTCCATTATGGAGATTCCGAATCCAAATCCTCCCCTAACTCCAATTATAATTGACATTTCATCTGACAATGAGGAAGATGAAGAGCTTATTCAAGTAGAGAAAAATCCAGAGACACCTAAACCAATGAAGGAGGAAGATGACCCTGAATTCGATCCTGGAAACTACAAACAATCAAAGGATCAGAAGGACAATGTTTGAAAGGACTAGATTTTTGTAGTTCATTTCTTGGATTCTTGGTTTCAATTAGCAGTTTTTATTTATTTCTTTATTTTTTTCAACAAAGTAATAAGTGGCATGACCACAGTGAACAAATAAACCTGTTGAGTTGCGTAGGTTATTCGAACTCATCTCATTTTATTTTTACAGTCATTTTCTTTCTCAATAATAAAATTTTATTCATTTCCTTACCAAATAATTCATTTTACTGCCAAATAATTCATTTAATTTCCAAATCATTCATTTTATATCACTACTCCAATAAGCCATTTCTTACACAAATATTCCAATAATTCATTTCTAAACTCTGGGAAACCATGAGAATTATTTTTATTTATTATTGTGATGCTTTATTAAATGTATGGTTGGTTAGCAATCAAAATTTGGTTGATCAAGCTGCAAAATTGGGAATTGTATTGTTGCAACCTCAATTTGTGAGCTTAAATTAAATGTGTGTATGAAAGGTATGAGTTAGTTAGATGGATTTCTAACTTGAGAGCTAACCATGATCATAATTAATAAAGACCCCTTGTTTTAATTCAGGAGAAGAAATATGGCAGGAGGAAGTGGGAGCAATAATGAAGGAAATGAGTTGAGTGAAGTTGTAAGGCAGCTGGCAGTGGTCGCTCAACAATTGGCAAGAAACTCGACTAACAATGGGGATGCTCAGGGGGAACTGTTTAAGAAGGTGGCGCAAAGCAAGCCACTAACCTATCAAGGCAAACCTGATCCAACAATACTGGAAAACTGGTTAAGGGAATTTGAGAAACTGTTTGGGGAAGTAGGATTCCCAAATTTGAAAGTGGGTTGTGCTACCTATTACCTTAGAGGTGAAGCTAACCTTTGGTGGAAACAAAATGAGGCTACCACTAAAGCACTACATGGGTTCAATTGGACTATGTTTCAAGAGAACGTTAGGGACAAGTTTTACCCTAGTTTGCTACAAAAACAATAAGCCGAGGAATTTTCTAACCTAGCAATAGGAGATATGTCAGTCACTAAGTAATATACCAAGTTTATTGAGCTATCAAGGTTTTCCAAGAGTCTGTTGCTACAGAAAAGGCAAAATCTAGGAAGTTTGAGAGTGGATTGACCACTGATTTGCAGCTAAGGCTGTGTGGACAAGTGTTCAAAACCTTAGATGAAGTTTATGGGAGGTCTGCACACCTTTATGCGTTGGAGTTGAAGAAAAAGAAAGAATTAGCTGAAGTAGAAGGGAAGGAAAAGAGGAAAGATATGGGACAAAACGCTGGGAACCCGCAAGGTAACCAAAACAATTTCAAGAAGCAAAAGTACCACCATAACAACAACAACAACTTCAACAACAATAATTTCTAGGGTAACAATCGTCAAGGTGGACGAAACTTCAATGGAGGGCCTAAGAACTCTAACCAGGGAAATAATAAGGATGAAAGGCGTTATTTCTGTAAGAGGTGCAGAAATAATCACCCTGGTAAGGATTGTGAGGGTAACTTGGTTACTTGTCGCGCTTGCAACAAGTTGGGACATAGGGAGTATGAGTGCTTCTCCAAAAATTCTAACCGAAACAAGCAGAGCAATAATCAAGGAGGGGCTCAAAGGAACTTTCAGGGAAACAAAAACTATGCAGGGAACAAAGGGGCACAACAAAATGGGGTGAAAGGCAACAATAATGGGAATAATCAGGTGAAGAGTAGAGCTCCAAGAAAGCTGAATGTGATAAGTAGGCATGAAGTTGATACTACGAAGGATGTTATTACTAGTACTTTTTCTATTAACTATATTCCTATTAAAGTTTTGTTTGATTCTAGCGCAAATTTTTCTTTCATTTCAAAAGCCATTATTTCAAAGCTATCGACTGTTTGAAAACCGTAGATGTCATAGATGTACCTATAGTTATTCCTACGGGAGGGGTAGTACAGTGTACCAAAACTTTAAAGGATGTGCCATTAAAGATCAAAGGAAAAGTATTTTTGTCTGACCTCATTGAATTTGGGTTGAGTGACTTTGATATCATCTTGGGAATGGATTGGTTGAGCAAGTACAGTGCGGAGATTCGTTGTCGATTGCAAAAAGTACAGTTAAGTACAGTTGAGGGTGAGTTGGTAACACATTGGAAGCATGGTGAAAAAAAGTGTCCAAGGATCATATCTATGATAAAGTTGGCTAAGTACATTAAGAAGGGACATCCAGTATATTTTTGTAGTATAAGGAACTTGAACCACGAAGAGACAACTAAGCCTGAGAACATAGAATCGGTGAATGAGTTTCTAGATGTGTTCCTAGAAGAGATTCCAGGGATGCCACCTAAGTGGGAAATGGATTTCACAATAGAGTTGGTCCTAGGGAAAACACCTATTTCCAAGGAACCATATCGAATGGAACCTGCAGAAATGAGTGAGTAAAAGGAGAAACTGCAGGATTTACTAGAAAAGGGGTACTTTAAACTAAGTGCATTGCCTTGGGGAGCTCCAGTGTTGCTTGTTAAGAAAAAGGATGGAAGTATGAGGTTATGTAGTATTGACTACAGGGAGTTGAACAAGGTCACCATAAAGAACAAGTATCCATTACCAAGGATTGATGACCTATTTGACCAATATGAGGGGCGCATCTGTGTTTTCCAAGATTGATTTAAGGTCTGGATACCATCAGTTGAGGATCGCAGACGAAGATATTCCCAAAACTGCATTTAGAACAAGGTATGGACATTATGAGTTCACAGTAATGCCATTTGGATTGACGAATGCACTAGCAATCTTTATGGACTTGATGAATAGGGTGTTCCATCCATTTATGGACAAGTTTGTTGTAGTGTTCATAGATGATATACTGGTGTATTCGAAGAATAAAGAGGAACATGTGTAACATTTGAGGGAAGTTTTACAAACTATAAGGGAGAATAAAACTATGCGAAGTTTTCCAAGTGTGAGTTTTGGTTGGAGAAAGTAGCATTTCTGGGTCACTCTGTATCCAAGGATGGGGTAGAAGTAGATCCAGCAAAGATCGAGGCAGTGAAGGGATGACCTACACCAAAGACAGTGTCTGACAATAGGAGTTTCTTAGGTTTAGCAAGGTATTATAGGCGTTTTGTGAAGGAATTTTCTAAAATTGCTAAGCCTATGACCTCTCTAATGAAGAAAGACAAGAAGTTCGAGTGGGACGAGAAGTGTGAGGAAGCGTTTCAACTTTTAAAGCAAAGGTTGATTACAACACCAGTTCTAACATTGCCAGATGATAGTGGGATCTACGATGTATATAATGATGCATCCAAGAATGGTTTGGGATGCGTGCTTATGCAAAATGGAAAGGTGATTACATATGCGTCAAAGACAGTTAAAACCTCATGAAGTAAACTACCCTACTCATGATTTAGAATTGGCTGCAATCATTTTTGCACTAAAGATTTGAAGGCATTACTTGTATGGGGTGAAATGTAGGATTTACACAGACCACAAAAGCTTGAAGTACATCTTCACCTAAAGAGATTTAAACTCGCGCCAAAGGAGATGAGTAGAATTTGCAACGGACTACGACTTGGACATATAATCCCATGAAGGGAAAGAAAATGTAGTTGCAGATGCTTTAGGTCGTAAAACCAGTCATGGACTGAACACTTTGATAGTGGCTGATGAATTTTGTAGGGAAATGAGAAAAATGAACCTAGAAGTGGTGGAATGGGAAGTACCAGCAGGTATACTCGCGAATTTAAGCATTCAACCAACAATATTTGATGAGATAAGGGAAAATCAGGCAGGAGATGTAAATTTGGATAGGATTCGTGAGAAAATAAAGCAAGGAAAAGCTACAGATTTCAAAATCCATGAAGATGGGAGTTTAAGGTACAAATGTAGATGGTGTGTACCACAAAAATGTGAGGAAGTAAAGAGAAAATTGATGGAGGAAGGACACAATACACCATACTCAGTACACCTTGGAGGGGATAAACTATATAAAAACTTGAAAAAGATGTATTGGTGGCCTAGAATGAAGAATAAAGTTGCAGAATTTGTAGCAAAGTGTCTAACTTGTCAAAAGGTGAAAATAGAGCACAAGAGACTGCAAGGAACCGTGCAATCATTGGAAATTCCTGGATGGAAGTGGGACTGCATTTCGATGGAATTTGTGACTTGCCTCCCCAAGTCAAAGAGTGAAAATGATACCATTTGGGTCATGGTGGATAAACTTACCAAATCTGCAGTGTTCATACCAATGAAGGAGACCTTGAAAATGGAGTAACTTGCAAAACCTTACATTAAGAATGTTGTGAGGTTACATGGAGTTCCAAAGGATATTGTGTTTGATGGAGATTCTAGGTTTCTTTCAAAGTTCTGAAAGAGTGTGCAGGAAAACTTTGGTACAACACTAAAGATGAGTACAACATTTCACCTTGCCACAGATGGACAAACTGAGAGAATTATTCAAACCTTGAAAGATATGTTGAGAGCTTGTGTCATAGACTTCCAAGGGGTATGGGAAGATAGCTTGGACTTAATTGAATTTTCTTATAACAAAAGTTATCATGTGAGCATTGGTATGGCTCCATTTCAGGCATTATATGGAAGGAAGTGTCGTAGTCCTGTATGTTGGAACGACATAAGTAAAACAATGATCTTAGGGCCTCAAATGATTGAAGATACAGTTAGAAAGGTAAAAGAGATTCAAGCTAAGATTCAAGCAGCACAAGATCGTCAAAAGAGTTATACAGATCTAAAGTGTAGGGAAGAAGAGTTTGAAGTTGGTGACAAAGTGTTGTTGAAAGTATTACCAATGAAGGGTGTTATGAGATTTGGGAAGAAAGGAAAACTTAGCCCAAAGTATATTGGTCCATATGATACATTACAGAGGATAGGTAAAGTAGCTTATAGGTTGGTCTTACCTATGGAGTTAAGTAAGGTGCATAATGTATTTCATGTGTCGCAGTAAGAAGGTATATACTTGAAAAGTCACATGTGCTACAACCTAAAACAATTGAGTTAGATCAAAGCTTAACTTATGAGGAAAGACCTGCGAAGATCCTTGACAATAAAGTGCGCAGTACATGCAACAAGGACGTTAAGATTGTTAAGATGCTATGGCCTAACCAAGAATATGAGGAAGCAACTTGGGAAGCTGAGGATGAGATAAAAAAGAAATACCCAGAGCTGTTTGATGTATATTGAGTTATTGGGACGTAACACGTTTTCTTTAGGGGGGTAGAATACGGTAGATTTTCGCGCTTTTTCCCCCATATTTTCAGTTATTTTTGTGCTTTTTGCACATTTTAAACGGTTATTTCGAGTACTTTTGATTTCAAGGAGACATTAAAGGTAACAATATGTCAAAAGAGTACAACAATATTACACAAAGTGAGGAAAAAGTTTGATTTTTCGTTACCCAAGTTTCGGGACGAAACTTCTTTTAAGGGGAGGTAGACTGTAATACCCCGTATTTTTATACATATTTTAATTTAAAACATTATTTTATGAAGTATTTAAATAATTTGAAATGAACTATTTATGGTATTTTATTAATTTAAAAAGGTTTATTTTAATTAAAGGTCCATTTTTATTTATTTAATCGTTTTGGAAATATTTTATTTTAAGGTCGATGGAATTTTAAACAAAGTCAATGACTAGTTTGAATAGGAGAAGGAATCATTAAGAGTAGAAGGGGAATTTAAGTTAGGAGGGTTTTGGAGAGGGGGGCATAAATACCCATCTTATGAGCAAATTAGACCTTGCCCAAGGTGGAGAATACCCAAAGGTAAACTCTCTTTCTCTCCCCTTAATTTTCCCTTCTCCCCCACATTACTCACACGCACACACATCAAGGTGGCCGGCTGCCACCACCACTTCCCACCGGCCGACCACCGCCGCCACCGGCGTGGAGGGCGGTAGCATCCCCCTCCACGTGCGTGCGGTTGTGTTAAAAAAAACACACACTCTCTCTTTCTCTCTTTTGTTTTAAATTAATCCAACCTTGATTAATTATTGATTTTGGGTGTGTGTGATGATTTTATGATATTTTAATAATGATTATTATGTATATAATTTTCAGATTTGGTTTGTGAATTAAACAACCCCAAATTGAAAACCTTAGGTTTCTAAATTAATGTTTATTGATGGGATTTGATTGTAGTTGATTAAAACTATTGAAATTAATGTTTTTAAACAAAATTTTTGCAAGTTTATGAGTTTTTATAATGTTGGAATTTTTATATAAAGGCTAGAATTATGTTTCTTGAGAGGATTTTTAATTACCCATTAATTGGGAATAAAAGTAGGTGGTTTAAATTAATTTTCAGCATTTTGAAGGTTTAAAAATGATTTAAAGAGTGTTTATATTGCTGCAAATTTGTTATAAATAGGTATTATTGTCTCTTTTTAATTTTGGGTTGTAGGAGACTTCCAAGTGAGTGATTTTGTGTATTCGTGGCGATTTTGAGATCATATTCGAGGTACGTTCGTGTACTTGGTAATTATTTAAGTGTATAGAAGCATGCTAGGCTTTGTTTAATTAATTCCAAGGTAGTATCATGATAGGTATTGGTTGGAATTGTTGATTGGATTGATGTTGGTGATTGATTTGTGAAGTACGGATTATTGTGGTGAATTGATGATTGGAATTAATTATGTTGGCACGTGGGTTATAAACCACACTTTTATTATTGGCAAGATTGAGAGCATGTTTAATTAAACTAAATATTTAACTTGGTTTGGAATATAACAAGGGAATTTTATGATGGTTCATATAATTTTTATTGATGCTATAAGCATGGGAAAGGAGCTTTTTAAGTGTCTATGTACACAACGATTAAATTATATATTATAGTGCCTAGTGCACTTAAGGTGCTCTAAACACCGAGGGATAGGATTTGCGGTGTTTTATTCCCTTAAGGTGTTATTTAATGCTGAGGTAGTTTTAAAAGGGTTCAACATTAAATAAAATGTGGTCACTAATTATTCAATAATTAAATTGGAATGTTTTATTACTTGAATGATTTATGTTGATTGGTTGTGTTGTGGGTTGAGAGTCATCACCAAGTCAAAAATATGTAAACAACGTAAAGTGAAAGAGATTACGCACTAAAACTTTCGTAACGTATATACCTTGAGTATGAACATATGGGGGGGGGGAAGTTATAGGGTTTTATATTAAACCATAACTTCTACTGGAAGTACATGACGCTGTATTTTCCTTTTTATTTTACGCAGGAATTCCGCCATTTACGAGTGGTTCTTTTATACTGGCACAGTTAGCTCCCGTGTTAATACCCCTTTTTTAGGGCAGGTTAGGAGGGGAAACTCGTTTGTTGTGTCATCAAATTAAATAAACAAACCATCTGTTATTGGTTGGTTATGTTGTATGTTGTATGCTTATAAACAGGTGCAATAAGGTAAGTTGTGTGTTAATAGGATAAAAGTATGTTAGTATGTACTGTTTACGCAGAAGTACTCAGCTTTGTTGATTGTGTGTTTGAATGTTTGTTTGGCCTTGTCTTTTTCTTGGCCCTATGACGACCCATTTCTAATGGCGAGTAGTGGTGACAAAGTAAAGAAAAGCTTTTCAGGTGATGAAGCATATTCATGATGGGCACGAGTGAAGAGCAATTCCTGTTTAGTTTCCATACGAATATAATGTGTTTTATTCGCTTTGATTATTATATATTTGCTTGTGAGACTAACACAAAGGTTTAGATATTCGTTTTGGGTTTTGGTAAGGGTCTAAAATGGTTCCAAGTTGTAGGTTGATTTTGTTTGACTTTGGTTGACTTTACTTTTGTTTGGTTTGACTTTTTGAGTTGACTTGTTTTGAATGGTTTTTAAAATGAATCTTCCATTGTGTTTCTTTGATAATTGCCTTAGTCGTTTCTCGGTGGCGGTAATATCTTAGATTTTCCTATTTCATATTTTAAAAGAGCAAAACATGTATTTTAAAGGAAAGGAATTTCTAGGGTATTACATGGCATAAGTCATTAGTTAGTCCATGACAGTAAATTAAAGCATAATATTGTTGCTGGACTTGATGAAAAGAAAACTGTTACATAGTAGGTTACTATCTATTGCCTATGGCTCTTGTTTTTTTTGTAAAAACGTATGTTGAGTGATAGGATGCAGTCAGCATTATAAAGTTGCATGGTTAATTGCAGAGTAAAGGGTCGACTATGCTACGCCTTGAATTCGTGCCTTCATCGGGTATTCTGAAAACAACATTACTACTGTAATTGCGATTCTTTAGATGAGTGAAACTTGCAGACTCTGAAGCTCGCGGCTGCAACTCCTTAGTAGGATTTGAAGTAGCTACAAGCGAACATCAGAACAATTGCTGATAGCTAATGTTATGCTCGGTCCAGAATGTGAAAGCTGGTGCATCAGAATTTAGAATAAGTGAAAATTTCAGAATAATGCAGAGCAACTTAAACAGAGATTCAAAATCCCTTACGTAATGAATGAGGACCTCGGCCAGTAAACTTTGCTTGCGAGGCTGACTCAGACCGATTTGTTTTACCTTTAGGACCCTAATTTCACAGGTATAGGTTTGACAATTGGTTGGGACCTACTATGACGAACTACGTAGCTATACTTACCTTAAATAACTGAGATGTTAAATATGCAAGCTAAAGAAAACTGTTGCATATCATTCTGAGTAGAAGTAGCACTGGTGGAATAACTTGCACGGGCTAGAGTATACCGAGTGACTTTGGCTACAGAACGATCACATAGCAAATACTCATAAGGTCTGGAAAGCATCAAACAACTGCAAGCTAAAGCAAGTAGATTGTACTAAAATCTCTTTCTGGCAGAGATTAAATTGGTTGTGAGAGTAAAAAGTATGTGAGCTCCCGCAAGAACCTGTAGGTTATATTCGACGAGCAAATGTCTTCTGTGAGGTCATTCATGATTTAAGGAAACTCATATCTAGCTTTACGCCCAGAGTGTGAGAGCTTATATTATTTCAAAGTCCGCGATAAGTGGATAATGCATAATGCAAAAGTGCAACAATGAGAAACAATTATAAAGCTGATCTTCAACAAATTTCATATGTGATTATGCATATGGCAGCTGCGTGAGGTACAAATGTTGATTCAATTAATCGCCTTACCTACTAATATAGCACCGTAGCTGCTCAATTCAATACTCTCAAGCTCCGCATGAAATTTAAATTGCAAAAAGCGTGGACAATTGAAAGTCTTCAACACAAGCTACACAAGGCATGCCATAATGTGGCTGATTGTCAGGCACGCAGCAGCTCAGAAAATAAAAATGTTCAACTTAGCTAAAGCTTATAAGTAATCCTAGCCATCTTCTTCTGGTTAGATCCTCACTCAAAGTAAATAGTCCATAGCATTTTTGAGGGAGAAAGGATGGATCTACTGCCTATTTTCTAAGCGTCATCATCAGCTCACTTTTGAAAGTATGACCGCACTCTTAGTGGTACTGCAACTGTTTAGCAGCAGAAGACTGGTCATGTTATGCTCAGGGCTTGGAGTTTGAGGAGGATAAGAAAGTATTAAAGTGGCGCCTTCTTACCTCAAGCTACTCATGAGCTTCATGAAAATTTTCCTAAGCACAAGTTCAGATGATACAAGTTCTGCAATGAGCAGTGATTATAAATACAATAAGATCACAATGTAATGATTCAGATTCAAATACTTTGAAAACGTTCTGCTAGAAAACGTTTCTACAATCGGGTACCACAAGCTACTTGGTCTTGTTAGCGGTATGGAAAAATTAAAGGAATGCAAGAGCAAATTCCTCATAAGGATTTGATAATTGTTGTTGAAGTGTTCATAAGCACCTGATTAGATTGCTTTGTGGCATCTTTCAGTGAGCACACATACATCGAGCTCAATTTAGCTGAAGCCTATGCGCAATATCAGTGGAAATGGTTATTGCTTATTATCTAAGCATCATTAAATTCACACTTAATGGTTGCAGATATTGGTAAAGGAGGTTGATGAAAATCCTTCAAAGCCATCTTACGTGCTATGATCAAGAAGGTATCGAGTAACCGTAGCAGCAAGAGTGATTAATGAGGCATGCAGATTCTGAAGCTTGCAGCTATAGCTCCTTAGTGAAGCTGCTCGGCCGGTTGTGATGCTAACTTTATCTTATCAGATTAAAGAAAATTCCCCCTGCCATGGCAAATGCAGATAGCAATTCCACAAATTATAGGGACCTCAAATTCTGATAAGCTCTTTGTCAAGATTTTATTACCTCTTTCAATAGTTATTTCTGCTGGAAAAAGAGTATATTTGTGCTTGATAAAATGTCAAAGCGATACTTAACCCCCCTAGGACGTCATGATGATCGTGAAGACAGAAAAAATAAAGGTCCTTGCTCTATTGTGATTGACGGAAGTAGTCTGATCAAAGCATCTTTCCGTCAGCCTACATAATATTTCAGAACACGAAGTCCATCTTTTGTAGTAGTAATTTGCCACCTGGTTTGATACAAAGTTTTATATAATATGTCTAAGCATGATTTGATACCCATGTTTGATCCAAGGATAGAGAAGAGCAAGACATGCATGTTAACCAAAATCACAAGGAAACCATTTCCTAATTTTGTTGAGAAAAATACTTCATTGCTTGATTTGGTGCATAGTGATTTGTGTGAATTTCACAACACACCTTCTTTAGGGAATAAGAAATATTTGGTAATATTTATTGATGATTTTTCAAGGTTTTGTTATGTTTATTTGTTATTCTCTAAAGATAAAGCCCTAGATAAATTTAAAATCTACAAAAGTGAAGTAGAATTGCAAACTAACGGAAAGATAAAAAGATTGAGAAACGATAAAGAAGGTGAATACTATGACCCAAGTTATCTCCAATCTTTAGGTTTAGTACAAGAAACTACCGCGGCATATACACCACAATAAAATGGTGTAGCGGAAAGGAAGAATAGGACACTAGAAGAAATGGTTAATTCTATGTTGTCATATTCGGGTTTAAGTGATGGATTTTGGGGTGAAGCCATTTTAACGGCTTGTTAAGTGTTAAATCGTATTCCCATGAAAGGGAAGGATGTTACCCCATATGAGCTATGGTACAAAAGTAAACCAAACTTGGGTCATCTCAAAGTTTGGGGTTTTTGGGCAATCGTAAAAGTGTCGAAACCTAAACATAAAAATTTAGGTGAAAGAGGAGTTGAATGCATTTTTATAGGATATGCGGAACATAGAAAATCTTATAGGTTCTATGTAATAGAGAAAAATGAATTTTGGTCGGTTCACACTACCATTGAGTCAAGGGATGCATTGCTTGATGAAAATCGTTTTCTTCAATTCCCAGACCAAAATATATAACTCCAAATACCGATGCTCAAAGTTTTGATCAAGTTTTAATTGATCAAGAAGTAGATAACCAAACTCATTTAGAGGAGGCTTCAACATCATCATCACAACCTAAGAGAAGTAAGAGGGCAAGGAAAGAAAAATCCTTTGACCCGGATTTTCATGTGTACTTGGTTGAAGGATCAAGGGATGAAGTTTCAGCACAACATCCATACATTTTTAATGTGGAAGATGATCCTTTAACTCATGACGAGGCTATGAAGTCTCGGGATGCTCCATTTTGGAAGGAAGAAATTAATGATGAGATGGATTCCATCATGGGAAACAATACTTGGGTGTTAGCTAATTTACCGCCTAATTTTAAACCAATGGGGTGCAAATGGATCTTCAAAAAGAAATTGAGGATTGATGGAACTGTTGAAAAGTTCAAAGCTCGATTAGTGGCACAAGGTTTTACACAAAAGCCTGTTATCGATTATTTTGATACATATGCACCGGTAGATAGAATCTCAACTATTAGGTTGTTGATTGCACTTGCGGCAATTAAGAATCTAGTAATTCATCAAATAGATGTCAAGACAGTATTCTTGAATGGAGATTTGGAAGAAGAGGTTTATATACGACAATCGGAAAGATTTGTTGTGGAAGGCCAAGAGGCAAAAGTTTGCAAGTTAATTAAATCATTGTATGGGCTAAAACAAGCACATAAGCAATTTCATCAAAAGTTTGATGAAGTTGTGTTGTCTAATGGTTTTAAATTGAACAATTCTGACAAATGTGTGTATAGCAAATTTGATGACAAAGGTCAAGGTGTCATAATTTGTCTATATGTAGATGACATGTTGATCTTTGGAACGGATTTGTCACAAGTTGAAATGACAAAATCCTTCCTTAGTTCTCAATTTTCCATGAAAGACACGGGAGAAGCGGATGTCATCTTGGGCATAAGAACGAAGGGAGAAAATGGGAAGTTGATCTTGTCACAATCTCATTACATTGAGAAAGTGCTCAAGAAGTTCAATGTTAGTGAAAGTTTGACCTTTCTTTATTCAACACCTATGTATCCTAGCATAAAGTTGGTACCTAATGAAGGTAATGCAGTTTCACAACTAGAATATGCTAGAGTTGTAGGATGTTTGATGTATGCCATGACAAGTACTAGGCCGGATATCGCTTATGCGGTTGGTCAATTGAGCAGGTTCACCAGTAATCCTAGTATGCTACATTGGCAAGCGATTCGTCGTTTGTTGAAGTACTTGAAGAAAACCATGGATTATGGTTTGTGTTATAGTGTATACCCTTCGGTTGTTGAAGGATATTCGGATGCAAGTTGGATGTCAAATAGAGATCATTCATCCACAAGTGGATGGGTATTCCTATATGGGGGAGGTGCCATTTCATGAGCATCAAAGAAGCAAACTTGCATTGCGGATTCTACAATGACATCGGAGTTCATTGCATTACATTCCGCTGGTAAAAAAGCAGAATGGTTAAGGGATTTAATGCATGAGATTCCTTTGTGGCAAAAGCCAATATCGCCAATTGTGATACATTGCGATAATAATGCTACTTTGGCTAAGGCATATAGCCAAGTGTATAATGGTAAGTCAAGGCATATTGGAGTGCGGCATAGTGACATCCAAGGGCTTATCAAGAATAGTGTGATCACTATTGATTATGTTCGAACGAATTTCAATCTAGCCGATTGTTTCACCAAGGCATTGGCTAGAGATGCGAATAATAGGATGACAATCAATTTGGGATTAGAGCCCTAAGTAATTAATAATGAGGGTATCTTAACTTAACGCCAATAAGACATTGGGTCTTAAGTTCAATAAGATTAACTTTCTTATTTGGTAATTGGGAACTTGTTTAATCATCCAAGATAAAGTTCCGGTTTACTATGATGAAAAGAGGTTGTTTTTAACTTAATAGAATTCCTGATATAATGCTTTGTCACAGGAGCATGTTTTGGAAGTCTACCTATATAAGTACGAAGTTTAGCCGCTTCAAGAAGCTATTTGGGCATAGTTTTGAAGTACTTACGAAAAGATAGGGATACATGGCTTTACGTGTCAAGTATTAATGTAATCAAGTAATTAATCTTGTGTGTGTAATATCTTCATGAATTCAATATGTATTGCTTTTGGTTCAAACGTTTTACGATACTGAATGGATACGAATTCTTGGAATGTATATTGCACTAAGTGGGAGTTCAAGTCTTTGTACACTTTCATTTATGCATAAGATTGCCTTTTATGATGATGATGTATTTGCAATGAGTCTAGTTTAATACTCTAAATGGGGGAGAATTGTTGAATAATTTAGAGTATTGTAGGCTAATTCCATGTTGTTTGAGTAATTTACTTAGGTTAAGGTGTTGTAATTAATTAAACAAAGAATTAGAAGTAATAACTCGGTAAAGAGGAAGCAAAGCAAGCAATATTGCAACAGCCCGGTTTACGGCCCGGTCAGGCTGTGCTCGCTCGACCGGGCGCGAGGGTGGTGCTGGGATGCTACTCTTCCGCCCGGCCGGGCAACCGCCGCCCTACCGGGTGCGAGTAGAGAAGAAGAATTTCGAAGATCTGCAGCCCGGTTATGGGTTTCATCTCCCTGCAGGGCGCGAGCCTGACTTTATAGAATTTGAGTTTCGCCCCTGGGGTGGGCACGAGAGGCTCCTACATTCGTCGTTCTGATTGGCCTAGTCGGGTAAACCGGAATTCGGTCGGGTGCGGGCCAGGCTGTCAGTTTTTACGGGCAGTTACTTCGTGTTTCTTTGTTGGTCACTTTCTAGAGAATATTGCCTTTATATATATGTTTTATTAACATATGATAAAAAAATTAATTCAAGGAAAAATCAATTTTCTATTTTTTCTCTTGAAGCCATATTGCAAACCCCAATTATCACCATCATAATTTCTCAAGTTTTGCTTACATTAGATCACAGATATACTACACACTATTGTGATTGTATTCGTTGTATCTCCTAGTAATTTCGTGATATCCGGTGTGTTAATTCAGGGTCGAAATATTACTTTGGGAAAGTGATTTTGTTCACGCCTCGAAGTGTTAATTTGTCCAAGTTCATTGCGATTTTTGTGACCCGATAACAATTTGCCCAACAAATATTGCTCCATTACATTTTCAACACTTGTAAGAAAATCAACTAAAAAATATAGACATGAAACCTAATTAACCTATCTTAAAGTTTTTAAGAAAGTCAAATAGAATAAATTTAATTTAAGGAATAGAGATATTTATCATTTATTTTTACAATTTTTCTAATACAAAATAGATTATAAAACCAATCTTATGTTCAAAATACTAGTTTAGGTTATTGGTTGAGTTGATTTTGTGACGTAATATTGGAACAATTGTGAAAAAACAGGAGGTAACAAGTTAAAATATCCATCCACCCAAAGTTGAATATATTACGCTAAATAAAAGGGTTTATATTTAAACTAATGATTGAAGTATATAATTGATTTTATATTCTATCACTATCATAACTCGCGCACGTCCACGGTTATTAGATAGATATGTTTGCCCACAAATCCTGTCATTTTGTGGCCTACAAAATTAAAAAAAAAAAAAAAAAAAGGGGGGAGGGGGGGGATGGTGTTATGGAATTATGGGGGGTTAGCATAATTTAGGGTCCAATCCAAAACCTGAGATAGGTTTATTTTCATTGGTCAAATGTGTCCATGCGTATATACAATGATACCCATTTCTACGTAATTGCATCACTAAAAGCCATATACAAGTAGATATTTAGTCTTCTTTTTATAAAAAGACATTATAATGGGAAGAGATATTTAGGTTTCATTTTGTTTTCAGAAAAAAAAAAAAATATATATATATATATATATATATATATATATATATATATATATATATATATATATATATCAATTAAATTAAGTCAGTGAAATATAAGTTCAATTTCAGAAAAATATGGATTATCCAAATTCAATTCAAAACTAAAATATATATAATTTAATAAATTCAAATGACTTACCCTCACATTAATAAAACACTTATTTATATATATGATGTTATTTATAAAAATTGCTCTATCCACCTTACTCTCATTAAATTAATTAATTAAAATAAAAGTATTATACTTCATGTTTTCTCTTGAAATTGTTATTGAAATTCGAAATTGCTAATAGTTAAAATAAACAATCGGAATTTGAGTTAAAGAGACCTTAGCTTTTCATATGCTATTAAATAAAATTTTGTTAGATTAGTCTCTCGTACGTTTTTATCATAATGAATTTGCAATTGGTAAGCATTACACGATGTTTCGTCTTAAAAAAAAACATTAAACGATGTATTTTATACTCAATATAGCAGCCTTTGTCTCTTGCTAAAACTAAATTAATTTAATCAGATGTGGGTGATAGTGTGTAATAATTGAGGGAATTTGATAATGTAAAACTGTCTTTATGAGGTTAGTGGCGTATCTTAGTGCTCCAATAGTCCATTATATGTATTTCATTTACAAATTATTGAGTTTGACTACGTAGATAGAGTTACACTTGTCTGAGATAAAATGACTGATAAGAGTTTTAATCTGCCAAGCATGTTTGTAAACACTGTTATAAATTTTTTAAAGGACACGATAATTAATATCTTATTTACATTTTACAAAACGTCATTCTACTAGAATAGGGCATTAAAAAATTTGCGGGCATATAACAATTCACAAGATATAATGTGTAATCGAATTGTCAGGAATTGATTTTCCTTCGTTTGTATTTCTGTATCACAAGCTATATATACAACCTAAATATATTAGGCCTTAAACATTGGCCCAAAGACTAAATACAATATAGGCTTAAAACCCCCCTTTAAGTTGGAGCATGCAAATCACAAATGCCCAACTTGTCAAGTAAATATAAAAATTGTTGCTTGCTTAAGACCTTAGTAAATATATCTGCGAGTTGATCAATAGTCTCCACATATGAAGGGCTAATAACACCTTCCTTAATCGCATCCCTGATATAATGACAATCTACCTCAATATGTTTGGTGCGTTTGTGGAAGACCGGATTCTATGCAATATATAGTGCTCACTGCCTATCACAAAATAGGCTCATCGCGCGTGGATGTGAGACCCCCAAACTGTGAAGGATTGCCTTCAACCATTTAAACTCTGAAGTAATTGCCGCCATAGAGCGATGCTCTGCCTCTGCAGAAGACTTAGAGACAGTATGTTATTTCCTGGTCTTCCAAGATATTGGAGAACCACCAAGAAACACTAACCAACCAGTAATTGACCTTCTCGTCAAAGGACAACTAGCCCAATCCGAGTCACACCAACCTGTCAAGTGTAAATCTTAATCTGAACTCAAAAGTATTCCCTGACCCGGACAACCTTTCAGGTAGCGAACTATACGAAGAGCGGCATCCCAGTGATCTTGACAAGGTTGGTGCATGAATTAAGACAATATATGAACACCGTAAGCCAAATCAGGCCTAGTGAAAGACAAATAGATCAAACGACCAACAAGTCGGCGATACATTTCCGGATCATCAATAAGAGGGGCCTCCGATTTCACCAAAGTATGATTTTTCTCAATAGGAGAACTAGCCGGCCTTGCCCCTAATAAACCAGACTTTGCAATTATATCAAGGGTATATTTCCATTGACATAAAGATATGCCTTCCGGACTCCGTGCAACCTCAATACCCAGAAAATACTTCAAAACACCCAAGTCTTTCATATGAAAATAATCACTCAAATATGACTTGAATGTAGAAATTGTAGAAGTATCATTCCCGGAAATTATTAAATCATCAACATACACAAGAACACTGAGTTGAATAGCCCCATTATTCAGAGTGAATAGAGAATAATTAGAGTACGACCGTATGAAACGGTACCTTTTGAGGGAGCCGGCTAATTTAGCAAACCAACAACGAGGCGCTTGTCGTAGACCGTACAAAGATTTTCGAAGACGACAAACCATTCCTGGTTTGGTTCCATGGAATCCGGAAGGGGGCTTCATATAGACCTCCTCATCGAGGTCACCATGTACAAAAGCATAAGGGACATCTATTTGGTGCAATTCCCAATTTTTCGCAGCGGCGACAGCTAGGTAAGCATAAATGTTGACCATTTTAGCAACGGGAGCAAATGTCTCATTATATTCGATACCTTCAACCTGATGATTACCGAAAATAATAAGACGAGCCTTCAATCTTTCAACACTACCATCTGAGTTAAGTTTAATTTTGTAGACCCATTTGCACACTACAAGAAAACAGCTGGATTCCGACGGAATTTTTCCGTCGGAAACATAGGAAATTTCGTCGGAATCAAGCATTCCGACGGAATTCCGTCGGAATAGGTTTGTCGCTGCACCCTTTGTCAGAAATTCGACCTTTTCCGGCGAAAATTCTGTCGGAAGAGGTGATTCCGACGAAATTTACGACGGATCTAATTCTGTCGGCGCTGTTTTTGACTTTAATTGAAATTCTGTCGCAATTTTCTGACAGAAATTTCCGTCGGAGATGGATTGTTTTCCGACGGAATGTTCTGTCGGAAGAGGTATATTCTGACGGAATTTTTCGTCGGAAAAGTCAATAAAAAAAAAAAAAAAACCAGCCCCCCACCCCACCCTGCCCAGACCACCCCCACCCATTCCCACACCCAGCGCCACCCACACCACCACTAGCCCACCCCACTTCCTGCCCCCTACCCCCCTGACTACCCCCTACCCGCCCACACCACCACCAGCCCACCCCACCCCCTACCCCCTTGACTACCGCCTATCCACCTACGCCACCACCAGCCCACACCCACCCACCTTAACCCATCAGTCCCCCTAACCCGTACCACCACCCCACAACCACCATCCAAACCCGAAATCTTCCAAAAAATACCCGAAACCACCCAGATCTACCACCCAAAAACACCCACCACCTTCAAAAATCGCCACCCACACATCACACAAGCACACACAACAACGTTACACCCAAAAATCTTGAAAAAAAACAAAGAAAAAAAACGAAAATCGACAAAAAAAAATAATAAAACATACCTTATTATTTGAAATGGCTCGAATTTCACCATGAAAACGGTTTAACAAGGCCAAATTCGGCCATGAAAAGTCTATATCTAGGCTTTTAATGGTCGAATTTGGCCTAAAAAACCTTAAAAATAAACAAAATAAACTCCATGGTGGCTAGTAGAGGCGGTTACGCAGCGGCGATGGTGGTGGTCCGGTTGCGCAAGGAGACGAGAGGAGAAATGAGAGGGAGAAGATACGAGAAATGAGAAGGAGAAGGGAAGAGAAGGAAGGGGAAGCAAAAGAGAGAGAAAGAGAGGGCGGAAGAGAGAGAAGGGGGAGAGAAGAGGAGGAATTCAGAAGAAGAGGAAAGAGAAGAGAAGAGAAGAGAAGAGGAGAGAGAAGAAGAAAGGGGAAGTGGCGAAAATGCAATGGGGGGTTAGGGTTGTTTTAGGGTTTAGTTGCTATAAGATTTTGTTTTTTTTAAAAAAAAAAAAAAAATAAGATTCCGACGGAATATTCCGTCGGAAACTTAATGTACCAACGGAATATTCCGTCGGAAATTTCCGACGGATTTTAATTATGTCTGAAATTCAACGTTTCGACGAAATTTATTTCCGTCGGAATATAAATTTTCCGACGAAATATTTTGTCGGAAAGCCCATAATTTCAGACGGATTTTTGGGTCCGTTGGAATCTGGCCTATTTCTTGTAGTGGCACCCTAGACCTTGCTTCCCCAGAGGTAATTCTTCCATAACCCAAGTTTCATTATCCTCCAACGCAGAGATTTCTTTTTGCATCGCCTCTCTCCAACCCTCACTCTTCATAGCTTCCTTGAAACTACGAGGCTCAACCTCCGCATCTACAGCTGCAATAAATATACGGTGTCGCATAGAAAACTTATCATAATTCACAAAATGTGCTAAAGGATAGGGAGTACCTGAAGAGCACGGAGTGGTCGATGAAGTAGGAGATGGACTTGAAATAGATACAGTGTGCGCGACATAGTCTCGATGCCAACCCGTTTTGTGTCTTTCCCGAAACCCGCGACCAAGAGCAGTGGCGGTATCACCCAAATCAGTGGTGAAAGGAAGGTTGCTGGCAGCCGTAGAGGAGCTGCTATCAAGTGCAGCGTCTGCTGGAGAGTTGCGGGCAGCAGGTGTAGTAGCAGATGGGGTAGCAGGTGTAGCAGCAGATGGGGTAGCAGTGGAGACCGCAGCAGGGTCACGGCCTGTGTTGGGCACCGCAAGGGGGCTGCGGACCGAACTAGTCACAGATTCGAGTGCAAGGGAAGCCTCATTAAGTGATAATACTTCCTCCAAATCATCCAGAAAATTGACATCAACCCTAGAATTATTAGGTTGCTCCCCATTAACATTCGCACTAGAATCACCAGACACATCCAAGTCCCGAGTAATAGCAAAGGGAAATTCATTCTCAAAAAATTTAACAGCTCTAGACACAAATATATCTCCCGTGTCAAGGTCATACACCTTCCAACCCTTTTTTCCATGAGGATATCCAACAAAAACGCATTTGCAACTACGAGGTGAGAACTTATCCCCTTTTGCCTTTTGATTATGAGCAAAACAAAGAGAACCAAACACCCTCATTTCATCAAAATCAAGTTCCTTACCAAACAAAATCTCATATGGTGTTTTATTTTCCAATAAACGAGAAGGAGTACGATTGATCAAATAAATCCCCCCAAGAACACATTTACCCCAAAACCAGTTGGGAGATTTCCCTGAAACATCTAAGCACGTGCAACATTTAAGATATGTTGATGCTTATGCTCAACACGGCCATTTTGTTGGGGGGTGCCAACACAAGAAGTTTGAAATAGAATGCCATGCTCATTGAAATACGAAATCATACACTTAAATTCCGTACCATTATCACTTCGGACACATTTCACAAGCACCTTAAATTAACATTGAATCATAGCAAAGAAAGAAAAAAATGAGGAATAAACTTCAGTTTTGATGTCATTCAATACGTAATCCCAAACACCTCTTGAAAAATCATCCACTAAAGTCAAAAAATATTGTGCACCACAAGTACAAGGAGTTTTATAAGACCCCCACAAATCACAATGTATCAATTCAAAAATACGACTAACCCTACTATCACTATTTGGGAAACTATCCCTTGATTGTTTGGCTTGAGGACAAGTTTCACAAGCTTTATTCAAAGATTTTCTACCAGAACTAGCACTAATAGCAGGAACTAACTTGACAACTCTGTCAGACGGATGCCCAAGACGTCGATGCCAAAGCTCGAAAGTGGAGATTTTCGGACCCGTCATCGCACACACTGTAGGAAGCCACCAGAAATAGTAAAGTCCATCTATTCGTTCACCGCCTCCAATTAGGCTCCCCGAGTGTTGGTCCTGTAGCACATAAAGAGTTAGTGAATCGGAAATAACAATTGGAATAATCAATCATTTTGGACACCAATATTAAATTCCAATTTAATTTTGGTACAAATAAAACAAGTTCAAGAATGATGCCCTCGGCCAAAAAAAATGCACCCCTCCTTTGTAGCCATAACTTGGGCAACATCAGGAAGGCCAACGAGACACGGTAACATGGATTGTACATCCATTAAACAAGACTAGTCACCAGTCACATGATGCGAAGCTCCCGTATCTATAATCCAAGACAAGGAAAAATACTCACCGGTCATCTTATCATGTTGGCTATTATTAACCATATTTAATAAAATTTTAATATGCTCGGGTTGCAACTCAGACAATGTCGAGAGAGTTTCTTGTGGCAGAGAATAAAGACCCCGCCAACTGCATTAGCACCAATAGCAGCCTTGGCTCGATCAGGGGCAGGAGAAGCTTGACGAGGAGCAGGAGTCGAGGTAGAGGCGGCAATAGACGAGGCAGCAGCATTCTGACCCGTTGAACCACCCTTTTTGCCATACTTTTCGAGCCACCAAGGGGGGTAGCCATGAACCACAAAACACCCATCATAATCATGTCTCTAGCGTTGACATTGAGAACATACCAACTTTGACTTATCGCGTCGCACTGTGAAATTTTTCCCACGATCAGGAAGAGCAAAAACATGAGCCTCTTCCTTGGCTGCTGGCGACTTGATGCTCTGAGCAATATTGCGCGAACGTTCTTCTTGAATTAGGGCCTGATATGAACGATCGAGAGTGGCAGGGGGCTGTTGAGACAATAAGTTTGTTCGGACTTGAGCAAATTTGTCATCATCGATGCCAATCAGAAACTGATGCAATTTCTCCTCCTCTTTGTCCAATTCATCATACTTTGCAACCACATTACAGGAACAATTCCCACACTCACAACCATGTGGAGGCTTGAGTCGAATGAGGTCGTCTTAAAATCCCATCAAGGTATTATAATAATCTTCAACAGTCATGGTGTTCGGTTGCTTACAATTCGTAATTGCAGCCCTTAATTGTTGTAAGCGAGGACCACTAGCTTCACAAAATCTCTAGATAATCCCAAAGTCGTTTGGCTTCTTCAAAGTAGGGTATGGAGGCTGCAATTTTCAGCTCAATAGACTTCAAAATCCAAGAGACTAACATGGAATTCACCGTTTCCCAATCAAGCATCTTCTTCTTCTCGGAAGGTTTGGAGATGGTGCCATAAACAAACCCAAATTTTCGTCTAGACTTCAATGACAAAGTGATTGCCCTACACCATGCTAGATAATTATCACCCTTCAAGATCACGTGAGTAATCAAATTACTGGGTTGATCACCTGAGCCAAGGTAGAAAGGAGAAGATGGATCAATCTTGCCATCATCACCCATGTCGATTAGAGAGGAAAAAAAATTTAGGGGTTTTATAGGATTTTTAGGGTTTAGAATGTAGGGGCTCCGATAGCATGTCAGGAATTGATTTTCCTTCGTTTGTATTTCTGTATCACAAGGTATATATACAACCTAAATATATTAGACCTTAAACATTGGCCCAAAGACTAAATACAGTATAGGCTTAACACGAATAGATCAAGATATAATACGCGTGACCAGAGTATATGAGAACGAAAAATAAGGCACGATTAGTTATATTGATCAAGATATTATTCTTGTCAAAAACTAGTATAATATATATATATATATATATATATATATATATATATATATATATCATCATCATTGTACGATGGACTTGAGTTTTCATTAATTAGCAATAATATAGTACATATGCATGCCTAAAATAGTACGTAGTAACACCCGTATGCTAATGGCCTAATGTTTCTAAAAATTACATATCTACCCGTCAAAGGAAAAAAATAATAAAAAAAGGAAACCTTAAACTTACATATCTAATCCTTTAACAATTCATACTCATCCAGCCAACTCAATGTCTCAAAATATCATCGGTCAATACATTGTCATTATCTATATCATATCCTTGAAATCTATAAATAACTCATCAACTTCCTCAACATTATTGTGCCACAAACAAATTAATTTCATAATTTAATTTGTTAGAATCACAAAAACTAACGATTTCCTAAGATATAAAAGATGGCCTCTAGAAGCACAGCCTTACTTCTTGCTCTCTTTCTCGCATTGAACCTTGTTTTGTTAGATCTTGTTTTTGCCACATTTAAAGAGCGGCCTCTAAAGGCATGCCCCCCAGATACCCTAGAGTTGGATGCGTGTACTGATGTGCTTTATCTTGTTCACCTTCACATTGAATCAACTCAAAAGAAGTTGTGTTGTAACATTGTAGGCAACCTTATTAAACTTGATGCCGCTACATGTCTTTGTACCGCGGTTAATGCCAATATTTTAGTCCTAATTAACCTAGACATCAACGTTGAGCTTGCAGCTCTTGTCAACTATTGTGATCACAAGCTCCCAAGTGGCTTTCAATGCCCTCCACACCATGGTTTTGTTACCCCCGTTGCGTCGCTCGATGCCCAATTATTTTAATTCTTCTTAGATATTTGTTTTGTTGTCTTTGTTAGTTATTCAAGATTAGATTATGTACCCTTTCCATGTATACATGATTGTGTATAACTTAATTGTTTTTAACCTATTTACTTTCAACTAGTTTGCATGTATTGGTGACATTGAGGCATTGACTAAAAAGATAAAGAAAGTATATTTGTAGTCTTTCATGATGATCATGATATTATGTAATCTGTTTGTTTGAATGAATAATGATTTGCAAGTGCTAATTGTGGTTTTTTTGTACAAAAACATTTTGGAAAAACCAAAAAAAAAAAAAAAAAAAAAAAAAAAAAAAAAACAAAAAAGATATCGAAAATTAGGGTTAGTCTTTTCTCAAGACTGTAATCGCGATTGTTATTTGTTTGTGAACATGTTTCTTTGCAAAAACACCAAAATTAGCAAGAGTGATAAGTTGGATGTATTTCCAAGTAGTTTAGCTAGCTATAGAATCACACTATTCATATAAGAAAATATGGAAACATAACGCATGAATAGTGGACAAGATTATTCGGGAGTTTTAATTGGTATATATGTTAACCAATCGTATGCATACATATTTACCATATTGTAAAGACTAAAGAAGTAAAGAGTGTCCCATCCTCCTTATCATTGTCCACATCCGTATGTACTTGCTTGTATCGCTAGAGCTCGTATTCTCATACTAGCTTTTTGTATATTTATTTATTTATTGTTATTTGGAGAGCCACAAGAGCGGGTGATGAGAATCGATCTCAAAATCTCTTAGAATCGGAAGGCCAGCTCTAACCACTGGAGCTATCACTCACTCTCGTATTCTCATACTAGTTGCTTCTTCTTCCCAAAAATATGTTCATGATGATTATATTCATAATTCATTTTAGATTTATTAATCAATTCCAAAAGATGAACACACCCTAATATGCCTACATGGTTACTCATAAGAACGACAAAGTAGTCTACGTACTTCGTGTAATCCAATCATATCAAAATTTTAAGGTAGGTAGAGCCACACAAAGAGTAGATGATGCTACAATGTATGGAGTAACTTACATTGGTCTAACATATACATGTAACGTGCCAATTAATATTTGATCATATATTTCACTTGTACGATGCCGAATTCACCAATCCACACACACGTGTGTAGTTTATACTTCTTCACCGTGTATAGTGCAACAAAGTACTTCCATATAATATATGATACTGATCCCAAAATTGAGAAAAATAAAAAACTTAGCTTGTAATATACAACGTACTATAATTATGTAACGTAATACATCACAAACTATCTAAACCACACATAACATCACAATCATCATCCAAATTCAAAATTTCAAGCCACTCTTCAGAACTTAAGCTAGAGCTTGATCCACTAATATCATAGCTCAAATCATGGGCCTGGACCAGTAACTCCGGCCCATCATCAAACATGGGCCTCACATGCTCTTGACAATCATTCTTTCCATCTAACGACTCCAAGAACCCAACCCACCAACTATAAGAAGCATCATTGTCAAAATTACCCTCATCATCAGAAAACTCCAAAGTCTTTAAAATGGGTGTTGGGCCTGCAACTGCAACAACTGGACCTTCAGTTTTAACCCATGAAGGCCCAATTTCCCTTTGTAATTGGGCCTCTTCTTGGACTGCTACTTTTGGGCTTTTAGTTGATAAAGATCCAATCTTGTCATCAAGAAATGATCTTTTGTGATGATAACGCAAAGCATTAGCAATTTCTTTTCTAGCTTCAGCAAAGTTAATTAGGCAATTTGAGAGTGTTTTTTCTTGAATTTGTTCTTCTTTTTTTCTTGGGTTTCAACAAATTTGTTGATGAGATATTATAATTTTTCTTGGGTTTTTTCTTATTTTCCATGACTAAACTAATTTTTGTAATGAATTTTGCAAGTAAATTTTATTTGGGGTTAAGAGAGAGAAATAATAATGACTAGTTTTTTTGAGGGGATAATAATGACAAGTGTGGAAAGTGAGAAATTATTGGGGGTTGAGGGAAAATATTATAGGTGGCAAAGTAAGGTGAAATGGGATTTGGACGTCAGAGTGAGTTACATGTGTGTTGACACATTGTGGGTAGGGGTGTACAAAAACTGGACCGGACCTGAAACCGGACCTGAACCGACCTGATCCGGACCGGACCTGACCCGGACCTGTTGATTTAGGTCCGGTCCCGGTCCTTAAAAATCAAGGTTCCCGGTTCCGGTCCGGACCCGGTCTAAACCCGGGGTTTTCAGGTCCGGACCTGAAACCCGGAAAAATTGTATTTTTTTTATAAAAAAAAAAAAAGAAATTCAAAAATCAAAATAACGCTGCAAGCTGCTTGAGTGACGCTTCAGTTCTCTTTCATTTCATTCTAACCCTAACAAACAGCTATCTAACTATCTCCATTCTCCAAGACTCCAATCTCCAAACTCCCTGGCTGTCTCCCCCTCTCCCTCACGCTCACTGTCTCCAGTCTCAGCCCAACGCGGCAACGCCCACCGCCGACACCTCCTGCCTTCCTCACTCTCTCAGGCGAAGCCCAGGCGCCCACCGGCCACCGCATGAGACAGCTACTGCGCGATTTTCCATTTCTCCGGTAAGTTATTTTTTTTTTAATGTAAATCTAAATTATCTAATTATGTTTGGGTATTTTGTATTCGAAATAATGAATTAAGTGTTAGAATTTATATGTTTATTCATGTTTCAATTGCTTATAATGATTATTTGATGTTTGCATGTTGAATTTCTTTTTTTTACTTCAATGTTTTCGAATTTATGTTTTTCTTTTTTGGTTTATTTTCGAATTTCTTTCGAATTTATGTTTTTTTTTTTTTGGTTTTTTTTAGTTTAAAGTTTAGGGTTTTAGGGTTTAATGTTTAGAATTGATAACAAGTATGGTTTATCTTCGAATTTATGTTTTTTTTTTGGTTTTTTTTGAGTTTAGGGTTTAGGTTTTAGAATTGATCACACTATCACAGATTCACAGCCTTTGAATCTCTGTTAGGCCAAATTTAAATAAATAAATAAACGTAGTGCATGATTTGTAAGAGACTCAGATGATTAAATAAGTTGGCTAACTTGTATCAAAATTGATAAGACATGGTTGTATGCAGTTCAGAATTCAGATTTGAGTTGGCTAACTTGTTTAGAATTGATAAGATCATAAGACATAGTTGTATACTTGTATGCAGTTAAGGGGTTCTTATTCTTGTTCTTATTCTTGCAGACTTGCCTAGGGCTAACAAGGGAGTGGAGGAACCACGGATTCTTATTCTTGCAATAAGTTGCTCTTAAATTTTTTTATAAAATGGTATGTGTATATAATTGTTACTTTAAAATTACTTATATTGTCTATAATTATATTGTAGATGGAGAGCTCTCAATCCAAACGGTCTGCTTCTTTTTCTGAACAAACGTCACAGCCACTTTCTGAAAAGGATATGGAAGAATTGCAATCTACTTTGCCTCCTGATAAGAAGCTAAAAGCGGGGCAGGAGTATATATGGAACAGAAAAAGTAAGAGGAAAGCTGAGTATTGGAAATATTACTTAGAGTACGTCGAGAATGGAAAACTACGAGCTGAATGTAAGTTTTGTCCTAAAACTTTTGCTGCTGATGGTAATCTTAATGGTTCCAAAAATGTTAAAAATCATGCAGAATCATGTCTCGGTAATCCTATTAATATAGAAAAAGAAAAGGGCAAAGAAAAGCAAACTAAATTGTATTTTGATCAAGAACATGAGAGTGGTGAATTAAAGTGTGGGAGTAGGATTATTAACTTGAATGATGTTAGAGAGGCATTGGTTCACATGATTATTGTTGATGAGTTACCATTTAAGCATGTGGAAAAACCCGGTTTTAGGCACTTTGTGCAAGTTTCATGTCCACAATTTCACATTCCATCTCGTGTTACCATTGCTCGTGATTGTTTAAAGTTGTATTATAGTGAAAAAGAGAAATTGAGAGAAATGTTTAAGACATGTCAAAGAATTTTTGTGACCACTGATACTTGGACTTCAATACAAAGAATTAATTATATGTGTCTTACAGCTCATTTCATTGATAATGACTGGAAATTAAATAAAAAGATCATAAATTTTTGTCCAATTTCTAGTCATAAAGGAGAGGCTATTGGAAAAACAGTTGAGGCATGTTTAGAGTATTGGGGTATTGATGATAAACTTTTTACTATCACTGTTGATAATGCTTCTTCAAATGATGTTGCTTGTGCACACTTGAGTAGAATGGTTAGAAGAACGGGATGTATTAATGATGGAAAAAATCTTCATGTTAGATGCATTGCTCATATCATTAATTTAATTGTGTGGGATGGTATTAAAGAACATGGTGTGTGCATTGATAGAGTTAGAAATGCTGTGAAATATGTTAAGAACTCCCCTGCAAGAATACTTAGATTCTAAGATCTTGTGCAAAAAGCAAACATAGATTCAAAATCTTCTTTATCCTTTGATGTCCCCACTCGTTGGAACTCCACATACATAATGTTGGAAACGGCTTTGAAGTTTCGACGTGTTTTTAGTGGGTTATCTCTTCCTGATGGAGAGGATTTGAATGACAATGAAAGGCCTCCCGAACCCGAAGATTGGGAAAAAGTGGAGAGGTTAGTTTTGTTTCTAGAGGGGTTTTATCTGTTGACTAAACGAATTTCTGGTTCCCATTATGTGACAGCTAATAAAGGTTTAGGAGAAATTGCTTCTATGTATGATATGTTGAATAATTGGGAACAAAGTGAGGACTTGAATTTTCAAGCTATGGCCATTGCAATGAAAAAAAAGTTTGATAAGTATTGGGGGATGTGGATAAGATGAATAAATTCATTTATGTTGCTCTTCTTCTCGACCCTCACTCTAAGATGGTCATTGTTGAATTGACACTAACGGACATGCATGGACCGGAAAAGGGTACAAAACTTGCTAATGATGTGAAGGAGTTCGCTTACTCTTTATTTGAGGAATATAGAAAAATGTATGCTACTTCTAATATTCCAGATTGTGGAGATAATATGTCAATGGATATTGATAATAGTAAAGGAGTGGGTTCCGATTATGTGAGGAAACTAAAAGAAAGAGCAAAACGATTGAAGGGGACAAGTGGGTATGCGATAAGTGAGTTGGATAGGTACTTAAATGATCAATTAGGGCCGGAGGAGGAAGAACAAGATGCATTGACATGGTGGGGTAAGAATGGTCAGCGTTATGTGATTCTTAATCGCATGGCACGTGACATACTAGCCATCCCATTATCGACCGTTGCATCGGAATCTGCTTTTAGTACGGGAGGTCGTACTCTAGATCCATTTCGGAGTTCTTTAACTCCTAAGGTAATGCATCGTTATCTTTTTATTTTATAAAATCAAGTTTGTTTATATCTTAATATGACTTTGTTTATACATATTTGTGTAATATTTTTGTATTGAAAATGGTTCAAGCGCTACTTTGCACACAAGATTGGCTTAGAGCTAAGGAAGTGCCAATTGTTGATGTGGAAGAAAATTTGAAAGAGTTAGAGGAAATAGAGAAAGGTAGTAATAATTTTATGTACTTGAAATTTTGTTACACCAAATTTATTATTTCATTGCTATCAATCATTAATATATTCTAACATATTCTATATTGTATTTTATTTAGAGGTGCAACGTGGTGAATCTAACGATGTAGACGATGAAGTTGTTTTCGTGGACTCATTAGTGTGAATCACGCGATCAAAGGGAAAACAACTCGTTGGAGAATTTATGTATTTCTAGTACTTGAGACTTAAGAGAATTTATGTAATGTTATGAGTTTTCGTGGACTCATTTGTACTTTCGGTGGACTCATTTGTATTTTTGGTGTTTGAGAATTGGGACTTTATACTTTTATAGACTTTATGTAGTTTTGTACTTTTGTGATTAATAATTTTGGTTTGTATGTAATTATTAAATTATGCAACAGGTCTAAAAATCACAAAACAGGTCCATATGCAGGCCCAACAGGTTTTTTATTAAAAAAAATAAAATAAAAAACGAAAAAATCACAAAACAGGTCCATTCAGGTCCAAACCTGGACCGGACCTGATTTTTCAGGTCTAGCCCGGAACCGGACCTGTTAATTCAGGTCCGGTCCCCGGTCCTCATAATTACCCAATTCAGGTCCCCGGTCCAAACAGGTCCGGTCCAGGTCCGGTCCGGTTTTGGACCGGTGTACACCCCTAATTGTGGGTGATTTGGAGATTTTGGGCACCTCAATTTTTTCAGAATTTTCTTTTTTGAAAAGATCATTTTTGATTAATCCAAATCTTCTATATAGCCCAACCCATATGCCCACTATAATGATTTTGATTGTTTAGTAAATGGGCTTTTTAAGGGTAGTTTAGTCACTTTAGTGAAGTAACACATTCAGGTTACGATTAGTATGTAACACACTTTAAGCATTAATTGTTTGGTAAGTATTTGTTAAAAAAAAATAAAAAAAATTAAAAATAAAAAATAAAGTAGGCATTTTTCGAGAACATTCGGCGCGCCACGTAAGCAAAAGTATTATTTAGACCAATTAAAAATTAGATTTGTATTTTATTTTAGAATTAAAAAATTCACTCGCCACCTAAGAAAAAGTGACGAATGAGATTTAAGAATTTTGCCACATAGTTAAAACAACGAATAGTGATTTATTAGGATTTAATTTATTTTAAAAACTAAAAATTATTTTTAAAGGATTTATTTATCTAAGATAAATCTTGATAGTGTTTATGATAAGAAATAAAAATTATTTCTTAATAATATATAAATTAAAATTTGTTATGCATACCATTATAAATTGACGCATCCTACAACACCAATAAAATTTTGTATCAATACAAAACCAAATCAAGCGAATTTTGTGTCAGTTTTAGTCATCAATGGCTGAGTAATTCTTAGCTTAATTTTTAAAATCCATGTTTAAATGTATATTTGTGATTATTGCTTACATTGTGTTTAATTGGAATACTTAACGATTATATGTTTATATTTTGTTTACTAAATTTTGTTTTTACACGCAGATCTGATTTAATCAGAGAATTAGATTCGAGCAAAAATGACTGAAAAATCAAAGTACGAGTTTCTCGTCTGATGGTCATATTGGATGAGAAGGTATTATATCTTTATAAATTGTTTACATTTATTAAATTTTCTTTTATAAACCTTTGTAGTTTATATTAATTAATTTTATGATTAGAACAATTTTTTTGTGATTTAGGTAGCTTAATCAAGTCATCAAATTAACTTAATTTTGATTACGTTCATACCTCAATTAAAGCCAACTTTGTACAATTCGTCCAAAACTAATTGAAAGAAAAGTTTACTCAATTAAATACTTTTCATTCGTTACAAATAAGAAGCAATATTGCACGCATTGTCAGTGACAACAAAATAATGATTCAATTTTCCAAAATACTATTGTTCGGACGATTAGGGACAATGAAAAAATTCCAATGCATAGATTTGATTTTGTACAATTACAATTTTTAGATCAATTTCACAACAATTTTTCACTTCCTGGTAAATATATTGATTTATTTTATAAGACTATAACGGTTAATTTTATATAATTTTTTTTTTGCTTACATGTTTTATTTATCCACTTTTATTAGAAGAGATATGGGTGTGAACGAAGTAGGTGATTCTATTGAAATAGAAGATAAATAGTATACATGTTTTTATTATATTTTATTATTTCTATTTTTTTAAAAACAACTAATAATGATTTAGGATTTAAATTATTCAAAAAATGAAAAAAAAAATATCTTTTCACATTAAAGATTTTAACCTAATATGTAATCGATAAAATATCATATTTACAATTTTTTTTTAGATATCATATTTACAATTTATTCATATTATTAAATTCAGTTGTCATATAACTAACAACAACGAATAAAATACAAAACAACAATAAATAAAGTCGCATAATAAATTACATTAAAAAAATTAAAATTATACTTTTGTAATAGGCAATAACACTTTAATTAAATTATTATGTGTTTTTTTCGTCTAAAATTATTAAATAGTAAAATAAATCAAATAATTATAATATATAAACTTAGAGTCTATAGGAAAATATATTTTCTTGAGATTTATGTATTAAAAAAAAACGTGCATCGCCACCTAGATAAAAGTAACGAATTATATTTGATATATCTTAAATTTTAATGCCACGTAGATTATAATCCACGAATTGAATTATTTTAATGAAAAAAATAAAGTAAAAATATAGGAAAGATAAATTTATTAATTCAATACTACGAGTATAAGAAATCTAAAAAAAAATATACTAAAAAATATTTAAATGATCACGCTTATAATAAAGTTTGAAACCTATCATATAACATAAATTTTGATAGTATTTATGATAAGAAATACAATTGTTTGTTAATTATAATTAAATTTAAAATTTGTGATACCTACCATTATAAATTGACACATCATACGACACAAACAAAATTTTGTATCAATAAAAAACCCCATCAAGCGAATTTTGTGTTTTTGTGTTAATTTTTGGTCATCAATGGTCGGGTAGTTTTTAGCTTAATTTTTAAAATCCTATGTTTAAATTAGTATTTCTAATTATTACTTACATTGTACTAATTTGGGATACTCAACAATTATATGTTATGTTTTATTTACTAAATGTTTTCTTACATGCAGATCTAACACATCATACGACACAAATAAAATTTCGTATCAATACAATACCCCATCAAGCGAATTTTAGGTCATCAATGTCCGGGTAATTTTTAAAATCTTATGTTTAAATTTATATTTGTTATTATTAGTTACATTGTATTTATTTAGGATACTTAACAATTATTTTTATGTAATGACATACGATTAGATGTTGTATACTTAATATATGGATGACTTTGGTTATTTTTAGAGATGATGAAAAAATTCCAATGCATAGATTTGATTTTATATCGCAACAATTTTTCATTTATTGATAAATATATTGATTTATTTTATATAAATGTAACGATTTAATTTATATCAATTTCAGTTTGGCTAACATTTTTATTCATTGATGTAGTAGGTTGGTTGTGGACTTGGTTGGTGATTCTATCGAAATAAAAGATATGGTAAACAATGAATAATGATTTAGGATTTAAATTATTAAAATTTATCATTTCACATTAAAGATTTTATATAACGGAAAAAATATCATATTTACAATTTATTTATATTTAATAAATTCATTATAAATTATAGTAAAAAAAATATTAAACTTTTGTTGTTGGAAATTATTAAATACAATAAATCAAATAATTAAAAATAGATGAAAAAACCGTGCATCGCACGGGCTTCCATCTAGTAAATAAATAATATATAGGTGTATAATGGACTCGACTTTTCATTTTCATGTCTCTACCTATTCCATAAAAATGATAACATGATACTAAAATAAAATATAAGCTAGTAATTAATAATATTTTTATTATATCTTTACATATGTTGTTAGGTACCTAATATGATTAGGACTCTCATTGTAACCCTATAAATATTGATCAATGAAAATCACTCTAATAACGAGTTTATATTATCTGACATGGTATCACAACTTACGTGAGATCTTGGGATCATATACAAAAATTCTCATCCTGCCGGTGGATTGGATAATTAATCCCACCGGCGGGATATAAACAATTTTTTATGCTTCCGCAATTAATCACACAAATATAGATTTTTTTTCTTTTCTCAAAGTTTTTTTTAAGTATATGTATGTAACCTTGCGCCTCCAACCAACAGTAGCAACCCTGATAGCCTCCTCCATCATTGGTGGCAATCACATACACCGCCTACCTACTCCATGCGCCGTACTCTATTTCCACCTCCTCATGACCAACAATGACTGTAAAGTCTGCCTTTTGCAATTCTTACATTGTCCCATAGATTTTTCTACACATAATCACGTAGATTTAGTTCGTTGGTGGTATATCAGAATATGGTCAACTTTTGCACATTACTTCTGCTATCAAGTTGGCTCCTCTTATTGTTGCAGCACTAGGAATCTTTGTGGAGTATTAATTTTTGCTACCTGGTCTCTTTTTTGAGAATTGATTAATTTCGAGCGGCGGAATTTAATCTTTTCTTGCACAATTTTATTTGTTTTTCTTCATTTGTGATTTCCCGTAGTAGTGTAGTGTCTTTTCCCTGATGATGGTTTGATCCCTTAGCTTCTTCTTTTCTGGATCTGCAACTTGGCCCAAGTCTGTGCGTGGCTCTTCTCCTTCTCCTCCAGCCTAGCAGCACTTATCTCTACTCTACATAGGTCGTGGTTGTTCGTTGCTTCTCACCGTCATCACCGACACAAGTCTACTACTTCTCTTTTGATCATGGGTTACCATAATATCTTACCGTGCGATGCATGATTCGGATCCAATTTGAGCATCCGATTTTCTCCTGCTCCGACTACGGGGGTGTTATAAAATATACTCATCCTAGGTTTAGGATATATCTTGTATAAGAATATCTTTATGATATCTTTACATATCTTGTTAGTTACCTAATATGATTAGAACTCTCATTATAACCCTATAAATATAGATCAATGGAAATCACTCTAATAACGAGTTTATATTATCTGACCAGATACGATCTAAGTTTACCTTTCGAGTGTCATATTCCCCAAGTAGTCAAAGACTTTTTCCATTTAGGACATTTGAGATCACAACATTATTTTTTTCAAATGCATGTCAATTAAGTGCATACAAAATGAGTGGCATTATTATTATTATTATCATTATTATTATTTTTTTTTTTTTTTTTTTTGACAACGATTCAAAAGGAAGTGATGACACAACATACATATCTTCAATGAAAATATTAGTCAAACATAGGCCATAGACAATTAGAGATACGCCAACCACTTTGATTTCATGCTCTTTTATAAAGGCTACTTGTTTCATGTAATATATAAATAATTAATTTGTATCAATGTTAAACTTATTTTTCATGGAGTATTTTTGTTATCCACAAAGTCCAAATTTACCAACACTGTCTAGAGTCACTTCAAACTCTCTACCAAGAAAATTTGGACGCATCAGAAATTGGTCTATAAATGCTTTGAAAAAAAGTTGTTGTATGAGTACTGCTTGTATTGTGCTAAAGCTTATTCCTAAGATACGCATGATGATTACACCACAATGATGTTGACTTACTTTCGTTTCTAGATTAATGCATTGGTTTAATCAGCAATTCTGTCAATTTACAAGATCATTAACATATCTTAAATGTGTATTGGTGATTATTACAAAACAATTTTATAGTTTACAAATATACAATGTGATTTGATTGATCCAACAACAATAATAAAAAAAAGTTAATTAAGTGATCAGATAATATGAAATGAAACACATGGAATAAGAAACTCCCAAAAACTTTTACTTACGGAGTATGATTAGGTACACTAGCTTAGTGCGTGCATGCATATATGTTAATGCATGTATACATTTTTCTTCACTTACAACCGATTTAAAACTGGAGGGAAAAAAATCTACAATATGAGGTTAATTTTTTTTTATTTTTGAAGGACAATATAAGGTAAATTAATACAAGTAATAATGATCAAAATATTATTGGAGACGAATGACAAAATAACTTTAATAGAGAAACTACTTGCTAAGAAATGCACTGTATAAATGAAAACTAGGACCCAATTGGACTACAAAGTTACATCCAATAAATTTTTGTTAAGTTTTAGGAAACTAAAGACTATATTACAAGCCAATACAATTTCTTGAGGTAGTAAAACCTCCATCTATAACAAGGTTATGACCACTTATATATTTGGACTCGTCACTGGCTAAGAAGAGTGCAGCCTCGGCAACATCTTGAGCCTTAAGTGTTGCACCCTTCAAATTAGCCAACCCTTTAACCATCTCTTCCACTTGTTGCACCCTTGACACATCGTCGACGTGCTCTTCTTCCTCGTCATCACGCCATGCATTAATTAGCATGGACGTTGCTACACCAAAAGGGGAGATACAATTTACCCTAATCCCATACTTTCCAAGTTCCGATGATGCATTCTTTGTTAGACCTACAATTGCGTGCTTTGAGGCTGTGTAGGAATGGGGTCCGCACCCACCAAGGACCCCGGCTACACTAGAGGTGGAGATTATGCAACCACTTTTCCTAGGGACCATGGCCCTAGCGGCGTATTTAGTCCCAAGGGCCATGCCTTTTACATTTACACTCATTATCTTATCAAATTCATCACCATCGAAATCCATGATGCTCTTGACTTTTTGTTGGCCTAAGATTGCGGCATTGTTAAAGAAGATATCTAGCTTGTCATAGAGAGCAATTGTGTTCTTGACCAACTTTTCGACGTCTTCTTCTTTACTAACATCACAATGGATGTAGGTCACGGTAGGGGATAACGAGTCGGCTATGGTCATGCCTTGGGTGTCCAAGACATCGGCTATGATTACCGTAGCACCATGGCTTGCGAAGAGTCTCACAACTGTTTCTCCTATACCTCCTGCTCCTCCTGTGACAATTGCAACTTTTCCTCCCAACCTATAAACACTAGAAACTATTATGAATGCAAAAAACTTTTAAAAAAAAAATAATAATAAAAAAAAAACAAAAAACAAAAAAAAAAAAAACAACCCTTATATGAGATTAAATCTTATCACAACATTTTAATACGTGAGATAATTTGGATTTTGATAGGCTTCTTATTATTAGAGCAATATCACACATCTGAATATCTGATTATGTATGTGTTGATGACTTGTTATATCATTGAAAAATAGCTTAATTACTGCGAGAACATGTAATTAGGGTTAACTTGAAGGCAAACAGTACATACATTACTTTATATTCATAAAATGTTTTACATGTGTTTGATATAAAGTTTGCTTCTTTTTATTTCCCTTTCACTTGTAGGCTTGTAGGCAAATGGATAGTCACATCACGTATCACAAGTCCAACAATGAATAATCTACATTTTTAAATATGCACGTAAAACATTACTAAAAAGTGAAAACAATAATCTTTACATTATTATTGCGTAATATATATAGCATCTTTTCTTTTATACCATTATTTTCATTAGAGGTCAATGCCAGATGACAAGTTATTATTAAAGCAGGGAATTAAAACATGCAGTCGGCAAATCCTGTTTAAATTTCGGCGAATTCGGCATGTAAATGCTAGCCTTGTTTAATTTACATGGTCAAATTGGATGTTAATCGTGCTTTAATTTCTGTCACTATTAGTTGAGTTGACTTCTTTTTTTTATGAACTGTATTGATTTTATGAACTGTTAGCGTTGGTAGGTGCAATTTTTCCCACTTGACGAAGCTTAACTTAATACATACAATTATATATTGAAGAATTTCTTATCGATAAAGATGTAAAAATTGGAAGAGGGTGATTGAGAGTGACAAGAGTGCTTTGGGGATTGAGGAAAATATGATGTTGGATAGGGTGGTGTGGAGGGAGAAGTTGACGTGTTGTGAATATATACATATCCCACTAATATTTTATGAATTGATTTTAATTCTTTGCTAAAGTTTTCTCAAACCTTTATGTTTTTTACTCCAACGTTTTAACCACTCATTTAAAGTAATCTTGATTTTTATTTTTGGTTCTCTTTTAAAACTCCCTTAATCTTTCTTGAATGCTCTTTCTTTTACTCACCTTTATTTCAAACTCTACCTTTCAAATTATTATCTTGTTATGTCCCTTTCCTTATATTATATGATTCCTTATGAAGATTCATGTTAGCTGACCCAATATTTTGGGAGTAAGTCTTTGTTGATGTTGTTGTTGTAAAGATGTAAAAATTCAATCAGCAACTTAATAAATTTAAATTATTTAAACTACAATTATGCTTAAAAAAATATAGTTAGAAAAACATTACAAGCTATATTATAAGGAGTATAATGTAGGGAAAATTATAGGAAAAATGGACGTGAATATCCCCAACTTATATTATATGCAATTAGTTTCAATCTTCAAATGTATGAATAAATATTATTCTGCATTGAATTTTTAAATCAAATAAAAAAAATTAATATCAAACTATATGCAAAAATCTAGATAGATTATTGTCTAAGCCAATATGTTAACCTATTAAGTATTGGAAAATAATTTCAGTATAAATTAAAGGAAAATGATAAAAATAATCCTTACAAGAAGCTAATAAGAAAATACTAAGGAAAAAAATAAACAGCAAATACACCAATTTGTGCATGCTTTTGACATAAATTACCAACTTTACATTTTAAAAAGTCTATTTAATGTTGATATGTAATCCTTATATCATTACCTTAAATTACATACACATTTTCCGGAAGTACTATTTTTAAATTTTTGACAAAATTACACATCATTTAATTTGGTATCATCATATGGAGTATATATTGTTCATAATTTTAATTATAATTTCTTGCAAATTGTCTACATTAGATTATTTTTTTTCAATTTATTGATTTTATGGAAAATAATATATATATATATATATATATATATATATGGAAGAAAAAAAATCTCTTTATTCTAAAGCTCTTACTTTCTTTTATGTACTGTTAAAATAAACGATAGAAAAGATCATTAAAAAGAATATATATGAATATATGTATTCATCTCTTAGCCTATCCTTAAGCCTAGGGGTGAGCAAATTGAGTACCCGATCAAATTTTTAGGACCTGCACTCGGAATTGGTTGGAACCAGGTCCTAAAATTCGGAATTGGAATTGAAACCACTTTTAGCGGGTCCTAAAATTTAGGAATTGGAATTGAAACCGCCGAGTACCGGTTCCGATTCCGGGTACCCACTTACGTACATAATTGTTAAAACTTAATACAAATTATAATACTTTTTTTAATCCATTTTCATTTTTAGCATTTAATACTTATATTTATATATGCATGAAACTATTTAATATATGTTAGATATTATTAATATTTTTTTTTATTTTACTAACTAGATTCATTCATCATATTTTTGTTTTTAAAATAAATTTAATTTAATATATATTGGGTAACCAGGTACCCAACCGGTTCCAGGTCCAAAAAAAATGAGAATTGGAATTGGAACCGGTTGCAACCAGTTCCTTAATTTATTACCCGAAATTGGAACCACTGGGTCCAATTTCGGGTTCGGACCCACCGGTTCCAATAAAAATTCCGGGTACCCGGAATTTTTGCTCACCCCTAATTAAGCCTATTAGAGAATGATGTGAAGAGTTCAAATTATATCTTCAGTGAATTGATCCCCCCAACCCCCCTCCCCCCCAAAAAAAAAAAAAAAAAAAAAAAAAAAAAAAAAAACGTCCAAACAAAGTGAATAGACATTCAACTCCTAACTATATACTAAAGACACGTACGCCAACAATGACACGAGTCATTTCCTAGTATATAGATAGCTTTTTTTGGTGTCTATTAAGTAAATTTAATAATGATGGAACTAAAAGTTGACTATAATTTTTTAGCAAAATTAGTATAGCCTAAATAAGTTATGATTTTCAAAAAAAAAAATGTTGGAAGATTATATATGATTATAATCCCTAATAATTTTTTTTTTAATTATTCCAATATATAGATATAAGATATTAGAATCACAAAATATATTTGAATAGCCAATTCATCAAATTTATGTCGAAAGTATTATACTACAAATTATGGTAGACTAAATGGTTAAAAATGATAGATAATGCATAATAATACTTCATACCTTTAATACACATTACTCCATATCTTTTAAACAAAGTATATTGCATGTATGTTTGATAATTTATAATTCGATAAATCATAATACCTCTTTCTTTTCTTAAAACACTTTATTGTATATCATAAATAGTTCTATGTATTTTATTTATAAGTGCTTTATATTCTACTATATAGATTCATCGTGTATATATATTATTAAACAGGGAGTAACCTACCTTTATTTCAATACAATAGAGGCCAGGGTTTATGTGACAAAACATGCTCTATCATAGACAAAAAAGGCCAACACGTTCCTAACGGGAAAATTAAAAATAAAATTAAATAAATAAAGAAAGTAAAATTCAATTATTTTTTAACATTTTTAAACTATATATAGTGTTAAATTAATAATATTAAATAATAAAATTATTGTGCATGACATGGATCCTAAATTAGTATTGCACTTAAAGTGATGTAAAATGAGATTTTCTAATTTTCATTTATCTAAATTTATATGAACTTGATGTCAAGAAAATTAATCATATGAACCTCTTTGAAATAAAGTAAAAATAAAGTATGCATGGGTCTTACTAATTAAGCAAAATTTAATAAACACCAAAATCGTAATTTATGTAAAATCATAAGTATATTGATTAATGTCTTAGAAATTACTTAAACATATATAATTGCACAACAATAACATTTTCACACTCATTAGTTAATTTAATTTAATTTTAAAAAACAAAGCATGACTTGGAAATTAACTACTCCATAATAAAAACATATACTTGGCGTACCTTTTAGTGGGAAGAGAGGTGCTTCCCATATCTACATGATCGGCATTTGGTTGAAGTGTCTCTTCCAATGCCGATTGATGAACTGGCATCTTGAATTCTTGATTGTTGATATGAAACAAATAATGTATGGGAATTTTTTATATACTTTTTTCTTTGTGTGTCTTAATGGAGGATAGAAAATGTTTTGATTGGGGAGGATAGAAAATATTCAAGCAAAACAGATATCATTGCTTTATATATAAAGGACAGAATACAAAAATTTTAATGGATTTGTATATTTTATTTTATAATTTTGTAGACAGCCATCCAGGAATTTTTTTTTTTTTTTTTTTTTTTTTTTTGGAAGCAATACAGCCATAAAGGATAGAGTATGCAATCATGTTCGATTTTTTTTTTTCCTTTTTAAAAAATCTTGAATGATATATTTTTTTTCCTTTAAAATTACACTCCGTATCATGTATGATACATCAAAATAAAAAAAAACATGTATGATACTCTGCATTTAGTGATGCGTAATCATATATGATACTCTACACTTTGTGATACGCAATCATGTATGATACTCTGTACTTTGTGATACGTAATTTTGTGCTACATAATCATGTATGATACTATGTACTTTGTGATATGTAACATTTTAGCTCCTTTTGAGCCTTGACTTCTAGAAATATGTACTTATCAATATGAAGAAAAACTTGCGTCAAATCAATAGTCAATATCTAAAATTTAAGTGGATGATCAACTAGGTTTAGTTGATTTAATTTTTGAGGGGTGGTATTTAAACTTAGGATCACCCATCTACACATCATTTGCTCTTGTGGCGCTCTCTAAAAAATATACGAAGTAGATATTAAAATTCGAGATTTAGATATCGGACTAGTTGTGCCAGAACTTGATCAATAAAATCTGTCCAAAATTTAAACCAGCCCGATATAAATTGATATTTTAAGAATATTTGTATTTTTTAATGTTACTTTATTATAATATGGCAAAAAAGAAATTAAATTTAAAAAAAAAATTGAAAGTGTAATACTTCCTCCGTTCTAGTAATAGTGCAACAATTGGACTTGTTAGATTCATCTCGTAAAATACTTTCACAATATCAACTTTTTATAATTTTTACTCTTATATAATTTTAGATATTTAGCATATAAAATGTGCTTTAGGACGCGTAATTTCATCCTTGTTGCAATATTTGTGGAACAGATAAAGTATACAATACCTTATAATATTAAAACAGTTCTAACATATTGAAGGTAAAATTAAACAATTTTTAGAGGTCTAGTTCGAAGGTCAATCATTACTCCTATAATTTTTTTTTGTTACTGAATTTTTTTAGCATTTATCTTTTGTTTCAACCAACATCACTTGACATGCACCTCCCTATGGCTGGTATGTCATTAATTGTGACGGAGCAACCAAAGGCAATCCAGGTCCGACAGGTGGTGGAGCAATCATTAGAGATTACACGGGCAATTTGGTCACTGCTTTTGCGTCTAATTATGGCTATTGCTCTGCTTTTAGAGCAGAGGTTCTTGCTCTCACTAGAGGCCTTGAATTAGCCTGCAATCTACAAATTGAAAGGTTGGAAGTTCAAATGGATAATGCAGCTTGCGTTCAAGCGCTCTAGTGACAAAATGCAATGCAAGGAGAATGTGTGCAAGACATCAACTTCTGCCAGAAGCTACTAACGATGGGAGATTAAAGTTATACGTGTGTTTCGAGAAGGCAATTGAGCGGCGGATTGGTTGGCCAACCGCGAAGTCATTCAGGACTCTCACTTGGTAATCTTTAATAATGCTCCGACAGAACTTATTCGTATTCTAGAAGAGGATATTAGGGGCGTGGCAATGCCTCGTCTAATTCCTCTTTAGCTTTGTTTTCTTGCTTTTATTTTTCTTCTTCTTTCTTGGTTTATGTAACCTCATTTGGATTTAAAAAAAAAAAACTTTTGTTTCAAAATATCATACTTCCCTTTTTATTACTTTGGTTTTAACTTTGATCATAAATTGTTATTTTTTGAAAAAAAAAAAGTAAATTATATATATATATATATATATATATATATATATATATATATATATATATATATATATATATATATATATATATATATATATATATATATATATAATTGAGATCATGTGAGAACTAAGGTGAATAATAGGAACTAGGAACCAATCTCAGCCTTTAATCGCGCTCCATCTGACGGCTCACATCTCACCCGCTTTCATTAATGGCATTTTCGTAATTTCGCGGATTTTCAAACTTTTTTCCAGTTTTTTAACTTTTAAGGCAATTTCATTTACTTTATAACTGATTTTATTTACTTTTACTGACTTTTCATTTACTTTTTAGAAATGAAACTGGAAATCACTTTGTAAAGTTGAAATATTACGAAAATGTCATTAATAACACGGGAAGCATGTGGACCGTCCGATTAACATGATCTAAGGGCCTAGATTAGTTCCTAATTCTCATTTTAGCCTTAATTCTCATTATAACTTGGTTCTATATATATATATATAGGAAGGCTCATGTAAGAACCCTCCTCTATATAAGAACCCAATCTTATATAAGAACCAATCTCAGCCATTTATTAGTTTTGATCTAACCATCTAAAATCATCCTTTAGTATTGGAATTTCTGTATTTCTGTACAATTTTTTTATTACCTTTCTAACAAAATACCCTAAATCTCAAGACACTTTCTTCTCTCTCCTCAACATTTTCTCTCTCCTCGGCATCTTCTCTCTCCTCAAAACTCAAAACTCAAAAGTACCCAATCTTCATCAACGAATTCATACTCTGGTAAGTTTATCAATTCTTAAAATATTCTAATTTCATTTTATTTCTTGTTTTCCTCGATTCTTTTCCAGATTTCTTTTCAGATTTTGCATGCGATTTTTTGTTTCGATTTTTCTGTTTTTTTATTTTTTTTTGGGATTTTCCTTATTTTTGTTTGTACTTTCATCAATTTAGAGTTTTACATCTTTAGATTTCTTCGTTTTTATTTTCAATTTGTTTGTTTTTCTTTTTTTGCGATTTTTCTTGTTTTTTTCGATTTTTCTATTTTTTTTTTCTTTTTGTTTTTGCGATTTTCCTTATTTTTGTTTGCAATTTCATTAATTTAGTGTTTATATCTTTAGATTTCTTCAGTTTAATTTTCAATTTGTTTGTTTTAATTTTTGATTTTTTTTTCGTTTTTTTTCCAGATTTCCTTTTTCTTTTTTTTTTTTTTTTTTTTTTGCGAATTTGCTTTCCCTAATTTCATCTTCTAGTTTTCTAGTTTTTTTTTATTTGCTTGAGTTTTTCTATTTGCTTGAATTTCATTGCATTTTAATTTCAGGTTGATTTTTTGCTACAATTTGTGTTTTTGAAATTAGGTTTTTGCATGTTCATGGATTTAGATGGTGTTGAACCTAATTCTCCTTCTTCCTCTATTACTCATTTAGGTAATTTATTGTTTTTAATGCTTTAATTTCAATTTACTTACATGTTCTAAACTTTACTTAATTACATGTTCTAAAGTTTCTTTACTATGTTATAAAGTTTATTAGTATTGTTCTAAAGTTTTCTATGTATCTGTCTCTTTATTTTTTAAAGCTTATTTTTACGTTCTACTATTTTCTTTAAATTCTAAAACTTTCATTGTATGTTCTAAAGTTTACCTTCTAGTTTTAAATTTTACTTTTTATGTTCTAATGTTTACTTTCATGTTCTAATGTTTTTATTTTTTATTTTTTTTTATGTTCTAATGCAGTTGGCATTATTTATCGTACTCCTGAGGTTGATGGATCATTTAGTTCTGGTGGTACCACTAAGGAATGGATTTCAAGTGTTCCAAAGGAGTTAAAACCCAGTGTGAGGATGATATTTAAAGATCCCAAGGAGGGTCTTAGTTTTTACAAAGCATATGCAAATGCTGCTGGGTTTACTTCTAGGAAATCTACTACTAAAAGGAAGAAGAATAACAAAGATGTAATTACTTTTCAATATGGAATTTGCAATAAGGAAGGTTTCAAGGCAATAAGAAAATCTATTGCTCGACAAACCGTTGATGAAGAAGGAAAAGTTCGTATTACTAGGAAACGTTTAGTCACTCGCGTAGGATGCAATGCTCACATATGTATGAGATATGAGGACGGAAAGTATGTTGTTAATCATTTCAGAGAAGAACATAATCATCCTTTATATACTCCAAATTGTGCAAAATTTCAAAAGGATAATAGAAAAATGCATATTATGCATAAAAAGTTGATTGTTGATAATTCAAAGGTGATTTATTCTTATGGCTAAATAATGTTTTCTTTGTTATGATTTATTATGTTCTAAAGTTTTTCCTTAATCATAGTAATTTTTTTTCTTTTTTTAAACAGGTAAATGTTGGTCCTGTGAGGCCTTATACTATGATGAAAGAATTAGCTGGATCACATGATAATGTTAGTGCATCTAAACAAGACTTCAAAAATTTTTATAGATATTTGAAGGCTTACATTGACGGATCAGATGTCCAAATGTTTGTGGATAATTTTCAAAATAAGAAATTGTTATGGAGTGCATTTTTCTTTGACTATGATGTTGATGAAGAAGATAGACTTTGTAGAGTTTTATGGGCTGATCCTATTTGTCGGAAAAATTATGCACTTTTTGGCGATATGGTTCCTTTTGATACCACATTCAAAACAAACAGGTGATGTTCTAAATATATATTTATTTCATAATCTTAACTAATATTTATTGTGTTCTTATATTCTACATATTTTACTTTTACATCCTAATTTTTTAAACATATGTACTTATATTTTAAACACTATGTCTTATTGCCTTATGTTCCTAAACAAATATCCATCATTTTTTGATGTTCTAAACATATATGTCTTATGTTTTAAACTATGTATGTCTTATGTTCTAAACATACATGCTGATGTTCTAAACATATATGCCTTATGTTCTAAAATATATCCATCATGCTTTTATGTTTTAAACTTTATGCTCTTGTGTTTTACACTTTATGCTTTGTGTTTTAAACTAATATCCATCATGTTCAGATGTTCTAAACATTATGTCTTGTGTTCTAAACATTATGTCTATATGTTCTAAAGTTTACTTATTAGGTTTTAAAGCTTCACTCTATATTCTAAATTTATTGTTTATGTTCTAGAGTAATTCACTATGTTCTAAACTAACTATGTTATTGGCAAGTTTAATAATTAAAGTAAATTACTATGCTCTAAAGTTTATCCTTAATGTTATAAAGTTTATCTCTATGTTCTAAAGTTTACCCTTATGTTCTAATATTTTCTGCACATATAATTTGTGTATGTTACTGATATAATATGATCTTTGGTCCATTTACTGGAGTTGATCACCATAAGAAATGTGTTACTTTTGCGTCTTCTTTTGTAGCTCATGAATATATACCTTCTTTTGAATGGGTTTTTAAAAATTTTCTTAAAGCCATGGAAAATAATGAGCCTGTTTGTTTGATTACCGATCAAGACCCTGCAATGAGAGTTTCTATTCGTAATGTTTTTTAAACTACTGAATATAGGTTTTGTATGTGGCATATTATGAAAAAGGTGCTTCAAAAAGCAAGTCGGGGAATCGCCCAAGACACTGATTTTCTGAAAAAACTTTGTACATGTGTTTGACATTTAGAGATTGAGCCGACAGATTTTGAACAAAAATGGAACAAAGTTATTTCAGAATTACATTTGAATAATCATGAATGGTTGGCGCATATGTACAATATACGTGATATGTTGATTTCGGCCTATTTCAGAGATTTATTTTTGGGTGGCATCATGAGAACCACTTCTAGATCAGAAAGTGAAAATAATTTTTTCTCTATGTTTACAAATCCTCATCTCACTCTGATTGAGTTCTACATGAGGTAATATGTAATAATCTAAATATGTTCTAAAGTTACTCTTTATGTTCTAATGTTTCTCTCTATGTTCTGAAGTGTTTTTCTCTCTTTAGTTTGTTATCAATGTTCTAATTTATGTTTTATGTTCTAAATTAACTCAATATGCTCTAAAGTAAATATGTTCTAAGCAAGTTTAAAAGATAAATTAATACATTATGCTCTAAAGTTTTCCTTTTATGCTCTAAAGTTTTTCTTTTTATGTTTTAAAGTTTTACTATTTATTTCATAGTTCTCTTTTTATGTTCTAAATTTTGTCTTACATGTTTAAAAGTTTTCGCTTTATGTTTTAATAGTATTTAGATCATAATAAGCATGTCATGTATATTATTTTTATATGTTCTAATGTAATTCACTCTACGTTCTAAAGTTATCTTCTATGTTCTAAAGTTACTTTCTATTTTCTATAGGTTTGAATGTGCATTGGATGCTCAAAGGCACACTCAAAATAAAATGGATAATGATTCGAAGAATAAGCGTCCGGAGTGTAAGACTCTAATTCCTTTAGAAAAAGATGCTTCTGAGTTGTTTACAACAACAATTTTCTATGAATTTCAATATGAGTTTGAAATTGGATGTTTTAATTGTGGTGTTGAGGAGATGAAGAAGGACAATGAGCTTTACATTTTCAAATTGAGGGAAGGATCTAGGAGGAGGACTTTTGATGTTGTTTAAGGACAATGAGTTTTTTTCAGGTTGATGGATCTGCAATTAGTACAATCGCATGAGACGTTTTAGTTTTAGAAATAATCTCATTTACTTGCACATGGAAAAAAATTCGTGTAATTTTTTGTTTTTTTTTTGTATTTTTTTATTATATTGAGAACATAATATCATATATTTTTTGTCCAATTATTCTCTATATTCAAAAGTTTATTGTATGTTCTAATCTAATTAATAAGTTCTATAGTTTTCCTTTATGTACTAAATTTTAACCTTTATGTTCTAAGTTGCTTATATTTTTTAATTTGTTATTTGTATGATTACTTATCAACACCATAATGTCTTGTGTTCTAAACTAATTACATTAGAACATGACTTCTACCACCATTAAACTCCACTCGCAACAAAGAGGGGTTTTGCGGAAACCCAGGCAAAAGATCTTAAGCATAGTTATTGAAAAATAAGGGCATATAGTTAACTATTAATCCAACCCAAAAAAAAAAAAAAAAAAAAAAAAAAAAAAAAAAAAAAAAAACCAAATTTAACCAAGATTAAGCTAAATAACCCACCACCACTAGCAGCACCAAAACCACCCACCACCACCACTAGCAGCACCGGAACCGCCCACCACTACCACCACCCAACACCAGAACAACCCAACACCACCAGCTAGCACCACAAAACACCAAACCCACCACCACCCAACCGCAGCACCGATCGAAGCCACCAAACCCACCGATCTAAGCCTCACGTACCCACCACCACCGATCCTAACAAACGATCTAAACCTCGAACCCACCAAACCCACCGATCTAAGCCAAGAACGCACCAAACCCATTGCAACAACCCACCAAACCCACCGACCCCAGCTAACCCACAAACCAACCACAAACCCACTAACCTACCCACAAACCCACTGATCTGAACCCACCAACAAACCCGCGTTTTGAGCATACCACCCACGACCTGAAAGTCTGAAACCACCAATGAACCAATTATTAGAAACCACCGACGAACCCACCATGAGAATGGGATAGGAGGAGGAGAGAGAAAAATAATGGGGATGAGGGTAAAATTAATTAAGGTTGGGGTTTAATCTAATGAAATCAAAATTTTAATTTAATAAGGTTAGTTATTTTAAAAAAAATTAAGGGTATAATGGTCATTTTGCACCCAAAAAAGTAACTATAAAAGGAGGTAGAATTAAATTTTTGGCTACATTTTTAAACCAAAATATCAAAACCATAATCTTATCATCAATACCATAAGCAAAGGTACTAAACTAACATATGTCTTGTTATAATATATTTATGTATACATAAAAAAAAGTAAGGAAATGTACTATTATATTTGTTTTAAATATCTCTCTAAAGATATATACTTAAGACCTACACAATCATATATCAATTTTGTTCTTCTTTGACCACTTTTTAGCTATCTTCATCACTCTTTTCCGTTCTTCATTTATTTCTGATGTTATAATCTTCCAACAATACTCCACTCTTAACCTTTTCATTTGCTCAAACTGCAAAAAAAAATAAAAAAAAATAAAAAAAAAAACCTTTAGAACATAATCAGAATTACTTTAAAACATAGACATGTAATTTAGAACATAATCAGAAATACTTTAGAACACTGAGCATTGACATGTAATTTAGAACATAATCTGAATTACTTTAGAACATAAACTTATAATTTCATAAAAGCGTGATAAAAAAAAAATTGAGTCATAATTAGAATTACTTTAGAACATAATCAGAAATACTTTAGAACATTGAGTCATTGACATGTAATTTAGAACATAATCAGAACTACTTTAAAATATAGACATGTAATTTATAACATAATCAGAAAAACTTTATAACATAAACTTATAAGGGAAATTCTTCATGGTGGCCTCAAGGATTCAGTTTTTCTACGTGGAAGGCGAACTTTTTTCCAACTCTCTTAAGTGGCACCAAGGTTTTGAAAAATTAAGCGTAGTGCCCAATTTTTGATTTTTTGGCTAACTTTTTTAATTTTTGGTTAACCATAAGTAATTAAAAAATTTATTAAAAAAAATTAAAAAAACCACCATCCAGCAGCCATCTGCCAAACCCACTGCCTACGTCGCCAATGCGCCCAGACCCCCTCCCTCAGTGCCGGCGCGCCCAGACCCCCCTCCCTCGGCGCCGGCGCCACCCTGACCTCCTTCTCTTCCCCTTCCCTAACCACCGTAACCTCAGCCCCCACCAATCGAAACCCCCTAAAAGTTGCCGGAAAAGTCCGGTTGCCCCTCTTCACACACTCGAAACCCTAGCACCGGCCTTTTCGAGGTGTGGGGTAGGGGCTACCGTACTTTTCACTATTTTATGGCTAGGGTTTTGATGTCGTACAATGGCTGGATTGGGGTTTCGAGGGTGGTGGCTAGGGTTTTGGGTTTCAAATGGTGGCTGGGGAAAAAAGGGGGTGGTTTTCGTGATTGGGCTGGTAAAATTGGGTCGAAGCTGGCGATGGGTAGGTTTGGCTCGGGGCTGGCGGTGGGGTATGGCAAGGTTGGGGGTTGGCGGTGGTGTAAGGCTAGGGAGGGGGCAGTGGCGATGGGCTTGTGTTGGTGTGGTTGGCGGCAGTGAAGGTGGTGGGTTTGGTGGCTGGCGGCAATGTGGGTGGTAGGTTTGGTGGTTGGGAAGGGGGTTAATTAGTTTGTTTAGTATAAAACTAATGGTTAGCCAAAAAATCAAAAAAAGGTCACTATACTTAATTATGAAAATCTAGAGTGCCACTTAAGAGAATGCAAAAAAACATTATCATTCATTTAGAATTTTTATATCCTTGAGGCCACCATGTAGAATTTCTCAACTTATAATTTCTTTAGAGCATGATTAAAAAAAAAAAATAATAAAAAAATAAAAAAAAATAAAAAAAAAAACTAACCAAGTCAAACCTCAACACCAAAACCTTCATAACCAAACACAACCAAATAAAACCACAAAAAGAAAACTTCATAATCATGTATGTCTTGTTCTAAACGTACATTGTCCTTCTCTAGTCCCGAATTCCATTGTTTTCCATATTGTCCTTCATATGTTTTCATGTGCTTCAATAGGAACACTCCACAATCATGATTGTTCTTGTTGCTCTTCCATTTCATATTCAAGTTTCTTGTTTCATAGGAGGATACAATGTCACTCTTCTTATCAACTTCTTGATAGAATTCACCAAATGCCTTCAACTAAAAAATTTTATAACTTATAAGCATATAGATTAAGCTATATATTTTTAGAACATATGTATATAGCTTATATATTTAAATATGTAGTGTAGAACATAAACATATAACTATTTAGAAAAGTTAAACTTTAATGACTTACCATCTTTGTAGTCTCATCTCCATATTTATCTTCAAAATAAATTTTTGGTGGAAGAAATCTATTATCAATCACATCAAGTGTTCCTTCCAAAAAGTTGACACACAACAAATAATAGTGACCCGGTAAAACAACCGGAAAGAAAACCTAATAGATAAATACAATTAAAGAATAAATTAAAAATATAAACATGTGGTTTAGAACATAATCAGATACTTTAGAACATAGATAAAAATAAATAGAATATAATAAAAAGAAAAAAAAAAACATATTACCAATTGAATGTTGTTGGAGGTTGTTACTTCAGCATTTGTCATTTCCTTTTTCATTTGCTTAAACAAAGCTTTCTTTCTATCATCTTGACTTTCAGTGTTTTTGAAGTATTTTTCGGTACAAAGAATGAGCTAAAAAAAAGGAAATTAAAAATTAAGTAATTAGAACATAGGTGTATTGTATAATCTATATGAGGAAAAAAAAATTAAAGTATAAGTAAGATATTTAGAACAAGATTATATGTTTAAGTTCAAAAACATACATAACATTCAGTAGAGAAAAATAATCTACTCTTTCTGTCTACACCACGCCTTTTGTTTTCATAATTCAATATGAAAACATAAGCATCTGCAATATTGTTCAACATGTGATTATTTCCTGTAAGACTATCCATATCATCTCTCCTAATCACCGGTGCCAATTGTCAACATAAAAAAGCTCCTAAAATGAGAAGAAAAAAAAATTAAATCAGAACATAATTTTGAACATAAGCATAGTACTTTAGAACATAAGCTTGTAACATTTAGAACATATACTTAGAAAATAAATATAGTTTAGAATTAAGCTCATAAATTATAGTGTAATTTATAACTTAGAACAAGTAGTTTAGAACATAAGTACCAAATTTAGGATGTGTACATATAGTTTCCAACATGTACTTTAGAACATAAGCTTCTAGCTTAGAACATAAGTACAATGTTTAGAACATAAGTATAAATTTTAAAACATAAGCACATACTTAGGGTATAAGCATATAAATGTACAGTGTTGAAATCTTACGCGTTATCTCCTTGAGCAAAAGCATATTCAGCTATCATTCTATGATCTACATTGCTGAAGAGTTTTTCATGATTAACCATAAAAGGTGAACGCAATTAAGTACATAGGTAGCTTAGCTTATTCTTTCCTCTTTTTTTCCTTGTCTGATCTTTTCTTCTTCTTCTTTTACTTCTTGCTTCCTATTCAATTAAATTAAGGAAAAAAAATATAAAAAAAAAAACACACACACATAGATAACAAACTCAATCAATAACTAAATCAAATAATAATTAAACAACAACCATAGCCTAAACCTAATTTCTAATGTTTTCAAAATAATTACCCTTGCTTGTTCTCTTTGTTGTCCATCAAAATAATATATGCATAAACATAATGTATGGATAAATATAAAACGATAATTACCATTGATGGACCTTCATCTTTCTTTTTCTTATCCTTCGGTTTTTTTTTTCTCATCCTACACGTTATAATATGAGTAAATTAACTTTTGTTATTACAAAAATTATATATATCAATAGGTAAGAATATATTATTTACAATTTTTAAAAGATAGGCATAATATAAAAGGCATAATTACCATTAATGGCTCTTCATTTTTATTTTTTGCATTTTTCAATTTTTTCTTCTTGATTTCACCCTACAAATCATAATATGAATAAATTACAAACTTTAGAACATACATAATAAACTTTAGAACATAAAATACAAACTTTAAGACATGCAGGATAAACTTTAAAACATATATAATAAACTTTAGAACATAAAGTATAAACTTTAGAATATATAGCGTAAACTTTAGAACGTATAGCGGAAAATTTAGAACATAAGCATATACGAAAATCATACCATATTCAATTAGTCTTTTTAGTACTTTTCCTTTTTCAAATCCAAGGTCTTTTTCAAATTTTATTCTTATATGAAACCTTTCCTTGTTCCACAATGCTATTAATGGAACTCCCCGTGGTAGCTCCAACCCTTTTCTTTGTACACGATCAAAATAGGATACCTATAAGAATTAATTAGACTATTTTTAGTGCATTTTGATCATAATATAAATTACATATATAAAGAATGGTAAAAAAAATTAAAAATTACCGTAAGAAAGATTAAAGGACCAATAAAGTAAGATTCTCCATCTAGCCATTTCTGAGAAGTTTCCATCAGGTGGTCCTTAATAAACTTGCACCAATCCAACTTAACTATATTCTTCGTATCCCTACAACTATACAATAATTTAATGTATAGTTGTGTGCTATTAGTTGAACACATGCAACTATTAACCACACAAACCACGAAATTCCAAATGAATTCATCGGAAACTCGATCTTCTGCTTTATCTACCTCTTTCACCTTTACAATCCTACTAATCAATTGTCCATTTGTTGGAGCACCCTTTAAGAGACAAAATAAAACATATAACTTAGAACATAGGTGGAAGTAATAATTAATATGCAGAAAATATTTTAGAACATAAGCATAAATTATTTTAGAACATAAGAAGAAATAATTTAGAACATAAAAGATTATAATTTAGAACATAGAGTATAATTTATAAATTATACATAGTTTGAAACATACAAAAAATACTTTAGAACATAGAGTATAATTTAGAAATTCAGAACAAGACCAGTAAACAAGCAAAAAATACAATTTAGAACATAAGCCAAATAACAACTTTAGAAGACAAACACAGAATAAAAATTACACTATAGAACATAGGCTGAAAATACTTTAGAACATAAGCTAAACATATTCTATAAGTTGAAAATACTTTAGAACATAACTTAAAGCTAATTTAGAACATAAGAACTTTAAAACATGATTATAATAACAACTTTAGAATACAAGAACAAAATATAATTTAGAACATAATCCAATTAAAAACTTTAGAACACTTTATTAAAAGGATAAGTAGAAAATAAAATTCGAACATAATACTTAAACTTTAAAATGTAGGATTAATAACTACACAAGTGACATTTTAAAACAAAATATTCATACCTTTTCAAGGTCAAAGTTTTTTCTCCATTTCTGTAAAAATTTTGCATATTCCACATCAAATTCTTCTTGTGGTTCATGAATTTTGACATCCCCCATTAGCAATCCATATGCCATGTGAACATCAATTTCATCAAAGAATATTTCTTCTTCTCTCCCAGGTAGCATCAAGCAACATCTTTTGGGATCAAAATTTGTAAGAAGTTGTTCCGTCAACCTAGAATTAAATTAAAGGTTTAGAATACAAAATACAAATAGATTAGAGCATAGAATAGAAATAAAAATAAAAATTAACACAATATTTAAACTTTAGAACATTAATTAGAATCTTATAAGAATTAGAACACGAAAATTATACATTACAAGTTTACAACATAATATAATCAATTATTAGAACATAGAAATAAAAAAAAATAAGCATAATAAATGAAACTTAAAACATTATAAGATTTAAAACACAATAAATATAGATTAGAACATAATAGTCAATCTTTAAAACATAAAAATTAAAATAAAAATTAGTGCTAGTGCTTACTGTGAATCGGCATAAAATGGTGCATCCAATTCCAAAAAAGCTCCAAATCCAATTTTCTTTATTGCTTGTTTATGCTTATCAGAAAGACCTATTAACACCGTTTTCATCTATTGCTTAGCAGGAACTCTTTGATAAGTTGTCCTCTTATTTAGATTTTTTTCCTCTTTGATTACTTGGACATCCTCATCATCCTCTTCTTTTTCAATCTTTCTTTTCTTACTTTTCACATTTTTTCTCAGAACACCCTGAAAAAAGATAAGCACGTGACATAGCTTATCAACAAATAAGATAAACATATAATTTAGAACATCAACAAATAAATTAGAACCTTTTTACTATCATCTTCCACGTCCTCTGTTTCATCATCTTCCTCCTCCAACTTTGTTTTATCCATCTCATCATCAACATCATCCTTATCATCTTCATCTCCATCATCATCCTCATCATCTTCTTCTTCTTTCATTACTTCTTTTTTGTCTCTTTCTTCTTCTTCTTCTTCCTTTTTTTTCAATTTTCGAGGTGGTTGAATCCTTGATGGAAGCTTGCTACGTCGTTTGAGAATATTTAGACTTTTAAAATGTTTCTCAAATTTCGCTTTGTCAATTACTTCCGCTTCAACATTTTCAACAACTTTCCTTTAAAATCAAATATAAATGATAAGAACATCTATTATAATCTTTAGAACATTGACAATTTAGAACATAATCAGAAATACTTTAGAACATTGATATGTAATTTTGAACATAATCAGAAAATACTTTAGAACATAAACTTATAATTTAAACATAATAAAAAAAATAAAAAAAAAATAACCAAGTCAAACCTCAACACCAAAACCTTAACCAATTTCAAACATAATAAAATAAAACCACAAAAGAAAAAGTTCATAATCATGTATGCTTTGATCAAAACTTACATATAGTGCAAATATAAAGTGTTAAGATGAAATTTAAATATAATGGAAAAACATTAGACCACAAAATAAGCTTTCAAACATATATGATAATCTTTAGAACATAATAGAAAACTTTAGAACATAAGAGAAAACTTTAGAACAAACTTTAAAACATAATAGGTAAACTTTAGAACATTAGATTAATTACCTTTTTCTTGAATAAGTAATTTTTTTTTTTTTGTATAATAGTAACTTCTTCTTTTGATTTTTCTACATTTTGGCCTTGCATTTTGCTGCAATTTTAAGAAATCAAAAACATTAGTAACATTTCAACGTTAGAAACATATTTTTGAACATAGGAATAATTTAGAATATGCTGAAAAAGAGTTTAGAACATGCTAAGCTAAGTTATGAAAAAGAGTTTAGAACATGCTAAGCTAAGAGTTTAGCACATAAATTGCCAAAAAAACTAAAAATCTAAGAAATAATTTCTCCTCCTTCTATATTGTACAGCGGGTTGCCTTTAGGGCACCAACAAGCCTTTTATTTCCCAAATTACTCCCTATCATGTCCTAATTTGAATCCATTTTCGGTGTCTCGAGTCCTAAACATTTCAATTAAGAAGCCAACAATCCCCTGCTTTATATGCAACTCCCCTGCTCCATCTCCTTGTGAGCACAACCAAATTCACACCATAAGCAGCCCACAAATTACTCCCTATCAACCCTCACTCACACCAGCCACCAACCATGACTCATTCATTCCTCATAAGCTACAAATGCTTTGGTCAACTCTTGTACACTAAACAATTACCATTCCAATTTTTCTTCCGTGATAAATGCAACCAGTCTTCATCTTTCTACTTCAATTATTTTACCAATTTGTCAGTTCATACAACTAAGTTTGCAGCAATATAATATAAATGAATATGAACTTCCTTATTACAATTATTTTTACAGTAACTACAGCTTCTATATACTTGGATTAGGATTAACACCAATTACCACCGTCACCCACCATCTCCAACCTCCTCCAACCACCGTCCACAACAACAACCACAACTCACAGCCACCCAACACCGCAAGCAGCCGCGCACCACCAAATCACCATTCAACAGCACCCCACGCTGCTCCTAATCACCGCACAACCATTACTCATCCTCGACCTCCACCATCACTCGCCCAAAATGACGCCAAAAAAAATCGAAAAAAATGGATTGAAATTATCTAATAATCAAGAGTAGCGCTGAAATTACCTCATATTTCTGAAATTTAAACACTAAAATCGCTGAAATTCGAACATTAAAATCGCTGAAATTCCAGCCCTAAAACCGTTAAAGTGAAAATCGCCGCAAAGTTTGAACCCTAAAATCGCCGAAAATTAATGAAAATCAAATCAAATCAGAAACATGAACAATCGAATTTAACTCATGCGAAATTCACGAAAATCAAATCAAAAAATCGCAAAAATTAAATCACAAAATCGCGTAAATAAAATTGCAAAAATCATATCGAAAAATCGCAAAATCTACTTTAACATCATGCTAATTTCATTAAAATTTGAAAAAAATCGAAAAAAAAAACATACCTGATTTGAAAATCCTTCGAATTGCAATTTCTATGGAGATTTTTGGGGGTTTGAGGAGAGAGAAAGTGATGAACACGAAGAGAGTGAAAGTTAGAGGAGAGAGAAAATTTTGGACGGTTGGTAAAGGGTTTGAGGTAGGATATGTGTTTTAATCTTAACCGTCCAAAGTAACTTAATCCTACGGCTGAGATTGGTTCCTATATAACTAGGGTTCTTGTATAAGGAGGGGTTCTTACCGGATCTCTCCCCTATATATATATATATATATATATATATATATATATATATATATATATATATATATATATACGGGTAGGTTCCGCTGAAAACAGAGCTTATGGTGAAAACTAAAAACAAGCAATCTTAGCCATTGAATGTTCACTAGATAATCTGATGGTGTGAAACAACCCAGAGGTGACTATATACAAAAATAAGGTAATTATATCAATTTATAATAATTTTGATGACATTTACACCGAGATCACTATATATAGAAATAAGGTAATTATATCAATTTTTACAATATTTAATTAGAGGTCACTATATACAAAAATAGGTTAATTATATCAATTTTTACCATATTTACATAAAGGTCACTATATACAAAAATAAAGTAACTATATCAATTTTGACCACATTTATACAAAGGCCACTATATATAAAATTAACGAAAGTCGCTGTATATAAAAATAAGGTAATTATATCAATTTTGACAGCATTGACCACATTTATATGTATGCCTATCACTCAAGTAGCTCCACCTCCACCTCCAGCCGCACAACCAGCTACCGTCGGACCACCCTGTAACCAGCAGCTCGCCACCGCACCAAATCTCGTCCGCGGCACCGCTCACCAAACACCAATCCGAGCAGATGCAACTCCCGAACCACACCACGAGCAGCCGCCTAAGCAAACACCATCAATCGTAGCAATAAATAGCAAAAGAATATCAAAATTCTAATTGCAAAACCAAGAAATCAAATTTGATGCATATATAGCAAAATTATAACTATTTTAATGCAAATTAAGTGTTAGCACTGAACCCACACACCAACAATGATATACAAATTTTAATGCAAGGAAAGCTGTAATTTTTCAATAACTTATTTTGATGTCCTGCGTAAAACAATAACTATTTTACACAACTATACCAATTTATTTTTCCGTCTAGCAATGATCCAGCTGATCAATTTTGTAGTTTGAGCATCAATTCTATACCAAGAATCATTGAATAAAACTTTGAAAGAGTATTATGACAACATTGGACTTCAACACATTAGTTGTTCTTAGTTTCCTCATATAATCAGTAATACAATATCTAGCAACTAATCTCATCAGTAAAATTAGTCAACCCACACAGAAATAATAATAGGCTCAGTTTGTCTATTCATTACTGCCTAAAGTAACAGGACATCATAATAGCTATGTTTTAACAGTACATAATCTACCAAACCTAGGTCTGTTAATCTCTCTCCTCCTATACTCTATGCAATATAAAGATTTCGAAGAATTTTTGGTGCTCTAATATCACTAATTAATAATACTATCCAATTTTACTCAAATCAAGCTAAAATCAAACAAAAATCAAGCTAAAATCACACATAAAAACCCAATTTACACAAATTAAGAAAAAAAATATACAAATGAATCTCAAATAATACCATACAAAAAAATTAAGTTGAATTTGAACATAATTTCCCAAACCTAGGCCTGCTAATCTCTCTCCTCCTCCTATACTCAACAGAATACAAAACCATATGCAAAATACTAGTGTTCACAAACACTTTGATACAACAGATAAATCCAATTATAAACATGATATCAATTCAAAACAAGCTAGAAACATAATCATATGAGAGAGAAAATCATATTAACACTCGCACTTGAATTCGGAATCAGAATAAAATTGAGTAACATAATCGGTTAACAACTATATAAAACCTGATAAATATTATCTTAAACCGATTAGAATTTTAAAACCAGCAATTATCCAAGTTCTTAAATCAAAGATGCAAAATCAAGCTAAAAATCAAAACCCTAAGTGAGCGAAAATCAAAGTAACAATAATTAACTGCAGTTTACGAAAGCAAGAGAGAAAAATGCTCTAACAAATATATTTTACAAGCTTGTATCAGCGTTCTTCAACAAAATTATCAGATTCGTATAAATTCTAAGATACAAAAATATACACAAATGTATAGACCTGGCAAACTTAACCCAGACCCGATGACCCGACACATGGCCCGTAATCGACCAAAATACAGTGACCCGAAATTGACCCGAAACCCGAAGCAACCCGACCCATACCCGACCCGAAGTGGAATTGACCCGACCTTGACCCGAAACCCGAAGTTGACCCGAGACCCGAAATGACCCGACCCGAAGTTGACCCGAAACCCGAACTTGACCCGACCCGAAGTGACCCGATCTTTAACTTGGATTAATTTACCCAAATAGACTCGAAATCCAAAGTGACTCGAACTAAGATTACCTTATACCTGAAATGACCAGAATCTATTTAAGCTTTTAAGCTAACAATTTAACCTGAGCAAACCGAAATAGAAAATAATCGCAATCAAACTGACTTCAATCTATTTTTTTTCTATTTAAGTCTAGAAAAAAATAGTACAATAATAATGCGTACATAATGTTCAATACCAAATGAAATTACAAAATATTTTAAATAATTGAGTAGTATATCGATACAAGCATATTTACATAAGTGCATACTTGATAATTCATTAGTTCACAATATACTAATATTCTAATAGTCTAATAGTCATGAGACATCCTATGAAAGTATGAAGTAACTTAGACCGGAGAGTCAGAAACTGAGCTATTAAGTAGCCCGAAAAAGGTTTCATCTAATCTTATAAAGTTTGAATTTGAGATCAAATTACCTTAAATAAGAAAAACCTTGTTATGAGTTTCGTTTGAAAAAAATTAATTGGAATCGGATAGGTTTACAATAATGTTGTTAATCAACTTTATAATAAAATTTTGTGTCGTTTTTCACCCTTATATTTAAGTAATTGATCGCATATATTATTGTACATTAAAGCATGTAATTTTAAGAACTAATTACAACTGAGTTTAAGTTGACTTGTTTGAATTCCTAATTAACAATAAATTTTTTTATCAAACGAAGCATGTGATTACCTATTTTTGATTGAATCGGTCACAAAAGAAAAATTGAGTACATGTTGGCTGGTTTGACCTCATAATTTGCAATTTATCAGTAAATTTAATTTCAAACGAAGCATGTCATAACATATATCTGATCGAATCGGTTAAGAAAAGATCACAGTGCGAGTAAGTGTATTTGGCGACTTGGCGTCCATCCAAACTATTACTCTTTAAGTCTTTATTAGAAAAAAAGTCTTGTCACTCTTGTGTCATTGTATGTACTAGTTGAAATCGCCACTACAATAAATATTTTAGAAATATTCAATTGGTAAAATTCTATAATGTAAATTACTGATTATTATAATAGGAAGTCTATTATTAATCAATTTCTTGCACGACATGCCTGCATACATGTATCAGTGTAAGTCCGGTTAAAATTAATGGAGCACTTAAAAACATAGATTATATTATAGATTATTATAAGAATAATACAAATAAATATTACAACAGTAAACAGTAACAATGATAATAAAAGTATTAAAACTAAGGACAATAAGAGAGTAAGGTATAACTCGTATAAGCGTATAACTCAATTAGTTAGAGCATCCCTCTTAGTTTCAAGAGATCTTGAAATTGATTCTCAATCTAAACACCAAAAAAAAAAAAAAAAAAAAAAAACAAGGTCAACAAAAGTCTCACAGTTACTATATGAGTATATTCCATGAAAAAAGTAGCCTTAATAAATATAGTGAGTTTCTTGTCAAAAAATAAATAAATATATATATACAGAGTTGAATTTAACCCAGTGCATCAACCCGAATATGACCCGACCCAAAGTTGACCCGAAATTTGCACCCGAAAATCGACCCGACCCGAAAAATGACCCGACCCGAAAATTGACCCGACCCAAACTCGATCCGAAGTGTTGACCCGATACCCGACCCGACCAGATTATCAGTCGACCCGAAATCAACCCGAAACCCAAAATGACCCGACCCGACCCAAACTTGAACCGATACCTAAAATTTGACCCGACCCAGACCCGACCCGAATGACCCATTTTCCAGGTCTACAAATGTAGATCAAAGAATGCCATATAAAGAAATTAAGTCAAATTTTGACATAATTACACTCTTATGAAACGCGAATAAGCATGAAAAAGCTCAGATAAAGTGTAATTACTGCTACATACAGCTCACAATTGAATTTGTGACAAAAGAAAATCGACCCAAAATTACACAAAAAACCTATTCTACTAAAATCAAGCAAAATCACACAAATGCAGCTCACATCTACACCACAAAACTGATTCAAATCAAAACTCAAAAAATTCTAATCGAAAATTCAGTTTGACTTCCAAAAAAAAACCATAGAATATACCAAATTAAACAAAATCATAAATGAAAAACTCACTTTTTTGAAGCTAACGACGAAATTGATGAAGATTGAAACAAATTCTAATGGCGATTTTGATGAAATTGAAGCAAATTCTTCTATTTAGTGATTCACTTTTTTGGGAGAAGGAGAGAGAAAGAGTGAGATGGAGAACGTGAGAAGGAGGAGAGAGAAAAAAATAGAGTAAATAATAGAGGAGAGAGAAAGGATTATCAGATATCAAGAAACAAAACCAAGCTTAAGATTATTAGATATCACGTGGATATAATATCATCCGTCGATTAAAATTCAATGGTCTAGATTATCTGTTTTTAGTTTTCACCTTTAGACTTGTTTTTACATGATTCATTCCCTATATATATATATTACTCCTTTTTCATTTTAGTTATTTCAAAAACCTCTCATACTAGGAAAAAAAAAATGAAAAACTCCGATTCGTGCATAGGAGAAGTAAAATTGAGGCAAAGAGCGAGCCTTAACACTATTTTTTTCCTACATAGTAGCGGTATATGTAGGGGTATAGCTATGAGATAACAATATACTCCTTTCGTTAATAATTACTTACTCCATTTCTCTATGCGCGGAGTTTTAGTAGAAATTAGAGAAGTAATAAAATATGAAGGTAGTAGGGTTGGTGGAAGAATAAAAAATTGTAAAAAGCAAAAGTAGTTGAGAGAATTGGAGGAGAGAAAATATGAATTGAAATTAATACGGAGTAAAATATGATTTATGTTGGGTCCACTAGTTGAGAGAAATGAATTAAATATTGTAAAAGCATTCTAAATAAGGAATTGAATTGGAGCAAGTAACTAAAAATGGCCGAAAATAAAAAATGGAGCAAATAATTAAAAATGGAGGGAGTACTTTCAAAAAAATTATGGTAACATAATTTGATGTGTTGAAATTTGTGATAAATATCAAACTATCTACTTCATAATTATATATTTGAAGGATTAGGTGATTGTTTTAATGCAAAAATGCCAAATTAAAAACATAACACATGACTAAGAATTGTACGATTATTTGTATAATGTTAGGAGGAATTTATTATTTCTCGCCAAGTCAAATTTAGTAGAGATTAAGTCTAAAAACAGCAAATTCCGTAATCTATAAACGTCATTGACTCAAATAATTACTTGTAAACCCATATTAAAATTCAACTTAATAATTTAATTAAGGTTTTTTAGGAGAATCATATATCAAATGATATCAGAAGTGGGATATGCTTGTAGTAAAACAGTATCTATTTAAATCCGGGATCTGCCGAGAAACCTTAATTACTCACACAAATATTTCAAATTATTGCTTGTATTTGGTTGGTAATGATTATTTGGTTGGTTTTTAAGATTTGGTAGATGTTGTTTGAGGTACGTTAATGATAGTTTATTGGATAGTCAAAGAATGGTTTGTTGTTTATGAAAAAAAATGTGACAAACAATATATACTCTACTTATGTCAATATCAAAACATCTATTTCAAATATGTTTACTTGATAATATATTCTGATCTGATTTCAATCAAGTTTGATCTATTTTTTTATTTTCTTTGGTCTAGTTTGATGTACTAGTTGGACTAATGTTGATTGTAGCTTAGGTTTATATATAAGAAAACGACACTGTTAAATTGGATGTGATCTTATAGAATTCATCTTAGTGTATGTAATTTTCATACAAGTTTTTAAAAATAAATTATGTAACTAAAGACAATTAGTATTAAGTCATGAAAATTAAAATTTCTAATTTGAATATTTTGTTTTAATATGATTTAGACAATATGAGTAATATTTTCTATAACAAGTCGAAGAGACCAAGTCATAAGTTCTTTTTTTACCATTAATTTTAGTACATTGATTTAATCGGCATAAAGTTGTAAAAACCCTAGGAGGATTTGGTAAAATGTACTTCAATAAAACAGCCCGCCTCAAAAAGTGATGCATTAATTAAATTAAAACAATTAAAAGGAAAAACAAAAAAGTGCAACCCAAAGCTTTTATGCAAGTTTATTTATTTATTTCTTTTTATAACATTCTATAAAAGATATTGCAATGTGACATAAGAAGCTATGGAAAGTACATCACTAGCTATCAATTTATCAACGTAAATAAGATCCGTACTTGATTTACTCCCTCCGCCTCTAAATATAAACCGCCTCTAAATATAAAGTAAATGCTTTAATTTGACTTTTTGCATTATTTATATAATTCTATTTTATTTTTTTTTTATTTTTTTTACTTTTGTTAATAAATTATACCTGAGAAAAAAAATATATTCATGTGAGTACTTATTAGAATCTTCTCAATGTATATTTTCCGAATATAATTTATACTTATCGATAATTAAAGATATTATTAGTCAAATTTTGCATTAGCAAACGTGCTCAACTAAATAGGGGCATTTATTTTGAAAAAGAGTGAGTTTCCAAAGGTGGATCCTAGTTGGGTCGGGTAAGAGTCGGACCCTTCCAATTAAGCTTTTTCTTAACTTTTAGGTTGTAAATAATATGATACCTATCAAAAGTATGGTTATAGATAATTGTGACATAGTGATTAAGTAGTGTTGCTTTGAAACAAAAGGTTATTAGGGGATCAAACCTTGACCCCTATAACTTTTTTGCGCAACATCCGTCACTGATCAGAAGAGTTCCACCTTCATATAAACCAGGCGTGCGTACATTGCTTTCCACCATTTGCTCATTTGCAATGTGACTAAGGAGCCATTGTCTGTTGTATTGTAAGCCTCATTGTCCATTGATCATTACAAAAGTGGTAAGGTCGATGAGCAACTAAACACTTTATTTCTTTCAACTTTTTCTTAAATACAAGAATTGACATTGTGATTGATACACACACCTTAGCTTTTTGAAAACTATGTAACCTAATCACATTATCTATAAATTTCTTTGTATTTTGAAATTTGATGAGCAAAAATGAAGAGCAAAAATTATTCCATCGAGCGTGTTAGTTTATAGACCATAAAAGTTCAAATCAGCAATATACAAATAAGAGGTACGTAGAAAAATATACGGAAATAGGGATAGAGTTTTGATATATGTTTTTTTTTTTTGGTTCATATGAGCCACTTAGGGCGGGGATGAGAATCAATCCCAGGATTACCTGGAACCGGGAGGAAAGCTCTTACCAACTGAGCTATCCCTCACTCTCAGTTTTGATATATGTTCATAGTATGGGGCTTTTCGGCTTATTTCATATGTATCGCTACCATGTTAGGTAATTGGGACGAGATGGGGTCTTTGTCACTTATACCATCTAGTAAAATAGTAAACAAAATAATTATCAAATATTTTACGAGATTCTAAAGATAATATCTTACTCCATATATTTTTTGATATTATCTCATTATTTATATATATTTGATACTTAAAAATTAACACAAACTTGATGTCTACAGATATGGAGTTAATTAAAATACTAATTATATGATTAGCAAACGTGAAACTTTCAAGTGTTTTAACGCTACAAATCTTGCAAATAAAAAAGAATGGAGGAGGAAGCAAACTCTATCTGTTTCGTTATGCGATAAAGTCCAGTTGACCATCACTATAACTCTACAAGGTCTCATTCTACAACGCTACGTACTAGCCATTGGCCATTTCTTGGGCATGGAATACAAGTTTGGAGCAATTAGAAAGAATTTATGTGGGTCCATTCCAAGCTAGGCCCATATTTTTGCATTAGAATAAAACTGGCCTCTTTGTATTTTTAAGTTAGATTATATGTTACTGGGCCTCCAGAAGTGGTAGGGGGATGGAAAAGGGGTGTGGTACGTTAGCCCATTATAACTCCTTATGATCGCAAATAATTGTCATAAAAGGTAAATAAATACGTAGTAAATTGTTTGTAAGTTTGAAATTGAACTACTGTGATTAGTCGATCATCAATAATAAGGAGTACTACGTAGTATTTAGTGGTAACAACTTCTAATTGACATATATAAATTACTAATAAAATCTTAAGAGTGTCTCCGATAATGGGCTACAAGACCTTGAAGCTTGACATGAACATCATATTTTCAAGTTACGATATTTTTAGGCTATAAGTTTCACCAACAAAGGCAAAAAAAAAAAAAAAAAAAAAAAAAAAAAAAAAATCAAGCTACACTATTTAAGCTACACCTTCTTGCAAACAAGTTAAGATGTTTCCTCCTTAATGGTTAAGCTACAACTATAGTTTCTAATATAAACTACAAAAAGGTCCTTAAATGTAACTCTAGGAGATGTTCTAAAGGAGTACGGAGTATTTTCTTTTATCATAACACAACATATTACATATCATACATTTTTTGCCACAAAAAAAAAAAAAAAAAAAAAAAAAAAAAAAAAAAAAAAAAAATCCTATTACATTTCAATATTTTCACTAGTGTGTACACCGGACGATGTCCAGCATTGCTTCTTTGAATAATTGTAATTGGTGTAATTACCAGATTATGTCTAAGAAAGTATATATATTAGATTAATAGGACTTAATTTGGTAAATTGGGGCATCAATAGTTGCGATGGTAATTTTAATTTTTTAGTTCACATCTTGAAAGTCTTGAGTTCAAACCTTATGATAGGCATTTTTTACTTTATTATTAAAAGATGAAGTGGTGAGTTTAGTGTAGGAGGATGCCACGTGGCACATAAGCGTTATTAGGAACGCTTTTTATTAATATATAGTATAGATAGATAGATAGATAGATAGATAGATATAGTTTGTCCAAATTAAGTCCTATTACAAATATGTACTTGCATGCATTAATTAATTATTGAATATAATTTCATTGATATATTAATGTAAATACAAGTCTTTATTCCTTGTCCTTTTTCGTCTTTCACTATTATTAATCCATTAACGTAAAATTATACTTTCAAAAATTGAAACACCCAAATTTTATTGCGTAACATATATCTGATCTGAAGAAACGGCGTACAGTCGTAAACTATATTATGAGATGGAAGGAGCACAAAGTATTATTATTGGTTCTCCTAATACATGTTGCTGCTTAGATTAGTTATATAAGGTAACAGAACTACCAACTTAACGGGCTAGGTGGTGGTAGTTTTGACCATAACAAGCAATCATTCCTACCACCATAACTAACCTTAGTTATTAATTCAATGTGTATTAGTTTATGTAAATATTTATTTAATATATAGTTCGTGCAGTTGTTGAACTTGAGGTTTTCAATACAAATGTAAATATATGATAGATAGCAAAATTTATAGTGGGCATACATATATAGACTAGGAGTAAAACATCTGAAAGCATGTTTCCACCAATCAGTCAAAGCTTTTAAGCAAAGATTGCATGATTAGAGATCCACTACGTACTCTTCCTTGCTATATATATTTATCAAATGAAAATTATTTATGTTATAATTTGATGAAGAAAAATTATTTAGGTTTTCAATACAAATGTATACATGCTTTAAATGACAAAATACAATCACAACAAACATATTTATATAGTGTAATAGTCAATAGAGAATACCAAAATTCAACTTTTAATCGTTCTAAAACAGTGGCAAGTCATTCTCTAAACTTTCATTTTAACTTTTCTATATTACTTTTGATTATTCTCTTGAATATATGCTACTATTATTATATGTTTCATGTACAACAGTAGTTGAGAAAAGACTTTTCTAACTACTGTGCAGCAGATTATGTTACTTCGTAATGGGTCACTTTAAGCAAGTCTATTAAGATATAGACCTTTTTGTAGATGGTAAATTTTCTTATTTAATTAGTGATAAGTTAGGCTTTAGTTTTGAGAGAAGACTTCCTAACTTTATTTGTATTTCCTTTATAATATACCATAGTAGTTTCTAAACTCAATTTCAATGATGACGATCCCCAATTAATTCAATCAAATACTTCGTATAAGTTATTATTTACAAGTAGAAATCATTAATCAATTTTGATTCAACGCTATCAAGTTTTCCGTAGTTGTGTCGTAGTAGAATCATCAATCAATTTTGATTCAACGCTATCAATTTTTCCTTAGTTGTGTCGTAGTAGTGTTAAACCAAGCATGCATCCAATGCAACATGCATCTTAAAAATGGATAGCTAGCTAGAAGACAGTGACAATTATGCCAAATTAAATTATCCAAGTATCAAACATGCACCTTCAACATTGCTATGATCGCAACAGAATGCAGACTGTCTATACACGTCGTTGGTGACTTCTGGAGCCAATGAAGGTTTGCTCCCACGTTTAGGTGAACAGCATTGTGGCAAAGCCTAGCCTTGAAGCTAACGTACACTATTTATTAATTATTTATACTTAGGGTTGCGGTTGTAAATTAATATTAATATGGAATATGAATTACATTAAGCTAGGTTATAGTCCTGATATAGGTTCAGCTTAACTCATTGTGGACAATAACATATACTCCATAAAATTTTTAAGTTGTATTCAGGTCGTGTTTGGACTAAGGTAATTAAGGGGATAATAAAGATGAAATTAAGAGAATGACGATGTGTTTAATTGATAAGGTACCGTGGTGATCAAAGGAAGTATGTACGCATGTTGTAGTAATTGAAGAACTATTACTATTGTAGTGGGAGGTAATAATTTTATTACCCTATTGTGTTGGTAATTCCTTCAGTTCGGTCGTCCTCTCTCCTTGTTATACAATTTTTACCTTATTTCTTCTACGTACATTTGATACAACATCCTCAAATCGATGACATCAATCTAAGCATGCTTCATAGTTCAAGTGAAGAGGAAAGGGTAGTTGTGAGTATATGCTCTAATGCTCATATAGTAATTGTCTATAATCGAATCTCCGAAATTGTGAAAACCTAAAAGTATAAAAGACAATTATCGATCTTTGTATTTATTATTGCTTTAACACAAATATTTCACATTCCATTAATTGCTCTTTAACATACTACGTATTTAAAGTATATCAATCTTTATAAAATGTCATGAAAAAAATTATAAAATATAATGACTAGTCTCGCCCTCTTATCCTCTATCTTTACTCCTAATTAAGGAAAGACTCAATCATAAAATATTGCTCCAAATATTCCCAAGAACCAACCACATATTTTCATCTTCAAATGCAACAAAAGTTGCAAAATCAATTTCACAACAAAATATGGAGCATGTTTCATGTGATATTTCGTACTAGTTTAACATTTGAGGAGTAATACAATTTTATTTTATGGAATTATAAAGTGAGACAAATATTTATGACCCCAGAAAAAAAAAAAAAAAAAAAAAAAATCATTGTAGTCCTACTATTTTCATATGGTACAAAATCTAGTAGTAGTACCTACGGTGTATTTTTGTGGAGACGGATTAAAAAATTGTTGCGGTTCGCAAATGTCAAAATCGATATTTTGGCGTTTTCCACAATTCTTTTAGTTGTGCCAAGTGGGGCCCGTTTATCTTAAAATACGAAGTACTCGGTAAAACTAGTACCTCGGTAATAGTAGTATCTTCGTATCTGACATGTGAACTAGTGTGAAATGTGATTCATTGTTTTATTTAGGAAAATTTGAATTTTAGTACCTCGAATATGGGGGTAATTGAATTTTAGTACCCATCTAAAATTTTATTTTAAATTAGTACCTCCAAAATGACAAAACTATAGGTTTCAGTACTCCGTCAAGTTCCGTTAAGTTTTCTGTTAGTGGGGCCCAATAACTAATTATTTAATAATTTAATTTATTAAAAAAAAGGAAAAAATTTTGTAAAAAAAAACTAAAAAAATAATAATAATAAAAACAGCCACTGCCACCACCGCCGGCGCCGGCTTCCGGCTGTTGGTGGCCGAATTCCCCTGGCACCGGCGCCGGCCACCCCTTCCCTTTCCCTCCCTGTTTTCCCCTTCCCTGGCACCGACACAACCACCACCATCTTCCCTCCCTTCCTCGTTCCTGGCCGCGACACCCCACCCCTCCCTTTCCCTCCCTGTTTTCCCCTTCCCCGAAACCCTAAGCGCAACCACCTAAACCAGCCCAGCGAGAAGCTAACAGCAGCAAATCAACCCACCACCGCCGCATAACTCCTCTCCCCTACCCAAAACCGTCGCCGAACTGCCGAAACCCCAACCCACACCCATACCAAAACCCACAAACAGCCGTACTCCTCTCACCCTTACCCTGAAACCAAATCAGGGCTGAGGAATTTAAGATCAACGGCTTCAATTGGAAGTGCGAAAAGTGGTGGTTTTGTCGGAGGAATTGGTGTTGGCTGGTGCGTGGGAACGAAGTAGGGGTTGCGGTGCTCTGCTAGTTGCGGGATGTTGGTGGTGAAGGCGTCGGAGGAATTGGTGCTGGCTGGTGCGTGGGAACGGAGCAGGGGTTGCGGTGCTCTGCTAGTTGCGGGATGTTGGTGGTGAAGGCAGTGGGGTGCCGAAAATTACTGTTGCGGACTGGAGGTTGAGGGGAGGTTGCTGGGCACGGGGTTGGTCTACCGCCGGTGGAAGGTGGGTGGCTGGTGGTATTAGGGTTTTTTTTTCTGATTTTTTTAAAAATATTTTTTAAGTTTTTTTTATAAAATGTTTTTTCTTTTTTTTTTAATAAGTTAAATTATTAAATAATTAGAAACGGGCCCCACTAACGAAAAACTTAACGGAACATGGACGGAGGTACTGAAATCTACAGTTTTGTGTTTTTGGAGGTACTAATTTAAAATAAAATTTTAGATGGGTACTAAAATTCAATTACCCCCATATTCGAGGTACTAAAATTCAAATTTTCTTTTTATTTATATTGGCCTTGTTGGGCAAATGATTGTTGGCTGTTGGCGGTTGACTAGATCACTTGGCTCGTTTGATCAGTTGGAATATTTGGCTGTTTATAATAATTTTTGAAATTGACTGTTTAAGCTGGCTGTTTATAAAAGTGTTTGGTAAATTTAGTTGTTGACAGTTGGCTGTTTATTAGATAATTTGTGGGACAACAAGCCAAAAGCCAACAAAAAAAGCTACTCATAGCAATTTTTTCAATTTGGCTTAAAAGCCAGCTTTTCCGCTAACCGAAAATTCAATTACCAAACACTTTTTGTTGCTGTTTGACCACATAAAAAAGCCAAAAGCTAACCAAAAGGTCACCAAAAAGCCATTTACCAAACATGGCCATTATTTTTTTATAGGTCGGTATTTTTTATTTTACAAGGAAGAAATAGAAAATGTTAAGTCGTTAAGGGTTCATTTGGTATTATTGTGATTTTTTGTTTTTTATTTTCAAAATCATATGATATCTGTCATATAATGAATCAAATTTGAAAACTGACAACTGAAAAGTGGAAACTCCTTTTTCTTGGTTTTTCTTTTTGGTTTTTTGTTTTAAGAATACTGAAAACAAAAACAATGCCAAATAAGCCCTAAACTTTTCTACTTTTTTTTTTATTTTTATAGGAAAATATAGAAAATCCGTCCATATCATTCTTATTTTTGTTCAATATATTGAATTTTATTGAATACAAATTGATTTTCACAAGTGGAATAACCAATTATTGATAAAAGGGCAAAAGTTAACGAACGCCTTAGGGGCGTTGAATAAGATAACTAAAATTAGTATTATTATATATCAATTGGTTGTTGGTGTTGTGGTAATTAGGGTTACACTTGGTAGGGAGGACACGTGTTCGATCCCCCGCAACAACAATTGGGAGGGGACTGGAACCTAATCACCCAGAATTGATCCTCGAATCCAAATTCGCCCAAAGGGTGAAACGGGTGGAACACCAAAAAAAAAAAAAAAAAAGTATTACTCCCTCCATCCCGTAATACATGAGACATTGGACTTTTTTTTCACAATTTGACTATAATCTATCTATTAACCATAACTAAAACAAAACGTTGTTGACATCATCATTGTCCACATGTCACTCTCATAATAATTTTTTTCCGCCTAAATGCAAGGACAATGTCATCTTGTGTGTGTGTGTGTGGAGCTACCATATTTAACAATTTTGAAATTTGAATATTAGAACCTTCTACATTACAATAGATTTTATATAAACCTTGCATCACACAAGTTCTAACATAGTTTTTTTCTAACATAATAAAAATATATTTTATCATAAAATATGTTGTTAGATAGGTTTTAATATAGAGTTTCATAATATAATTTTTAAAATAATTTTCATTAATATTTAATTATATAAAAATAAAGTCAAACTAATACATTGGCATGTATGCAATGTTTGACCGTGTCATGTATTATGAGACAGAGGGAGTATTATATTAGAATGAACATTAATTATACCAATCGATGAGTTATTTTAGCATGCATTCCCAAATTTATATTGCTTTATGAAATATTTTTAAATGCTTATCGAACGCCCCGTTAGCAAGATCCTTAATAAAATAATCAAAAGTAAGTTATCAAGTCGTAAATGAGCAAACTATTACAGCAAAAATAAAATATTAGTGGTAACTTGTACGCCTTATCCCTCATTTTTGCCCCATTTGATTTTTCATGGTCTCAAAGACGCGTGTTAAAATTCATATATTTCTATTTTTATTTGCGTAAAAATTGTAAAATCTTGTCATTAATAATATATAAAATGAGACAAATACAACAAGATCTATCCCACATGACTAATTTACCTCTTGTAGATCAATGATAATTAATGGTCAAAGTTTTAAAAGTTTGACCAATATATGACAATGAGGCAAAAAAAATTAAGGATAGAGAGAGTAGCTTTGTAAGAGTTGTCCCTCCCAACTCATAATCTTGAGGCCATGAAATTATGGTACAATCTAGTTATCAATAATCTTATTTATGCATGCATTACTACCTCATCAATAACACTACCCTTTTTCAATTTCATTAAAATTGCAACACTTGTTACTTTGGGTGTTTAATAATAAGTGACAACATTTCATCATCTGGTAGTTTGTAGTTACACATTAACTAATAACGAAAACCGAGAAAGTATACATGAACAATAACCTCATATGAGTATGTTAATATCAACTAATGATATCCCGCACTTCATATTGCCTAATATATTTTTGTATTTTCAGTTGACACTAGAGATGTCCGTTCAGTTTTTAGTTTGGATTTAGGCCAAATTCAATCCGATCCGAAATATAATTTGGTTTTCAATTTTTCAATCCGATCCGATCCAAATTAATCACCCAATCCAATCCGATCCAATCCGAATTAAAGTTCGGTTATTTGGATCCGATCTGAAAATCCGAATTAAAATACGTTAGTTTATAGCGTCTAATTAACTAGTGCGATATATAAAAATAAGAATGCAATCATAAAAATAACATTTTATCCAATTCTTAAGATTAATGCAAATCTTGAAAATAGTCATGATTAACATAAATTGTTTACCATCAAGTCAAATTAAATTTTCAAAATAACTAGTATAACTAAAAGGCAACACCATTAGTCCATTACAACAATTACTCCATGTACTATATACTAATAACAAGCAACAACTTTCAATAGTTTACGACTTAAAACAGCAGCAACTTCCATATTATGCATGCTTAATTCTAAAATTCGGTTTTCGGTTTGGTTTGGATTGGATCCGATTAGGGTCAATCCGATCCAATCCGAAAATCTGAATTTTCAAAAAATCACAATCCGATTTGGACTGGATTGGATTTCGGTTCTAATCCGAATTATGGACACCCCTAGTTGACACATATTAACTTTTAACTCTATTTATGGTCATATGAGATTTACTTTATCATTTTTGTAATTTATAAAATATATAGAGTACTCATCAAAACCACATATAATTGTATGTAACTGGAATTATGTATTACTCCATAATAAATAAACATAAGAAAAAAGAAAATATGTCAATGATATTTATCGAAAAAAGTATACATCATAATACAGATATGAGTATTCCATAATATATACAGGGTAAACTTTTACTACTTTTGTTTCGTTTGCAATAATTTGATATAAAATATGAGTAAAAAATGTCTAATTGTTGCAAGTAATGGAAAACGAAGGTATCCCGTAGTATTTGAAGACGAAAGACCGAAGAAGTATCAGTGAACGATAGCGATACGGAGTGCGAAAGAAAGAGACCAAATAAATCGGCAAGATGCGCGCCTATTTAACTACACAAGTACGGAGTGGTAAATTGGGTCACATTATATATCCACAATAATTTACTGTTTTCATTTATTCTCCCAAAAATATAAGGATTTTTTCCCAAATTAAGCTTTATACGGAAATTATTTACGAAATTGGTCTCGTGGCAAAAGTATTTCCCAAACTAAGCTTCTGAGGTGAAACGCTGTCTCGGACAACGTTTTACACTCAGTTTTTTTAAAAAAAAAATTCAAGACATAAAACGCTGCCTCAGGCAGCGTTTTATGGTAGTTTGACTTTTTTCAAAAACTTCGTATTTCATACCTGTTTTATACAAATAAACGCTGCCTGAGGCAGCGTTTATATCTTTAAATGAAACGCTGCCTCAGGCAGCGTTTAATGTACAAGCATAAAACGCAGCCTGAGGCAGCGTTTTTATCTGTTGCGGGAATTATAACGAATTCCAGGCCTTTTTTTCTCAATCTCTTTCACGCAATTTACACTCTCTCTCTCTCACTAACTCTCATTGTCAGCAACAAAGAACCACATCCGTTGCCAACGCCTCCCCTGCCGTGCCGCCGCCCCTGCCGCCGCCAAAGTGAACGGAAGTTGTTGCCGGCATTGTCTCACTCACTCTTTAAATCCGGGTAAACCCTAAATTCGTAGTACATTGTTGAATTTTACATTGAATAGTTGGTAGTAGACAGTTGTTGTATGTTGTAGCAAATTGTGATGTAAATTGTATTAATTTGTTGCTAATTAGTAATGAAATGTGATAAATTGTTGATAATTATTGATGATAATGTGGTACATTGTTGAGGAAAAATATAGACGAAATTGTTGATTAAATTGTCGACGAAATTGTTGATGAAATTGTCAATGATAATGTGGTTTGTTTTTGATGAAATTGTTGATGGTAATGTGGTCTATTATTGTGAAAAAAATGATAAAATTGTTGATGGTAATGCGGTATTAGTATGTTGATAGTTGTATGCGGTACTAAGAGTTTATGAAATTGATGATGAAAATGTTGATAATGAGAATGGACTTGTTTCATTGTTGTCATATTAGCTACACATGTAGGCTCTCGAAATTTGATATAACTTTCCATTATCGAAGCTATGTATGTTATGTATTGTTAAATTAGGGTTTTTTGACGTTGTTTTAGAATTCGATTATCCTTAAATGTGTTTTGGTTGGTATGTAGAATATGGCTTCACAAAATGTAGTGTTGTTATGCCGGTGGGGAGGTGAAATTATGTGCGATGGATCAAATGTTGAGTACAGTGGAGGGAATATGGAACTTATAACACTTGAACCGAACATGACTGTGAATGATCTGATGAATGAGGTTCACAGTAGTATCGGCCCAAACCCAATGAATGCTGAACTGAACCTTAAAATGAGGTGTGAGACTGGGCATGGGGTTCAAGTGTTACCTGTCTCCACAAACAAACATTTAAAAGCTTTGAGAAGCATTGTTACAATGAAGGGTGTTCCCAATGAGATATATGTAGAAACAGTGCCTATATGTACCCAACAAAGTACTTGGGCAGAACAACATCCTACATATGTCTCCGATTACAACACCACGTCCTTCCAAGGCCCTTCAAACCACATTCCATCGAATGAATATGGGATGGGAACTTTCAGTCGCTTGCTGCATGATGATCAATTACAGATGTCGTTTAGTCCTCATATATCATCACCTGCACATGCGGGGGGCTGTGTGACAATGTTCGGCCAATCCGGTCCTTCAACATCAAACACCGTGGCTCCATCACCGATGCGAGATGAGGTTCAAGAATCACCGTCTCAAGAAGACCCAAGTCATTTTGATAATATTGTGAATAACGAATTGTCGGTGTACGATGTGTATGCGGATACAGATGATGAGGATGATAATGGGGAGGAGTATGATAGGCTTGATGAAATGGATCTTGAAGATGGGCAGATGGAAATTGATGAGCCCTTGGTTAGAACTGCAGTACCCTAGTTTAGTCAGATAAATGAGAATTATGAAGTTGATGAGTATTGGGCCAATTCAGGGAGTCATACATCATTTGTTCCAGGGGGAGAATTCGAGAAGGGGATGTACTTTTACAATAAGAAAACGCTTCAAGACAGTGCTACAGGTAAACCTCATCATTATCCTTAAGCCTAGTTTGATAATGACTTGACGTTATTTATGCTTTACCTTTTATTTGATTTTTAAAACAGCTATGGGCTTAGGAGCACATCCATGTAGGGAGACCAGGTAGGCCTGTTGTACACCGTCCAGGGCAGCTGGACCAGGACGATCAGTACGCAGCATACGATGCTCCCCCGCTCCCTGAACCCGATCAGGCATACGGTTGTAGGTTCGTAACATTATACTTGTGTACTCAAATTTTGTTATAATTAGCTAGTACAACTTCTTAAATAATTTGTTGCCACAGGTGGGTGGTTCCCAGACTAACACATGCGCATACAGCGAGAGGTCTTCTCTACTACCGTGACGCCCTCGATCGACTCTCGGATGAACAGGTGGAATCTTGCACTAAATTTGTAATCGTTTGTTTACTCTTTATACTGTTTATTGGCATTGCCCTAACCTTTTCACGATATATCCTTGTTGCAGATGACATGGGATCCCTATTCTGCTGTGTTGGTAGAGGCCATGCCGGAACACTTGCTCGAGCATCGTGCTGAGTGGCTTGCCAGGACCCCCATGATCTGTTTCGAGGTCATGGAGAGCCACCTACCGGACCGAGTGTTGCGACAGTTCGGACTTCACCAGCCTATCCCCATGCCCTGTGACACTAGTATTCGCCTCCACAGCATTGACCGTCGTGGAAAGTTGGAGACAAACTGGGCACTGGAGCATCATCAATTCATTGAGCTTTGGGACCAGCTGTTGGAGTCCATCGCGTTGACGGTCACCTGTTTCAGGGTGTTATGGATCCGCGTGATCCTTACATGGTATGGTATAGGCAGATTACACGCCTTTTCATCAACCCTACCTACACCCCACCGTCCACGCACTACCATCCAGCTTATGATGTTATCAGCGGACTTGTGAGTTTTTTCAGTTTCTTGTTTTCCAAAATTATTTGAAATTCTATATCATATTACTAATTCATGGATGATTACTGCAGGCGGGGTATATGGGTGCGATGGTTGATGCACTTTCAGATGCCTTAGCAGCCGTACCCACCAGAGCCCAGGTTGAGCGGGTGCGAGATATGGGCATACATAGCTTGCAGAGATATGGCCATGGCCATCTCGTCCACCCCAGGGATGATCATGACCCCAACTCCTTCCATTCACAGTTCGACTTCGGACAGAGTAGTGGTGGAGGTCATACTTCGGGCTCTACACGGGCAGAGGATTACTTCATCCATAACACCGCTCCCGGCCACAGCCAGGATGACTCATCGTCTCGCCAGCTGACTCCTCCACCGTCCCGAGACCCATTCACCACCATTCAGCATTACACGAGGCGTCCGAGGCGTGTTCGTAGACGGACGGAGGACACACAGGATGGAGATCAGTTAACTCCAATACATGAGTCCGGATAGTATTAGTTAGTTGATCCTTTTGTGGTACTCAGATGTTTAACAATGTTGTATATAACGCTTACATTATTAATACAAGAAATGTTTTCTAAATGACTCTCTGTATAATTTGAAGTTTATTTCCCTTATTTGTCCGAATTTGACTTTTGTTAGTGAAACTATATCTTTTATATCCGTTATATGTATCAAGCAGCATATATTTGGTCTCCTGCACTTAAAGTGCTGTTTCACGATGGTTATCATGCTGTTGGGGTTGTTTCCAGTGTTTGATGGTTGTCGGTGGTGGTCGATGGTGGTGGAAAGGTTGGGGCTGGTGGTGGGAATGCTCTTGCGTTGTTTAGGGTATTTTATGGTAGTTTATGGGTGGTTGAGAGTGGCGGGCGGTGGTGGTGGGGAAGGTGGTTGATGGTGGTGGGGGTGGTGGTTAATGATGGGGGTGGTGGGAATGTCCTTGCGTTGTTTAGGGTGTTTTGCATTGCATAGGGGTGGTCGAGAGTGGCGGCCGGTGGTGGTGGGGGAGGTGGTTGATGGTGGTGGATGGTGGTGGGGGTGGTGGTTCATGGTGGGGCTGAGCTGATGCTGCTGGGTGAGGGTTATGTGTAGGGGCAGCAGCAGATTGCAGAAACTGCTGGTGATGCAGTGTAGCAGATGCTGCTGGTAATGCAGTCTAGCAGAAAACGCTGCCTGAGGCAGCGTTTTATGCTTCAAATAAAACGCTGCCTCAGGCAGCGTTTTAAAGCCCATATACATATTCCAGTATAATTTGGCAAAATATACTAGTATATTTTGCCAAAATACATACCAACAGGTCAACAAGGTGAGACAACGTTTTACTTCTTGATTTTTTTTTTTTTAAAAAAAACTGGGTGTAAAACGCTGTCCGAGACAACATTTCACCCCAGAAGCTTAGTTTGGGAAATACTTTTTTCACGAGACCAATTTGGTAAATAATTTACCAATAAAGCTCAATTTGGGAAAAAATCCAAAATATAATGGACCCTCCTGCAAAAAAATTAAATTCCCTCAAAAAATAAAATCAGACCCTCCTGCAAAAAAATTAAATTCCCTCAAAAAATAAAATCAAACAACAATAAATTCTTCCTGCCTTTTTCTCTTCCTCCTTTTTACTGTCACTCTTTCTCAGTCTTTCATTTTCAGCCACTTTCTCTCTCCTCCTCACTTTTATAAATTTATTTATTTTGGCTGCCATTTTTAGGTGGCAAAGCTTTTTCATGGTTGATTCCTTGAAATGTGACAAATTCTTCCAAATCCTGCCATCAATTTCTTCGACGAAGACGAAGACGAAGAAGTTTTTGTTGCAGAGGAAATTAGGGTTTGCAATTGAAGAAATTGAGAGATAATGCCTTTGAATAGGCATCAAATTAGGAATGAGTATAGTTTAGCGGATCCAGAGTTGTATAAAGTTGCTGATAAAGATGATCCTGAAGCTCTGCTTGAAGGTGTTGCCATGGCTGGTCTTGTTGGTGTTCTTCGCCAGCTCGGTGACTTAGCTGAGTATGTTCTTTCAATTTTTGAATATGCTTAGGGTTTCAATTTTTGATTGATTTGGTGAAAAGTTGTTTGTTATCGCGTGAATTTGAATTTAATTAATTGTTGAGATCTGCTTCAGCTGGATTAATTAAGATTATGCTTAACATTGACTCATAATGCAATTTCTGCGGAATTTCCTGAATTAGATATTGTTTGGTTTTGAAGTATTTATTTTCACTTTTTAAGTTTGATTTTTGGATTAAGCTTTACATTGACTTCAAATGCAATTTTTGCGGAATTTTGCCTAAATTAGTTATTGTTTGAATTTGAAGTATTTATTTTCACTTTTTTGGCTGTTAATGGAAGTATTTAGATTTTATTGTTAGTGATATTAAATTGCAGGAAGATATTATGTGAATTTGATGCCTACCAGATTTGTTGATTGTGATGTTAAGCGAGAAATGATACTCTCATCAGACTCTTGCTTCATTTCCTGAATAAGAAAATGAAAGGAAATATGGGGAAGGGAGTATGTGTTGTATGTTTTGAAATTGTATGCTGCCTGTTGGATTATGTTGGAAACCGATTAGTGATTGGCTGTTTGATTTGATCCCGAGTAGCGGAGCGCCTGGGCATTATACAATGCGTTGTTGATTTTTCTAGGATAATTGATCCAAGGTAGGGGATTTTGTGTCCGATAGCGAGTAAACTTGAAATAAATTTTATCTATGATACTGTACACATGACGAAGGGTTGACCTATTCTGGAATGGGAAAAAGGCTTAGCTCAAGTAATTTTGAAGGGAATAATAAAGTTCCTTTACTTTGGCACCCCTAGAAAAAGAAAAAACTGACTAATAGCTAACTTGATGTTGATATGCATCCTTATTATAACGACATGGATCAATAAGATGATTAAGCTCCATATGAGCTTTTGTATTATCCGAATCTGATAGACTTTTAGAGAAAGAATCTCCTTGCATCTGGCTAAGAACCTATAAATGCTTAAAATATGAAATGAAAAGGTGCAGAAAAATGAAACAGGCTGGAAATCTAGAGGTAGGCAAAGGACTAAACAGCTGTGGGGAGCTATAGAACAGGGGAAAAAAAAAAATCATCTTGGATGTGGATTTAGTGTCATAAATATAATTTCATAAACCAATGAGCCAATGAGGAGGAGATGTTGAATTATGCTACTTATTGTACTCTGGCCGAAGTTCTTGCTCCTAATTACTGTGGTCCTCTCTGTTTTTGTAGAGTTTCTATAAAGCTTTTTTCTCCTAAGTGTATTACATGCTTAACCTTATCAATCGCAGTAGGCCGTCTAAATATAGTTATGCTATATACTTTTTTCCATTGTGATTTTGCATACTAAGACATTCCTAGTCATCATGATGTGGTTGTAAGCTGTATACTCTGGTTGTTGCCAATTTAGCATTAACAGCTCTTTTGGATTAGGATCCTTTAAGTGTGTAGTCATTATACTAAATGCTTTATGGGGAGATGTAAGCCAAACACACCCAAGTGCCCAAGTGAAGCAATGTGAAGGCTGTGATTATTTGCATCCTAATTTCTTAGTGGGCTAAAAAATGCCAATAAATACTCAGTTTCAGCCATTAATGTCGTTGAACAAGCTCAATGGCAATGCTAGATAAGTAAACAGAAGGTTTGGTACCTCGGTGAAAAGATGAAAAGTATGTGATGATTTTGTCCCAAGTATATAGAATGGCAATTAACAGTTGGATGTATAGGGTTTGAAAATGACCTTTCTCATCTTGTGCCATTAGCTATTAGAGAATATTAGCTTATTAATGTTGATCAACTTGAATGACAATGGTAGGTAAATAAATTAGCTAAAGGGCATTGGTGTAAAGATTTGAAGGATGCAATGATTTGTTTGTTAAACCATGCAAAGATTGTCAGTATAGACTTGAATATGTCTTGATGTGTAGTTTGAAACATTGAGATGCAACCTTTCCATCTTCAGCTATTAGAGAATATTGCTGTCTGATAAATAATTTTTATAAGCCTACATTGACTGTTGAGAAAGATTAATTGATTTAGGTTTTTGAAAGTCACATGCTTTCTTTGTTGGACAACATTAAAAAGTGCTATCAAGCTAGAGGAACATCATTTAAACTCTGTCTATTGTTTTTCTGTCTGTCCACAACATTGATCATGTGGAACTGTTTTGTCTCATATAGGATTATAATTAACCAATCTTACTGAGAGAATATAAGGCATTGAGCACCCAATACATCTGCATAACGGAAAGTGCAAATGTCAAACCATGATTCCCCATAACATGTTGGAACAAACATAGATCTTTGACCATATAAAGAGTTACGAGTAATAGTTTAGAGATAAAGGATCGTGTGATGCATCTACATCTAGGTAGATTTTTATTTTATTCCTTTTCCCTTCGAGGGGTCAATCTCTGAATTTTGTGGTCGTTTGGTTAACATAGGAAATGAAAATTCCCATGAACTTCTAATTTATAGGAATTAAATTCCACAATCAAATTCATGGGAATTTCTTAAAGCAGTTTGGTTAGTAATGAGGGAAAAATTCCCATAGGAATTTCAACTTACCTCGTGGGGACTAGGTAAGTAAATTTCTACATTTTGTGGAAACTGAAAATTCCTAGGAAGTTCTACTTCCCCCATTTCACCAAATTTTATTGAAACAAACAACTTACTAATTTTGCAATTCCTAAGAACTCCCAACTCCCATGTTTTTTATACAAACCAAACATCTATATGTATCAAATTTATTGTTCTCATAATTTGCTGCAAGAGATGTTCCCTGATTACTTGTATATCTTCTGATTTAAAAAGGTTTGCTGCTGAAATATTCCATGACTTGCATGAAGAAGTTATGGCTACCTCTGCTAGAGGTCATGGTCTGATAGTTCGTGTCCAGCAACTGGAAGCTGAATTTCCTTCAATTGAAAGGACACTCCTCTCCCAAACTAGCCATACAGCGTTTCTCTACAACACAGGTGGGAATTTTATCAAGTGTGCATTTCTTATGGAAGATGCCTGGTTTTATTGTTGTTTAACTTAGTAGTAAATTTGTTTAATAAATAACAATTAGCGTCAGGTTTAACACTCTTTGTTTGACAATCAAGGGTCTAAAGGAAAATTTTATTTCGTGGTTGGTTAAGGGCCTGCTCTACTCACTTTATTATATGTTGTTGGGCTGATGGCGTGATTAAAGATTCCATGGTTTGGTATAATATTTTAAAAGCTCCTGCCCTATTTATTTCAACCTTTTGCAAGTATTGCAACTAACAAAAAAATGGTTTCGCTCATTTCTTTTCTTGCATCACTTTGGTAAATCTTGTCCTGTAGGCCTGAATTCGGTTCATTATTTGATAATTTGGATGCCTATATACTGTCTTCTGGCAATCTGGTCTGGATTGTACAACGTTTACTTAGGCATTTTCAGCCCGCAGGATGAAATTTGTGTATCTTATATTCAGAGGATTTACAAATTTTACTCTGAATTTGTTGTGGATAAAACTTTAACAGTGAAACTTCCCTTGGATTTTAGAGTAGTAAAAGCTGTTAATTCTGTGATAACAGTTATTGCATGGGCTTTTGTTCTCCACTTTAACATATGTATGTCGCAGGCGTTGACTGGCATCCTAATCTCCGTATGGATCAGAGTGTGGTTACTCGAGAAGACTTACCTCGATTTGTTATGGATTCTTATGAGGAGTGTCGAGGTCCTCCTCGTCTCTTCCTTCTTGACAAGTAGGTTTCTTTTATCTTGATAACTATGTATCTCCACACAGAATGATATGTTATTAGTTGATGATGTTGACGGCTTAACATGTTGCAGGTTTGATGTTGCGGGTGCCGGTGCGTGTTTGAAGCGTTTCACTGACCCATCATTCTTTAAGATGGAATCAACATCTTTGACTGGTAGAAAATTAGAAGGACAGAGGGATAAGAAAACTCGAAGAGTAAAGGTACAATGATACACCCTAATATGCGAAGAAACTTCTTATGTGGCTTGTGTGTGTGTGTGCATGCGCGCGCACACGTGTGCGTGTGTGTTTATAAATTAGAGTAGCTGCAACAATAACAATAACAAGTGATCTGAGTTGTGGCTTATGGTGATGACAAAGGCCTAGAAATATATATTTACAGCATGGTAATGAAAGGATGTTGACTTCATATGCAATATCAGTTGGCAGTTTCTGCTAAAAGGAGACAAAAGTGAGCTGGATGGGTAAATTAGTGTATCCGTTTCACTTACAGCTCCTCTGTTGCACTTACACCTCTTTAGATTATGTTATTCGGAGTACCTTTCTAAAATAGTTGTGTAGTTTTGTGCTTGGTGGTCTGAAGGGGATAAATATTGATATGACCAAATGGGTTGGTGTGCACTGCTAGTGATCATTCTGTTTGCTATAAAACTTGGTGCTTAATGTTACTACTTGTTATCAATAGACCTGTGTCATCAGCATATTACGACTTGTCCCTATTATTAGATCCAGTTGCTATTGATATCTATTACGAAGTATTGGTGCTTAATATTACTTGGCGCTCTTCTCATATATGTTTGACCTAATTTGGGTTTATGTTATTAGTTTGTTGTTGACTCTCTTGGAATTTGAAATTCTGTCAGTACGGAAAATGGAGGCATGCTGGCAACTTTCTCTATGTTGAATATTGATTTGAGATATATATTTTAAAAATGGGCAGTTTGCTGCTGTGCTAGTTTTTGCCCCTTGGCATATGCCTTCTAGCTTCTAAAGACTTTTTCAGCACCACCTTGACTGTATTGGTTTATACTTAACTTGATTAATCTTTGGTTTCTCTGCTGTTTGGATGTGTAATTTTATTACTACTACTTTGTGACTGTAAAGTAAATTTTTATTTCCAAGCTTGTGAATTCCATGTATATGTAGAATTCTGTCCTAAGTTTGTCTTATTGATCGTGTTTCAGAAGAGAGGACCACGCTGGAGAAATGGAGATACTCCAGAATCCTATCCGTCATCACATGCCAAGTATGAAACCTCCGTATATTTCAATGTTTCAATTCTTTTTCTTATATACTTTAAAGATTGCTAACTGATAAACATTAACGTATGAATTTTGTTAGTGCAGACTGCATCAGCTGTTTCTGGAAGAGCGTATTGAGAGTGGTATTAATGATCCAGCGCGTCGTGTAAAATTGAAGAAAAGGCAGTTTACTGGATCTCTTTTCGAGCAGGATAATGTGAAAAGTTATATGGAAAAGTTTTTGGATACTAGTCCACAGGAGCAAAAAATTCTTCATGAAATATGTATTGACCCTCTAGCATTGACATGGAAGTCAGATACTGTTTGTGAAACAGGTCTTGAAATTGTGGAAATTGGTGCAATTATTCCTGTCAAAGAATCAATAGAGACTGAAAGAAGCTTATGCTCCTCACCTGAAGGCAGGAAAATAGTGGTCAAATCATCACTGGGTGGTTTTAATCAGGACAAGTTGAATACATTGAGTGACAATAAATCTGTGGAAGTACCTGGACTCTATCATGAAAGTCATGATAGTAACTTATCAAAAATTTCGAAGGTGGTGAGTGGTGAAGAAATTGCAGATAGAGAAAGCATGTCAGAAGGCAGTGCTGATGGTGGTTGTGATTTTGATGATGTTGCTAGTGAGATTGATAATTATGTGGACGCTCTTGCTAATATGGAGTCTGAATTTGAGACAGATTCTGATTGTAAGAAAAATCCACACTATTTGAATGTGGAACCCGTGATGGCAGATTCTGATGGAAGCGAAAAAACGGCAGGAGCTCCATAGTGTATCCTTGGATTCACAATCAATTGGAAACTCCATCACATCTGAAGATGGCGATCGTTTATTTAAAGAGAGGGAAAGTTCATGCTCCAACAGTGTGAACACTTTGATGGAGACTACAACTGATCTTGATGTAGCAGTTACTACTATCCAAGCCTCTAACTGGGATTCTGACAATATCTTATTTGACCATCATTCCACATACGAGGAGATTCTCAGAAAAGAAAGAGATATGCATGCAGCAGCCAGTATTGCTCATGCCGCAGTTGATGACATATTGAAGAGTGAGGAGGAGTTTGGTGAAGCTTTGAATACTTCATCCCTTGCAGATTCAAATAAGAAGGTTCTTCCTGTAGATATGAAAGCTAGTTTAAAAGATGATCCCTTTCCATGCCCAGAATCAGAAGTCTCTGCAAAGCTTGATGTTGATTTGGGAGAAACGGATCAAGGACGTACAAATCAAATTGGTATCTTGCATTCCCATAGAACATTTTCTGACACTTCTGAGGATAGTGGGCATTTTGTCAGTGTGGAACCTTCAGTTCATGATAAGGATGGTCCACATTGTAGTGTACATTGTGAGGCATCAGGGGGTTTGTTAAATAACTCGGATGGCTTGGTACATTTGCCTGAAACAGACTCCCATGATACAGCTGGTTCGTTGGTCGAAGGGCATGATACGGGTTTTGGAGCAGCAGAATTAAATGCTTGTTCAGACATTGGATCATCTGGTAAACACTCTCCTGTTTCCGTTACTATGTATCAAGAGAAAACTAAGTCCATCATTATGGCCCATGAAGAAGATTGTACTCCATCAACTGGTAAAAACTCAAAAGATTTATGCTCTGCCACAGATTCTACTGCGAGTTTTGGTCTTCACGAGCTGCTTCCTGAAACAAAGAATTCTGGCCATGCATCTTTTGGTTCTTCTGCGGAAAATCTTCCATGTTCCTGGGAAGATACTAGTATGGAAGATGATATTGCTGTGAGTAAAGAAATAGTATCTTTTGCTCTGCATGGTTGCCAAGCTGAAAACTTGCGTGGCATGTCCAATCAGCTACATACTAGCGCACGAGAATTTCCACCTGGTGAGATTACTGAGGCAGCTAAACTCACTAATTGTGGCTCTTTTGAAGCTGATGCAGCTATTGCATCTTCCAGGGATGACTCCAATAGTGAGATTTCTTGGTCTGCTGATAATATTTTGAAGGACTCTTTCAAGGTGGGAAAGCCATCCCCTGTTCTAGATCCTCTGGAAAAGCAATGCGAATGGCTGACAATGCCCTTAGAGGCAACTGATAGTACTCTACTGGAGCTTTGCCCAGATGAAGCTTGTGAGGTATATTCTGGTAATGATACTGGATACCCTGTTTCTGTTGATGGGAATCCAGATAAAACACCAGCCTTTGAGTCAGATACTGTTGTGGATGATCATGAATCTCAAGCTGCAATTATTCATGGTGAAACCAGCGTTGATCATGCTCCCCTTGATCAGCATGGTGACAAGGATAAGATCTTTTCTCCTGATGCATCCCCCCTTAACATACCCTGTGAACATACTAATGATTCTTATGTAGTAGCATCTGAGGATGTGTCACATTCGGATTGTCATGTGGGGAAGGTGGAGCATATAGAAACTGTTGCTGATGGTTCCGAACAAGTTGATATCATGGATGATTATCATCAAAATGGGTCGACTACGTCATCGACTTTGTCACTACTTCCTGAGAAGCTCCATGAGCCCCCTCTTTTAGTCACCGAGCAATTCCATCAAAATGATGAGGAATTGAACATGGAGCAAAGAAGAGAATTAACTGAAAGAAGGCAAATTGATCCTGCTCGAGATGCTTCTGTAACTTCCAATGCCAACATGTGCTACATATCTTCTGCTGATTCTCCCACCTTACGTGATGGTTCACTGCCTGAAGATGTCAAGAGTAGTGAGAACTCAGCTGCAGAAGCGAAGGACCTGGATTCACTTGGCCATGCTCTCTTTGATCCCCAATATGTTGAGAGAGAATCAAGCATAGCTGCGGCCGGTTTACATGATGATGACCAACCTACACTGTCAAAAATTTCACCGCAATCAGCTGAGTATACACTGGACACCTCCAATGTATTGGTGCATGGCAATGGCATGCTAAGTAGTGGTAATCAAGCCTCCCAGTTGGAGAACTCTGGTCAGCCCCCTCGAATCAACCTAGAGCCACCATCTCTGCCTCCTTTGCCTCCTATGCAATGGAGACTGGGCAAGTTCCAAAATTCTGCTGCTGCTCCAGCGGGGAGGCAAGTGGTACAACATACCCGTGTTCCAGTCCAAGTTCAACAAATTGGTCTGCCGACTATGCACCATTCCCTTGCTCCAGTACAACCAATACCCCTACCAGCGGTGCACCATACAATAGCTTCTTTCCAACCAGTGACCCTTGCAGCAGGGAATAATACACTTTCTTCAATCCCACCGACAATCCTGCCTTTGGCTCCACCAGCAGTGCACTATGCGTTTTCTCCTCTTCAATCAATTGTCCTATCAACTAGCGATTACAGAACTGAAATTAATTCTCAGTCTCTTACAAATGAGGGACATCTGGGGTATTCAGATGGTTATGTGGCACAGCAAGGAGTATTTGCCCTGCCAATGCCGGTTGGAGTTTCTGAAGGTTTATTCCAGATTAACACTAGTGCAGTTGGAAGACAAGACAATATACCATCCACAGTCTCTTCTGTATCCACAAATTTGGATGCTTATGTAACACAGCAAGGAATATATACAGCGTCAAATCCATTTATGGTTTCTGAAGATTCTTCCCACGCTAAAACAGGTGAAGTTGGAAGACAAGACCATGTACCTATTACGGTCTCTTCTGCCTCAACGTCATTGAATGGCACTCAGATTTCTGAAGGTTCCCGTCAGCCTACTGTGGATCCCCCTGAATCCGGATCATTAGTTGGTCACTTTTCTGAAAATACATCTACACTAGAAACGAAAGTGGACACTGAAACTTCTATTCAAGATGAGCTGGTTGGACACAGTCCACAAGTGTCGGAGGAAGTAGCAAATTCTTACTCTCCGCCCCTTGTGGATCAAGCACCCCCGGGTTTGGTGGCTCCTGAGGCGGGAAGAACATGGTCGAGTGAATATGATGAGATTCCATCTTATGCAGATGGAAATAGTAATGGAACTCTCCAGAAGAAGCTTCCAAGACCTAGAAATCCTCTCATTGTTGAGGTTGTTTCCATTGACAAAAGCAAGGTTAGTCCTGAAATCGTTGTTATCTTAGATTCTGTAGTTTTATCTTGAAAATGCTTTACATAAAAAAATAAAAAATAAATAAAAGATAATAACCACATACACTTAGAATGGTGTGTTCTTATATCTCTTATGTTTTTGTAGTTGAGAAAGGTTGAGAGGACAAAGCCACCATTGGAATCAAAACCCGAAGAAGGAGAGTCTATACTGGAGCAAATGCAGTTGAGAAAAGTGGAGAGGGTCAAAACACCAGTGGAGTCAAAAGAGGAAGGAGGAGAATATTTACTGGAACAGTTGCAGCTGAGAAAGGTGGGAGAAAGGGTAAAACCTCCAGTTGACACAAAAGCTGAAGAGGAGTTTTTACCAGAACAGTTGCAGTTAAGAAAAGTTGGAGACAGGGTTAAATCACTAGTTGATCCTAAGTCTGAAGAGAGAGAATTTCTATTGGAACAGTTGCAGCTAAGAAAGGTAGGGGTAAAGTCTCAACAAGAGGTTGAGCCTAAAGTTGAAGAAATTAATTCACCAATGGCGCAGTTGAGGAAGGTCCGGGAAAGGGTTAGAGAAGAGCTTGAACTGAAAACTGAAGAAACAGAATCCCCACGAATGCTGCTGAGGAAGGTAACTGAAAGGTCACATCCTCCAGCTGAACCAAAAGCAGAAGAGAGAGACTCATTATTTGAACAAATAAGAAATAAGGTTTGCCCTCAGATCGCATTTCTTAATGTTCATGGTGTTACTTATCCTAAACATTGTCTTTCCTAATGTTCATGGGTGTTACTCATCCTGAACATTGTCTAAATACTCCAAAACTTGCAGCTGAATTTTTATTTTTTCCTTTCAGTCGTTCAATCTGAAACCAGCAGTTGCAGCTAGACCCAATATTCAAGGTCCAAGAACAAATTTGAAGGTTGCTGCCATTTTGGAAAAAGCAAGCACTATCCGTCAGGTTTGTCCATGCTCAAAAACTGTTTGTAGAATCATTGATTTGCAGTCAGGCCCATCTATATTTCATAGTTCTTCTTCCACTGATAAACTGACAAATTTTGAAACAGGCAATGGCTGGAAGCGATGAAGACGATGATGCAGATAGTTGGAGTGATAGTTGATACAACCACATCCCACGTGCCATTGTCAATATGCTAGATGAGACTGTATCAACCTTTAGTATGAAGTATATAGATTCAAGGGTGGTTGTAGTTCGTCCCTTACCCTACATAGATATATGTATAGTGATTTTTTCTTTTGTTCTCCCCTCCCATCTTATAGAAACATTAACATATACATACACGAGCAGCCTGGGGTTCTGCGTGCAAGCGCATCTCCAGCCTGCCCTGCAGCACCATTCAATGTTCATATTAATTTGTATCAATGTTTCCAATTTTGGCTATAGGAGTCTGCAATCAGATTGATGTATATTTGCGTTGATTTTTGTCCAATCATTTTGTGTTCGTGTATCAACTATAAAGGATGGTCCTCTGCACACTACCCCACCCCATCTTCGCTTTTCCTTTTGTTGGAAAAGGCTACCATTCCAATTCTGTTTAATCTGTTTTTGTATCATTTATTTTTGTAAAAATGAGGATAAATTTCCATTTCTGTTCTTGTCTTGTGCGATGATCAACATAAAACTGGCCTGCAGAGAGTTTGAGATAATCAAATTCCCTCAAGGAATTTTCGTAGTGAAAGAAAGGCTGTCAAAAAAAAAAAAAAAAAAAAAAAAGGCAAAGTGAATATATTCTTAAATATTTTTTTGAAGAGCAACAAATTAATTCCAAATTCAAATTCAAATACTCCATCCATTTTTTTTTATAAGTTAGAATTTGGATTTTGCACCATTCATATGTCATCATTGACTTAATTTTTTTACCAATATATAATATATAAATATGATCATATAATATGTTGTTGGATTTGTCATAATGTCTACTTTAATTAATTTTTTCACAATTTTTACTAACCTTTAATTAAATATATTGATGGTTGTAGACACCTACTTTTTGCTTCTTGTCCTGACGGGAAGTGCGATGATGTTACAAAAACTCGTTCTTCATGCTAGATCAAAGTTAAAGTGTTTATGAACTCCGAAATGCATAATGAAGTAAGTTAGAACCCGTATTTGAGACCAAATTATTAGGCTTAAAACTTGTTCATACATGTTTAATCTTGATTAATAACGGACCTAAATGGTCAAATGCAGTGATTGGATCAAATGGATCTTACATTGTTGAAAACCGAGCCAATCAGAACAATTAAAGACTTAATATTTGTTCATGACCTATACAAATGGATAGTTCTTTCAAAGAGCTGTCCAACTGTACATTATAAGCCCAATTCCGAGTTAAAACGAAGAAGTTATCATTAAAATACTAAACCGGGCCCTAAAACCGACACCCTTGCACTCAAACGGCCATATCTTTTGATCCATAACAGATTTTAACCTAACTCTAACGGCATTGGAAAGTAGACATTCAGAACTTTCCAATGATATCTTATTTGCCTTAATCCGATTTCATAATCAAAAGTTATAAAAGTTTTAAAAACGCGTTTTTGTATAAGGCAAACCGCACCGCGCGCAACTTTCACAGTTGTGCGTGTCAGCCGCGTGCAAGTCCCAGAGTTGCGCTCGCCACTCCAGCGCGACTTTGTGAGTTGTTCACGCCCCTTGACACCATGACTCTGAAACCCTAAACCTAGATTCCTACGCCTATAAATAGGGGTCTTCGTTAGCCCTAAAGACAACAAAAAAATCAGAATAAAAACCCTAGAGTTCTAGAAACCCTAATTTCTCAAGTTCTCTGTTACTATCATACTACTTTTCCCCTCTCTTCCTAAATACTCTTCAACCCTAATCCATTCCATTGAAGTCCTTGGAGGTACGAAGAAGGAGGGAAGTCCACAACCGCCCAGAACGGAGATCTAGCAAAAAAGGAGAATAGTTAGTTTCCTAAGCACTTAGTTAAATCACTTTTCCTTTCTTGTTTAAATAACTTTAATCAATTAATTAGTGTTGTTTGATCACTTTAAACAAACTCCAATTAATTAATTTCACATAGCATATATCTTGCGTTAATTAAAGACTATAATTTAATAATTAAATTGTTATTTTATCACCTAAGTCACGGCGAATATTGTTTATTTCTTGTTCCTTTCACGAATTTGAATTAAAAAAGAATAACGACATTCGTTGCAATGTAGACTTTTTGTGATTAATGTTTGTAAATAAAATCGACTAACTTAGTTTTTAGGAATTGCGTTGCATATATTATTTGGTAATGAAATTGTGAAAAAGGAAGAGCTAGTAAAGGCCGCACTAGGGCTAGGATTGCGATTCTCAAAGAGAACATTTTTCTAGTACCCTCGCTCCTGAACTCATTTCTGGTTTAGTAGACCAATTTGGGCATGGGTAAACTTATGATTCATGCTAATTATCCCTTGAACACTACTTGGGAGAAAGGTATGAACAAGGTTTATGAGTTATCCTAAAACTCATTGGTGACTCTTTATTGGTTAATTATAAACAAAAAAAGTAATGACGGACTCAATTCTAATTCAAGGTCTCCCAAACAGTTAGGAAGTAAAATCCTAACACACCCTAAAAAGTGTAAAATCCTAGGCTTCTGAAGGGCCAAGGGCATAGAGGAAACGGGATCCCCAACGATAGGCTACTCTCCTCACAATGGTCAAAGTTGTGTCTCGACAAATGTGCAAATTCAACTCTAGCTTATTAAAAAAAACAGAGGGAGTAATAAAAATAAGTGAGATTTGAACCTATAACATGTCAACGATATCATTAGTTCCTTAGGCAGTTAGGCCCTATTACACTCACTTTTCAAAATTTACAATGTCATATCATATCATATCACTAATATATAATGCCGATCTCGCAGTCAGGCCACGAGATAGTGACACTTGGCATTCCAGTTTTTTGCCAAGTGTCGAGCCACGTAGGCGACAAATATATATTATTGTGACACATATGATGTCAAGTAAGCGAATTTTGGATAGAATTTTTCAAGATAAAGATGTTATATAGAGTTTTATTATCGATATACTTTTAATATTTCATACATACAAAATTAATTATAACTTTTAATAAATATCCTATAACTCGGTTTTATTTGCATCATAAAATTTGTTTTAAAAAGTTTCTTAAAATAAGATCCATTTATAATATATTTAATATATTCAAAAAAAATAATAGATTAATTATCAGAAAAAATAATTTTAGTTTGGTAAAAAAATACTTTCAGTTCAGTAAAAATAATTTAAGTTCAATAAATAAATTTCAAGTTAATAATAACTTAGATATCTATTTACAAACAAATTACAAAAAATACACTACTATATAAATAAGAGATATGATATCATATGTCTAAATATTCTGCATCATCATAAAGAATTATATGACCTTATTTAACATTCGAGCCAAAAAATTTATCTTAAAATTTTATCAATAATTCGGGCATCGCCCGGGCACAAAACTAGTAACTAATATATATGAAGCTAAACTATTAGTCAGGCTACAAGACAGCGACACTTGGCGTTTCAACTTTTTGCCAAGTGTCGCGCCACGTAGGCGACATATAAGATTTAATACGACTACTCTGACGCTAGATAAGCGAATTTAAGATAGATTTTATAGAATAAGAAAGTTATATTTAAGATAGATTTTTAGATAAAAAAAATTTAGAATTTTATTTCTGATAGGACTTCTAATTTTCCATACGAATAAAATAGATTGTAACTTTCAAAAAAAGTTATTTAGATTGTAAATTTTTAATATAATTATCAAGTAGCAAATTCGAATAACATAAATATTTTTCTCATATATAGTTTATAAATCTATAATATATACGGTGCTTTTACAAAAATCAATGGTATCCGACGTTAAAATATCCTAAATTAAAAGGGATGTACTCCTCTTACATTACACTATTTGTATCAATGATATGTTCAAAAAATTAACATATAGATAAAATGTTTATCTTATTAGTAAACAACCTGGGCATCGCCCGGGGCACAAAACTAGTTTATCATATTGCAATCAATTATTAAAAGATATAAATTCAACAAAAGTAATTTAATTTTATAAGAAATAATTTAATTTATTGATAAATATCATGTGAACAGAACATAGCATACTAGCATTACTGCATTAGACATTGATTATAATTATTAATTGGGCCGTAGATCATAGACTGGACCAAACTGTTGAAAAAAGATGCCGTAAATGGGCAATCTAATTATCTAACACTTAAAACACGCCAGCACAAACGTCATAAATCGTAATACCCCTGACCGGCCCAACAAACAGGGCAACCCGTCGATCTACCCGTTTTTTCTCTCTCTTTTTATTTATAAGCCCACTTTATTTCTTCTTGTCCCCCGACTTAGGGTTTTTCGATTTTCGGAGCTCAGAATTTCTTCAAGTTACGCCGCCATGGGAAGAAGTAAGATCTTCATCTATGCTTTATTTTTTCTGGATTAGTGTTTCGATTGTAGTATCAATTGTCAATTCTGTTTTTGTATGTTCAATCGATTTTGTGAATTGAGTTTCTTCGACAAATTCAGGATTATAAATCGAATTCCGCTGTTTTTATCTGCTAGTTTTTGCTTGATTTTTAGTTTTCATATGAGCATTTTGAGTGATTTTTTTGCTTATCTAGTCTGTAACTTTTCATACTTTATTTCACAATTTTCATACTTTTGTTTTGATTCGATCAATTTTTTTTTTTAAATACTGATAATTTGTGGTATTTTTGTATGAATATGTGCTTATGTATATTTGATTAGTAATGAACAAATGACAATAAGGTTGATCCAATTTTTTGATTGTTTGAGATGTGTTGCGTTAACTTAATTTCCTTTTTATTTTTCATATCATGGAGTTACTTGTTAATTCGATAGTAATGTGCTTTGCTCAAATGAGGGATTTATAAAATGAAATCTGATGTGATAAATGAATTTTTTTTGTGCTAAAGAAATTGAAATGTGATTGTTTTAAATGGATTCAATTTAGGACCGGCAAGATGTTACCGTCAGATTAAGAACAAGCCATACCCTAAATCTCGGTTTTGCCGTGGTGTCCCTGATCCTAAAATCAGGATTTATGACGTCGGTATGAAGAAGAAAGGTGTCGATGAATTCCCCTTCTGTGTGCACCTTGTCAGTTGGGAGAAGGAAAATGTGTCAAGTGAGGCTTTGGAAGCTGCCCGTATTGCTTGCAACAAGTACATGACTAAGTTTGCTGGAAAGGATGCTTTCCATCTAAGGGTTAGGGTTCACCCGTTCCATGTGCTTCGTATCAACAAGATGCTTTCGTGTGCTGGGGCTGATAGGCTCCAAACAGGTATGAGGGGTGCTTTTGGCAAGCCTCAGGGTGTTTGTGCTCGTGTTGCAATTGGTCAGGTTCTCCTTTCCGTTCGTTGCAAGGACAGTAACAGCCACCATGCTCAGGAGGCTCTTCGTCGTGCTAAGTTCAAGTTTCCTGGTCGTCAAAAGATCATTATCAGCAGGAAGTGGTATGTTTACTCTCTGCTTTTTTTTCTTAAGTTTCAACACTTATCTATATGAAAATTGGGATGTGTAGTATCTGGGTTATTAAACATTTATATGCTTAGAACTAGAGTACCTGCATTTTACTTGGGACTTCTTTTGTTTGGTTCAACAATGCTAATTTTTGGTAACAAATGTTATAAAATGATCGTAGAAAGCTCAAATATTTTTAACATATTAGTTATACACTATTTGATCAGTTTTTTGTACAATACTGGTGGTTAATTTAGCTGGTAGTCTTTGAATCTTGAGAGTAGTGGTTGATGCTAGTCTGAACTCTGAATTATGAGTATCATGTTTCCCAGTACTGATTTCTGTAACTCTATTGATCAGGGGCTTTACCAAGTACAACCGTGCTGATTATTTGAAGTACAAATCTGAGAACAGGATTGTGCCAGATGGTGTCAATGCCAAGGTTTGTTGATTTTTTCACTTCTAATTTTGTATGATGATTGGATTTCGGATTTTGTTCTCTGTTAACCTGATGACATTATCATTGATCTCGTTTTTTGCATGGAACTAATAGTTAGATCCCTTATACTAGTATATTATTTGATTACACTGTTAGTTTAGATTAACAGTCACTAAATTATCAACGTGCTCAGATTGTTGTGCTTCATAACTGTTGGTCTATTCATATTTGTGGTTTTTGAGTATGCTGGCGAATTGTGAAGGCTTCTCTGTATTATTGTGATTGAGCATGCTTATTGGAAAACTTTGCTTAGTACTTAATACCAGTCAGTGCTCTTAACTTCTGGAATATACCTTTCTATGTTGTTTGCCTATGAGGGCATATTTTCTAGAATTTTCTACTTCGTTTGCCTATGTTAATACATTCGGAGTTGCCCAATGCCTTGAACAAACCTTTCTTTAGCGAATTGATAGCTTTGTCAATTCTTGTCTATGTAGAGTTTTTCCTCCTGCCTTCGTTATTTCTGTAGCTTACTTATTATTAATAATTAATAGTGACTTACGGGGCTCTCTGATGTATTTTGTGCCTTGCAGCTTCTTGGTTGCCATGGACCTCTATCAAACCGCCATGCTGGACAGGCTTTTCTAACAAGTGCTACTGCTATTGCACAAGAGAAACTTCAAGCTTAGATATTTGCCTTCCTATATGATTGATCTATACCAGACTTTTTGGTTGTAGCTTAATGTTCATTTTATTATATGTTACTATTGTCATACATCTAGTATTTAAAACTAGGGGTTCAGTCTGGTCCTTTTTAAGATGGTGTTGTGCATCAATGAATCTATTTGATATAGAATCACGCTCTGCTCTCCTAGTACCTTCTTTAAGGATTGTGTTTTTATTTTTAGACCAAAGTTTTTGAAAATATTGGGTAAATTGCTTCTGTTCGTTGATTTTTGTTCATGGCTTGTAAGTTTGTTAAGTTCTGTTTTGCTGCCTTGCTGGTTAGATATAATCGCATGAAGCAACTTTTCATTACACCTACTAGCCTGTATTTCTTGTAGTCGATTGTGAATTTTGCAGTCAGACTAGGGCAACAGTAATGCAATGCGACATCTGTATTGTTTTAGATTAATGCCATTAATCTACCAATGCCCACTTGGTAAATCATATCACTAATAAATAAAGCGCGGGTCTCGCAGCTTGATTACGGGACAACGACACTTGGCATTTATGTTGTTCGTCAAGTGTTATGCCACGTAGGCGACAAATATGTGAAAATTAGATAATACACCCGGGTGCACCATGTTCATGGTGCACCCGGGTAAACAAAAAAGGCGGAAAGAACATATAATGTTTGATAAAGAACATATAATGTTTGACAAGGAACATACCTTTAATATGTTCTTTGAGTGTGATCAGTGTGTTCTTTGAGTAAAATTATATGTTCTTTACATTATAACTTATGTTATTTAACATATGTTGATAAACATATTTTTTTTTTTGGGTTTAACAATACAAAGTATGTTCTTTGAATTTGACGTGTATGTTCTTTAAGGTCGTAATGACGTCCAAATTCTATTTTTATTATCATATGTCATATTTAAATTACTTTTATTATCATATATTCTTTGAGTTTGATTAGCGTGTTATTTAGGTATTAACTATATGTACTTTACAATATAAATTATGTTCTTTTAACATATGTTATTTTGAAATTTGATATTGAAATCTTAAATTATTTTTAATTGAAAATAATATTAGAGTAAAAAAAACTAAATTATTATGGGAAGTTGAATTTTTTTTGGAGAGATAGAAAACTATTTTTTGGGGAAATAATATTTTTGGTAAGGATTTTTTAAGAGTTGATCAACATTGGCATGACTCGCTTCCCGACCCGATCCGGCCCGAAATAGGGTGGGTTTAGACAAACCTAAAAATGCATTTTTAGTTAAAACTCGAACCGGGTTCGAAAAAAGCCCAAAACCCGCTACTTTTCTACGGGTTTGGGCACGAGAAATTATGACATGGCCCGGCTCTACTCGATTTTTTATCACCTCTAAATTTTTTCCGTTAATAATGTGTAATTTTTCAGAAAATTTTATTAAGTTTTTATCTCGTTCTTTTTATTATATCTTTATGTTCTTCGGTAATGCATGTTTTTGTCAAATACAAACATGTTCTTTGTCAAATACAAGTATGTTCTTTATGAAACACAAGATGTTCTTTCCGCCTTTTTTTTTATTTATCCGGGTGTATGATGAGCATTGTACACCCGTGTGTATAAACCACGGATTACAAATATGTATTACTGTGAAGTTTGGATAAGTTTTTAAAGATAAAAATGTTTTATTATCAATATACTTCAAATATTTTACATATACAAAATTAATCTTAACTTTTACTTTGTAATACATATCTTATAATTTGGTACTTTTTCATCCTAAAATTCGTTTTAAAAGTTCTTTTAATAAAGATTCATTTATAATATATTTAATTTTCTTACAAAAATAATAGAGAATTAGTGAAAATAAGTTTAAATCTTGAAAAATAACTTTTGTTTTGATAAAAATTCTTTTAGTTCAGTAAAAATAATTTCAGTTCAATAAAATATATTTCAATTCAATATGTCTAAATATCCTGCATTCAATCCAAAAAGTTTATCCTAAATTTTTATCAATCATTTGGGCATCACCTGGATACAAAATTAGTATACCAATAAATATGGATTAACGCCATTGTAAACTGTCTACTGAAGTAAATATGACCTAGGATACGTGGACACTTCATTCAGTTGTCTTGTCGTGTTCATGTCGGACACCGATACTCTTTCGATACGCGACGTAAGACATACTTAATGTACTCAATAATATTTGGATTTATAATTTTAAGGTCATTTTATCATTTTTTTCCGCTTATTGAAATAATATAATATTTTTACGATAATACTGAATAAATTGTCAAATTCTTTTTTCCATTTAAAAAAAAAGGTTGTCACATTCTTTTTTTACTAAACTTATTGTATGAATTTTATCATGTTGTACTCGTGTCGTGTTCTATTTTGAGATTGACGTTTTTCTGTATCCGCATTCGTATCCTTATTCGTATCAATGTCCACTGCCCGTTCTTTTGCAACCTAGCATATGATATAAAAACTCAAGTGGAACTATTTTAGAGCTTAAATAAGGGAGATGTATGCCACAAATGAAGTCTTACACGGCGCATTTCTTGAACATACATAATACTGATTAAGTAACTTTAGTTTTACACAAAGGCCATGTCATTGGTATCAGAGCATCACCCAATGTTGTGAGCCTATAAGGTTTGAACTTATTAACAGGTGCAATGTAAATCCTGTGACATGATCTACATCGAGTATAATCACAAAGGGTCAACATATATACAAAGGTTGAACTTATTAACAGGTGCAATGTAAATCCTGTAACATGATCGAAATCGATTTATAATCTCAAACGGTCAACATATATACAAAGGTTTGAACTTAATAGGTGCAATAAAGTGCGCAACATGCACGTCATTAATTGTGTACTTCAACACAATCATGAGTACAAAGGATCGATCGACACCATACAATGAATTAATCTTCCCTAATTGGATATTATGCTATCAATGAACACGGTGTTGGGAGTGTTATTTACGTGCAGCACACCATCATTGTTGTGCTTAATGATAGCAAAATCATAAAATAAAATTATAATAATCTGTATTGGTTACTACATAAAATCTTAAGTACCAAGCGACGCAACATACTTTGAATGAGGACTAGCCACATTTGTTAGGTTTATGATCGTATCATAAGATTTTATATCTGGATACAGACTAGATCGGATTTCAATCATACATATACAATCATATATCTTGAAAATTTTAACTTTTTATTTATTTTGTATGAATAATGATCTGAAATCGTAAGCTTACCCATTAAAATTAAATCGATAAGACTTATGCTTTATTTCATATATCTTGTATGTATGTGTGCATAAAGAAAGTGTCTTATATGTCTTTTGGTCTCCTTGCACCAAATTAAAGGATGAATACAATTTGAAGCTTTTTAATTTGCAAATTCTTATACAAATAATATACTTGTATAATATGTGTATAAAGTGTATAGTTGCACATTGGATAATCAAATTACTCAAATTAACTCTTGTTTTTTCAGACAATTATTATACAACAACTTAACCACATCATAAACTGATTAATAATATGGGTAGGGAAGATTAAAGAAAAATAAAACATAATAACATAACTTAAACACCACTAAATTTAATTATGACAAAACATAAACTTTTAAAAATGCTTTGATTTCCCATGCAAAGTAACATTCTCAATCCATGCAAATTAAAGGCCTCCGATCAACGATCTAATTATACTCCTCATCATCCTCATCGGATGCCTCCTTGTTCAAGTCAACCACCCTACGAGGATGCTCCTCGATAGTAGGCAAGGCGCCGAGGGTGAGTCCTACTGAGGGTGCCGGTGGAGCTAGTGTTGGTGGTGATAGTAGCAATTGGACCAAGTTGGCGGCCTCAATTTCACGCTCACGCTTTAATTGGATATGGAACAATTCAACGAGTTGGGGTGGTGGATTACCATCGTGGGCTCGTAGGTTGACCGCCTGCCACGCCTCCTGGGAAGAGACACTGGGTAGTGGCTTAGTATGGATGTACGTCATATGACCACGCAAGTCATATTGAGAAGCAAACCTAGCATTGCACTGGACGCAAGAAAAAGTTTGCGTCGCTGGTGTTGGTAGTCGTGGTGGTGGGTATCGGGCGTTGATTCGGCTGGGTGGACGGCTTCTCTCTCCCTTCGATTGGGGCGAAGCCAGGATTTCAAAGTCGTAGGAAGAAACGATTTCTTTTCCTTTGCCCTTATCCATCGATATCCAACAGGGTTATTAGAGAGAGATGCTCTCGCTAGCAAAACAATTATTTGTGACAGTAATAGTATAGTACTTCAAGGGTCTAAATGTTGACATTTTTATAGCATTTTTGGTATGATTTTTTACCTTAAAATGAATTTGCTAGGTTCATTCACTTTATCAAATTATGTGAATTATTTTTATAAATGCAAGAAAATATTAATTTGTTTTTTTAGAACACTTGGATAAGGGTGGAGATCCAAGGGTTATTAAATTGTTATCCTCGGACGGTTAGAGTGAGGCCAGATAATTAATAATAATACAACAATTGTACAATAATACTTTTACAGATACTATCACATTGATTATTTTCTTTGATTATTATTTGTACTTTTAAGGTAATATGTATCATGTTGATATGCAAACCATTGGTGTACATAGATGTGTACACGATTTCCTTCCATAATTGTAAAAGTAGCTTTGGAGGAAAAAACTACCGTTTAAATTTTTTTAATGCTAAATAATCAATACTACAGTATATATTAATTTATATAACATGTTAATCTGATTTAATGTATTTGATCATTTTAAGTTATATTCTATTTGTCTCATATTACTTGCTCCATTTTAATCAATAGATTGTCACAAATCTTGAACAAATGAGATGGTAGAATGAGACCATATAGTGAAAGTAAGAGGTTAACTTCGGACCTTCGATGATTGAGTATGAAACATATTCCTAGGCCTTAACTATAAACTTGAGTTGGTCCACTAGTATGGTATTGAAGCTAGTGTGACACAAAGGTCACGGATTCGAATCTCATCCACCCCTCCTCTTTCGCGCTATGTTGCTACTAATCTCAATTGACATTGCGTATTGGTATTTTGTATGACATAAATCAACTTCGTGTTATAATCAAATGTCTTCAAACTTAAAAGTACGGAGTAACTACATTTGAATTTTCTGAAAGCTTTCTTTCTTTCCTTTTTTTTTTTTTGTATGATTATTTCTTTCACAAGATTTAAATTAATAAATAAAGCTATTTTTCCTAAAACATCTTAAATTCATCAGGTCCATGGATAGAAATTTATGGAAGGAACTTCAACATGGTTTTACTAAATCTTTGTCTTCCTCGATAGTTGTCCACAAAAATATACTTTAACTTAAGCAAACAAACAAAAATATACTCGAATACTTATTATTCATATATTTTTGTTAAAACATAGCAGGAAATTTTGATGAGATTCCTGTATTCATGTAAACTGATCGAAAAGGTACCTCATGAAAATTTCCATTTTTATCTTTTAATATTTTTCTTTTCCAATTTTTCCGTGTTTGAAACCAATTGCACCAAAAAAAAAAAAAAAGAAAGAAACCAAATCAATGATTTCAAAGACTTCAACCAACATAGTAGCTAGGATCTTGTCAAAAAAAACATAGTAGCTAGGAATTAGAAATTTTTTTGAGGATATAAAAGTATGGAGTACATAAATTTTCTCTCCATTTGGAGATACGAACCTTTTGTAGTAAATTTTAAAATTTGATACTTTTTGATCTTAAAGACTGATGCCGCGATGATCTCTTCAGATTAATTCAAAAAATTTGAAACGATAAGTTTGGATGATAAGTAGTTGATTAGTAACAATCACTTCTTTCCTGCAATAATAGTTTATTTTATACAAAAATGGACTAAAAAGAACAAAGCTCAGATGCGCTCTAGCATAATCATAATCTGATGAAGGTTAGACAAATGGTGGCGGACCCAATCTGCCACGTTAGGCGCAAATTTCTTCATAGCTTTATTGCACCAGCCGGAAATCGAACCCGGGTCTATTCTACCACTAGACCACTGGTGCTTAATTAATATAGTTGAGCATAGATTCTACTAGGAACTATGAACTTAACGTGTGTATAATGTATATAATGTAACAAGCTTTGTGTATATACAACAGAAAGAGGCTAGCACTTCATTATTTGATAATGTTTAATATTGTTACATTTGTTTAACATTATCAAGTGAAGTTGTAGTTGTCCAAGTACACATATGTTTATACGGGATGATCTGAACAAGCAAATGTATATTAGAGGTATTTGGTTATATCATAGATTACATACTAAAGGAGCGTCAGAGTATTTGAGGAGGCAAAATATTCAATATTTAAGCATATCTAAATATTGTAAATAAAATCATAAATAAATGATACTTGGATGTATGGTGATTTAACAAATTATAATTGCAACGACCGTGACAATTCATATACTTCCACGATAAAAACTACTAGTATGACGAATTCAACATTTGATTAAGATTCAATAAAGTGCGAGATGGGTAATTGAATTTACTCCTTCTTTAAGCAATTTGATCTTGAGGTTTAGGAGAAAAGAAGATAAAGAGAAGAGGAATACCCGCGCATTAGCCCAAATAAATGAAAACTGATTATATTTTTCCATTAAAAATTTGCAGTTTGCAACTATTTATAAGTATACCATTGATATACACAATTACATACATCTTAGATACAAGAATACATAGTATAAATTTATCCTATCAAACCTACGAAGTACTCCATAATTCTATGTATAACTTGAGGTTTTTATGCTTGAGTAACCCATGTAATTCTACATGTAATCCTTAAGATAAGATAGCATTATTATTACATGTAATTCTTAAAATACCGTTATTTGTACATAATATGAAAACAAATAAAATAAAAATAAAAAAAATAAATTGGTAGTTAGAGAGAACAATTATACCACATAGTTTAGTGGAATTGATGGGAACTCACGTTATTACTTTGAGGTCAAAAATTCAACCCCCTACCAACTACATTTGCTTGGGAATAGGGAAATTCCCTTACCTACTCCTCTACTTTCAGGCGTTGACTTGCGAAGGTGGGCTGACCGCTGACATAACTTGTGAGGAGTGCCGATTCAGCATAGTCCTTCATTTTTTTCTAAAAGAAAAAAAAATATTTAAAACAAACGAATCAGAAGGAAAAAATTCTAGTTGGATCTTGGATGTAAAACCGCAAAAGGTTGTCACTTTATCAATTGGCAACTGGATATCTGCTGACCCTGCTTTGCTATACAAAACGACGTCGTTCTATATAATTGACTTCAAATTTGTAAAAACCCTTCTCACCGAGAATCTCTCTTGCTACAATTGCTTCCATTTCTCATATCTTCCTCCTTGATTTTCTCCTCTTTTATTATTGTAAAAGAAAAAAAAAATCAGAAAATAATTGAGTAAAACGCAGAGAATTAGCAGTAAAACGACATGCAAAACGGAGGCAGTAGCAGCAACGGCGGCAGAGAGGCGCGGCAGCCGTTGTCGGAGGTGGTGGCCGACTGTGTGATGCGGTGGTTTCAAGACACTCTCAAGGAGGCTAAAGGCGGCGATACTAATATGCAAGTACTCCCAGAGATGTCCAAAAGGTCCTTCCTTTTTTTTTCATTTTTTGAGATTTTTATGGATGCCCATCATTTTAGATTGTGTTAATTTTATGAGTTTAATTGTGGGGTTTTGTTAATTTCGTGAATTAGTGATGCTAGTTAGTGAATTTGAATATGCCCTAAAGGTTTGATTTTTAAATTTATTTTTTTGGGGAAATTTTTTGGTTCAATTTAAAAAATTTTGTGTTATTTGGTGATTTTTATGGATGCCCATCATTTTTTATTGGCTGAATTTAATGTGACTGTGGATTTTTGTCAGTTGATTGATTTGTTTGTTGACTATTGTGATTGCACAACTTTGCATTTTCTTTGAATTGAATGGATAAATTCTGGGTTTGTGTCAGCTTTTTGAGTTGTATGGGATCCTTGTGCTTGGGGGTTGATTGTTCTCTAATGGGGTAGTATTATGATTTTAGTTGTGCTTGAGTAATAAAATAAAAACATTTAGATTCCTTTAAACTAGGGTTTGGTTGGATCCTTAATTTGAATTGGAATCAGAATATGTTAGTTCTTCTTTTGCTCCTTTGTTGAAGCACTAGCTGGTACTTGAGTGTGCTCCGACATGAAGTGGGCGAATGATTTGGCTAAATATTAGGGGTGTAGTTATTTGTATAGCTTGCTTTAAAGTTGTAAAGATTATTATTTTTTATTATGTGCATAGTCCTTTCTTCTTCCTAGGAATACATATCCGAGCAGTTTGAGGCTCTCTTGTCAGTAAGAAATTAGTAGAAGCAGCTAGAATTGATGTGAGATTGTACTCAGTGTGCTTTTTATAAGTTGCTTCTTGATAGCTTTGGTTTGTGCCATGATGTTGCTTATTTGTTTGAGATCATGTCTCACTATTTATGGGTTTCAGGCAAAAGTATGGATGTCAAAGGCTTCTAGGGTAAGATCATCAGTTTGGAGAGTGGGCGAAAAGCACCCTGGTAACCTCCTCCTTCATCCCCTCCCTTGAAAAAAACCTGACTTTTCTTGTTCTTGCTCACTTATATCATTCTTATATTTTTCCCTTTCCTTATTCTGATTTTCTGTCTGCGGTCTATTTAGGCTATAACGCAAGTGATTCAGATTCTGATGAATTGATGGGCAGAGGACAATGACTAAGTTTTTCGGACATTGGTAACTAAGTGAGTTTTAACTACTTTGGCACTGGCCTTCTAGTTGAGACTTTATAGGTAGAGATATTTCTTTTTGTATTACAACTTTTTGTATGCACACTTTGTGGTGATGGTGTATGATATATTTCTAGTGCAATTTTTAATCATGATGTCTGATTAATCCATTGTATTTATATTGATTGCATTTTTTTCGACTTCTTGCTCTTCTTTTGCTTAAGCTGATTTGGTCATCTTATATAACTTTTTCAATCAAATCATTAAACCTGGACTCTCTCCAAACTTAACCTCTACTTCGCTCACCTCAAACCCTAGAATAAAAGGAAGAAAAAGAGGGGAAGAGGGTCAGATAATGGTCTTGGAAGGGATTGGAATGCGTGTTGAGTAAATGTGAAAAAAAGGGAGAGGCCTTCAGAGGGCACTAAGATATCCTTATGGTGCTCTTCCTTGGAAGGGAGAATGTAGAAGGGGCAACAATAGGATAAATTTGGAAAATTGGGAGTTGGTTGGAACCTAAAACTTAGGAGGCACCTGTGCTCTCCTTTGGGCCCTAAGGTGCTCCTGATGACAGGAAGAAGTTCATATATATAATTAGTGTGATTCCTCAGAAGCTGGTGTAGCCGTGTTGAAAATGAACCTAGGATTTTTTTTTTTTTTTTTTCTCTGGATCTGCCGGTGGAAGATTGATAAATGACTGTCGTGGTGATAAAGCTCATCTTCTTGTAAAATTCTTTTGGAACTCGGAGATGAATGGCTCGAGTTTCCCTCAGAGGCTACTGATCCATCTCCGCTGGAGCTTTAACAAGCTCATGCTGATAAGCAATATTCTAGGATTGGCATGTTTTTGAAAGAATCTCGTCCATCAGGAGTCTGGTGCCATGTGTGTGGATTAATCAAAGTTTTGGTAGGTAGATACCTACTTGACCCTGAATTTGAAGCAGTGACCATGTCTAGTGAGGTAAGCATTGATCATGCACTGACCCACATGAAAACAAGCATAAGTCCTTTGCTCATGGTGCATATTTTGTTGACATACTTAATATGTTAATTCCATCTTTTCAAGTTTGTATTAGCAGTTGAAAATTGTTTAGATATGGGTTGTGATGAGGAAAAGTTGGAGTATCATTGAACTGTTGCTGATAGTTTTGAACGAGTTAATAAAAAGGACCGTCATCATCAAATTTTACATCTCTTTCTTCGTTTCCGTTGCTATTTTCTGATAAATGAGGAGCATCTAAAGCTCTCCTGTTTCTTTTTCCATGGGACTCCATTAGATTGAAGAATTGAGCATAATGCATAGGGAAGAACTGATTGGAAGAAGGCAGATAAATCCTTTTGTGATGTTTATGTAACTTCCTGTACCAGCTTTTGATGCTGCTTCCATTTTGCTTGATGGTTAACTGCCTGAAGTTGGCGAGAATGACAAAAGACTCATTACAGATGCCTATATGATGAGTCAACCTTTTAGTGGATCCATCTGCTAGTATTAAAGGACATTGGTTGACATAAGTTACATAACCATTATCTCTTTAAACCACTATATATTGAGAGAGAAGAGAGCACAAGTGACCTCACCACAATCAGCTGAGCTTGCACTGTACACCTCTATTAAGTATTAAGGTCTTTCATCATGAAAACAGCATGCTTACTGTTGCTTCATGCCACCCAAGTAGAGAACTCAAGTTAGCCTGTTTAACTACCAAATTTTCCTGATCTTGGATTACATCCAGCCAAACATAGAAGTATAGAATCAACCCTAAAACTGTGAACGTTCAAATCTCTATCAATTTTTTTGATGTAGTATTATGACCCAAGAAATGATTGATTCCCATCTGAATTGAAATCATATCTTATGGAATCTTCCTATTCTATTTGAGTAAACAATCTTGAATTTAGGATCTTAATACAATGTTACAAGCATACCATCCCAGCTATATGATTCTGTGATAACTATACTTCGTATCAATCAATTACATGTATTTTTTCACTAATTAATTTCTTATACATTTTCTGTATTTTAAAATTGTTTAATAGCTGAGATTAGTGGTGTTACTGGAATCTTATTGGTAGTAATGTGTTAAAGATTTCCTTAAGTTTAATCATCTGAAGAAGTATTTCTGAATAATACAAGATGTGAGATTGATCCTTGTTAGAATTTAATTTTAACAATCTTCTGCTGCACATTATCTATACTAATAATTTCAAACATTATTTATACTACTATTTTCAAATACCTTATATACAAAGCTAAAGAATGAGTTCTGAACACCTTCTATGCTCTATGATCTCTGTCCTGCTCAATGTCATGCATGGATTGTAGGGGAGGGATACATTAAAATATGATTTTTTTTTTTCCTCTTATGAAATAGCTAGAGGACGAAGTAGGGAGAATTAAATAGAAGAGAGCAGTGTGTCTATGTATATAGGAGAATAGAGGAAGAAAGTATAAAAAATTTATCGAGTGTTCCAGTTTCAGTGTATTTGGGAGAGGATCAAGCTTCTTGAAACCTTGAAAATCCTTATAATGTTCTGTAATCCACATATCATCTATCAATTTTGTCGTTTTCTTTATATTCTGCCCGTAATTCCTGTTTAATTCTGACACTCTGTCAGTGGTGTATCACTATCTTAGTTAAACAAATCTATAGGATCTTATACTATCCCTCTGTTCTTACTTCTTAAGACCCCCAGGTCCCCCACTGGTCAAAGCTCAGATCTTGATCCTTTGCCTTCCTACATGGTGGAGACTGTGGATCCCTGAATTCTTCTGTTGATACTTGATTCAACAGAGAGGCAGATGGTGCAATGTGCACTTATTTCAGTTCAAGTCTGATCTGAATAAAGAATCTGCCATCTATAGACCATACACTTTCTCCCATCTAACCAATGACTCTACCAGTAGGGCACAATAGTCTTGCTGCTTTCTAAGTAGTGACCCTAACAACTGGGTATCATACGCTTGCTAGTTTTCCATTAGCACAGTATTCTTGAGTAAAGGGTGGCAAGGGTATTCAGATGGTTATGTGGGTAATGCTAAGAGTCTTTCCACTGCTGATGCAGCTCATTGTTCCTGAAAGAATTTTTTTCTAATAATACGGGTAGAGTTGAAAGATGAGGCAAGCTACAGGCTACAATAGGGATTTGTTAGACTGAATGCTGGCTTTGGTTATGTGAGGTTTTTAGCCAGTAACACAAATGAAATTGGAAGACAAGCCGATCTACCATTTACAGACTCTTGAGCATCTACAAGACCTCAGAGAGACACCTACATTTATAATCATATTAATGTGACCCCCCCTTGTTTTGGGATCTTGGTTGGAGGTCATATTTCTGAATTCTGATCATTTATCAGCAGTGGACTAGTGGAGGTTGAAGATATGAGCTGCTTGGGCAGTCGTATACTCTTATATACAGATTTGGAATTAATGTATCTTTATGTTGTATCGGAATGACAGTAGACCAGTCAGGCAGCCACCCTCAGATTTGGGGGGGCCTGAAGCAGGAGGATCATTGGTCGAGTGCAGACTGCGGATTTCAAATTTTAATGCGAATAAAAACTCAATAGAGCTGTTTTTCTATTTTATCATCTTCATAAATGTTTGTAAAATTACCTTTCGTTAATTTTGGAAAGAAATTGTTTGAAGGAAGCATATTCTAAGCACTATTGATGTACTCCTTCCTAACTAGTAACACAAGTCACAAGTATAAGCAAAATAGTTCAAGCATATACGGAATCTCATCCTTATCCTTACATTAGAAATTCCCCTAGTGAGGAATGCTTCCTAATAATTATTTTTCTTACCTTTATATATATGCAAATAGCTTGAGTATGTTTTCTCTATCCTAACCACTAACACATTATATTCTCTATAAATAATAAGTGAATTGTTAAATGTCACCTGCATTTTGGCTTGAGTGAACCCTTTGCCTCGTCCATAAAATTACCTCATTCCACTCTTTCTTTCATTTGGCTCCACATGCACCGGCACCACTACTGCTAATACCGTGCCGTGATAGCCACCACCACTCGCCACCAGCTACCTCTATTGCCTGCCTCCCCACAAGCTATCACTCTCACCTTCATCCTTCACAATATCAATCCGAGAAATAAATCTTTATGACTCGCCTCTCTTAATGTGCCATCTTTTTCAATAAATTATCAAATACCCAAAAATGTCTAAGATGAACAATGTATAACGGTGGAATAATTTTTCTTACCAAAAAAAAAAAAAAAAAAAAAAAAAAAGTGATTCAAGTTCAGATGCGCAAATATTTCATCATTGGTGCTACCTTGTTTATCTTCTGTGGTATATAAAACTAGGTCTTTCCAAGGGTTAATAGTCCAAGCTAATTTGGAGGTTGAACGTAATTTTCTTTTTAAGTTGTATCATACTAATTGATTTTGAATTGTTGTAGCCTTAATTAATAGATGGATCTTCTCATTTTCACTTATTTTCAAAAAAAAAAAAATTAAGTTTAAAAAGATAGATTCTAAATTTCTAATAAAATAATTTCACACCAAAATTACTAAACATTTTTTTTAAGTACGTTTTGACTTTTATGGCCAATTTTTGAAAACTTTGACTACAAAGATACACTATTATGAAGATCATCAAAACAATATCATGTAGGATATTTGTGTAGATTTTTCTTGAAATGAATTTTCAAAATATATATATATATATATATATATATATATATATTTTTTTTTTACACATGTTTAATTGGGGTCAAAGATACGCATTTTAGATTGTGAAAAAAAAAAAAAAAAAAAAACAACAACGGAGAGAGTAATCAATTTGTATCTTATTTAGAGTGGGAAAAGAGTAAGTTAATAGGTTAAATGTACATAACAAAAGAAGACATTTAATGGGTAACCAAAATAAATCGGATAGGAGTACAATATTATGAAATTTTTTATAATTCCATCATACAAACTTTCACAGTGTTTCTTTCATGTAAATGTTACAATATCTAAATGATAATATTTCATACATTTATCCTACCGAAGTAAAACATATTTGTAAATATTATTTCCTCCGTCTCTTAATTAAGAGACTATTTGGGTTTTCACGGGAATTAAAAAAGTTAGTAGAAGTACATAAATGCATGTAGGGTTAGAGAGAGATAGAGAGGAATAAAAAAGTGGTTGGGAATAATTGAAGAGAGGGAGATAAAGTGTTGGAAATTGATGTCATCAGTACAAAAAAAAAGTGATAACTCATCAAAAAGAGGAGAATTCTCAAACAGTACTAACCTTAAAATAGAAATAAGCTCTTAATTTTGGGCTCCCCAAAATAAAATAAAGGTTTTTAATAAAAAGACGGAGGGAGTATCATACAAACTACCACTGCCCTGCTCGCCTGCTCGGCATAATTGCATATCTTTGTGCATAGAATCATACAAATTACTTCAACTGCTACTCTGCCGAGCCGCTGTGCACATCATCAGTTCTCAACTCCAATACTTCCAAGAGTTCCAACTCTGGCTTACCAAATATAGTTATAGTCGAGAATGCAGAAACACATTGAGTAGGCCGATACAGGAGTTCATGCAGTCGAAGGTTATCAAATCGTGAAGCATAACAAGACTATATTGCCTCAAAAAATTTATAAAAAGAGCAGAAGCATTGCACAAAGAATTTCTCTTTCGTGAATGCCTATGAATCCATTTGATAGCATTATAAATAGCTGTTCATCCTGAAAGATGTTTATATTCAGGCAATAACCAATCAAATTACTTCTACAATATTAAATTGCTAACATTAGAAATTTTCTTCTAACAAAAAGATTGGAAGTCGATACCTGGTTAAAAGTTGGGGATCTTGTGACCTGGAGAATCTGAAAATGAATGATCAAATGAAGTACCTGCCACTCGAATCTGGAACGAAGAACTATCTTCAATGTTCAAGATCGTTTGAATTGTTTATTGATACTTGATCAATTGCTCTAGGTAAGGTCTTTATTTGATTCATAATCTATACTAGTCTCAGAGGTCAGAGGCGAGCGAATCCAGCTGATACATCAATGTTTAGAAGCGCTTCCTAATAAACCTTCAAATCATCTAGCGCAAGGTTTTGTTTAAATCTGAAAAAGTAAATGGAAAAGTATCAAATAAGGTGGGGGAGTAAATGATAAAACTCATTCCGTTCTGTGTCCAGTGGATGTTAACATGCTGACCAAATGTGCTCTCAATTGGTCTTTGTTTCCTCCACAAAAAGCACTACTTCTTGATTTATCTCATCAAAACTGTAGCATTGGTCTCCCTTTATTCCTTAACTCAGAATACATAAGATAACTTACTGAATATGTTCCGATTGAATCAAAACTTCTTTCCAGTTCGTGGCATAGCATAATTGCCAAAACACGGTGACTGAAAAACACATATATATGTCCCATGCATTATTGAAGATAGGTCACCTAGCACTATAACAAAAGCAATTATGATACACCCATAATAATCTATAAAAGAAGACTTAGATATATTATCATCAAAATTTTTTTTAACCCAGAGAAAATCTGCCCCAATTCCCTGTTGGTTTCAGTCTCATATTCACAAAAGTAAATAAAAAGAAAAAAAAAGTAGAATTTATTTGTCTATGAAGTAACAAATAAACTTTCTAATATATAAAAGAACTCAAAGATTTACCAAAACTTTTAAGATCTGATAGGGATACATTATTAAATGGTTGCATCTGAAAAAAAAATGTTAGCTATTTTTAACAAATTTACAGTGAAAATGTGAGAGAAATGAGCCCTAAATCCCCCATTTCCAAGTCACCACTGGGAAATAATGCAGCAGATATAAATATATTCTGGAAAAGAAAAAGAGGGAGAGAGAACCTGAAAACATTTCAGGAAGCTTATCCAAAATTCAGCTTTATCTTCATTATCATCAACTTCATTACTCATGAAGTTTGGTGAAGTATAAAATAGAGTAAGAATCGATGTAGGAAAAAGGGGGAAGCAAGAGATACAGAAACAAAGGAATATGATCCTTAGAATCATCAGAATTTTGGTTTTAGCTTAGAGTCACAAAAAGGGGAAAGCAAGAGATACAGTAGCAAGATTTCCCATAGAAATGTTTGCTGCACAAAAAGTATTCAACTAAACATCACCTTCTTTCTTTTGCATCTGTAAAAACTTCCGCGTATATTTGTAAAGTTCACAGAGGACAGAGCTATGCTGTTTGTCTTGGTTATATTGTCATCCAACCAAGAAGTTTGCCGTATGTATTGAAACTTTACCGATAATCTTTACACAAACATGTCCCGACAATAAAGCAATGGAGGTTCGTGTCTCTTAGCACAATCGCTCTTCTAGTAATCCCTGAAATGATCTTGATTGCTGAATGACGTTTACCACAGACACGAAGGTTTAGCAGGCCTATGAAAGTACTACCATTTGGTTGGAGACCAAATTTTACCATCTGGGCAAAAAGACCAAATGCAACTTTAGCATGCCCATTCATGAATAGGCCAGACATTGTAGAAGTCCAAACTGCAATGTCTCTCTCCTTCATCTCTTTAAAAACTTTCCATGCAGAGTTAGAATTCCCACATTTAGCATACATGTCAATTATGGTTTTTCCAAGAGGAAGGTTGGCCACCACTTCTTCCCACTTAAGGGAGTTGATTGCCCGCTCTCCCAATTTCATTGCTCCAAGCCTTGTACACGCATGTACCATGGCAACAATGGCGTAGCAATCAGGCTTTACATTCTCTCTCTCCATTTCAAAGAACATGTCTATTGCTTCCTTTGCAAAACCATTTACCACATACCCTTGAATAATAGAAGTCCAAGCAACTACATCCTTTTCAAGCATTTGATCAAAGATACCCCGTGCTTTGTCCATACATCCACACTTGGTATACATGTAAATCAACGAGGTATTTAGAGCCAAATCTTTTACTAAGCCATTTAAGTTAATATACCTGTGAATCCACTCACCAAATTCAAGCGCGCCCAGCTCTGCACAAGCACAAAGAATCCTAGCAAGAGTTAATTCATCTGGTTTCAAACCATTTCTCAAAAATCCTCTAAACAAGCTCAAAACTTCCGAAAATTTCCCAACATCATGATACCCACTAATAATAACATTCCAAGAGAGTGAATCTTTCTCCGGCATATTATCAAATACTTTATGGGCATCGTATATACTCCCACATTTTGAGTACATGGACACCAGACTATTATTAACAAACACATATTTATCAAAACCCAATTTTACAACAAGGCTATGGATTTTCAATCCCGACCGATAGTCATAAATCCTAGCACAGGCTTTCAGGGCGAATGAAATAGTAAATCTATTGGGCAACAAGCTCTTTGAACGCATAGATTGGTAGTATTTGATAGCTTCTTCAAATAAGTCATTTGAAACCAACCCTTTAATAATTGTATGAAAAAGAAAGATATTGGGCTCATTGGTTTGATCGAAAATAAGTTTGGAATAATGGGTGTTGCCAAATTGAGTGTAATATCCCAAAAGGGTGTCGAGGAGGTGATTTTCTTGGCACAACCCAAGGCGTAAAAGGCGTGCATGGGCTTGTTTGAGGTGCTCAAAGGATCTGAAGCCAATGTCGAAACAGCTTTTCAGCTCCAAAGCTTTTATGAGAGAAATGGACGGTCGAATTGCTGGAGTTCCTGCTAAAGTCATCACCATCTCCTTCGAGAACCTTTCACCAATATGCATACAAAAATCGTCAGCTGTGGCTCCATTCAGATCAATTACTGTGCTTCAAATAATAGAAAAGTAACCAAAAACACACCAAACATGAGTCCAGGAGACGAAACCATACCTTGGAATTGCAAGTTGATCCTTTCATTAACAATTTGAACTAGCAAACTTTCTTATTCTCACAAAGAACGCAGAAAAAGTCAAGTTTACAATGTTCAACTCATGAAAAGAAACCTTCAAGATAAAGTATGAAATGACATTACCATTTACCAATTAGCTCCTAAGTTTCCACTTCAAATGTAAAAAAATCATCTAGAAATGACTCCAACATCAAAACATTTTAATCATCTTTACCTGCAAAAAGTTTAGCATCATTTGTTTAGAAAAGTTAGACTCAAAGACTACTGTTGAAATAATAAAGTTTGAGGGTTTCAAACGGTTATGCAACATGAAGTGGGCATTAACAGAAGCAAATTAAAAGTATTCAATTAAGTCCAATTCTAATTGAGATTTGAGTTGATGATGACATTGATAAGAACCTAGTGATTAGCAAGAATGGCAACAAGAAGCACTTTGCGTAACCAACAGGAACCTGCTTCCCATCACGCATATAAATGACGATGACAAGTTATTGCTATTCCTCTTATCCATCTAAACCACAAAGATTAAATGCTATATGTCCTACATAGTACTTCAGAAAAATTAATATCATAATGATGAATTGAACAAATGACGAGCACAGACAAGTGAAACAACTATAGACTAGTGATAACAAAGTAGGAATCCAAAGATACATCATGGCATAGGAATACTAATCAATCATCGAACGAAAGGAATCATGTATACGCCTTTAATATCAAGCAATGAACGCAAACAAGCTCATCTTGTCTTCCATTCAAACATTTCTTAAACTGCAAATAAACCAATCGGACCCTGAAACATGGTCTAACACTCTAACCAAACCAATATCCAAAACATGCTCTCTCGACTCAAAATTTAACAGTTCAAATAATCTGAAAAGTTTCAATTGCAAACCAAACACTAAATTACTAACACTCTAACCGATTCAAAAGCAGCTAAGTTGAGCCATTATCACAAATGCTCAAAGTATAAATCTCAAATAATCTGAAAAGTTTCAATTGCAAGGTAAAACCCAAATTACTAGTAATGGGTTTCATTAATTGTTAACAATTAAGTATTAGCAGCAGAACCTAGCAAATTACACAAAAAATAGCCAGTAATTAACTAGTTTAGGCTTAAATTAAACATCTATCAATCCAATTTCAAGGCATAAAACATAATCAAAACCACAAATTGACATTCTCATTATACAATACCTTAGCCAATGTAAGGGAAAAAAAAAAAAAAAAATCAATTAGAATTCGAAAGAAGTAGGCAATGAAAGAATTTACCTAGTGATTAACGAGTGAATGAGTTGAATTCGTTGAAAAGGAGTTTGAATATGCCCTAAATCCTTTCTACTCGATATTCATATTTGAGATTGTTCTTGGGAGAATTATTTTCGAAACCAATACTCCAACTTTCTTCCCATTACCGTTTCTACTTTGGATGTTTGTGGGGCGGGGTTTTAAGAGACCACACCGTTTCTGTCAATTAAAGGGTTTTTTTCTTTTTGAAAAGTAAGAAAAGTTAAACATTTTGAAACTTTGATATGTAGTATCCCCATTGTAAAAATATGGGTCAAAACTTTTAAAACTTTGACCATAAATTTTCGTTGATTTATAAGTGATAATATATTCATGTGGGATCTTATTAGAATTGTCTCATTGTATAGTTTATTAATATCAAGTTTTTATAATTTTTACGCGTATAGAAATGGAGATATATGCATTTGAAGACGTGTCTTGAACACCGTGAAAAGTCAAATGAGGCAAAAAATAAGGGACAGAGGGAGTACTAGTCAGTGTCCGAGCTATGCTTGGATTATAATATTAATATATAATTATATACTACCTCTGTTTTTTTTAGTTGACACGTTTTGACTTAGTACTATTCACACACTTTTCTTTGATCGTATTTTGTGATTTATACGTAATAAAAAATACAGTCATGTGGAGTTTTGTTAGATTCGTGTATATTTTCAAAATATCAACTTTTTATAATTTTTGGTAATCGGTAATTAAAGATATTAACGGTTGAATTTTTACATTGGCAAACGTGACTAAAGAAACGTGTCAACTAAAAAGAAACGGAGGAAATATTAATTATAAATTAGTCAATATAGATAATTAAAAAATAAGTCAATATATGTTGGTTAGAAATTGTTTAAAATACTAGTACAACATACTTTCTCTGTAAAAATAGTTTTCCGCCTATTCTCTCTCAGCCAGATGACAAACCCTAAGGAAAACCTTAATGACAACCATGGAATTCTTCCCTCAACTGAGGAGAGGGACCAAATTGATCGATCAAATAAGAAACCCAAACGTAAAATGACACATTTGATTTTTGGTGGAGATAATTCTCAAGATGAAGACATGGTGGAAGCAAATACAAGGGAAAATGTTAACCCCTCTGAGAAACAACGGGAAAAGGAGCCTATAAACCACCCCAATCTACATCAGGGAACGCTTTCTTTCCGTGACATGATTAGAGCAGGACATAGTACTGATCCTCAACAACACTTTGCTGACCTAATGGATGAAGCTGATATTTCTGATGATGAAGAAGATATTCCCGATGACATCTTGAATAATGATAGATGCCCTGTCATCCACCTCACCAAGGAGGAGAAGAGACACCTAAGGCAACCGTGGAAAAATTCTCTGATTATTAAGATGTTCAGTGGGAAACTTGGCTACATGGGACTAATGAGACGCCTTAAGAGAAAATGGAACATCAAAGGTGACTTGCTCTCACCGATATTGGTTACAGCTATTACATTGCAAGATTCAACAATAAGGCAGACTATAACTATGTTCTCACGCAAGTTCCATGGCTCCTAGATGACAATTACTTGACGATTAGGAAATGGGTTCCAAATTTTAGTTCGGATGACTCTTCGATCAAAGTCCTTACTGCCGGGGCGTATTCCAAATCTTCCGGTGGAATACTTTGATATCAATTTCTTAAATAAAATTGTTTCGAAGATTGGCAAAGTTATCAAGGTAGACAAAACCACGGCATAAGCAGAATGAGGCCAATTTGCGGGACTAAGTGTGGAGATTGACCTGTCAAAGCCACTACTGTCTAAATTTTGGCTCAAAGGTCGAATATGGAGAGTCCAATATGAGGGAATAGGATGGTCTGTTTCAAGTGTGGCAAGCTTGGACATGTAGCCGAGGACTGTAATCCTGAACAAGAAGTTGAAAGGCAAGCGGATATGGTAGATCATGATAATCCGGTGCATAATCATGAGCCAAGACCAGAAGAGCAAGAAGATTTTGGCTCATGGATGTTAGTAAAAAAACCTGGCAGACAACGGATTCCCAAGCAGGATAAAAATCTAGGGGTGGTGAAGACCAACGTTGGTGGTCCCAAGGAGGCGGAGAATATTCTGGTGATGTCTAACCAACTTGGAGTTAAATTAGGAAAAACTAAACCCACCGGTTTTATAGGAGAGAATAATGGGAATGGCTCAAGGTTTAATATCTTGACAAATCAAGGTGAAGTGTCTAAGGATAACTCTGACGAGATAAACAAGGATATAGAAGATATGATGGAGGACATTCAAGATAAAGAGGGGAATGAATTCAGCACGGTTAATTTGGGTGAGAAATCTCAGCAAGATAAATCTTCTAAGGGGTTTCCTACTACTTTTAACTTAAGTGATATGAGTGCAAAATATTCAAAATCAAAGAAGATTCCCGCAAAATCTTATCAAGAGAAAAGAAAATTATCTCATTCTTTATTTGCATCTAAATCCTACTTCAAAGCAACCTCTCAAGATATTGACGTGACCAAGCAAGCTACTGAGAAGCCAATTCAGGACTACCCAATTACTCTGAATGTCCCACCAGAGAAGACCCTATGTGTGGGGTTGCCAATAGAGCAACCTTACCTAGTAATTCTGAACCCCTTGGTGCATGTGATGGAGGTTCATATGGACTCACTGTTACCACCTGTCTTGACTCCTCCGGAACTGGTGATGACGGTAAACCCTCCAATTGAAATTCAGCGTTTGCTGAGGATGCTAAGCCTTGCTTACATTTCCACTTTACCTTCTTCTCAAGTGTCTATGGAAGATAGATTACCGAATCTAACTGCCGATTCTCTACCTATCCACTGGCATGATATGGAATGTGCAAGGGGAAGGTAATCCTAATTTTATCTCTGCTTTGAAAGAGATTGTTAAATTAAATCAACCCAATGTGCTTGCCTTAGTTAAGACACACATGGGAGGAGATCAAGCAATTAAAATTGCGACCATGTTAGGATTTAATGGTCATGAGAGAGTAGATGTCGTGGGCTTTAGTGGAGGGATTTGGGTGTACTAGAAACCCGATTTTGTGACTATTAAACCGATTTCAAAGCACAATCAGCATATCACGATGGAGATCACCCGAGTAGGAGCTTCCCCTTGGTATTTCTCTGCTATATATGCAAGCCCAGATCCTATGAAGAGGAAAGATTCGTGGGAAGAATTAAAAAAATTTGTTGTGACGCATAATAAACCGTGGCTATTGGCGGGTGATTTTAATGATACGAGATTTCCTTCTGAGCGAAACAAATCATGCCATGAAACCAATCGTCGGTCTTCCATGTTTAATAACTGGATTGAGGAAATGGATTTGCTTAAGGTTGAATTTGCTGGTGCAGCTCATACTTGGGCTAGAGGAAGAACTCCAGAAACTCGGAAAAGTGCTAGATTGGATCGAGGTTTGTGCAATGATGAGTGGGCTATGCGGTTCAAGAAAGCATCGATGAAACACCTCCCTGCTATACAATCTGATCATTGCCCCATTTTTATCTCACTGAACGGATTTTCCCCACTCCAAGCTATCCATAGGCCTTTTCGCTTCCAAGCAACTTGGATGACTCACGAGAAGTTAAAGAGTTTGTGGAGAGCAAATTAAATGGGATTCGCAAGGTGACTTGATGAGGTCACTATCCATAATTTCCTCTGAGTTACAAGAGTGGAATAGAGATGTCTTTGGGAATATCTTTAAGCAAAAGAGATTGTTGTTGGCTCGCATAGCAGGAGTTCAAAAAAGAATGGAAGTAAAGGTACAGAGGACTTTTAAAATTGGAGGCAAGACTTTGCAGGGAACTTGATGGAGTGCTTGAAAGGGAATAAATTCACTGGTACCAAAAATCGAGAATGGAATGGCTCAAATACGGAGACCGTAATACTAGCTTCTTTCACCTAAGCATAATAGTGCGAAGATGGAAGAACAAAATCGTTGCTATCAAGGGGAGGATGGTCACTGGTTGCAGGACAAAGAGGAGATTAAAAATCATATTGTGAGCTATTTCTCGAAGTTATTTACAGAGGAAGGGGAACCGGAAGTTTTTTATGTACCTCAAGACGTTTTCCCGAAGCTCTCCACGAATGATTGACATGGTTTGGTTAAGCCTTATACAAAATTGGAGGTGGAGACCATAATCAAATAAATGGGGGCTTTGAAAGCGCCGGGACCAGATGGTTTCCAAGCCTTGTTTTATCAGAAAAAGTGGGAGATAGTTGCGGATACAGTTTATCGAACCATTTTGCCTAGTTTAGAAGGTACGGGGTTGCCTGACGATATTAATGATACCTTCATAGCTTTAATTCCGAAGCTTGAAAAACCAGAGTTTGCTTCTCAATTCAGGCCCATCGGACTATGCAATGTTGTATATAAATTTATTACAAAGGTCATAGTAAATAGACTTAAACTGGTTCTCCTTCATTTGATTTCTAACACACAAGCCAGTTTTGTGCCGGGTCGACAGATCACGGATAACATTGTCATAGTTCAAGAGGTCATCCATACCATGAGGAGAAAGCAAGGTGCAAAAGGACATATGGCCATTAAGATTGACTTTGAGAAAGCATATGATAGACCACGGTGGTTGTTCATAACCGACAAAAATGTTAAAATTGTTAATAAACCCTGACCCCTTGGTCGGGTAAAGATACAAAATAAGCGGCACGCAGGCCGAAGAAAGTTGACATAAAAACATAAAAAGCTTAAACAGTAGGAGGGGGTTTTTCAGCATCAGCAGCCGCATCCTTTTGGTCCTCAGTCGGATGCTGTTCTTTTTCAACATCCTCCCTATCTTTCTGGCCGGCCTTTTCCTCTTGGTTGTTCCCGTCCGCCGAATCAGATGACTCGTCCTCCTCTCTTCACCCGCATTCATGATTTTGTCATTATAATCTTGGGTGTAGGCGGTAAACTGACTCTTCTAGCCTTCATAGCTGGTGTCCGGAAAAAGAGTCGCCTAGGTCATCTCCATGATGACATTACAATCATCCATCATGTCTTTGACCAAGGCTTGCTTCTCTTCGTTGGCCCTAGAAGTGTATTTTTCGGCAAGCTGGGTCTCCTGGTTAGCCAACCGCTGCTTCAGTTTGTCCACCCGAGTTCGGAGGTCGTCTGCTTCCCTCTCCGCCTCTTTGAGAGGCTCGAGCTTGACCTTGAGGTCCTTAACCTACTGCTCTAGCTCGGAAACCCACCTCTTCGCAGCGTCTAACTTAGACTTGACCTGCAGGTTCGCGGTCGCCTGTGAATACAAGATATCAGTCGTCAGAATCTCATTTTGAAAGACTGAGAACATAGTGGAAGAGGCGGCCTGAGCCTTCGCAGCTTTTACCTCTTTTTCCTTCTCATTGAGGGGCTTGCGGTGGTCGTGTACTCGCAGCATTCACTGCATCCGGCCAAACAGAAAAACATCAGAAACAGGCGGCTAAATGAATTGCTTGGAGATGTAAAAAATCAAAAAATCAAAAGAACAAGTATACCTCAGCCAGGAGAGCGAGGATGTCGTCCAGATTCAAGGTGTCGACTCCCCTTACCGGCTCCCTGTCCTCAAGGGAGACGGCACGCAGCATGTTCTTGGCCATTTGTTGGAGGTCTGGCCACTGAGGGGCATCTGCTTATTCAACATTTTTTAAGTACTTGGTGTAAATTCGTCCAGTAGATCGACTGCTTTCAAAGGTACTAGACAACTACTGTTGGAATTTGACCCTAAAAGGGTAAAGCAAAAGGAACAAGTCTTTGATACCTTCAGTTGTCGTCTCTCTCTCCTTTTGAGGCCGACCGCTCTCAAGGACAGTTGGAGATTTAGGAGGTTGGTTTTTTTATGACCGGCTGGCCACATGTTTCCTGGATTTCCCAGGAGTACTCACGTCACCAGTTGTGTGTTTCCGAATCTTCGGATCCGGCTGTGAGTGAGGAGAGGGTTTGTTTAAGTCACCCTGCAATGAAAATCAGAGTAAGAGGCAGGCGACAACAAATAGACTAAAGCTACACATGGAAAAGAAGTTCACCTTGGGCGCCTGCGAAGTAGACGACTCTCCAACAGGCCGCTTGCCCAGAATGGCCGAGTGGTATTGTGCGGCAGCTTTCTTGGATGTCGAGAGCTTCTCCATAGCTTTATCTACACAAGAAGATATAAAGGGTTAGTATGAAGAAAAATAAATCAAGTCTTACTAGACACTTGAACATGCGAAAAGCTTCCTCTCGACATCTCTCCACTAAAGCCACAAGCGACCAGATATGTCCCATCGTATAGCTAGTTATACTTGGAAATATAGTTTTGGGGGATGAACTCTCTTTCCCCATTTTCTGGATTCGCCTGGATATCCACCTTGAAGAGGCCCTTGTCTAGGATCTCCTCTTTGGCTTTTCGAGGGACAACAGGCAGCTCTGATCCGCCTGATAGAAAAGGTGGGTTCCTGTTCCACCTGTTATACTTTTTATTTCGTCTTTGTCAGGACAGGAGACAATATAGAAGGTGTTCCTCCAATCTTTTCACTTGTTCTCCTTCCCTAAAGTCATCATATAACCCTTGTGGCTAGACAGTTGGTACCAGCCGGTCCCGCTTGTTTTTGGGGTTCGGCTAAGGTAGTTCATGTGAGCGAATGCTTTGAAGTTGGGGTCTACTCCATGCATTTCGCAGCCGGCAACATAGCCTAATATGTTGAACCAAGAATTTGGGGCCAATTGCCAGACCCCCAGCCGGTATCCTTCCAGGATTCGCTCCACAGCCGGATATAGGGGAAATCTGAGGCCAGCCTTAATAGCCGCCTCATAGCAGTCGAAACATTCGTCCCCGTAGCTACACCCTTCCGGCCAGACTACGGTGTCCTTGGCATCCAACTTCACCAAAATAATATCATGCCCCATGACATGGTTAAATCTAAAGTTGCCTATCTTTTCCTGCATCATCTTCCGCCTGCCGGCTGGAACATGGTGATAATAGGTGGCGAATTCCTCTCGGCAGGAAGTAGACGCCTCCGCCCATTTTTCTCCCATTTCTACTAAAAGGGATTCTCTCGCTATTTCCAGCCGAGAGTGCTTCTCCTCAGAGTCGTCAGAAACTCTGCTTGATGTACTTGGCTCAGAATCACTGCCTGAACTCTCGGACCTAGCGTCCGCATAGGGGGCCTGGCCAGCAGAGCCCGACTCCTCGCTTTGAGATTCATCCCTAGATTCATTTAAGATAGAATCACTTGGGGTTCTTGGTGGTCCAGGCGGCACATCAGACGTCTCGCTAATAGGCACCCTAAGGGAGGAGTTGTCCGAGTTCTCCACCCAGGTTGTTTGTTTGGTTCTGGCCATAGTGTCCTGCGCAGACACATAAACAGTCGGATTTGGAGAAGTTCGCAAAGAGTGATCCAGCAAGGGGCAGTCAGCACTCCTAGTTCTAGATTCAGTCGTCCCCAGTGACCGACTGATCACTAACCTAGGTCGTGGCGTGTGCTTTTGGGATACCATTTTCAAAAAGGAAAACAAATAAAGTAAAAATACGAGTGAATACAGGCGATTACCTTTGAATTGATGGTGTTGAAGGCGCTTGCAAAAATCTTGGCCGACTGTAACTAATAGGCGGTAAGGGAGTACGGGCGTAGGCGGTCCAAAGTTTTCTCAGAAAATTTTAAGTCCAGAAGTTCTCTCCAAAAATTATGCAAAGGTGTGAACAAATGACTTTCAGGCAAGCCCTTTATATAGGGGGGGGGGGCATGAGAATTTGAAGGGTCACCCTCAAAAAATTCAAAAATTCAAAATGGGCAGGAAAAACGGTTTAAATCGTCGTCCAGTCGCAAGCCGACACTTGTCACAGGCGCCACGTGGAAATCCATATCACCCCTGTGAGGGGTAAATGATTAGGGGATTTCATCCGCCACGTGGACCAATCCAGTCCTACCACGTGTCCTCCATGTGGACCTCTCAGGACCCTCCACGTGACATCCACGTGGACCAACCAGAGTCCACCACGTGTCACTTGGTGAATAGTCCAACATGGACCAATCAAAGCCTGACATGTGGCAGATAGATTGCTACCTCAGATGAGCATCCTTTCAAGGCCCAAAATCCGAGGAAGCCTAGTCAACCTAGGTTTCTGTAAACCTAGGACTGGCACACAACTCGAGACCCTATAAAAAAATGTTCCCCCCTGGGGAATATTCATTCACAAATTGCTAAACACACGTGTGTATTGATTGCTGAGCATTAACTACAGCATTAATTGCACTTTTGAGAGCTAAGGCTCGGATTTCGAGGCTGTCTAAGATAGCCGGATGATCACTTCTCTTCCGAGAGGAGCCTGATCCCCTTCCCTTTCCGCATACTTTACATCCAAACACGTTCTAATTTGATCGTCGGAGGCGGAACTCCCACCAACTGGAGTCTCCGTTGCTTTGCGAGAACAGGCGCACGAATCCAGTCTTGGAATTGTAACTCTCCTGCAGGACATCCAAAAAAAACCCCGAAACACTACTTGTGAAGCAATTGACAAAAAAACAAGAAAATTTATATGGGGTGGCCATAAGGAAAAGAGAGGGGTACATCTCCTTTCGTGGGATTTGCTTCAAAGGCCGAAGACCCAAGGTGGGGTGGGTATATACTCGGCAAAATAAGAAAATGCAGATTTCTTTACCAAGTTAGGTTGGAGAATGTTAACAGAACTGAATGCTCTTTGGGAAAGGGTTTTGAGAACTAAGTATTGTAAGGGACGATGTGACGTTGATATGTTCAAACCTAAGGCTAAAGGCTCTAACGTTTGGCGTGGAATTACAGAAAATGCAAATATCTTGGGGATAGGTACACGAATTGCTTTTGGGAATGGCGCAAAAACTCTCTTCTGGGATCATTTATGGTGTTCGGAGGAGCCTTTGAGTAATTCAGTTACTCAACCTTTACCTATGGAACTTGCGGCTGCTACAGTGGAAGAGATGTAGGAAGAGAATGTAGGATGGAGATGGAATATCTTTGCTCCCTTTCTCCCTCCAGAGATGCTGAAAATCATCCAACGCCATGAACTTAGAATAGACCCAAATGTTGGAGACCTTATCTACTGGAAGGACAGTAGCCACGGTAAGTTCACCATTAAATCTGTGCTTAGTATTATGCGGCACGAGACCGATGTTGTTGATGATGACTGTTAGGATACGATTTGGAAAGCCCCAGTACATCAGAGGATTCGTGCCTTTTTATGGCTTACTTGCCATGATCGTATTCTTGGGAATTTAAACCGTTTCAAGAGGAAGCTTACGGATGATGTGAGGTGTTTTATTTGTGGTGCGAGTGAAGAAAGCACCCTACATATTCTTCGATATTGTCCGAATGCTCATAGTATATGGCGTAAAATTGTCCCACAAAACACTTGGTTGCATTTTTCTCAAGGCTCGCTCAAAGATTGGCTCACAAAAAACTTGAAACAATCAGATTTGATTGACGGGGAGTGTTGGGCTACTTACTTTGGGGTTGTGTCATGGTGGATTTGGAGGTGGCGGAATTGCTTTGTCTTTAATCGTAGCGACAAAATTCCAGTGGATATTGGTGCATTCTTGCATATCAGATATGATGAAGCCCGAAGGGCCTTCAACGAAGACTTAGATGAACTAAACCATAAGCATGGGCAGAGAACTTCAACAAATGTTAGCTGGCATGCTCATGACCCTGGATGGTATGTCCTGAATTGTGATGGGGCAGCAAAAGGATGCCCAGGACCTGCAGGGGGTGGTGGTATCATCAGAGATCATGAAGGGCGATTTGTTTCAGCATTCGCAGCAAACTTTGGAGTGTGCTCAGCCTTTAAAGCAGAAGTCAGGGCTCTCACAAGGGGTCTGAAACTAGCTAAGAATTTGCAAATCTCGAAACTGGAGGTTCAGCTAGATAATTTGGCTTACGTCCAAGCGTTACAGCAGCATGAAATGCCAAGGGGAGAAAACATCAAGGCGATTCAATACTGTCAGCAGCTACTCAAGGAAACGGGATGACAAATCAAGGTGACACATGTGTATCGTGAAGGGAATAGAGCGGCGGATTGGTTAGCCAACCGCGGAGTCACTTTGGACTCTCAATTGATTATCATTACTGTTGTTCCTTCAGAGTTAGGTCGTATTTTAGAGGAGGACGCTAGGGGTGTTGCTTTACCGCGTCTAGTCCCTCCGTAGCTTAGGTCTCTTTGTTTAGGTTTAATTTTTGCTTTCTTGCTTGTTTTTTGGTTTTATCCTTTATCTTTGGTTTTTTAACCTCAGTTGAATAGAAAAAACACACTTCCTCTGTTTCTTTATAGTTGCAACACTTCTCTTTTCACGCTTGCCAATGCATGATTTCAATCGTCAATTACCTAGATTACCAATGTGTAAAAATTATAAATATTTGATATTAAAATTGTATAAATCTGACAAATCTAATTGATCTCACATGACTATACTTTTGTATAGCTATAAATCATGAAAACTAGTCAAAGTGGAACACATGAATAGTGTAAAAGTCAAATTGTTGAAATTATAAAATAAAAAGGAGGAAGTAATTGTTTTTAAGTTTATGGAGTAGATTATAATGTTGTCATAAGGGTTATTAATAATTCGAGCCTGATCGTGAACTGTTCGAGCTCAACTCGGTAGAGCTCGGCTCGAGTTCAGATTTGATTCGAGACGAAACGAGACGATACACGAGCCATGCTAAGCTCGGCTCAAAATGCTCGCGAGCGGCTCAAATTATTTTTAAAATAAATATTATATGTTTTTTTTTACATTTAAGAAAAGTAAATAATAAGTTAATAAGCACAATAACAGGAGCCGGTTATTATACTTGGGTAGTTAAGTAAGTTATGTGACATAGATTATATATTTATGGGCCTAAATGAACCTATTTTCAAAATCAAGAACCTATTTTCAAAATCAAGCTTATAACAAGCTTGATTTTGATAAGTTTGATTTTGAACTCGAGCCAATAATGAGCTTAAGCCAAGCCACGAATCGAGCTCCATTTTTTAGCACTCGAGCTCGAGCCGAGCTCAATTTAATTAAAAAACTAATTAAACTCTAAATCTAATTAACATTTAATTAACAATAGGTTTACTGTAGCTCAATTTAATAATTTAACTCAATGGTACTATTTGAAAGAAAGATAAAATAAAAGTATCATTTGAAAAAGCCAAAAGTTTAGTGATACCATTTGGATTTTTATTTATTTATTTAATTTTATTTTTATACTTAGTGTATTAAAGAAGTTGTAATATTATTAGGGATGCCAAATGTCCAATATTTAACAACGTATAATGAAAAGTTGGCATACTTATTTTTAGGTCTACCTATAAATTAACAAACATCCGAGTGCAGAAGGTGGTATCGTAAAAATAAAACAAATTTATAACTAATACTAAAGTAGCAACCGCTGATGTCATATTTTTCCAAAGCTGTATATGTGGCGCTACCTCATGAAAAATTTTCCCGCTCAAATGTTAAACCCATCTATCTATATACCTAAACTATATTAGTGATTTTTTTTGAGGGAATTTTCCCTCCTAAACTCCCTTTTTTTCGTTTATATTTTTGCAGAATTATTAATGTGTCTAGAAACTTTATACTTTAATTATTTATTATTATGATGGACTTTTAAATCACATTTTTCATGAGACTTCTATATTTAATTTCAATTACCCTCATTAAAAATCGAGCATGACTCAGGTATTATCTAGTAAATAAAATAAATAAATAAATCATGCACTGGCGCACTGCACATAAGTCGCATCCTAAACATACTAATGATCATCTTAAAATAAACGGGTTTTTTCACCATATACCACTGAGTTTTAACTTAATTCACCATATACCACCAAAAACTTTCTAATACACCATGTACCACTAAGTTTAACATAAATGTCACAACATGCCCTTAATGACTAACGCCGTAAACTCCGTTAGTAATTAAGGTTAATTGTGTCACGTGGTTGTTACTTATTGGCTCTTATTAATATTATTTAATTAATTACTTAAATAAAGAATTAAAAAACTTTTAAGAGAATAAATAAATAAATAAACCACCATCAACCTAGCCACCGCTGCCCCCCCCCCCACCTCAGCCCTGGCCGGTGCCTAGGTGGTCGGCGTCCATCACCCTTCCCCCACCGGCGACAACCCCCGCCCCTAACCTTCTCCTTTCCCCCTATCCTTTCCCTAATTTCCACAATCCCACCACCAGTTTACCTCCCAACCACCTTCTCACCTACCAGTAGCACCTTCCCTACCCCGGTAACAGGCCATACCGGCCCTCCATCACCGGCCGACCCACCCTCTACCTTTAATCCTTACCTCGATCCTCTCTCTTCCCCCATCGTGCCACCAGTCAAACCTTAATCCACGAAATCACTCCCTAACTCCAACAAAAAACCCAATTTTTGTACTTTTCACTCCTCCAACCTGGTCGATTCTTCTCGTGGGTGGGTTTTGGTGTGGTTAAAAGGGTTTCAGGAGTTGTAGGTAGATTTTCGGGAGTGGTGGTTGGTTTTAGAGGTTGTGGGTGGTTTTCAATTGTTGTGGTGGGGGTTGTGGATGGATTTTCGGGAGTGGTGGTGGTTTTCAAGGGTCATGACTAGGGTGAGAGGCGGCGCCAGCACAGGGGAAGGGGAGTTTGGGCGCCGACAGCAGGGTGGAAGGCAAGCTGGAGGCGGTGTGGGGGCGGAGAGGAGGGCTGACTGGCTGGGCTTGCGATGGTCGGATTTTTTTGTTATTTTTTTTAAATATTTTTTTAATTAATTAATTTAAATAAGAACCACTTAAATGCTGCCACATGTCACAATTAACGTTAATAACTAACAGAACTAACAGAAAATGGCATGTTGTGACATTTATGTTAAACTCAGTGGTACATGGTGAATTAGAAAGTTTTTGGTAGGGCTAGTAAAAACTGACCCAACCCGAAAACCCGACCCGAACTGAAAATAGCGGGTCAGAGTTGAGATTTTCGACACAAAAACTTAAATGAGTTAGGTTAAGGTTGAAAATTCCAACCCGAAAATGACCCACTTAACTTGAATTTTTGAATATAAACAAAAAACCAAAACCATAACTATAAAAGTAACAACAGCCGCACAAATGCACAACCCATATAAAATTCTCTCTCCTCATTTCTCCTTCCTTCCTCCTTCATCTTCTTCCTCCATCTTCTTCTTCCTTCTTCCTCCTCCTTCCTGAGTTCCTTCTCTTTTCTGTATTAACTCCGAAATTTATGTATTGTCAACAACAATTGAGATGGTTTTTTTACTCTTAATCTCTCTGTGAAACTCGTGGGAAGAAGAATAAATATGGTTCTGTCTATAAATCATCCCTTCCCAAGAAAATGCCCTATGCAAAGGACATAATTAATGGGTTTATCCATGACTTTACTGTAGGCTATTTTCGTTAGTATACGATCTATTGTTGCTCCCTGTATCCATTTTGGCTTGGGATAATTTGTAAAATACACCAGAAGTAAAAATTTTGGTAGATAGGGATCCTGTAAAAACTTCGTTTGAGGAATGGGCTAAATAATAGTTGTAAATACTACACCTCCCTTTTTCCTACGAACTACTCCGAGATACCACACGAAATTCGACCATGTCTTGATGAATTTAAAGGTTTTTATGGTCAAATTCGACCATGAAAACTCTACATCTAGAGTTGTTATGGTCGAACTTGACCTTACAAACAAATTCAAGGCTTAATTAAGGTATATTCTTGAATTTCTTGTTATTATTTCGATTTTTTTGGGGTTTTTTGTTCGATTTTTCTGGGTTTTATGTTCAATTTTTTGTTCAAATTTTTTCAAGGGTTTATGCTCGTTACAAATTCATGCAGGTTTGCTCATGCTATCCTTAATGTTTGTTATTTTGTTATTGCTTATGTAAGTTCTGCTCGTGCTAGAAGGGTCTCAAGAGGAAGCTGAAGCTTTTTTTTTTTTTTTTTGTTTTTTAACAATCAAAGAGAACCGATGTTTGATGCAAGTTAGATTTATAATTATTAATTTAAATACAGACGATGAATAATTATCAAACTGGATTTTATGTAAAAACTCCGTATAAATTTTGCATTTGGAGGGATATATGAATGAAGTTGCAAGAATTTTTATTATTTTGGGGTGTGCGAATTTTGTTTATAAAGACAATTGAACACTTGTTCACTAAGAGCTCTTGGGATTGATTTACATTTGGTTGTGGACTCAAAATCAGGTTGTTCAGGTTAAAAAAAAAAAAACAGGTCAAGTCGGATCATTTTCGGGTTGAGATTTTCAACCCGAAAACTTAAATAGATCAGGTTTAGTTTGGGAGTCACCTGATCCGAAACTAAGTGACCCGAACACGAACCCGACCTAATCTGATCCGTTTGACACCCCTAATTTTTGATGGGATATGGTAAAAATTCCGTAAAATAAAAGCTCCGCTAATTTCGCCTAATCGACGTGGTTTGATCCCCTCAACAAATCCCCTCAACTCGTTCAGCAAAGTATAATATGTCAACGAAGTTGCTTTCAGGTAGCTACAGACGTGTCACGTGGCCGCTCAACAAATCCCTTCAAGTTTTGTTGTTTAATTGTTTATTATTGTCCTGGCAATTTGATCTTGTCCACACCTCCAAAAAAGATCCGGAATAAATAAATTTGACTTTTATTTCATTAATAATAACATTGATGTCCAATTCTACAATTGTCCATGATAAATATACGAGCTTGTTTAACATTGTTTTTGTGATAAAACAAAAAAAAAAAAAAAAAAAAAAATTACAACGTTACCAAACGAATTCTAAATTAGTGGTTTTGTGATTGTGAGTCTACCCTATTAAAATGTATTTTGTCTAAACGTTACATAATTATTAGTCCGTATATATTACAACTGCGTGAAGCAAAGCTTTTTTAGAATATTTAAGACAAATATAATAATTAGAGATAAGAGAAAATTGGACAACACATACATACGAGTATTAAATACAGTACTAATTGAAATTAAAAACTACGAGTAATTACGTTGATGCATCAATTATTGAAGTGACGATACAAACAAGAAAATTTTTATTGAATGGACAGTAATGCATAATCAAACTTTAATGATAAAATACACGGAGTAATTAATCAATAAATTGATGAAGAGGAGGCAGCAAGGAGCGTTTCAACAGGAAGAAGTGCATTGGTGGGACGACGTCGTTTGAGACCATGAGTATTTTTACAATTGTCAATAACAGCAGAGAGCTGGTCAGGAGGAGAAAGCCATTGTTCAACGGTGAACAACTGCTGAGCACACTGGGCGTGGGGCCCAGTGGTGGTGACCTCGACGTAGTTACAGTACCAGTCAGCCGTACCGTGGTGCCCGACGGATCCATCGGAGGTAAGCACCATTGAGCAAATGGGCCCGCTGAGGCATGGGCCTCGGCCCGAGAAGATGTCCAAGTTGCCTCGCTCGAAGTAGTCGTGGTCCTGGCCCATGAGCCCGCCCCAGGCCTCAAGGTTTTTGATTAGTATACCGCTGCCTGTATCGTCGTAGAATATAGCGCTGATATTAGCATCTGTTCCTCCTCTGATGGCCTTGCTTGTTCTAACATATACTGTGTATACACAGTCGTAGTCATCCTGTCCATTATCAAACAAACAAAACAAAGCAAACTTCACCATTAGTTAAACCAAAACTTAGATGTATGATTAACTCAGATCGATCTGTTTGAAATTAGTTGTCACGTTAAATTTAAACTGGTAACGCCACAACTAAATCCGAGTCGTATAAAATAGATGGATGTACTTACAGCGGTGACTGAAGATAGACCAAAAATGAAGAGGGATAGGAGGATGAGTGAACTGGAGAGGATGTGTTTGGCTGCCATTTGTCTTGTGATTTATGGAGGTGATAATGCTTTTCTCTCTCTAGGTCTAGAAACCAACAGATAGATCTGAGGATTGACTTATTTAAAGAGGATACTCCAATTATTAAACTAATTTTATCCGATCACTTGATTTGGAATCGGGAAGTTGTACAACATTATAAATAAATTGATAGGAGGAATAAGTAATAAGTGCTATAAAATACTGTAATTTTACTAAATCTCTTTTTTCTCCACTTTTCTTTCATTTCATTACAAAATTTTATCCCTTTTACTAATACTTTCTCAGTTTTTAAATATTTGCTCCATTTCTCTCGGGGCATGTATGCCGATACAAATATTTGATCAAGTATATCTTTAATTATTAATATATATAAATTCTAACAATTAAAAATTATTAATCTATTCATTGAGATTATTTCAACAAGTACCCACAAGACTATATTTTTTCTTATGTAGTGAAGTATAAATCATAAATATTAGTCAAAGTAAGATAAATGAATAGTGCAAAAAATTAAAATGAAGCAAGTATTTAAAAATCGAAGGGAGTACTACCCTTTCCTTAGAGCATTCCCATTCATGAGGGACAAAAATGCTTACGGTTCTCTACTTCTCTCTACCACTTTCTCACTCATCCACGTCACTTTCCTCGTGAGTTTTTTTGGTGAGCAAAATTCCACCACATTTATGAGCCAAAAAAAAATGCCTACCATTCTTTCTCCTACATTTTATTATACATTTATACCCCATCATATTTTCTCTTTCCTATTCATTTATCTTTTCCATATAATTTATGCTTATTAATTTATGTTTATGCATATTTAAATGAATACAATAGTTAATAATGTTATCAATTACATTTTTTAATTACGGTTGAAAATTTAAATTTATTTAAATTATATATAATTACGTATTTTAATATTTGATTTTTCAATTTTCGTTTTTCAATTAATTTTGTTTATGTTTTTAAATTTTTTAATTATTTGTAATTACATTATTTAATTTGTAAATGTTGTAATTATGGTATTTGAATTATTATTAATTCCATTTTAATTAAATTTTTGGTGTTTTATATTTTTTGCGACATAATTAATTATATGCTAGGAAAAAGTATTTAATTCATGTTAATTATATTGATGTAGGCTAAATACCTTCAACCAACATTTGAGAAACACAATTAATCACATAAAATTGTATTACATTTGATTGAAATTAAAATAGTACAGGAAATAAAACACATAAAATGCATGTTGGTTTACAATATCATCACACATAATTATTAGCAAGATAACAAATACCACTAATCAATCGATTAGTTTTGTGAAGGATTATATCGCTGCCAAATATGCTACAAACAGCAATTAGAGAAAAAAGAGGGGGGATAGATTGAATTGATGATCAGTATAATCTCTCAAGACACCCTTTCATTCGAGAGGAAAGGAGCTTTCCAACTAAGCAAAGCTTAACAATATTTTTGGCATGATTATTACAACTGAATTCCCTCCCTTAAATAAACTTAGCCTTCTAACCACTTGCTAATAGATTCTTCTCTTCTCTATAACAAACTCCCCTAACAAAATTATAAATGCTAATGACTCCCCTGCCCTTGCATTAATAATTGGTTTTACTGCCTTTGCCATGCTTCTTCCTTGCTTACTTGACCACCACTGGAGGCCTAGGAGTATCTCTAGCAGTTGCTTTCAGAGTTTCAGATAGCTGGAAACGTGGCCGTTGTATGTTCACACACGTAGGTTTAAGATAGGGCATAAATGACATTAACTTCAATGATCTTCTATGCCTGGCCCTAGATATTGATGGCAAACTTGAAAACAAGTAATAATTATCAATCCATATTGTGTGAGACCGGCTATAATGTGTGGCCACTTACAAAAGAACAAAGTAACTCCTATAAAACTGACGGAGTAAATTCTACACCCTAACCCCTATACCACTAACGAAGTAACCTTTATAACGGCTTGTCACACGGTGTGGCCAGCCACATATAAGAATTTGTGAAGAGTCATACATCTTATTAATGTACAACTGTCTATGATTAGTATAGTGGATAAGTGATTGTGAAAACGTCTTCGTTAAAAATAGAAATGTTCAATGTACAACGTAGTTTTATGTACAAAAATACTCCATACATAATATTGAATGGACGATTACAACCATAATTTTTATCTTAAACTTAAATAACCAACTAACAAAGTTTTTTCATAAAATTGGACAGAATATAATAAGAAAATAGAGAAAAGGTAAGAAAAATCAGCATATATTTGCACAATATATACTCAATATAGTGCCAATTAAAATCAAACATTATTACTTTGAAGCTCCAATTATTTAAATGATCATACATACAAAAGTCCACAGATATAATAAAAAATTTTACATAATCAAACTTCAAAACCCATTAAACTTGATTAATGTAGTGATTAATCAAGACTTAGGAGGTTCGAATTCAAGAGGATCGGAAGCAACAGTGAGGAGGGTTTCCACAGGAAGAAGTGTATTATTTGGACGACGTCGTTTAACTCCATCAGAGTTCTCACAATTATCCCTAACAGCAAAGAGCTGGTAAGGAGACTTATCAACTGAGAGCCACTGTTCAACCGTAAACAACTGCTGACCACACTGGATGTGAGGCCCAGTGGTAGTGACCTCGACGTAGTTACAGTACCACCTAGCTGTACCGTGGTGTCCGACAGACCCATCGGACACAAGCTCCATGGAGCAAACGGGCCTGCTTAGACATGGGCCTCGGCCTGAGAAGATGTCCAAGTTACCTCGCTCGTAGTAGTCGTGATCTTGCCCCATAAGCCCACCCCATGACTCAAGGTTTTTGATTCGTATACCGTTGCCTGTATCATCGTAGAATGTTACGCTGATAATCGCGTCTGTTCCTCCCCTGATGGCCTTGCTTGTTCTCACATACACTGTGTATACACACTCATAATCATCCTATTAAACCAACAAAACATACAAAATTAGAGAATTTAATATATACTCGGATTACCTCTATATGAAATTAGTTGTCACGTTAAATTTAAACCAGTAATGTTACAACAACGATAGGTGTACTTACAGCGGTGACAGATAAAGCGAAATTGGAGAAGCATAGAAGGATGAAGATTACTAAATTAGAGAATATGTGTTTATTGACTGCCATTTACTGAATACTTCTCTCTCTTTCTTCCTCAAGGAAAGCCTAAGGTAGTTGAGAATTCACGTATTTAAGGAGGACACTCAAATAATTAGTTTGACAGGATTTATATTTTGTACTATTTTCCAGGAAAAAAAAAATGATATTTTGTAGTACTACTCATTTAAGGTTGAACATCATAGTATATACGTGTTCTACTGGCTTATCAAGTATTTTATTGAGATGTCTATTTCATTTTATTGCATTAATTTATATGAGTCGAATATACTAGGGATTTGTTGAAATTTCGCCTCTTATGTGCGTTGGCTTTAGCTTTCTTGTTATTAATGGAATTCTATATATTTAGATGACTTTTGAGTGGTCACAATAAAATTGTGGCCATTGTATTAGAGGAAGTTCAATTGGAGGGAAAAAAGGGGAAAAAAAAAAAAAGAAAGGGATTATTTTAATCTGAACACGTGAGGGATCAACGCCAGAAAATCAAGTCAATGACCTGAAACTGGTTTAAGGTGTTATCTCGCAAAAAATTTGGTTTTAAATGTATATTCATAAGAAATTTTTTATAAGGTGTTTTTTCAAAAAAAAAAAAAAGTGTTATAAAAGGTGGTTTCTGACAAAATTTCCTTTCTTTTTACCAAGTTTATTTTACATGAAGACAATTAGTATTGTTATTGCGTGCTAAGTTTATTGTTACAAAAACAATTAGTATACGTAGTACTACATATATTGATATATATACTGGCATACATAATGCTAGAAGCCTTAAGCCTAGAATATAAATACTTCATGCATAAATTTAAAATTTTAAAGAATGGATTTGTCTAAAAGTGGTTTTGGTTAATAATAGTGGTTTTGTCTTAAAGAAATTTTAACTATCGTAGTCTTCTAATGGATCTACTATTTTTATTTTAATACTAGTATTTTGATTTTACAATATGAGTATATGAAATATGACTACTTTATGGCTTTATGCCTCTTAGAAAGTTATAATATTGACTATCAGTATTTGTACATCTCATTTTCTACTAAAAAAATCAGACATGATTAATAAATTTCAATAAAATAATGACTATCAGTAGTATAGCATATACCATCGGATCAAACAATAGCATAAGCATGCAAGGAGATAAGTTGATAGCAGGTTATGATGAAATTGAATTTGTTGATACATGCTTTCACAATGCAAGGCAACAATGCTTATTATTTCATTGTGTGCTTCAGTACGGAAAAAATCTTGTTAATCAAGCAACTGTTACCTCGACTGTCATGTTGCGTGAAGCAGGAGCCAACTCCTCGGCAATACTCCTTTCAAGTGATTTCTGATCAGCTGTAGGTGGAACCCGAATGTGAATACCTGCTTCAGCTTCAGAAGGTTGTACATTCATGACAAATCCCTTAGAGACAATAACAAAATCACTCTAAGAACAATTGTATCTTAGGCAACTGTTATCTAATGATTCTCATCATTGAGCATCAGACCCGAGAACACAATAAAGACACTGAGTTACATTAGGTGTTTGTGTGCCAGCTCTCAAATATACCAAGTTCACCGAAATCACCTCTACGTCAGTTTTCATTCCAGCTTTTAGCATATCAAACTGCGAAGCACGAAAACCCCTGAACCCTGATACTCTCAACACTCTTCATCAAGTTCTCCATTGCAGTATTGTCATACAGCTTTGCCCCATGCCCAGGTGCCCCAGTAGCCTTGATAACCAGCCACATTGCCGACCTCTCCCCATTATACGCCAAATACTTCTCATCTGGTGAAGGTATTCCCTCATCCAGCACAAGGCCCACAGTCATTTTCTCAAACACATTAGACTCGGCCAGCTTTTCAGCCCCATCGCGTCCCCCAATCTCTTCATCTGGCACATATGATAATTAAATAGTACGAATTGGCTTGAAACCAGAATCCTTCAGCTTCCTAATAGCTTCTAAGTACTGCATTCCCACACTTTTCATATCCTGTGTGCACAGCATACATGGTGATCAACATCTATCATATACTCACAAGTCATAATCATATATATTTATAAGTAGAAATGATGTACATAAACAACAGGATGCATCTTATATTTCACTCTCAAATTAGAATCTTTCCACAACATCATACTATTTTATATATATATATACATATTTTCATAAAATAGATTTTTCAACGATATTATAAATCAGACTTTACAATTCAAACATATTAACCCTGATATGACCCAGTTCTTTTCCATTGAACCCCCATGCCAAAAAGGCACACTACCAAAAAACAGAAAGGTAATAAACTTTCAATTTGCTACTTTGATAATCATAAACTGCAATCATACCCTTTAATCAATTTGCATGAATTATTCAACACAACTTACCAAAAAAAAAAAAATATTGATGAAAATACTAAGAATTAAATTGGATTAACACAAAATCAAACCAACAACAATTCCTTGATCCAAGCAATTAACAAACACCATAATCAAAACCTAAACCACTATTAAATCAAATGAACCAAACTGAAAACAAACCAAAGTCCCCACAGTGCAGCTGCACAGGTAACAGTAATCAAATTGACAGAATAAACATCCCAGCTCTGAAGATCTTTGAATGTGAAAATCTCTAAAAGAAGGATATCTAGTAAAATGCAATGTGTTTCATGCTTATCAAATATTTAAACACTTCAAGACGAACCAGGCAAAGAGAAAAAAAATAAGTATTGAAAATTTTCAAAAAGTAGCATACTGAGCAGTCTTGAAGCAGAAACTGGCAGTACTTAGAGCAACATAAGACACTAATGTGTTGATCATATGATCAAGATGAATTGATGGCCATGCAGATAAAAGGCCAGTGACCCAACAGTAGAAGTACAATATTTACTGCAGACAAGATGATCCTGTATTTTCATATTTTACAATGATGAATGTAACACTACCTCCGTTTTTTTTTTGTTTTTTTTTTTTTTTTTTTTGTTTTGTTCGACTCAATGCAGATTTGTAGCTTAAGGAAAAAGTTGAGTGGTATAAGAAAAAACAAGAGAGAGTGTAAAACGATGGGTGGGTGTAAGATAAAGTAGGAGAGAATGTAGAAAGTTGGGAGGGTATAAGAAAAAATAAGAGTATTGAAAGGTGTCAATATTGTTAGGAAAGAGAGTGAGATGATAAAGAGGGTATACATATCTCAGTCCTTCCTTGTGAGATTTATTTTTATGCAAAGTTTATTCAATCAACACCCATTTACTGGGTTTAGGAAGCAGCATATGTAGGAAACTGGTAGGATTGTCACACATCACATTAAGACTCTATTTGGATTTTTAAAACGTTTTTCCAGAAACTTTGTATGATATTAGTATTGATCAATGCTAAAAATACTTTCTTGGACATATCATCAAAGATGTTACTACTTACTTCATAGATAGGTTCATTTGTCAAAAATCTCACTTATAAAGATGTCAAATCAACTATAGAATAGGCTATCAATCAATCAAAGCGTTAATCCCATAAGTGGGGTCAACTAAATTAAGTTGATTGTGGTATTAGAATAGGCTACCGTCAACTAAATTAAGTCGATTGTTATGCAGCGGGGTGAGTGTGCGGTAAAACAATGGCAGAAAAACCAAATTAATAATTCAAACCAACAAAGCTTATCATTATTACCAACACACAAAACATAAATAATCTTTGTAACCACCAAATTTTTAATACTAAAATCATCACATCAATCAAAATAAATATGACAGAGAATTACCAGAAGTAGCAAAGGAGAAATCACGAAATTCCATAGCTTCTCTAGGAAGATTGGTGCACATAGAGCTATAGAGGCTAGAGTGAACGACTTTCCTAGTTGGCTCGAGTCAAAGCGGGCCAACTCAACCTCCAGTGAGTATACCCAGCCAACCTTGGTCTCCACCTAAGTGGACCCCACACTCAAACAGCACCCCTTGCGACCTTCCCTTTAAAGCTCCCGGGCCGCCACTACTCCTCCTTTATCAAAAAATCAGTTCAATTTTTCAATTGAATATGAGAAAATTACTTCATAAGATCAGCCAAAACAAATCAAACAAAATCGATAAACTATAAATCCAAACACTTGTAAAATGAACTTGAAATACACACAAAAAGTAAGTCCTACAGCACAAAAGTTTCTTTTTGGATAAGCACATGCATAATCATAATCAACAAGTTTTTCAATTTGCTTTTTTCTTATTCTAATTAATGGAAAACGAAAAGATTACCAAGTACCTGCATTGCGATGTACCATTCCTCTTGTGTATCAGCAAAGATTGCAGCACGTTCATTCCTCGAATTTACAAGTTGTGCCAAACCAGAAGCAAAACTACAGATTGCTTCAAATGTTTTTCCATGGGTAAGCCATTCATAATCTCCCAAGTGAAGTTTCTCAAAGGATTTCCCATCTCCTGTCACTTCAGTCTCCTTGGCAATCAGCTTTCTGGTTACAAGAAGGGGCTCAACTCTGTAAAATTCACATGACCTCTCAAAAAGTTCAGCGAGAGAACATCCCCAAAATATTTTAAATACCAAAAAACCAACTTTAAAGCACAAGGAAACCAGGAACACCATACCATCAAAACAAAATGACACAGAAAATTTAAACGTCAGATCAATTAAAAACAATCATACCCACATAAAATTAAACCCAAATTAAATCCAAAATACCCACCAAAATCAACAAAGAAAAAGCATAAAATTCAACCTGAGGGAAGGTAGAACTCTGAGCCCAAATTTAAGGTTGATAATTTGATGTCGATTGCCCTGATTATAACTTGAGCTCCATGAGTTGAATCATCCCATAACCTTAAATCATTGTAACTTAAATCTGTATGACCCAAATTTTATTCAGGAACTACAAGTTTAATTAAAAAGTTTATGCACAATAATCAGGGCAATCAACATCAAATTATTAAATCAAGACTTAATACCAACTAAACTGTTGAAAAATAGAGGAAATCTGATAAAAATTATTCTCATAATCAGCTATAACCTATTAAAATCGTGATAAAAACCTATCTCCTCACCCAATTCACTAAAACCCTAAACAAACTATATATAACCAATTGAAAAAAAAATATAATTATATACAAAGCATGAGCTCAAAGACAACGAAACAGTGGATTGAAGTTACAAACAAACCAAATTCATCAGAGTTTCACTACTCCATACAAAAATAGTTTGATTTTTCAATTGAAAGCAACGATCAAAGCATATCTCAAATCGGGAAGAAACAGAGAGAGAAAATTAGGTGATACACAGTAGATAAATTTCAAACTAAACAAAACCCTAAAAGCCAAACTAAAAAAATTAAGAGCGTACCTCAAAAGCTGCTTCAAAGGAGGAGAGAGAGCTAAGAAGGCGCTTCAATGGAGGATTCATTGTGCACACTTCAATAAAGGGGAGAGATAGAGCGTACCGTAGATGAGGAAAAAAAGCAACTCATAGGTGAAGAAAATGAATGGAAGAGAGTAAAATCAGGGAAAGTAAGGAAAAAGAAAGGGAAAAGAAATGTTGGAGATCTTGTGATGTGGAGATTCTGAAATTGAATGATCAGATGAAGAACCTGGTACTCAAACCTGAAATGAAACAACTATCTTCAATGTTCAAATCCATGAAGTTCGGTGAAGTATAACTTAGAGTAAGTATTGATTAAAGAAAAAGGGTGGAGCAAGAGATACAGAAACAGAGAAATATGGCTGCACTGGTCATTGAGCAGCACGGAAATTTTTTTCCAGTATAATAATGGTACAGTATGTATCGCAGGAGCATTTAGCAGTAAGTAAACCAATTATCATTTCAACAGCAGACTTTAAACATCAAAAAGATCGAGCATGATATGAAAGTTCAAGTTACAGTAGCAAGATTTCCCATAGAAATGTTTGCAGTATAAACATGAACATGAACATGAACATGTCCCGTCAATAAACCAATGGAAATGGTTTGTGTCTCTTAGCACAATCTCTCTTCCAGTAATCCTAGAAATAATCTTGATTGCTGAATGACAATCACCACAGACACGAAGGTTTTCCACAACTTTAATGACATAACCCGGAGGAGTGCTAATTAAGCCAACGCAATAGCAAGCTTCTCACTGTGATACTTACTTAATAGCTCCCTATTTATCAAACAAAGTAAATTCTGCAGTTGGTGCGTAACTAGCTGCTTGCAAATCCTTGCGCAATTCACCTAATTTCTGCGAATCTGACCAGACATAGGATGTCACTTGTCACCAACTACAAACTTGTGAACATACCATCCATTTTAATCAAACAGTACCCAAGTATCTTTTCAATCCCTCGTTCAGTCACTCTTATCCTAATTCTTTCTGCATCACGAAACTTACTGTTTACTCAGTAAATAATTGACAAAAGAACATAATTACTTGAGTTCTAGGGTTCTAATTGGACTAATTTTTCAAATTCATGCTCAGCCAAATTGTTATTCCGATTTAAGCTGCATCCATCAAGCAACGCTGTCTAAAAAATCACATCTGGTTTTATGGGCATTCTTCGAATGAATTCATGAGCTTCTTGTAATAATCCCCAATGACTAAGAAGTTTAACTATACAGCCATAATGTTCTGTGTTGGGAATCATGGAAAAAACACGCTCCCTGCTGAAGTATTTCCACCCCTCATCAACAGGACCAGCATAGGTACAGCCAGAGAGCAGGCCTAGGAAAGTACTACCATTGGTTGGAGACCAAATTTCACCATCTGGGCAAAAAGACCAAATGCAACTTTAGCATGCCCATTCATGAATAGGCCAGATATAGTAGCATTCCAAACTACAACGTCTCTCTCCATCTCTTTAAAAACTTTCCATGCAGAGTTAGAATTCCCACATTTAGCATACATGTCAATTATGGTTGTTCCAAGAGGAAGATTGGTTACCACTTCTTCCCACTTAAGGGAGTTGATTGCCCGCTCTCCCAAGTTCATTGCTCCAAGCCTTGTACAAGCATGTACCACGGCAACAACGGCATTGCAATCAGGCTTTACATTCTCTCTCTCCATTTCAAAGAACATGCCTATTGCTTCCTTTGCAAAACCATTTGCCTCATACCCTTGAATCATAGAAGTCCAAGCAACTACATCCTTTTCAAGCATTTGATCAAAGATGCCCCGTGCTTTGTCCATACATCCACACCTGGCATACATGTTAATCAACGAGGTATTTAGAACCAAATCTTTTTCTAAGCCATTTACATTAACATACCTGTGAATCCACTCACCAAATTCAAGCGCGCCCAACTCTGCACAAGCACAAAGAATCATAGCAAGAGTGAAACCATCTGGTTTCAAACCATTTCTCAAAAATCCTCTAAACAAGCTCAAAACTTCAGAAAATTTCCCAACATCATGATACCCATTAATAATAACATTCCAAGAGATTAAAGCTTTTTCCGGCATATTATCAAACACTTTACGGGCATCATATATATTCCCACATTTTGAGTACATGGATACCAGACTAGTATTAACATACACATTTTTATCAAAACCCAATTTTACAACAAGGCTATGGATCTTTAATCCCGACCGATAGTCAAAAATTCTAGCACAAGCTTTCAAGGCTAATGGAAAAGTGAATCTATTGGGCAATATGCTCTTTGAACGCATAGATTGGTAGTAACTGATAGCTTCGTCAAATAAGTCATTTGAAACCAACCCTTTAATCATTGTATTAGAGATAAACATATTGGGATTATTGGTTCGATTGAAAAGAAATTTGGAATAATGGGTGTGGCCAAATTGAGTGTAATATCCCAAAAGGGTATCAAGGAGGTGATTTTCTTGGCTTAACCCAAGGCGTAAAAGGCGTGCATGGGCTTGTTTGAGGTGCTCAAAGGATCTGAAGCCAATGTGGAAACAACTTTTCAGCTCCAAAGCTTTGATGAGAGAAATGGACGGTCGAACTGCTGGAGTTCCTGCTAAACTCATCACCATCTCCTTTGTGTACCTTTCACCAATATGCATACAAAGATCATCAGCTGTGGCACAAATCAATTACTGTGCTTCAAATAATGAAAAACACACCAATGTCACCAAACATCGAGTCCAGGAGAAGAAACCATACCTTGGAATCAATTGCAAGTTGATCCTTCCATCAACAATTCGAACTAGCAAACTTTCTTATTCTTACAAAGGACGCAGAAAAAGTCAAGTTTGCAACATTTAACTCATGAGAAGAAACCTTCAAGAAAAAGTATGAAATGAGATTACCAATTAGTTCCTGAGTTTCCACTTTCAAACGTAAAAATTTCTGACTCCAACAACCAAAACATTTAAATCATTTTTACCTGTAAAAAGTTTAGCATCATTTGTACACTCTTTTAGAAAAGGTATTATCTTTGGACCATGTTTCCCCCTAAAACTAACAGCAATAAAGTTAGACTCAGACTACTAAACTAGTGTTGAAGTAATAAAGTTTAAGGTTCCATATGGTTATACTACTTGAACTGGGCATTAAGCCATAAACAATTAAAAGTATTCAATTAAGTCTAATTGAGATTATCTTGAGTTGACGATGAAATTGATAATAGCCTAGTGATTAGCAAGAATGGCAACAAGAAGCACTTTGCGTAACCAACAGGAACCTGCTTCCCACCACGCATAAATGCTGAAAACAAGTTATTGTTATTCCTCTTATTCATCTAAAGTACAAAGATTAAAAACTTTATGTCCTACATAGTACTTAAAAAAGATTAATATCAAATTAATGAATTGAACAAATGACAAGCACGACAAGTGAAACAACTATAGACTACTGATAACAAAGTAGGAATCCAAAGATATATCATAGCATAGGAATATTAATTGATCATTGAACAAAAGAAATCATGAACACACCTTTAATATTAAGCAATGAACGCAAACAAGCTCATCTTGTCTTCCATTCAAATATTTCTTAAACTGCATATAAACCAATCGGCCCTGAAACACTAAACTGCATATAAACCAATCGGTCTAACACTAACCAAATCAAAATCCAGAACAAGCTCTCTCAACTCGAAATTTAACAGCTCAAATAATCTGAAATTAAACACTAAATTACTAACACTGTAACCAATTCAAGAGCAGTTTAGTTGAGCCATTATCACACAAGCTCAAAGTATAAATCTCAAATAATCTGAAAAGTTTCAATTGCAAGGCAAAACCCAAATTACTAGTATTGGATTTCATTATTTAGTAGTAGTTAGTATTAGAAGCACAACCTAGCAAATTACACAAAAAAATAGCCAGTAATTAACTAGTTTAGGCATGAATTCAACATCTATTAGTCCAATTTCAAGGCATAAAGCATGATCAAAACTACAAATTAAGAATTAAATACCTTCGCAATGTAAAAATTAAGAAAAAGAAATTCAATTAGAATTCAAAAGAGCTAGGCAATGCAAGAAATTACCTAGTGATTAAGGAGTGAATGAGTTGAATTTGTTGAAAAGTTTAATAATACTCTAAATCCTTTCTTCTCAACAATCTTTGGTTGAGTTCTCGTAATAATTCGAAGTAGTATTATTTTCGAAGGCCCATTACATTTGGGTGTATAAAATTTTCTAAAAATATAATTTTGGTATGTAACTCTTACCAAAAATTTTAGTTAGGTTTGCCTTTTGGTTGATTTAATTCTCTCCTTTATTTTTAGGACGTATTTTGTATGATTATAGCAATTTTAATGGCAAGCTCATTTGATAATTAACTTGTCATGCCACATAAGCTTGTAATCTAATTATTATTTTAGCTACTTTTGCTCCAATGGCTAGCTATTAGCTTAGTAAAAGTTGTTAGATAGAAAATACATGGAAAGAGCTTAATTGGTGCAATGAGCATTTTATTTTGGCAAGTTTAATTCCCAAGCAAAGCTAATTTGCTTAGTCAAGTTAATTGAGTTTTCTAGCTCCAATGGTCAAGCTAGTAGATAGGGAATTATTGAAATTACAAGCAAGTCCCTACCTACAACCATTGGAATTGCTCTTATGTTGTATGGGTGGCCTTGCCACGTTTCATTCCACCGGAGTCATTTATTGTTTGTTTTCTCAGGGCCTAGCCATTCGTGTGCACCAAAAAAAAAAAAAAAAAAAAAAAAAAAAAAAAAAAACTATATCTCTATTTAAAAGTGTCATTTCTTGTTTTGGAGAGATCCATCATCCACTAACTTATATTTCGTATTTTTATACACTTTTAATCAACAAAACTCGTTTAATCCTACCATATCTTCTATCTCTTCCTCCTAAAACAATATGGAGTTATATATTTCTACTATACTTTTTTCTTTTTCATTGTAATTAACAATACCCCACCAAAGAAAAGGGAAGCTTTTTAGCATTTCTTTAATTCACTCCTACAAGGCTAGCTACAATCAATGTCAACCATTCCTTCTAAATTGAATCTTACAAAATTTGGGTTAATAATAAGTTTTAACTCTATTTTTTATAGTATAGGGGATCCTTCCGTCTCTATTAATGGTGGGGATTCATGAATCCTCTTAATTCTTGTCTCTCATTCTCTCCTTTTGACACATCATTTCTCTTTCTTCCACATCATTTTCCACTATCTCTATTCTCTTCCTCTTTTTTTTTTTCCACAACAAAGGGGATTCATGAATCCCCTTCCTTTCTATTTATGCCCCACCATCTTCTATTAAATTAGATATTTGCAAATTTAATATGACAAATTATTATAATTAGATTAATGACAATTTTAATATATTACAAAAATGTACAATTAATGATAATTTAAAATGCATAATTAGTAAATAGAACGGTCATCACACATATAATAAATAGTTAAAAAGGAACATTGCAATACATTATGTAAAAAGACAATTCATGAAATTCGGAAACATAAAAATACATTAAAAGCTGATAATTGAAAAACGAGAAACTAAATCATAAATACGTTTTATTTTTAAGGTGAGTTGACAAAAGTGCTCCCAAACCTAGTCCATATATGTTCAAGCAAATCATTCTTCAAAGATGTATTAATTGAATATGAGTGAGATTAATAGGAAAAGGACAGAAAATATGGAGAAAATGAAGATTTTGAAAATATGGCAAATTTAGGTTCATATATAGAGAAAAAAAAAAAACGTTGGTGTTTTTTTTTAAAAAAAATAAGTTACCGTTTTTTATTTTTTTTTATTACCGTTTGAATAATTATAACCGTTGTAAATGTCAACCAATTAGAAAACAACAAAATGTCAGCAAAAGCAAGCAACACGTGGGCCCCTGCCAGCCTAGCCGGCCAGCAGGAAGCTGCCACGTGGCGCTTGCTAGTCCAGCCTTTTCTTTTAACTTTTTTTTTTGTTTTTTTCCCCACCTTTTCCAATCCTCTTCTCCATTTCTTCTTCCTCTTCCCATGGAGCATTCACCATCTTCCTCTTCCTAAGAGGATTCACCATTTCAACTCTACAATCAAGGGGATTCCTCTTAAGAGAAGAGAGAAGGCTTAGATGAGGGTGAATCCCTACCATTGTGCATGCTCTAATTGTGGATACAGATTCAATTAATGGGCCCTTTTTGTAGTGTTTTAAGATCTGGGCTTTGTTTTTTTTTTGTTTTTAAAATGAAAGGGCTTTAAGTTTGTTAGTCGTAACGAAATTGTTATCCTAGAAATAGGTGTACCAGGCCCATCTTTCAAAAAAAAGGTGTACCAGGCCCAAATAACGGATTGAAGCCAAGAAGCGTCGCAATCGGCAACATAACGATAGTAAGCTTTAGAAACTGAAAAGCTTTGATACGTTGGGGATTTGAACGAAAAGAGAAAAAATATTAAACTTTTGGAAACCTTTTTACATGATACAGGACATGTTCGGCAAAATTAGTTTATTGTGGTAGTTGATACATACTTAATGTTTGCTGCGATCCTGTGGCTGTGATAGTAGATGTTTACTATCGATGAGTAAATGCTAGGGAAAACTATTAAAGTAATAGTAGTTTTGTTAAGTGTTTAGCACAATTTAGTTTTATATGTTGGGTGTATTTTTAGGTTGTATTTTGAAATTTAAAAGGCTAAAACTCGTAAAATGGATATTTTAGACAGTTGTATTTAACAAATTTTCTAGTGGACTTGATAGAAAAACAATGGATTGCAATTGCATCCAAGCAACTCCTGGCAATATATGTAGTCACAATTAACAAGTAAATATTCTTATTTTTTTGCACAATTGCCCAATTTGCCCAACTTCTATCTTTATCATCTGGAAATGGAAAGAGCCAATATGGCACGCAGTAAGTGCATAAGACAAGTAATTCTTAATTATGGAGTGACCTAAAATCTGCCTTAATTGAAACACTAATTTTTTGGGATAATACTACGTGTAATTATACAAGTATTTCCCATAACATCCCATTAAATAAACACTAGCATAGTGCTCGTGCGATGCACGTTTTATAAATCAACACCGTAGGGAAAAAACAAATATAATTCAATTCGTAATAAAAGGGCTCATTTACTAATGGCCGATACAAAAATAAAGGAACGTAATTTGAATAGTATTTTAAGTTATTTGTATTTTTTTTATAAATTCATTTTATTAATTGAAAAATAAATGAATATTGCTCTGCATAACTATGTAAGAGAAGTTCGTTAACTCATTCATTTCCTATCTCGCGTAGAGAAAAAAACTAAAACTTTCTTGTCATACCTACCGCTTCAGTTGCTAAAATCTAATACGAAGTACATGTTTTACCTGTCGTACCGTATTCACAAAAATCTTTAATTATTATAATAAATTTAGCATAAATTTTCCTTGGAAAATATTTTTTTAACTTTTAGATGTATATTTCTTAATCTAAGTTAATTTAATTTTACATTAGGTTTGTATAGTAAAATTTGGAAACTCTATATTTATTTAAAATTACATTAGATATGTAGTCTAAAATTACATAGAATGGAAAATATTAATTACAGCAATGGAAAATATATGAATCAATATAATCACAAATATATTATATGATTTGGTGAATATTTTGTGTATAACTTATAGTAGATAATTTATGTCATTGGCAAAAAAAAAAAAAGTAAAAACTGTTAAAGTGGAGAAAGATTAGAGAAAACGGCTTAAGCCTTGTATTGATATTCACGACAATATATATAGTACAATACAAAGGATACCTGACTTTCCTAAAACTTCTAAAAGATATACTTCGTACATGCTAAATATACATATTTATCATAAAACCAACCGACTCATATTAAAAATAGGGGAGGGGATTTTGGAGGGAAAAAACAGCACCAGAAAATGACACGTGTCATTCCGGGTGTCTGTTTTATTATTATTACTAGATGAAAGCCCGTGCAATGCACGGTTTTTTCATCTAAGGTTTTTAATTATTTGATTTATTGTGTTTAATAATTTCAGACAAAATTACAAAAGTTTAATTTTAATTTTTTTTTTTTACTGTAAGTTCTTCAATGAGCAGACGATTTGCTGCTCTTCTAGTTAGAGAAGGACTTAGACCTACCGGTAATAATACTGATATTTCATCCGTTACCTAAAATCTTTAATGTGAAAAGATAAATTTTTAATTTTTTAAATAATTTAAATCCTAAATCATTATTCATTGTTTATGTTAGCAAAAAATAAAATTAATATAAATTAAATCTTTACATTTATATAAAGTAAATCAATATATTTACTAATAAATGAAAAATTGTTGCGAAATTGATCAAAAAATTGTGTATAAAATCAAATCTATGCATTGGGATTTTTTCATCATCTCCAATAATAATGAAAGTCATCCATATAATTAGTATACAACATCAAATCGTGTGCCATTTGCCTTAGATTTTTCTTACAATTTTTAAAATTAATTTGAAATAGTTGCATTAAATATATGTATAAAAGCCAAAAAATTAACTTGAATAGTTGCATCAAATCGAGTACTTTACAAATTAATTTCAACCATATATGCTTGACAATGCTCAACATAAAATTTCTTAGTAACTAAATTAAGCTAGTCAACAATTAGCTAGCTTCCACATTGTTATATTTTGTCTACAATGTCGTGGAGAATATACATCCATTACATCTTTAATCAAAAGTAGTATGATATGAATTGCATCAATGAGATCAAGACCACTAATACAATTAAAATGCGGTCCATCCATGTGTTCATGCATGGAACTTTTATTAAATCAATATAATGACAAAAATCAAGGCATTGGATTGGAACGATTGAAAAGTATCTAAAGAAGTAAACTTTTTCTTCAATTAATTTTGGATAAAAGTGTTGAACAAAGCTGGTGTTAATTGAGACATGAACGTATAATCACCCTATAATTAAAAATAAGAAATTAAGTTATTTTAATACTTGATTAAGCCACTTAAATTACAAATTTTATTTTTTTAATAAAATTAATTAATAAAAAACTAAAGAGGTTTATAAAAAAATATAATAAATGTAAATTAAACAATATATATATATATATAATAAAAAAAATAAAAATAAAACCTCCTCTTCCATTAGGACCATATCCAAACTTTTAAGCTATGTTGTTTACAGAAATTTAGTATGTCAAATAGGCGAGAAATTTGTACTTTGATTTTCCAATCATTTTTGCTCGAATTTAATTCTCTAATTAAATTAGATCTGCATTTAAAACAAAATTCAGTAAACAAAACATAAACAGATAATCGTTAAGTATCCCAAATAAATATTAAATACAATGTAAGTACTAATTACTAATTTAAATTTAAACATAGAATTTTAAAAATTATTCGGACATTAATGACCTAAAACTAACACAAAATTACTAACAAAAAATTCGCTTGATGGGGTTTTGTATTGATACAAATTTTGTTGGTGTCGTATGATGCGTTAGATGTGCATGTAAAAACAAAATTTAGTAAATAAAACATAAACATATAATCGTTAAGTATCCCAAATTAACACAATGTAAGTAATAATTACAAATACAAATTTAAACATAGGATTTTAGAAATTAAGCTAAAGATTACCCGACCATTGATGACCAAAAACTAACACAAAATTCACTTGATGGGGGTTTTGTATTGATACAAAATTTTGGTTGTGTCGTATGATGTGTCAATTTATAATGGTAGGTATCACAAATTTTGATTTAATTATAATTAACGAACAATTTGTATTTCTTATCATAAATACTATCAAAATTTATCTTATAATGATAGGTATCAAACTTTATTATAAGGTTTATCATTTAAATATTTTTTAGTTTTTTTTTTTGGGATTTCTTATACTCGTATTATTGAATTAATAAATTTATCTTTTCCTATATTTTACTTTATTTTTTTTCATTAAAATAATTTGATTCGTGGATTATAATCTACATGACATTAAAATTTTAGATATATCAAATCTAATTCGTTACTTTTATCTAGGTGGCGACATAATTTTTTAATTCAAAAATAAAATACAAATCTTTTCTTCTTATTGGTCGAAATAAGTATATTTTTTACGTGGCGCTTCGAATGCTCTCCAAAAATGCCTACTTTATTTATATATAATATATTAGATTATTATTATTATTATTATTATTATTGATTAATTTAAGGCATTTGTGGTTCATTTTATCTATTATTGACTTCAAAATTTGTTCTTATAGCTCATAATGACCACAAAATTATTATAAATTTTTTTTTTTTTTTTTTTTTTTGTGAAACGGATCAAAATAGGCAATATGAGTCAATTTACTTGCACGTAAATCGAGACTTTTTTTTTTGTTGCTAATTTCGACTTCAAATTTGATCTAGAAGGGCTTTAACATCCCCTTAAACCTTAAGCGAACAATTTTTATGGCACCCAAATATAAGTATACAAAACAAAATTGATTGAATGTTACAATAGTGAACAAATTAAAAGTATAGTGGTAATATGTGGAATCCAAAAATATATTGGGTATCAAATAAAATAAGCCCAAAGCACAATGGTACCAAATGAAAAATTCCTATGTATAACTATAAAAAACTGATGACATTACTAGAATTACAAATCATTATATTTCTCCACAAAAAAAAAAAAAATAAAAAAAAAAATAAATAAATAAAAATAAATAAATAAATAAAAATATTTAGTACAATCTAGCTAATACGTACAGCAGATACGTTACAACGATAAAACCTGTTTAGTTGGTTATTTTAATGCTTAATTAATTCTATCATCATAAAACTTGTGCTACAATACACTTAGGGCGTTTCCAGCCTTGTAGTTTACTTTGCCACATAAACTTTTAGGACAAAATGTTCAATTTCTTTTTTAAAGCTACAACACTTTTTGGCTACAAGGTGTTTCAAAATAAAATAACTTTGACCGCACTTTATATACAATATAAATAAATTAGTATGTGAGATCTTATTAGATTCCCCTTATTATAAATAATCCAAAAATCAACTTTTTAAAATTTTCATTTATACACAATCGAAGTTATTCATGGTCAAAAATATTCATTGGAGACCGCACAATTGCAAGGTGAGTCGAACTTTCAGGAACGGAGGGAGTATTATATTTTTTCTTTAAAATACTGAATTTTATTGAATTGGACTTATTTTTACTGAACTGGACTTTATTTTTACTGAACTGAACTTATTTTTACTGAATTGAAATTGTTGTTACTGAAGTGAAATTATTTTTAATTAATATTATTTTTTTAAGGTAAAGTGAACAAGGCCTAATTCATTGATGAGAAACTAATAAAAACGAACTATATATTATACTATCAACGTGACGTAAGTGACGTGAGTAATCCAATTCGATTTCAATGAGAAGTTTGATGAATTAGATATTTATTTTCTAGTCTTACAAAAATATTTATTTTGTAAATCTATAGGAATATCTAATATATAAAAGTGAAGAGAGATTTCGGATGATAAATTATAATACTTTCCTAAATTACTCATTATCAACTTTTTTATTTTAACTACCATCCTACAATTTTTTTATTCGGTTTCAAAATTTTCTCTCTTATTTCTATTGAAGCAAATTCCAAGGTCTCCATTGATCAAGGCGACTTCTGATATCTTGATCCTACATAGGTAAGATATTTGTGTTCCTTTTTTTTTTTTTTTTTTTTTTTATCATTGAATATCAAATTCACAATCTAGGGTAATCGTTAATTTAATTGTCATTATTTTCAATTTAGGTTTATTATAAAGTCAGATTATTGAACCATTGGTTACAATTACCGAGCTTATAAAGAGCGATTTTGTTGCAAGAGAAAAATATTACACCGTGACCTTTTAGCCTAATTTGATATTTAATTCGAATTTGTCTTTTAATGTTAGGATGAAACTATGAAATTGTACCTTTTCTCCCAAAAATTATGTAATTATTCAATATTAATTAGTTTATTGAAATTTATTTATCTGTTGTGCAGTGTTTAGGAAGTTAGAACAAGTATAATGGTAGCCGTTTTCCCAATCTACGGGTTAAACCACATCAACTCTGAAATTTTAAGTTACATTCTTATCGTCGTAATTATTATGGGTTTTCCAATAATTATATTCATGTTCAATCAACATCCCGTTTTGGAGTTTCGAGTCGATTCTCTTAATGTGACTTCCAATAAAGTATATAATAACAGTAGAGATTATTATTCAATTATTCAAGACAAGAAACGCGTAACAGCTGATTTGGACATAACTCTCACACTTACGAACAAGGGTGAAGAGGTACTCGATTTCGACCCCTTGCAAGTGTCATTAGAGTATCACCAAGATGAGATTCTTTCGTCGACATCAATTGTACCTTTCCTTCTACACGAGGGTCAACACCAGGTGCAATTTGGAATGCGGATCAAGGATGATGCACGCCTTCGAAACGAGACAGTATGTCGCAGGACTTGTGGGGTGAACATGTTGTCCAGTTTGGTCTAAAAGCTCAGGGTCACTACGTACGTTTGAGAGATAATTTAACGAAATGCGAGATCAAAGTCTTGTGCAATGACATAAAAGTTGGGTTTTCACTTGCAAACAATCTGACGAGTGGGAGTATGATTGGCAGTCCAATCCCTTGCAAATGGGAATCGATCTGTTTGTAACTCGATGCCGTTGTTCTTTTAAATCATTTTTTTTATTGGCATTTTTTTGTTCTTTTAAATCATGTTTTTGTTTCTGGCTACTAGAAAACAGCCTATTTTTGTATTTTCGACGGAAAAATTCCGTCGGAAACACCCTGAAATTATTTTTACTAAATTGAAATTATTTTTACTGAACTGAACTTATTTTACTGAACTGAAGTTATTTTTACTAAACTGAAATTATTTTTACTGAAATGAACTTATTTTTACTGATTTAGATATTATTTTTACTGATTTAATATATATATATATATTAGGTAAAATAATCTATTTTTGAAATTATGTAATTTATATAATTTATATATTTCAGTTTAATAGTTAATTACATTTGTTTTTTTATGCAAATAATTAATTATATTTGTTGAACATAAAATAAAACATTCTACAATTTATTAAATAAAAGTCAAACACACTGACACCATTATGATATATATATATATATATATATATATATATATATATATATATATATATATGATTATATAAGACTATTAAAATATATAGTTGATCATTAAAATAGTTTCTAAAGCAGCAAGTTGGAGTTAACGATCTCAAACCAAAAGACTTTAGCACAATTTATGACATGCATGAAAAAAATATTGTTAATTAAATTTTTGGTTTGAATTGTCAGTCAATTTTTTTACTACGTATATGTTGGTTAATTGCATGTAATTTACAAATAATTATAGCAAATATTGGTAGATTGATTGATCATATCAAGGCATGTGATATTTAAGCAAAAAAAAATATAACGATATATTGGTAGTATTGTATAGATCATGCTTATATAATCATATATGAATATCATATTTCAATATCTTATTGAATTTATTGTAATTGATTAAGTATGCTATTACGATGAATTTTGTTACCCTTTTATAAAATATACTACTTGTATTTACCAAATATCACCGACTACAATATTATCAATAAGACATAATATTTTATACTTGACAAAAAAAAAAGATATTATATTTTATAACTATACAATATGTGATAAAAGTACAGACAAAAGTGATGCATAAAAAAAATATATGTGAAGTATTAAAAAATCTTGTACGACAATATTTTGCAATATATGGAAAAAATAATTTACATAAAAAAGCCTAGTAAAAAAAAGCATCAAAGTACATGAACTTAAATTAATTTTGCTTAAATTATTATTGCTGAGCTTAAATTATTTTTACTGAACTGAAATTATTTTTGCTGAACTGAAATTATTTTTACTGAACTTATATTAATTTTACTGATTAAAACTGATTTTTACTGAACTAAAATTATTTTTACTTAATATTATTTTTTTAAGGTGAAGTGAACAGGGCCTAAATCAGAAGTACATTTTGTCATTCGAAGCACACAAAAGTTATTTTTTACTGAATACGAAATTCCTAAATTTGGAATGCCAATTGAAAAATACAATAATTCACCTAAGATTCTTAATACGGGAGAAACCATAGATAAAAATACAAAGTAGTTGTTGATGATTAAATGTCATCTTTGTACCCAACAAATCAACATCGATTTCATCCCAAATTAATAAAAATACCCCAAATTCAAATGTAGATATTTGTACTTTGTATGAAATTGAGTACTAAGAAATCAAATTAAAACATGGGAGATGCAGAGTTAGAGGCAAGGCAGTGTCTAATTAACCCAGAAAATGATCCATTACCAACTTCTCTTTTAAGGTGTTTGTATGTTGGTCACTTCTTATCAAGATGGAGTGCTAGGTAACTTATTTTTATATTTTTTTATTTTATGTGATATATATTTTGTGGAATTTTTGGTAGAAAGGTAATGTTAGTTTTACTTCATTGATTCTGTGGAATTTTTATTCAACTTGAACTAATGGGTTGATGAAAGGACAATTTTTTTTTGAGCAATTTTGTAAAAAGGGTGTCTTTGAAAAAGGGTTTTAGTGCAAGTAATAATGAGGATATAAAGGTTTCTTTCTGTCAACATTGTTTTGTTATCTTTCTGCATGTTTCCTTAGGGGTTTGACAAAAGTTGTGAAGTAGGTACTCATGAACCTTTTTGATTCTTAAATCTTCATTGATCTCCAAATTGTGTCATTTAGCATCTGATATTTGATTGTGAAGAGTACTTCACTTCTTTTTGGATATTATAGTGGTAACTCTAGGAGGATTAAATCGTCACAATACAGTCCATTCCACAAAAATCGATGCATCGAATAAGCTAGTGATTAGCTTAGAGATCAAGGTTGTTACATAAGAATGGATTTGGGTTTATGATCTTAATTCTTGACATAACTGGTGGCATAAATTTTGTGGGAATTTTTTAGTTTACAGGAACTGGGCAAGTCATTCAGACAATGATTACTGTGTGTTTTTTATGTTATTCTTTACCATCCTTTGCTTGGAGAAATTTTATGATAGGCATTTCTAATCCTGGATATAATATATTCGCTGTTGTAACTGATGTTTTAAGTTTTAGCAATGTTCTGGTGATCTGTCCTAGGAACTCTTGATTAATTTTTATTTTTGGGTGAGATTATCTGCAGAATGTGGGAATTCTCTGTGGCTTTATATATGATTAACATCTGGCCAGACTCATTGCTTCTTACGGCTCTATATGGAGTTGTAGAATCAGCTTCTGTTGCGCTCTTTGGTCCTATTATTGGGGAATGGGTGAACAAACTGAGTTATGTCAAGGTTTGTTCAACTCATCTTATTCGTGCTCAATGATTTATTAGGTTCAGTGGATGAATTATGGCCTAAAATTCAATGGCTAAGAATCTGATTTTGAATCAGTTGGGATTTGAGAGTTAATAATAGCAATTAGGAACATACATGAAAAGGTAGAAAAAAGTTGATTTTCGAAACTTCAATTCAGTGCAATTTGCAACTTATTCATCAAATGCAGCAGAAATAAATTTTTATCATGCTTTTCTGCTTACAGGTTCTTCAACTTTGGACACTGTCACAGAATCTGTCATTCATAGCTGCTGGAGTCGCAGTAATTGTTTTACTAGTCTACTCAAGTTTAAAGAGTATAATCTTTACATCACTTGTTTTGGTAACTTATCTCTCAGGAGCTGTTGCAGTGCTTTCAACCCTTGTAGGAACCATCTTGATTGAAAGAGAATGGTGAACAGAATTTATTTTTCAGAAGAGTGCATAACTACACTTCTCTTGTTTTTGCTAGCTTAGTAAGACAATCTTTATTATTACTTTTTTACTCGTCAAATTTGATTCAACATCATTTTAGATTTACATAACAGTATAACACCCTTTCAAATATTAAGATCATCATATAATAGAGAAATTTATTCATTAGCAAATACATACTTTTCAAACTTTCACTTGATGTTCAGTCAATTATATTTTTCTGTGCTTTTTATTGCTTAAGATTGCGCTTATTAAACAGTAATTCATCAAATTATATGCAGGGTTGTTGTGATGTCAGAAGACCAGCCTACTGGAGTATTAACAAAGTTAAATTCAGTTCTAAGAAGAATTGACCTGGTTTGCAAATTATGTGCTCCAGTGGTTTCTGGTTTTATTGTAAGCTTTGTATCATTGACAGCATCAGCTATATTTTTGGCCCTTTGGAACGTTGTTTCCGTGTGTGTTGAATACTGGTTACTTAGCTCTGTATATGAGGGGATTCCGGCTCTACATTTGAAAGATAGCAAAAGAAAGCAGATCCCATCTTCTGATCCTGAACCAAGCAAGTCTCTTTCTGAGCAGAACTCTGACTTGCCTATTGAATACAAAAACAACATTCCTTCTCCCAAAACCCAAAAATTTGGATGTTTTTCAATACTTCCTTGTCTCGGTGCTTGGAAAGTATACTTAAACCAAGAAGTGGTGCTTCCAGGCCTATCCCTGGCTTTGCTGTTTTTTACAGTACTCAGGTAATTTAAGTTTCTATGGCTACTTTACATCCTGGTCATAAAATTACAGAAAGGTGTTTATGGCAGAAATCCTAAACTGCTTCCAGAACTCTTCTAGAGTTTCTACAGTCAAGTGGTGATTATCATGAACTCAATGAGTGAAGCATCTTTAAGATAACGCTTTTGATTGTCTTGGGTTACAGTCTTTCAGAGAGAAATAAAAAAAATGACATACTTGTTGGTCTTCATGCAGCTTTGGTTCTTTGATGACTGCTGTCTTGGAATGGGAAGGCATAGCTGCATATCAGATAGGTATAGCCCGAGGCATAAGTGCTATTGTAGGAATAACAGCAACCTTTACCTATCCCATTCTAGAGTCGAAAATTGCAACTCTTAGGACAGGACTTTGGTCCATTTGGTCTCAGGTATGAGTACCTTTTTAATTATAAGAATACTTGCTGCCAAATCTTCAATTTTGATTATCTGTTTAAATTTGTAAAGTTTTCATATCATGTAGCATCATTCACCTTGTCTCTATCAGAAATGATAATTTGATACCATGTTAATGTGTTCTCATACACTTGTGATGCTTCATGCAGTGGTCAATTCTTCTTATATGTGTTGGTTCTATATGGGTCAAAAACAAGCTACCATCTGCATATATGTTGATGAGTGGCGTTGCAGCATCTCGTCTTGGATTATGGATGTTCGATTTAGCTGTCATCCAACAAATGCAGGTGATTATGCAACAAAATCTTTCTATTTAAGGGAATAAACAGGATCACTCACTGCAGAATATACCTGTTGTGGTTTCTGGCTCATGCCTTTCCACTAGATAAGCACTACTTTATGCTATTTTCACTTTTCAGGACCAAGTGCCAGCCTCTGATCGCTGTATTGTGGGAGGGGTCCAGAATTCCATCCAGTCTGCTATGGATTTGTTAGGTTATATCATGGGAGTAATTGTCTCTAATCCAGAGGTAACCGTGATTTCATCCATAACTTTGTATCTAAACTCTGATCAAACACGGAAATGTCAGTAGAACAAACTAAGTTAAAGATTAAGTTCACCTCATTACGTGCTCCCACCATTTCCAAATACTTCGGAGTCATTTTAGTTTTTCAAGCTATAGCTTTTATGGTAATGAAGTCTAAGCTATGCTGATATAAATTATAAATATAACAGTGTATGATGCTAGATTGGTTTTTTAAAAACAGTTTCACCTTATTATCTTTTCATAAATCATATCATTATATTTTGAGATGCATTTGGAACAAACTTCTAACTCAAAATCGAAAACAGACATTTGGTGTAGGCCTTAAACTTAGTCATAGTCTCATATATCACTTGTCAGTCTATGGGCACCTATATATCCTTCTGGTCTCGAGATTTTAATCACTTTCATTGTATGAAAAGTGCTATATCAGTGACCCAAAATTCATGGAGGTTATATCAGAAGTTTTGCAATGTTCATACCATACATAGCCAAATAGCCAACGAACCATTAGCCAGCAGGCTACAGACAGGGGGTTTTCCCTTGATCACTCCCCTCACCTCGGGTACTCTGGGGTGCCTTGCACACTAACACGGTAATAGTAACACTACTGAATTTGACTCTGATGTGATTATGACCTTGTTTTGCAGCACTTTTGGGTGTTGATATTGATATCCTTCGTATTAGTATCATTGGCTGCAATACTCTACACACTGCACATATGGCGTGTTCGGAAGCACTTATTTCACTTTGAGAAGCTATATGGATTAACTCAAAGATTTCTCGGATCATCCTCCTGAACTAATATTCTAGTTGGCCTAGTAAATTGTGATGCACAAATATCACATCATAAAATGTTTTTTTTTTTTTTTTTTTTTTTTTTTTAATAGCATCATAAATTGTTAGATAAAATCTAATGTTCGTCTTTATTTCTCCCTTTGTTCTTTTAAGGAAATTATTTGGTTATCAGATCTCCCTTTCTTTTGTTGACAGGTTCAAATGATCAAAAGTTCTGACGTGAAATCCATTTTGGTGTGCTAAAAAAGTAGTGATACAGCTACATTTTGCTTTGAAGGGGCTATTTTTATTTAACTTTTTAGTCATGGTATCAAAATTCCAAAGTATTTCACTATTTCAACTGGGAGATACATTATATGACGACATGTTTTGCTTATTTGCACTCATCTGCTAAATTATTATAGCATGCAGCTAAGTACACCGAGAATGATGACACTTGCACACATTAACAAACATGTGGCGTCACACTCGTGTAAAATGACTTGTGGTTGCTTTAGACCGTTTTCACCCGAATGCATAAAACAGACTCGTGTAAAATGACTTGAGGTTGCCTTAGACCGTTTTCACCCGAATGCATAAAACAGTTTGGTCGTATACTCGTATGCCCTCTTAAATCGATGACTAATGTCTAATGAATTAATGATGCCTGTTACTTTACCTCAAGAGGTATCTTATAAAACACAGCTTTTCCCTTTCGATTACCCACAGGATTTTTTTTCAAGAGTTATTCCATTTAATTTATATAAATACAGATGGACCCGTGAAATATATATAGGCAACAAAAGTTGCTTGAACTTCGTCCAATTGAGTAAGTTGCATTATTTTAGGAGATAAGAATTGCAAATTGCCAAACTTTTAATGTGCTCTCACATCTCGAGTTATTGTATGAAACATGAAAAAAAGTGCAAAGTACTTTGTGCTGTATTATATACTGAAGTATGCATTATGGCTCTATCCTATTCACTTTGTTTTAACTTATCTTTATATAATTAAGTTCAGGTAAAGATTAATAACTTTAAATGAGATAAGTTTTGATAAGAATTAATAATGTACATCCAAGCTCAATTTACAACTAGTATTACAACAAATATAAGTTCATGCATATTCTAATAAGATCATACAAATTTACATAAAATTAGATAAATAAAACGCACCTTTAGAATATTATGTAATAATCAATGTGAGGTACGTTTATTAATGTAAGATTCTCATTCAACATGGGTAATGTCTTGCTTAGAAACCACTAATGGCCTATGGATTAGATTAGTGTTATAGGCCTATATATGTCCTCCATGCTCCATTTAATGGGCCTACAAAGTCACACATATACAATCTATGTTTAGTGAGTTAAATATAAGAGGATTTAGTGATCCCATCAATATTAGGAATCATATTGTGCATGTTTGACATTTCTCAAAAATAAACCAGTTATGTGGTGTTCAAAATTCATTGGTAGAACAGAAGTAAAGAGGTACTCATAACATAGATATTGATAATACTGGTAAAGAGGCAACAAATCTGGTAGTGTTAGCAATTATCTTGTTAGGAAAGTCGGTGGATGCACACAACACATGTATCATTAATTAATTCTTGATAAGTTACACCCCTTTCATCCTTTTTACTTGGTTCATGACACTTTGTACATGATTTTAATTAAAAGAAAAAAAAATGAATGAGTGAGTATGTGACCCAACTCGAGAGAAATCTGCGCTAAAATTTTTGCAAAAAATAAATTAGGACACCCGAATAAGGATAGTTATACCAAGATAAGATTAGTAGAATTAGTTGGTAAATTAAGTTAAAAAGCTTCTCAAACACTTGTAAAACTAGGTAGTGAAGTGAGAGAAATTTTCTTCAAAAAGAAAACACTTGTTGGATGTTTTAAGAGGCGGCAAAACAAGAAAATAAACAAACAGATTCCCATCATTTAATTTTACAAAATAAATAAATACATAAATACAACCCAAATTCTTCCTTTTATTCAAAAATCTTCCCTTTTCATTTCTTTTCTTCTTCAACCCGGTCCCCGCCTCCGCCTCCGCCGCCGCCGTCGCTTACCGGAGAAATTGGGCGGTGCCGCCATGAATTCAACCTCCCCCCACCATTTAATTTCATGGTAATTACATTCTTTTATTTACTTTTTCAATTAAATTTCCTTTTGATTTGATGCTGTAAATTCGAATTTGATTATGAAATCTGCTCATTTAGTACCTTTTTAAATTTCTATAATTGCAACGATTGATGGATTACTTTTGGTAACTTCATATTTTTATTTAGTTTTTTATTTTCTAAATGGAGTAAATTTTTGGGTTTTTTGAATTAAATAAGTACACTAGCATGTGTGAAAGGTTGGAAATTTTAAAGAAATTATTATTTTTGGTAATAAATCAACTATAAGTATATTTGAATAATTTGATTTCTGGGAAATAGCCCTTTAATCTGTTAATTAACGAGGGACAAAAGGAATATATTTTTGGTGATTATAGTGCATTGCAGCTTTGAAGGGTGTTACAAGAAAATAAATTGGGGGTTATGCTGAATTTAATTCTTTGGCGGGTATTTTCTCTCTCCTAAAATTAGTTTGAATCATTATTGTTTGATTTTTTTTGTTAGTTTTATTTAATGGAATTGGAAGTTGGTTAGGTGGGTATTTACATAATGTTCTGAATTTTTTGTGGTATGTGAAATGGCTGAAAACACAAGAACCCTAAATTTGGAGAGTGATAGGGGTTTTTTTTTAGCATAAAGTAAATTTGTTGGGGCAAGCAAGAGTGTACAACCCTTTAAAGAGAAAATGAGGGTTTCTATTGTGTATTTGTGATTACATCGATTGGTTCTCAGTAGGTGATGCAATTGGACTTTAGAACATTTGATGCTCGGTTTTCTGTTGTTTTATTGATAATCTGGAATATCTAAGTTGCTTTGAGTGACTGATGGATGTCTTGCATTCTGTATTCAGGCTTTCCAGTTGTTAGTTTAAGCTGAGAAGTTTTTTTGGAAAGGTGATGGAGGAGCCTAGTCAATTGAAACGAGCACTGATAGATGCGTCAGCAGGAGCAATCTCTGGTGCTATATCTCGCACTGTTACTTCGCCTCTGGATGTCATTAAGATTAGGTTTCAGGTAATCAGTTTATAAATGTACATATTGTTTTGAAATCCTTTTTCCTCGTTTTTGGTGGATGTTGGTGATTTCTGTTAGCGTTGAAATAATCCGTGTTTGAATAAAAACTCAAATCATTGCAATCCTTGCTGTCACATGCTTAGTTTCTGGGAGTATATATTTTATTCAGCCCAGGGTTTGAGATTGTGTGAAATACTTTAGTTATGAAAATTTTCAGCCTATATAGTATTCCCCGTAATAAGCTTTACTCAACTAATGTTGATTTGAAGAGTTGAATGCAATTGTGCTGATGCCATGTAGGCACCTCTATGTTAAGTGGGGCAAAGGGAAGCATCATTAGCAATCCACCCCCTCCCCCCCCCCCCCCCCCCCCCACCCCAATTTTATCCATTTCTATCATGTTGATTGCATTATGTTGAGAAATGTAGTTAAGAAATTGTGTACCAAGGACTACCAATTCTTGGATTTCACAGTTTGTTGATGATCCTGCAAGAGAAGTCTGTAATTATTTGGTTTGCTTGGTATTTTTAGGCTCGTAAAATGACTCTATACTCAGTGTCTCTACTACTTACGGAGTATATTACAATTTTTAATGTGTCTGACTCTGGTATTACTTTTTCTATTCCTGTGTCCATTTTTACTTATCCAATATTTCGCCCTTCTTTTTCGCTTTAGAACTATTCCTTCTGTATCTGACAACTAAGAACCTGTATATACTTCGTATATGAATAGTTTATTCTACAACGACAAATGGATTTGTTGCTTTTATGTTCCACCAAGCATGAGAACTTGATGAGTAATACCAATATTTTAATTTCCCTTATTTTTTTGGCTTAGTGTGCCTAATTCGTTGTGGAATCAGAAGCAACAATTTCCCAGGTTTATGCTAGTTCTCTTGTTTTGTGTGATGTGTATCCATGCAATTGGGTCAGATATGATAACTGTGAACATGAATGTGCTAGGGATTAGTACGAAAACAGTAAGTAAACAAGCTAATTAGAGAGAGAAAATGGTGGCCAAGGGGGGGATAGTTGTATTATCAAACAGAGTGTTCAACAATACAGTGCCTTCATTCGAGAGGAAGGTGCTCTCCACAACAAACTCGACAATATATTTCTTAATACATTCCCCTTAACCAAATCCCCTATTAATACCCAAAATTAAGCAAGCTAACAAACTCCAGCTCAGCTAACACAAGGAATCAAAATAACAAACTAGTAACAAACTTATTCCAGATTACTACTTTACTCTCTCCTCCAAAACTGATTTCTTACAACTGTTTTCATGAATCAAGTATTATTTTTGGGCCTTCTTGCATATGTGAAACGAATACCAGGTTTGGGCTGATCCCTTGCAGAATGCTGATTCTTTTCGGCTTTCTTTACTGGTAAAACATATTTAGCATCTATTTTTCACAGGTACAACTGGAACCAACAACTTCATGGGCACTGCTTCACAAAAACATGTACGGACCGTCAAAGTACACTGGAATGCTACAGGCAGCTAAAGACATCTTAAGAGAAGAAGGACCACGGGTATGAACATGATCATCTCTTGTTGCATGATGAATTTCTTGTAAGACTATTGTCCCAATTTTACGCTAAAAAAGTGTGGAATAAAGAGCTAGAAAGTTTTAAAGATGCTTTTGATAATGATGCCTGTGGTCTTAGGAACAATTTTCTCAATTAGAAAACCATATTATATCTTTTGAAGTTATTGAACAATTATCAGAGTTTCTCTTCTTTTCGTTATCTCTTCTCCATTTGTAAGAAAGGGAGATTATGGGAATGTGGGATTTGTTAACCTAATTTGACTAATTATATCAGGGATCTATGGGGAAAGTAGTATATTAATTTCCCTGCTTTGACCTTGTGATAAAAATAAAGATGAGAATAGGTTATCAAATTTTGACATCTTCATAAGGTTGCTTCTTGAATTTTTAAGATCTCAGTAGTAATTGATTGTCCTTTTTTTTTTGTTGGAAGTGGTGATCTAGGTTACAGAACAAAGTTCTCTCTGTAATTTCGTTACTTTTGTTTGTCTAGTCTGCTTGGGTCCACTTGTTGAAAATATGTTGTAATTTGGTTGATTGCTGTAGGGTTTTTGGCGCGGGAATGTCCCAGCTCTGCTCATGGTTATGCCATATACGTCCATACAATTCACAGTCTTGCACAAGTTTAAGACATATATGTCTGGCTCTTCCAAGGCAGGTTTGTTTGCATCTACTCATATATGATATATTTCTTTTATTTAATTGGAACATTATTTAAAGTCCGCAGTCAATGCATGACACTGACAAATTGGTATATCTGAGGTTTGCTAGATCATAAACTAGAAAATGGTGTTTAGCTAGCTTAAAAATCAAGTTTTTTTATGGGATTGTTGCTAACAACAGATTATTTTCAGGGGTTTTTAGAGTATGCTATTGTATTGCTCTTGTATCTGCAGTTCTCATTACTAAGGTTGTCTGTTATTACAAATATAAATGTTTAGCTAATTTCAGTATGGAGTGTGTATTACAGCTTAAGGAGGGCAGAGTCCCTACAAGATGAGATCACAAATATAAATGAAAGTAAAGAGAAAAATAAACTAACAAACTAATATATCTTAAGAAGATCAAGCAGGAACTGTTCTTGGCATCTCCACTCCAGCTATATCTTCATGGAGGATACGACCCAAATCTAGAGGTGGAATTCGGATAAGTTCATTTGTGATATTCCTTTTTTCTCTTATTAGCCTATTAATTCAGATAAGTCTTAGACGTTTGGCGGGAAGGTATATTTTAGCCTATTACTTCCAAAAAATTACAGACTATAGATTTTTCCAATCAAAAGTTGTGGTGGATTAATTGATACTTGCTACTCCGTATAGCTTTTCATTTTTTCTTGTCATTTTAATCGAGTGGCATTGTTTTTTTTATGTCGATGGTAGGCTCTAAATATTGTATGTTTTCATTTGTGATGTGAAGTACCACTTTGAAGTCATTTTCAGATTCTACCTTTATGTTTGGAGCTGCTTAAATATTCTAATCACTCATGATATCTTAGATTGCGTGGCTTACTGTTGTCTTTCCTGATTTGCAGAAGACCACATCCATCTGAGTCCTTACTTATCCTATATAAGCGGGGCTGTTGCAGGTTGTGCAGCCACTGTTGGATCATATCCATTTGATCTTGTACGCACCATATTAGCTTCACAGGGTGAACCAAAGGTATATTTATCGTCGATGAGAATGTTTTCTTTATATGTATCAAATTGGCTTCAAAATTTTTTTTTTCTTTCTTTTACATGTATTCAGACAACACAAACAATTCAGGTCTAGAAAAGTCTACAAAAACCTTCTTTGCCTTTTACTGTTGGAGTTCATGCTATGAAAAAGGGTTCACTCCACTTAGATCATGGTCCTTCAGCATGCAGACTTTGAGATTAATTGGCCTGCCTGTTATTATTGAAATATGATATTTGTGTGCTGTGATTTATGACACCTCAGTGCTCTCAATATTAGTATTTGCATCAGAGTGTACTATTGTAGGATTAAGATCAAATGGAAGAAAGACTCACCAAAAATGTTGATAGTGATGTGTTATAATTTTTTTATAACACGTTTTTAAAATAACATGATTTATGAGCTCTTTAAGATTATACAACTAACACATTCTTTTGCAACAGATATGTTTGAGATTTATAAGATTATGTATCAACTCATTAGCCTCATATATTAAGTTCTAGGCCTTTAAATAGCTATAATTTGCAGGGTTGTTCACATTAGGATCCTAGCTAGGAATATAATATTGCCTCGAGAATTGTTTAGATAAAAGATTTACATGAATGATATATGTACATCAGTAATTTCAGCAAGGTAATATAAAAATGTTAATAAATCCTGCGTATAACATGTAAATTGCTTTGTATTTTAGCCTATTGTTGTAGAATAAAATTTAATCGCATTAATATTCTAACATTTCGATTCTGTTTATTTAAGTTTGTTCAATTGAAAGATCCTGAGACATTAAGGTTGTAATAAAGATTAGGAATTATTGCCTTTATCTAGATCATAGAATGTGAATCACAAGATGTGGACCAGGATTCAAAACCTCAAACTGGAGGTTGTTGAGGTACAGTTGCTATATTATTGCATAATCTGTTGGTAATATTAATGTTGCAACTTGAGAGGCTGCAATAGTACAATGTGTTAGTTGTTTTACACTCCCTCCATTTCACTTTGTTAGTCCCATATACTATTTTGGGCATTTCAATATGATATACCCATATAGAATATATTCCTAATAATTATTATAGGGTGAATAATTTTCATAATCTGTGAATAATAATCTAATTCGGTGTTTAAAGAGTCAAAAAATTCTAATTGGTTAATATATGCGTTAGTGGATTGCTGACATGGCAAATTCTTCCAATCAAGATTTATTATAGGCGATTAAATTATGGCCAATTCCCATAAATAAACAAATAAAACAGCAAAAGACAATTAATTACAAAGCTCCAATTAAATTCCAAATTATAAGGATTCCTCGTTTTCTTATTTTAAGTGATTGATTCCAAATGGAACTAACAAAGTGAAATGGAGCGAGTACTATGTATCTGTTACTCAAATGTTGCTACAAGTGGCTGGTGTGGCGGTGTAAGAACACATCCTAATGTCAAATACGTCAAGAGCTCAAAACTTAAAAATTAGGAAGTGGAAAACTTTCCTATAATTTTTGGTGTAGGGACTTCACATTCATTTTTCATTTGTGCTTTTCTCATAACACATACATACAATTACACACTTGAGGTTTGCATTTTTCTTGTTAAAATAAAGACGTAAGTCCATTTGTGAGCATCACAATTTTTTTTTTTATTTTTCCTCATATGGTCTAAAGATGGCCCGAAGCAAAGCACAGCACACAACTGTACTTGCTGGCCTAGGCCACTTTTTCGGGGAGAAGCACACCATGGCACTGTCTGGGTGATCCTTTTGAATATTTCAGCATAGCACATAGTGAGTGGGCTCAGCTGTGGGCCAGGCCTAACCAAGCCCAATGTAGGCCCAGATCCATGTTTAATCTTACCCTTCCCCTTTTACGTTTTATATTCCATGTATATGCTTTTACCATATAGAAACACATCATCTCAACTATGCCAAGACTCAAATTTTTTGGATTTGGAATTCTTTTCTAAAATTGTATATGAGTGCAGGGACTCTACATCCACTTATCAATGTTTTCATTTTTGCTTTTCACATACATATACATACTATTGCACAAACACTATAGACTTGTTTACCTTTTCTTGTTATTATGATCCCAAGCCCATTTGTGAGCATATATCACAATTATTATCTTTCTTATCTTACCCTCATCATTTACATTTTTTATTTTTCTTCATGTAATTCCATGTTTTTGAGGTGTATGGAATTGAATTGACATCATGGCATGAGGCAAAATGAAGAGTTAAAACGTACTTATATGTCATACTTATGGTGTAATCATGCCATCCATTTTCATCTATTGCTTTCATTTTATCCTCTATCATCTAGTCATTGATTTCTCTAGCATTAGTGGTGGGTATTACTGCATCCTTGAATTATTGGTCACAATTTCTCTGTTTCACCTTGTTCCCCTGGTTACTATTCCTGCCCATTTTGGATCGAATAACCTTATAATCCATCATTTCTCTACACATCTAATCTGTAATCATACTTAAGACCTATTAGAATTTCTTTGGTCATTCCTGAATCTTCATAATATTGAGTGTTTTGTCAACTAGGATAGTCATTATTATTTGTCTCTAGGAACATCCTGGTGGTTGCCATTCATTTACATGTCATTCACAATTATCTTTCTTGATATTAAATATAGACTGAAATCACTGAATAGTGTTAATGTATTTATTGAATTTTTGTTTCTCTTACTATTGAGTTGGAGCTTTGTATGAATCTGTTGACCAATTTGCCTTAGATATTGGGGATGTCAAAGAGGACAAGTCAAACAGAAAGTAGAACCATGAAAGAAACTAATTTATATTTATTTCATAGATTTATGTTTTCTAGTTTGTTGATCACTTTAGATACATTAAAAAATTAGTGATCTTTATTTTGTAGGTATACCCCAACATGAGGGCTGCATTTGTAGGTCTTCTTAACAGACGTGGCTTGCGAGGACTGTATGCTGGTTTGTCACCTACACTAGTTGAAATAGTTCCCTATGCAGGCCTTCAGTTTGGCACTTATGACACTTTCAAGCGTTGGACTACAGTATGAGTTTTTTGCTATCTGCTTGTTTTTTCAACTCTTCATATTGTCTTATAATAACCTGGGTGATGCTTTATATGAACTGAATCATGTATAGTCGGATGATGTAGTCATCATTTCTAACTGCCACAGAGCTTAGATATATTTAAAATACTGAGTTGATTCTAGATTTCACTTAATATGATTATCACTAGTTTGATTCAGTTTGAATATAATATTATTCAATTATTGTAGCCAATGTTGAGACTTACCATCATCTTCATCAGTAATTTTTTGCTCTCAATTTCCCATTATGAAAAGTATGGTCCCATGCCGATTTGCGAAACTGAATTGACTAATTATTTTCCTAAGATCTTTGAAGGAAAGTTTTCTCTTTCTTAAGTCTCGTAAATATTTGATGTATTGGTGTCTACTCTATTAGTTACAGGAGAACCATTAGGCCAAAAATGTCTTTCTAGAAACATCATATTACTCCCCTTTGCCCATAAAATAGGGTATTGCTTGACTTCGGGTTTTTGAGTGCAATTTTTTATTTTTTGTTAAAGTTGTATACAAGCTTGGAAAAGAAATCTTACCGTGGCTATTTGTATGATATAAATTTTGTTGTCAAGAGTATCATCTCTCATTTTTATGTTTCATGGATTAATCTCGTGTAGGCCTGGAACCAAGTAAGATATTCTGGAGGACATGCCAGCAGCGACGATACCCTTTCAAGCTTCCAGCTTTTCCTTTGTGGATTAGCAGCTGGTACATGTGCTAAGGCTGTCTGCCACCCATTGGATGTCATCAAAAAGAGATTCCAGGTAAAACATTTGGCTTTATAACATTAAATTTGTTGTAACAAGATGAATTTGTGAAGGGCAGAATCATTACACTTCCAACTTCTTATATGGCAATCATTTTTTTTGTTTTCTGTAAATAAGGATGACTTCTTCTCAGCTCGTTTTGTTTTTCTTTGAACTGTGACTTTTTTGATGGAGCAGTTTGATGCTGATATTTGATTTTTAATTCACAGATCTATATTCTATATCTAACTGTTGAGTTTTTATTATTATTTTGGAAAGGTAGTGTTCTCATTGTTTAGAACATGAGAACTGAGATGGCTCAGTCATTTCTCAGCCGAGTGATCTTTGTAAATAGATTTTTTCTTTTCTTTTATAGTTGCTTCTTCATCAGGAATAATGCTATGGAGAAAATGGGCCATAAGGCCCTTAACTTAAAGGCACCCATTTATATATAGATCACTAGAATTAGCTCAGGTTTCGTATTATAGGGCCTGCTGCTGTATTGTTTAAAAATAAGCCTTGTTTTGTTTTCTTTGTTGTCCCGTAATCTTGAATTACCCTGCCTTCTGACTGTGCTGTTATTGAAGTGATTGCTCTTCATTGCCTAAAATACCTAATAAGTTTTTAGGGACTGGTTTAAGTAATTTGATTGAATGTGGCAGTAAAGGCACCTGAGCTTCTCTAATAGTGGGACTTCCACAAACGTTATTACTGGGGTGTGTCATGGTGGTCACATCCTTTCCCTAAATTCAGCCACAAACGCAAACCCTTTTTTTTTCCTAGTATTCAGATGGAAAGGATACTCATATTAGAGATAATTCAACATAATGAAACTACTTTGATTATGACCATTTTTGGACTGTTAATCTGTAGGTTGAAGGATTGCAACGAGATGTACGATATGGAGCGAGAGTTGAGCAAGGTGCCTACAAGAGCATGTATGATGCCCTCATGCGAATCTTGCAAGCCGAAGGCTGGGGTGGTCTATATAAAGGCATTGTACCCTCCATTGTGAAAGCAGCACCTGCTGGTGCTGTAACTTTTGTGGCCTATGAGTATTCATCTGAGTGGTTGGAGTCCATATTAACAGACAGCTAATCAAGTTTTTTCACTTTTCTTTAATCCATTGAGGTCTTGATTTTTTTTTTTCCTTTTTTTTTTTTTTTTTTTTTTTTCTTCCCCTTTCAACCTATAATTTTTTTTTTCCATGTATACAAGGAAGACCCTGAAAAAGATGTTAGGGTCTATTTTTCACAGCATTTACCAATTCTTTTGTCATAGGCACCCCACAATTTGGGATTTCAATCCTATGCAAAGTGAAATCATGCAATGCTCGAAGGTAGTGTTATATGGCTTCTACATGTAAGGCGACGTTTGCGTTGATGGCAATGCCTGTACGTGTGGTCCTGTGGAAGCCATGTGATACTATGTTGCGGGACTGCAAGGGTTCTCACTGCTGCAGAAGGATGTAATCCTGTCATATATGGTGGGTAGTACGTGTAAAAGAGAACATAAAAGAGGGGACAGATTTTAACAAGCTTAGCTTGAAGCCTCTTTTGACTGATTGATTTTTGTACAATTGGTCAACTATTACTATTGGTGTTGTATAATGTTAATCTTGATTGATGAGGACATATAAACATCTATTGTTTTTCATGGCTGCAGCAGTATTATAGTTTATTTGTTGATAGTTTATCAAATGTGCCCACTAATTTTAATTCTGGACTTGTATCTAAATCTTGAGTTATGATTTATTTTACTGTTTTTTTTTTTTTTGTAAAATAGTCTTTGGCAATTTTAGGATACATAGGGACATGGATTTTGGCACTCGTGAATAGAGAATAGAAAGTTGTCTTACAATGGGTGTGCCTAAATCATTTTGCAATACACGGTGATGTTGCCGATGTAGTATTGGTTAATGATTGAAATGTCTTGTTGTGTTTTAAGCCCACTTTCTTGTACACGTTTCTGATTTCTGGCAAAACTGGTCTCTATTCTTCAGTTTGTTTTTGATTAGATGATCATATCCTTCAACTACATCTAATATCTAAGATGATTTATATTCATAAATTTAACTTGGCAATTTTTATTTTATTTTATCTTTGTTATCAGTATGATGATTCAATAATTCATACCATTTTTGTAACATTCTACGTAAGTACTCTCAAGTACATCTAATGATTAAACCGAAATTACACGAATGCAGAAGTATGTAATACTTGCTTAGCCACACAAATGAGCAAGTATCTACGATTTTCATTTCACCAAGATATATTATAAAAAAAATTGGCATTTGAATTTTTATTTTTGTTTTGTTTTGATAAAAAGGAATATTAGAAAGAATATTCTGAGATGATAAGCCTCAGCATAGTCAGCAATATCATTTCTTCGGTCATGAAAGTAATGACTAATGAGGACAGCATTTCAACTAAGCAATACTAAAGAAACAATAAGTGCAATACACTGCTTAACCTCAGTGGCCAGCCTGATTTAAGCATAATAGTCTTCTAGGTTAAGCCTAAATTATTGAGGTTTTTTTTTATGTCCATAAATTTAGTTGTGACATTATCGATTCAATAATTCATATTAGTATGGAGTACTATCAAGTATCAATACAATTATTTAATTATATTCGACAAATTTATAACGGTTTATATAAAGTGACAAAGTATATGTTTAGATAAAATATGTGTGCTTAGTACGCCGTATTTATCTTCGATTTTAATCATATCTTTCTAATTTTCATCAAAGGAGATAGAAGAAAATTTTCAAATTCTCCATAATATTCTTGTCACAAAAAAAAAAAAAAAAAATCCTCCATAATATTAATATTATTATGTCAGTATTATTCTAATTATGAGGTATGAATAATGCCTTACTAGTCGTGCCGTACTCAAAACCGTACTTATAAAAGTACAATTGTGGGAAGTTGACTTGCGAAAATAATGAATCGGTTTGAAGGAATCAACTCTTCATGCTTGGCTTGCGCACAGTGACACATGCTGCAAAGTCAACTTCAGAGATGAGATTTTACAAAAATTGTCAATCAAATAAGTTATATACTAATATGAGATTGAAGGAGTTATTCTAAGCTAAGCTAAGCTAGTGTTTTACATGTATAACATTTGTTTGCGTATTTTTGTTAGTAAGGTATGGAAAATAGAGATCAAATTGAAATTGAAATCCTGTTTAACCTACCAATATCTCTATCATATAAGTCAACTCTTAGAAAACAGTAAATGAAAGAAGTTAAATAGGGATTATCACAAATATGTCATCATTCAATCAATATAATGCGACTTCATCAGATGCCATCCTATACTAAACATAATTAAATTCAAGTATTAGCATATTGCATATGATTTCGCAGATGAATTGAAAAAGTCTTTTAAAGAATCCCACTTGCATGCACTAGTTTTCTAACATGCTCACCATCATGATGAACTAATATTTAATCGGTTAATTGCATCAACAAGTGCGCAATTTTTTAAAGACTAATTCAAAATTTCAAACTTAAGCATGATTTGGAACACAGAACTCTGATTAAACTAATACTATCTTGGATTAATGACTCGAGTAGTTGCATCCGTACAAGAAGTTTGTACTTGGGTACTTGTCTTTTGGTACAGATTTATTCTATTAGTAGTAAATTTTGAATTTAAATTGTTTATGTATAGGGTGGACTTCAAGGCTCTTGGACTAGCAATCACATGACATCACAACCTTTACTCCTTTAGTCATAAAAAAAGAATGGTTCCTCTATTTGTGAATTTGTTTATGGTAAGAAGATTAATCCTATTACATCGGATCATAATACTTTTAACGAGTGAACAATAATTAACGAGTGACAAAATTTTAGGGAATAACAAAAAAGTAATAACCTAAGGTCATAATACTTTTGACGAGTGAATGATAATTAAATTTGATCGACAAATTTGTCAACTATATATGGATAAAATCGACCTTTCAACTACTTTCACGGATGTGTTTTATACTTTTATACTATTAGTTGACACATTTATTTAGACACGTTTGTCAAGGCATGATTTCCTACATTAATGTCTTCAATTATCAATAAAGATATTATTAAAAGTTTATACTATATTTGAAAAATATATATTAAGACAAATCTAATAAGATTACACTGAAGGATTTATAATGTCTTCGTCAAGTGTAATTACTAGATATATATGAATCAAATTATGGAGATAATTAAGTTCGTTCATTTGGGTCGTCGTTATATCATAGCTAGAGGTACTAACGATCTTTAGACTAGTAAAATAGGCCAAAGTCCAATTGGATGGATCCTATAAGGTCACACAAAGGGCCTAGATTAGGCATAAGCTAAGAGGACGAGGCCCATGATGGGCCTCATCACTCTAGGTGGCCGACCATATAGATGGTTTGGAGGGTTTATGGGCTTCCTAACCTAGTCTAATTATAATAGGATTATAAATAGACTAGGTGCCTAGGTTTTTAGAGAGAACCATTTGACTGTTAAGTTGAAACCCTAATTAGCAAACACGAGACCTAGCCCTCTCAAACTCTCTCTCTCTCTCTCACGGCTCGATCTCCTCCCCTCTCGGCGCCGGTGGTGGTGGTTCGTCGTGGTAGTCGGTTGTCCATTAAATGTGGTGATCGCGGTTTTTCCTTTCACTCGACCAATCTAGTATTGGTGGACGCTTGTTCGAATCCCGTGGACTAAGTAGAGGAGTCACACTTGGGGCTCTATTCTCTCCCTGATTTGCTGATCGAATAGCTACGTGGAATTCACGCTTCAAAGGTATAATTATGTGATTCTTGTGTGTTATGCATGTGATCCTGATTTAGGTGCGTATAAATATGATTCATGAAATTCCGCTTATAGTACCTAAAAGTCCTAAATACACATGAATGACATGAGTCTGTTTAGATAATTAAATCACAAAAGAAAGTCAAAGTGACTTATATGTGTTAGGTTTTCAAGTAATTCTAGAACAAGAACTACTTTAGCAATTGTGGGAACAAAACCTAACTATGTATAATTGATAATAAATTATACAATAATCCAAATACAATTCAATGTATTACAACCAAACACAAAAATACTAAAGAATTACAGAAAATACAATGAAAAACACTAGTTGTGAAAGACAATGTACTTGCCTCTACTCCAAGCTTTAACAATCAACATGAACATGAGAAATCGGTGACCACTTGAGTCTCAATCCTTGATACTCTGACTTAGGCGTATGAATACATTCCTAAAGAGTTTAATTTCCCTCACAATGGTGCTTGGGTTTGATCCGAAAATACTCTTTGAGATACAAAAGTCAGCCCAATGTTCTTAGCACTAAGAATCAATGAAAGATGAACAATTCACAAGAAAGGATTAGTCGAAAGAGATTTCTCACAAAAGTTTGCAAGAAGTTTGTGAGGAATTGTGAAGAATACTTAGGGAGAGAATAAGAATCAATTCTGTACCTCTCGAATCTGAAAAACAAGTCTTTTATTAAAGACATAACCGTCAGAATTTCGCGAAAACAAACAGGCGCGGGCGCTCCACCAGGAGGCGCGGGCGCGCCAACGGGTGGAGCGGGCGCTCCTCCCAAAACATGCGGAATTTCACAGGAAGGCAGAAGAGGTCGCGGTTTTAGCGCGACGAGCAGCGCGGGCGCTCCTCTCCTGTACTTCCAAATTCACCAAGGGAGGCAGAAGGGGGCGCGGTTTAGGCGCGACCCAAGCGCGGGCGCGCCACTTGGACGCGCGGGCACGCCAACTATCTCTTTTCAAACCTTCAGATTCCAGTGAGGTCTGCGGTTTAGGCGCGACCTCAGCGCGGCCGCGCTTACCCAGCGCGGGCGCTACTTATGGTTCGTGAGCGCGCAACCATCAACACTCTAAATTTTCCAACAATATGAATGTGTTCAAAATCAAAACGTGACAACTACTTGGAATGTAAAACAGGGGAAAGTATGTATCTACAACCTTCATTATCCTTCAAAGGAAAAAAAAAATTGCAACCTTCATGCCTAAATGTTTTGTTTGCGGCTGTAAGGTATATTAGGCTCCATTCACTTCACCTTATTTTTGCTAAATTGAAATTATTTTTACTGAACTGAAATTATTTTTACTGAACTTAAATTATTTTTACTGAACTGAAATTATTTTTGGCGAACTTAAATTATTTTTACTGAACTGAAATTATTTTTGCTGAACTGAAATTATTTTTGCTGAACTGAAAAAATTTAACTGATTTTCTATTATGTTTCTTCTTTAAAGATACTAAATTTTACTCAACTGAAATTATTTTGCTGAACTGAACTTAATTTTGCTGAACTGAAATTATTGTTACTGAACTGAACTTATTTTTACTGAATTGAAATTGTTTTTTTATTGAAGTGAAATTATTTTTACTTAATATTATTTTTTTAAGGTGAAGTGAACAGGGCCTTAGTGGCATAAACTATAGATGGAAATTAAGAGTATGAATGTATCACCCCTCCAATTGATAAATTGAAGGTCTTATTCAAAAAACTTATTTTTGTCTTAGGATAGAGAGGTGGGACAATGGGAGATAACAACACAATAACTTTAATACGGAGTATGTACAGAGTGTATCATTGTACAAATGAATACGGAGTACTTCGTATATGTATAGGTCTACCGATTTAAGTGTACATTCTTAAGGGATACTATTAGTGTTTCCGTATGATTAAATTAGCTTCTTACTTTAATACTTTGCGTAGTCATCACTTGTTATGACACAAACAATAAGTAAAAAACGTACTTAACAAAAAGAAACGGATGCATTATATTATGAAAGTACTTTTGAAGCTATGAATCTAAATTATTTCAATAAAAAGATTATAGGTTCTATTCAAAATATACTTTAATTATTAATAATTTATTAATTTGATTATTCAGACAAGTGACAACTGAAGACTTAATAATGTTTCTTCTCTCTCCTAGATACGTTGATGTCATAGTGTGCTGTACTAATAATACACGTACATGTCCAATTTAATCTTATCTCAAATGAAAATAGTGGAGATTGAATTGTAGGTCAAGTATCCTACCTAAATCATGCATCAATGGAGAATTAGGTCATGATGAGTCTCTCCCTTGGTCATATATATTATCTCCAATATAAAAAAAATTAAAGTCTTAATTGAGGTGAAATTACAATAACAACTTATTGTAAGATATAAATAAATGTTAAGTTATTATTGTTACAGAGTAATAATGATGATTGGTTTACGATTTTACATTATAATTTTATATCAGAGACTTGTGTTAATGTTCATAGTAATATTTATTGTTATTTGAAGATATATTTCTATTACCAAAGACTTGACCTTTTCATTTCAATATTTTGTAGTACTTCATACATAAATTTATTATGATGGCTATTATCAATTATCGCCTATTTTTTGCCAATAATAAAACTATACATCATAACAAAAGTTTACACCAAAAGAATAATTATATCTATTTGTACAAATCTAGGTTAAAACATAATGACAATTCGATTCATGCCTAAATTTAGGTGATAAATTGTATGATTAAAAAAAAGAAAAAGTTGAGAGAAAAAGAGACAATGCATGAAGTACTCATTAGTGAAAGTGTGATAACTTTAAAATTGAAAGAGAAATGATATATGACCAAAACTTTTTCATACGTAGTACTAAAAATGGAGACAATTTTTCTCAAAATAGAATTGGAGTATAAGACTAGGGCTTGGACGAGAGAGAAGACTAAAAAACTAGAAGTTGGGGGTACCATATTAAAGATAGTGAAAGTATATGGTGTCAAACATTGTTTGTATTCAATTCATATAAGGTTCAAAGGCAAAGTTTGAGATTGGATCAAACCTGACCAAATATGAAACCTTAGAATAAAATCCAAAGATGAGTTTTGTTTCGAGTATTAACTTAATTATAAGAATACTCTACAAATTATCCTTTCGTCCAGAACACATTGGTTGCCAATACAGATATGTAATGCTACCAAAAATGAAATAAAATATTGCGTAATTAAGTATTAAAGAATCAATTTTCTTCCATCCCTTGTAAGTTTTCATAGGTTACAATGTTTTCCATGGAGCCGAGAAGAGTGACTTGCGACGTGGTGCATTATACAGTTGCTGTCCAGAGACACGTAGTCTAGCATTTGCTTGTAGTCTACGGAGCCCGGCCGAGGGACGTCGTGGTGCATTATTTAGTTGCTGTCCAGAGACACGTAGTGTAGCATTTGGTAGATGTCTACGGAGCCCGGCCGCAGGTTTGTTCTAGCAAATACACCACAGTTGTCCACAACTACAGTATCTAAAAATTGTTCCACACCTATAATCACAAATAGACCAAAAAACAATATGTTAAGAGATCATTTGCCCTTTAACTTTGTGCCCCAATTGTCAACAAATAGTAAATTGAATTGATTAAAATCAATGTATTGCACACTTGTAAAGAACGATCACTATATGCGATTGGAGATGACCTAAATTTGGAACATGATTGAGCTCTATACACACATACTTTATAAAGCACATTCGTTGTATATATGAATTGAAGTATTATAAAAGACATATGTCTTATATGTACGAAGTATATATTATCCATGATTTTCAATGCATACTGTCACAATTTATAAAGTATTAATATTCTCAAAAAACTCATTAAGGCGCGAATCAATTACCTGCAATGCATAATATTGCAACCGAATATCTTCTCCACATATATTTTACACGCGGGACACCTTTTCCAATTTTTACTCTTAGCTAGATTCATCAACATCCTACCCTCCGCCTCTCGTTCATCCTTATTCAAAGTTTGAAACTCGGCACACTCGATCCCCTCATGCCATCCAACCCTACATTGAGCACAAAACAATCGATAGCAACTAGGGCATTCCGATCTAGTCACCTTCTCACTCCCATCATCAATCAACAATGCCGAGCAATCCTTAAATGGGCAATAATACTTTTCCGAGGCAATTATGGTTGACTCGCACAAAAGTCTACCCCACTTAAAAAAAGTCTCACTTGATCAAATCTCCCTACAATGCTCCGGATTTAATGTTCCAGAGCATTTAGGGACCGGGCAATCGATTTGAGAAACACCGCCCTCGAGCTTGGAATCGACATAATTTCTCATACAATCGACACAATAGTAATGAGAACATCCCTTTATCCAAAACGACTCTTGTTGAGGTTTTGAGTCCGCACATATGTCACAAACAAACGCTACTTCCTTTATCTCACAAATTTTAGCGTACATTTCATCATTCTTTTCCTTAGACTTTTTCGACGAGGATGATTCGCCTACTTCAACAACCGTAGGGCAGCTAATATATGATCTCCTTCTCTTTGAAGACGAGCACGACGGCGACAATGGCCTAGAGGAAGGTCTCGGTGTCACGTTAATGATAGTAACGTCATCGTCGTATTCGTCGTCATCAACATTCACAATTGAAATATTTTTGCGGAAATTTGTGGATTCAAAGTACTTGCTCTCTTGTTTAGGTTCTATTATCTTCTGCTTTCCCTTGGACTTAGACATAGAATTTGTCACCTCCTTCACAAAAATACAATCATTATCTTCGTCTTTGAGTTCATGAATTACAATATTATTTCTTGAAGGAGTGATTGTATTTTTGTTTCTTGTACTACTAGGATGATGCGCCATTTCTTTGTGTATTGTTGAAGGGGAAAATTGAAGGTTAGGGTTTTCAAGATTTTTGGGAATGATTTTTTTTTTTTTTTAAATTTGGGAAATAGGGTTTTGAAGATTTTGGGGAATGATTTTTGGTTTGAATTTGAAAATAAGACCACCTTTTTTTTTTTATTCTTTTGGAATAGAAGATAAGTTACAACTAGCAATAAAAACCCTAGCTGCCTCTTCTTCTTTCTCTCCCTTTTATTTTGTTAGGTTTTTTTTATTTTTATTTTTATTTTTTTATTTTTAATACCCACTAAAGCCCATAAATTGTGATCATCCTAGAATTCTATATAATATAATACGGAGTAGATCTTAAAATAAATCATTTTTTTAAATTTCTATTTACAACTGAGATAAATTCTATAATTTCATATGAGATTAGATTTGATGAATCAGATAAATAAATCACATTGATGTGGTACATTTTTCTATTGCAAATTGATTTTTGGACTCCCCTGCTTACAGTTACTCGCTCTTTCCATTAAAGATTGCTTCATGACCTTCTCGCATATTGTATTGAGCAAATAGTTAAATTTGTTTTCTTAGCATGTGCGTGCCCCTCAGTGGTATGGTAATTAGGCCTTGTCCACTTCACCTTAAAACAACAATATTCAGCAAAAATAATTTCAATTTAGCAAAAAAAAATTCAGTTTAATAAAAATAGGTTCAGTTTAGTAAAAATAATTTCAGTTCAGTCAAAATCAGTAATTTTAAAAAATAAATATAATAGAGAATCACTAAAAATAATTTCAGTTCAGCAAAAATAATTTCAGTTCAGTAAAATTAATTTAAGTTCAGCAAAAATAATTTCAATTCAGTAAAAATAATTTCAGTTTAACAAATATAAGATAAAGTGAAAAGGGCTTTAGAGTCGAAAAATTGTAGGAATGGGGGCACTATATTTTGGGAGAAATGAGAGTATCTTGCTGAGAGATATTCATCGTAAGATGTTGATTGAATTTGTCTATATATTTGTCAAAGTTGGTTAGTTGAAGTAATACTACAACTTACTTAACGATCTCCATATCCCTAATTAATCTTCACCTTCCTTGGCTTCCTATATAATTGATCACATGTTATTGGGATTCTATTAGTTGGTGCACCGTTGATTCATGATTTCCTCTCCCTACTTCACGAAATAAATATTATAGAGTATTTGCTCTCCCTTAATTGCTCAACTAAAAAAAAATTTCCAATCATATTGACCTTGTCAAATTTGGAAGACATACTCAAGAATCAGGATCGAATCTTGTCTATATTAGGAAAAAATCCCTAGCTATTTGATCACTTAACTATAACTTTTACGGAGTATTGAGTATTGATAGTTTTGACACGTAGTAATAAAAAAAAAAAAAAAAAAAAGTAGTACTCCGTAGTCTGTACAGTTAGTCTTCATCCATTGTACAAAATAAACTACAACAGTGATGATGATTTAGCAAATCTTGAAAAGTTCTATAAAATTCAAAGAATTATGATGATACTCACGAGTATCATCATAGAAGTACTTTATTGAAGATTAAGGTATTGTTAGTAGTGATTAGAATTTGGACTAGTTACAACCTTCCCCACCAAAAGACATTGTACTCTTTGATGTACCACCAAATTTTGACTATCTTCCACCACACCACCCACTACTTTATTTTCCCATATATTTCACTTCCTTTATTTATATTTTAAAATAAAATAGTCGTAATAAAGTTTTCTAGTATGAGTAGCTTCAATCTCTTTTAATTGTCACTTTCTCACTAAATTTAGGACCAACCTCCCCTCAATAACAACTGAAAATAAATTATAAATTTCTATTTGAGTGAGGTTTGTACCTAAGAAAGGTCGTTTATAAGTACGGCACTATCTTTTGAGTTTTGAGAGAATTGAAGAATAATTATCAACCCCACCCTCCATAATATTCTTTTTTATTGGGCATAATTTCAACTATTTGATAAGAACATCAAATATATTTTATTCCTTAATCAACATGACTACATGAGTGATGATACTATTCCTATTAATTTTAATTTGACTACTAGATTAATGCTAGTGCGATGCACGGTAGTAATAATCTTTTTCTCATAATGAATTCTGATATAATATAAAAATGAGGTAACTCATGTGGAATAAACAAATGCAATGTATATAGAAAAATAAAATAATAAGGCAAATTTCATTAAAACTACAATTGAGAAATAAAAAAAAAAATTATTGTTGATTAGTTGAGTTGAAAATATTTAAAAGTAGTATACATTATATTACATTAATAATGCATATTATTCCCAATAAAACTATACACATCTAGTGACTATATGACTAAAGATTTATTTATAAATGTCTTTTCATAAACATCAAAACATTAATCAAACAACAGACTAAAATCTACAGTAAAACTATTGGCACAACATACATGTAAATATATAAATTACAAATTAAATACTATATCATCTTTATATCCAATAAAATAATTTCAATGAAAATAAATACTACTTAGATCATTAAAGGCAATAACAATCAATAATTAGGCAACACTAACCTATATTATTAGTAGTACATTTTATGTTATGAATTGATGCTCTACATGATATCGTCGCTCTTTGTTATTATATAAAAACGTGTTTGATTGAAAGTTATCCAATAATTCTAGTTTGATCATTGTTTGTTTATTGCCTTAAAATTTTATTTGTCGATGATAGCTATTTATCCAAAAAAAAAAAAAAGAATATGTCACTTGTCACCATGTCCGACGTGTTTTTTAAAATGTAGCTTATTTATGAATGTCGAATGTGATAAAATTATCGCAATAAAGTGTTTCAGCAAAAGATAATAACTTTTTTGTATTTACTAAGATATTAACTGTTTTTTTAATAATGTAATAACAAAAAATTGATTGATATTTTACATTTTCAAATTAGACATATAATATAGCTGTCGAACACAACATTTAAAGTGATATTTTAAAGTAATATCTTTGATATCAATTACTTCGATATGAATCAATTTTATTTTTACTTTTTCGGTAAAACTCAATAATGCTCGTTTAAAAGATAATTAAAAAAGAGTTGGAAAACTATTTTAGGTAAATGTCATGGAAAAGTTTAGAACACAATAAAAAGGAATACATTTTATATAGAGATAATATATAAGTTTGGAATAATATTATTATAGTTTTATTATAAAAATATTTCAAAAATAAAATATTTTTTGCTAAAAGGGGAGGGGGAGTTTTGCACCAGAATGTGACACATGTCACTCCCGGTGTTTGTTTTAGTATTAAGTTATTGATTGATTAATGTACGACATATATCGATTACAAGATATTGGTAATTGGTATAAGAATAATCTCAATTAATTATGGTCGGTCTTACGTTATTTACTTACGTATTTTTATGTTAACTGATTTTATATACTTTCATAGTTCCATCATTTCGAAAAGTTTTATTCATCTACTATATATGTGGTTTAAATTAAAAATATTTTTAACCTTATTACATTTAAAAGAAATTAAAAAAATAGTAAATAGGACTTTGTTAGATTTGTCTAATGTAAATTATTAAATTTTAAATAATTTTTATATATACATGGTTACAGTTGTAAATAAACCATTATAAACATAAAATAAGGGTCTATTTTGTTCACCTTATTTTCACTTATTTCAAGTTTAATAAATTCAATTTAAAGTTCAAATATATTCGGTTACGTTCAGTTCAGAAAAAATAAGTTCTGATAAGGGTTAATCAAGTTCAAAATACAACTAAAATAGGTATTAATACTCCCTAAGCTCTGATCCAAAATAAGTACACATTCAAATTTTGCACACATGCAGGTGCACTAATTTGACCTTATTTTCACATAAGTAAATATGAATGAAAATTATAAATATATATTATGAAACTTTATACCAATACCTATCGAACAACATATTCTATGATAAAATATGTTGTCATTAAGTTAATAAAAAGCTAAAGTTAAAGTTAATATATGAATAGCGAAAAAAAAAAGTCCAACACATCAGTTAGTATGGGACGGAGGGAATAAGTTCTAATGAGTTCAACTAAGTTTAAATAAGTGAAAATTAGATAAATATAACACACCCTTAATTATGATTTATATGGTGTTATTAGACCTTATTTATTAACCATTCAAGTATTCAACCCCTATTATTTTATATTATCTAAACTTTTTAGCCCTTATTTTATTTTATTTGAATTTCTTAAATCTGTCTTTTTTTTTTTTTTTTAATAAGTTAAATTGAAGTGAGTAGAACATAGCCATATATGAATTGTCCCCTTAATTTTCTTCTTACAAATGAGTCTATTCATCAATTTATAATTATAATGAGAATTAAAAGTTTACATATAAAGAGGTAGAATTTTTTTATGTTGGTGGAGGACTGAAAAGTGGAATAAAACTCTTGAATCTGGTTTACATTAATTTATTATCGACCACTTATATTAGGGTCCTATATTTAAATGTTGCTAAAAAGTAAACATATTAATAAAAAGGTCATTGTGTCAAAATAAAGGTTATTATGTACGTTAAAATAAGAGTAATTGTTTTATAATAGAGATCATACGAGATTAATATATTATATAATGTGAGATTTAAACAAGTTAATGTAGCTTATAATTTCCTCTCTCCCCTCTCCTCATTCCTCTCTTCTAAACCCTAGCCTCCATTGTTATTTTTGGAGACGCTTCTATCGATTTTAACCGGTGGAAAGCCCCAATTCTTATTTCACTTCTTTTTTGTTCTTTTAGGTTTATAATAATGCTTCCTCTTTTGAAAAGGAAATTTTCTCTCTTGAAAGAAAGGGTTTCCGATCTCCTTCGAAAGATAAATGTTTTTTTACCTCCTTTGAAAGACAAGGTTTATCTCCTCTTTTCGACGGAGAAATTTCTTAGTTTTGAATCCATGATAATAGATCTAATGGATTGTCGTGAAATTATTTCATTGGTGAAAAATTTTTGCAAGATCGCAAAGATTATCAAGTTTTCGAATACAATTGGATGAATCAGAAGGAAAACATTCTCACGGCTACAAAAGATTGTTAGATTGTCTCTCCAAAAAGGCTGTATTTTTCTGCGATATAAGCGGGAGATGCTCTACAGTGCAATATCTACTCAACGATAGTAGTTTTTATAAAGGAATTTTTTTTTTATTCAATATCTTATGTATTTGTTAAAATCAATTCTCCTTTGTAGATGTCGTATGACAATTTATTAATGAATTAATTTTACTATTCAAAAAAAAAAATTAATGTGAATTTAATAGTAGTCAATATGAATAAGAAAGGTCACTATATTCCACATAACGTCGGTCAACACGTGCGAGCCTCAAGCCGCCAATAATATTATTGTGAACCAAATGTACACAAGTTTTAATAAAGATTCACTATATTAAAATTAGGATTATTATACTCAACATACAATGTCTGCTATGTATGAAGTGGACCATAATATTATTGTGAATCAATTGTGAGTATTTTCTAAAAAGTAATAGTATATTTTTTATTGATTAAATTAGGATATCGGGTGAGGCATAGGAATTTATTTATTTTCCTTTTTTCAGAAGAAAAGATACAAAATGGTTACAGTCTTACAGTGAATAGTTGATAAAGGATGTGCCATTTCTGAATCCAAGAGACTTTATTTGGATCGGTGGAACACTTTTTCTTTTTTGTCTTAATATAAGGAGATAAATGTACTTATAGTAGTAGAGCAACAAGTGTCTAAAAATTAAATGTGTCAAGAGATTATATTCTTTCCACAGAAGAAGTTTGCCACATTATCTTGAGGTTTACTAAATCATCCTACTTGTTTCTAGATTTAGTACATTATTAGTTGATTAGTATTACTTCCTCTGCTCTTGAAAATTCGATTTATGGTTAATTAAAAAGAATTCCGACCATAAATTATGATTAAGATAAGAGAGAGAGAGAGAGAGAGAGAGAGAAATAAAAAAAAAAAAAAAAGGAGAGAGAGATTAGTAGTATATGGAACCTTATTACATTCTCAATGTAACTTTTCAAAATTCCAACTGTGAAAATAAAAAGTTTAGTTAAACTATCAAAAAAACTACTCCTGTTTTCCTCAAAAAAAAAAAAAAAAAAAAAAAAAAACTCTACTCCTGTATATGCATTATAATTATGTATGAGTGAAACAATTTATAATATGTTCTAAACAATCCCAATAACAAAAAAGGAAAACATAAAAAAAGTAATTCATCAATAGATTAGTGGTTAGTTTGAAATTAAATTGAATTTACATTATATTTCAAGGATAAGGCAATTTATCAAATAAGAATAGCAGATTAGGCCTCTTAAATGTTGAGGGGTGATAGAATCTTCACCCCAAATTGCTTCTAATAACGACTAATCCTACACAATTTTAAAAACTAGACTTGAATTTGTATTTACATTATTGATACCATCAAATTTTACAATGTTGCATTATACTTGTATATGTTGTATACTCAGCTCTCTTTCTTTTCCTTTTTTTTTTTTTTTACTATATAGTACATTTACTCTATCTCCTAATTTAAATTAATGGTTAATAACAAGAGTGAATGTAATTAGCTTAGATTTTCTTTTTCTTGATGACAATGTAATTAGCTAAGTTGGTTGAAGTTTTGAATTATAGGACTACTCAAGGCCGAGGTTGAATTACAGCTACACAAACATAAAAATTGTACCAATTGGTTGTTGGTGTAGTGGTGATTGAGACTACACTTGGTAGGGAGGATCGCGTGTTCGATTCTCCGCAACAACAATTGGGAGGGGACTGGAACCTAACCACCCATAACTGATGATCAATTCTGAATTAGTTTAAAGGGTGAAGCGGGTGGAACACAAAAAAAAAAAAAAAACATAAAAATCGTTTTTAAGAGAGTAATAAAAGACAAATAATACAAAACAGTGATTAGATCTCACACGACTCAACCCGACTAAGCTAACTCCTTTACCCACAACGAGTGAGTAATGGAAAAAAAAGAAAAAAAAAAAAAAGGGTGATATGAGATGTAGTACTACTATAGTCCGTAATTTGGAAGTACATACATAAGCTATCAAAATGAAATTACTACTCGAAGGAAAAAAAAGAAGAAAAAAAAGGTGGGGTAATAATAATAAAGAAGAAAGAAAAGTGGGAGTTGGCTTAAATTAGGTAATTACGTACAACCAAGCTGCACTTCATTATGTCCTTTCCTACCCCAAATGAACTCTCCCCCCAATAACAACCGCTCCAGTACTTTTTTTACATCTGTTTGCCCTTTTTAAAATTACTATTTCGCCCTTTTTTATTTCTTTATTTACTAACCGTCCTTGCTCGTCCTTACTCGTACGGCCCTATCGCTGTTATTTTTAATTTCCCATTTTACCCTTCTCCCTACGTTTCGCCGTTTCGGTACGGTATTCTTTTTGTAGCCTATGCTTAAGGCCAAAAGCCACACACTAAATTGACGTTGCGACTCGATGTTTCGAAATATTTGTTTATTTATTTCTATTTTCTACTCCATCCATCTAATTAATTGTTACATTTATGTGATAATAATTCACCTAGTGTAAATACCGTAAAATCCAAGTATTTGTTATCAATTACAACATTTTTACATCAAACTAAACATAAGTTATTATGTCCATTACAACTTATCTAAGTAGATATTTGCTTATTATATGATTGATCATATTAAACTAGATTATTTTTAAAGTTTGCATTTAATTAGCACCAAATATATTTAAGTTTCTGTTATAAATAATTAGTTCACAAATAAAGTCAAAATTTAGCTCAGATTAGTGAGAGATTGCTTTAGTGGTCAACTTTTCTCTCAATATTAGGATATCTTGAGATCGATTCTCATCACCCGCTAATGTGGTCCTCTAAACACAAAGAAAAAAAATTCAAATAAACAAAATTAAACATATTCTTATTTAAATGCGTAAAGTTAACTTATTTGGAATCTCCTCAAACTTAAAGGTAATATAAATATACAATAACCAACATTGAGCTTCTATCTGCATTAAAAGCTTATTTGAGCTCAATTTATGACTCGAAGCCAATAACTCCTCAAAGGTATATCTTCTTTTATAAACTCTTGATCCTCTATCTATGTGATTTTGTAAAAATTTCTCAAAAATATATTTATTGAGTTTGAACTTAGGTGGGAAAACAAGTTGTACCGTGAATAAAAATTTGTCCAAACTCTTATACAAATTGGCCATAACATAATCTTGTAGGTTTGTGCAAAAAAATTAAAATAATGATTACGACTTTTTATGGTGACTCATTTTGATAAACTAATTTATCACATGTATCACGAATAGTCGAGTATACCACATGTACTAAGGGTATATGATGAAAGTTTCAAAATCACAATCCTAGTAGTCTAGTGGATAACTCAATTCTTGTTAATATTCATTTTATCTCACTTTTTTTTCGTCACTATAAGGGCTCACTATACTAGGGTGTCGTTTGGTTGCTTTGTTATGGAAATTTGTATTTTATGGGAATTAAATTCCTACATCAAATTCAGAGAAATTGCATAAAATTGTTTGGTTGGCATGAAGGAGGTTGTAAATCATGGGAATTTTGAATTACTTAGGGGGATTTGGGTAATTAACCTCCCATGTTTTGTGGGAAGTCACAATTCCCATGAATTTGTAATTCCCTCATTTACACTTTTTAATTGTCAACCAAACAACTCATCCATTTTCAAATTCCCGTGATTTTCCACTTTCCCCATTTTCTTTGTGTAACCAAACAACCTCTAGGAAATGCAATGTATTTGATTTATTTATCGTTTTTAGTTGAAATGTAAATGTGATGATTTGATGAGTGTAAATTCATTAAGGATTAAGAAATAGCACTTCCTTCCTTAGTTAATTTTTGTTACATTTGAATTCATGAGAAATTTTATGACAAAGTAAAATTTAAGATAAGATAAAAGACTCTGCCGAATTGATACCTTTTACAGGTTAAGTCACTCTCAAGTAATACATTAAAATCATACGGTAAGTTTCCCACCAATTTCACCAAACTTGCTTGATTATTTGAAATATTTTAATTATGTAGAGTGATATGGTATCCTATACGGCGAGAAAAACAATTTAAACAAACAAAAAAACATTAGTATTTGAAGGGCAATATTGTCCTCAGCTGAAAAAGACAAAAGAGTGACCTAACTTTTGAAAAAAATCGAAAAAGGACAACAATGTAAATTTGACAGTGATTATAAGTTTCCTTTCCGATCACACTCTGCTCTTCTCAAATTCTCATCAACCACCTTCCTTATTATCCCTGCTTTCTCTCTCCTCTCTCTCTGTTAACCGTTAACTCTCATTTCAGCTATCTAATCATTAATTTTATCACTCTTAATTAATTTTAATTTAATTAAATCCTTCAATCTCCTACTAAATTCCGCCATTAAAGCTCCAAAATGAAGAAACAGAGATCAACAATGGCGGAAGCTTCATCTTCAATTGCAAACTTGTTCGATCTACTTAGCGAAGAACTCGTATTTATAATCCTCGATTATCTCAACGACAACAATCCGCAAGACAAGAAATCATTCTCTTTAGTATGTAAATCATTTTATTCAATTGAATCTAAGCATCGTAGAACCCTAAAACCTCTTCGTTCTGAACATTTGCCTTCAATTCTTACTCGTTACCCGCAAATTTCAACCCTAGATTTGAGTCTTTGTCCTAGAATCACCGATTTTTCGCTCTCTGTAATTGCTATGGCATGCGGTAATACGCTGCGGTTTATCGATTTGTCGAGGTCGAAGTTCTTCTCTGGAAATGGTTTGGCGGTTTTGGTGGCGAATTGCCGGAGTTTGACGGCGTTGGATTTGTCGAATGCGACGGAATTGCGGGATTCGGCGGCGGCGGCGATTGGTGAAGCGAAGAATTTGGAGAAGCTTTGGTTAGGGCGGTGTAAATTGATTACTGATATTGGGATTGGTTGTATTGCTGTTGGATGCCCTAAATTGAAGACAATTGGCTTGAAATGGTGTTTGGGAATTGGTGATTTAGGTGTTGAACTTGTTGCTGTTAAGTGTAAAGAGCTCCGCAATTTGGATCTTTCATATTTGCCGGTATAATTTCTGTTTCTAAATTCTATTAATCTAGGTTGCAAATTGTATGATACTTTCATATTTTTAAGAATTTTAATTTCCATTTTTAGTAATTGCAAATTTGAATTAGGTTTTTGCTGTTTTGAGCTTTGAATTGATGATAGTTTGGTTTATAATGCTGGTTAATCATTTAATTAGATGTATAATTTTCTGTTACTAGTGAAAAAACAAATTTTTGGAATCATTTTTATTAAATTTAACCTTCATTGATTGCATGTTTGCCACTTTTCAAGTCCTGAATGCTGTGTGTTTGTTGATTACATATATTCTTTATATCATCTTATTGTAACCGAAGATATTGACGGAGATATTGACGGTTAAAGATGTGTCTTATTGACCGTGGAAAGTCAAATGGGGCAATCATATAGGGACGGGACGAAGGGAGTATTTGGGTCTATTTTGCGTTGCCAATGTTTCTCTTGGTGTATGTATGATTCTGGTAAGAAGTATTACAAGCTGTTTGTTTATTTGATATTGTGCTGGAATCTGATTTATATTTTTTGCTTGAAGGGTATAATCAGTTTTGTGGCATATGCTTTTGCTGGAGTATTCCGATGATATTGACACCTTTGGTTTGTGTTTTCCGCTCTCGAATCTGTTTAGGTTGGAATTTCATTTGGTAATGACTGATGAGATGATATGAAAGCCCCTTTCTGATACTATTAGAAGTTTGTGATAGTTATTAGCTAAAGGTGGTCATTGATATTGAGCACTAATGGTAACTAATTTATCGCATGTTTAATTAGCAAATCTTGATTCATTCTAGAAAGTAGCTTGAAAGTATATTTCTTACTTCTGTTTTTTTACTCTAACGAAAATCATTCAACATGTTAGGCTACTAGGCTGCTTAATGAAAAAAAAAAGTCTGATTTTGCTGTATTTTCTTGATCCAGATCACTAGTAAATGCTTACCAGCTATATTGAAGCTACAGTATCTCGAAGAGTTGATTCTAGAAGGTTGCTTTGGGATTGACGATGATAGCCTTACTTTATTGAAGCAAGGATCCAAGTCACTGAAGGTATTGTTACGCATATGAAAATTAACTGACTGCCCTAATTTTTTTTTTTTTTTTTCATTTAAGGAAGAAATAATTGTCCTAATTGGTGTTCTTGTGTCTGTAGAATCTTGACATATCAAGTTGCCAGAATGTGAGCGACACAGGGTTATCTTCATTGACTAGTGGGACTGGCTGTCTGCGGCAATTAACATTAGCATACGGCTCTCCTGTAAGATTTCTTTTTATTTAAAATCAATAATATGTAGCTTATCTGCCCTGTTTCTTACCTTGTCTTGCACTTTCAGGTCACTCTTGATCTTGCTCGTAGTTTGCAGAGGCTGTCTAAATTGCAGTCAATCAAACTTGATGGTTGCCTAGTTACATGTTCTGGTCTTCAGGCCATTGGGAATTACTGTGCTTCACTACGGGAGCTGAGCTTGAGTAAATGCTCTGGTGTGACTGATGAAGGCTTGTCCTCCTTAGTTAAGAAGCAAAAGGAGCTCCGGAAGTTAGACATTACATGTTGTCGGAAGTTAACTTGCGTATCTATTGCCCATGTTGCCTATTCCTGCACGTCTCTCACTTCTCTGAGGATGGAGTCTTGTACTTTGGTTCCTAGGGAAGCCTTTGTTCTAATTGGTCGGAAATGCAATTTACTTGAGGAACTTGACCTTACTGATAATGAGATAGATGATGAAGGTTTGATGTTTGCATCTATTTGAGTTTTTTGGATGTTGTGTTGTATTGTTGCAGCGAGCTTACAACTGCCGTTTCTATGCAGGTCTAAAGTCCATCTCCAAGTGCTCAAATCTGTCAATTCTTAAACTTGGAATCTGCTTGAACATAACCAATGAGGGGCTGAGTTATATTGGAAATCGCTGTTCAAAGCTTGTGGAACTCGACTTGTACAGGTTTGTGGATTAATATATTTATATTTCACTGCCAATTTAGCTGTCTGTACAGTCCTTCTGTTTTAAGAATAGTTGTTTTACACCTAAAAACTGTTTCAAAAGGCTCCCATGAATGAAAGTATATAGCCAGAAATTTAGTGCTTCAGGCACTGCACTACAAATTATACTCCACGCACTCGAAAACATATGAATATATCTCATTTAACTAATCTTTGCTCCTGCAACATGATTGTCCATCAATTTCTAATGTACCCCTTTGTTAAAAAGCCATGAATCGTGTAATCTAGGGAGAAAGTAGTAGAGAACAATGACATCTCACTACAGAGTACAGATCCCTGAAATCAATTTTTACTTTCCATGTATGAAAGGCTAAAATGGTGATTATCATCAGAATGGAATGTACTGTCGAGAACTGCTAATAGGATTTAAAAAAAAAAATATTTCTACTGAGAATCTGGAAGAGAAGCTCCTGGAAAACAATAGGTTATTTTCACTGAATCATTGTCCCTACAATTTTGAACTTGATGGGTTTGTAAACCATGTGATTCTTGTAGGTAGGAATACCAAGATGCGTGTGTGTATATATTTATTTTTATTTTATCTATTATTTTTATTAGTCACACATTTCACTACATATGTCTAATGCTGTTTGCTGGATCAGGTCCATGGAGATCACAGATTCAGGCATCACAGCAATTGCTCGTGGTTGTCCCAGTCTAGAAATGATCAACATATCCTACTGCAGTGGCATCACAGATGCTGCTTTGATTTCTATGTCAAAATGTGCAAAATTAAGCACCCTAGAATGCCGTGGATGTCCTCTCATTACATCTCTCGGTATAGCAGCTATTGCCGTTGGTTGTAAGCACCTCACCAAGTTAGATATAAAGAAGTGCTATAGAATTAATGATTTTGGAGTCCTACCTCTCGCCCACTTTTCTCAGAATCTTAAAGAGGTATCTTCTTTAGCTTCTTTTCTTGTAAATGTTTTTAAGATTTCGACACTTTCCTCTCAATTCAAAATGCCACATCTAGTTACAAAATTTCGGGGTGAACAATGTTTGATGACTTTATCTTGTCTCTGATCCACAGATAAATATGTCTTGTACATCGATTACAGATTTTGGATTGTTGTCCCTAGCAAGCATAAGCTGTCTACAGAGCATGGTCATTTTGCACTTGAAAGGCTTGAGCCCAAGAGGTTTAGCTGCAGCCCTACTGGCTTGTGGAGGGTTGACAAAAGTCAAGCTTCATTTGTCGTTCAAAACCTTGCTTCCACAGCCACTTTTTGAACATCTAGAAGCCCGTGGTTGTGTATTTCAATGGAGAGAGAAAATGTTTCAGGTAAAGTTGGTTATACCCTCTATAAGCTTAAAAAATCTCCGTACAAATAGTGAATATTCTAATCACTGCCAGAATAAATAATTAATGTAGTGGCTAATATCATGTTTACGTGTTTGATGCGAAGTATTATTGAACTGTATTCTATCTTTTTTTTGAACGCGAATTGTATTCTATCTTTTCCTTATTGAAATGCAAATTGTTGATACTCCGTACTTTTAGGTGAGAACCGTTCTAAATTTTTTAATGGTGCATCATTTCAGTTTACGCTAGGTGATTAGATAAATGATAAGTGGGTTTCGGCAATTTAGAAATAGCATAGTGAGTGCTTTGGGCCTTGGCCGATCTTGTTTGTGAAGGGGGTGCTGCAATCTTAGTCCAAAGGATGCCCTAGGAACTTACCTTAGTTCTTAAATTGATAGACTTGAAAGAGTGGGATATCTCTTGTTTTCATTTTTATTTTATTTGTGAATTGACAAATTGGTAGTTATTTCTCTGTCGATTTGATATGAATATGGCGAAGCATGAGTTAATTGAATAAAGTGTGAGAGATGGGAAATATTTTGGCGGCGATGATTTTTCTACAAATTTAAAGTTGCTAGTTATTTTTCACAAAGATGTAAGATTCAATTATAATGATTTTTTTTTTTTTTTTTGAGGCAAATTCAATTATAATGATTTTAAGTGAATTTATTGTATTTGTACCATGAAGTTGCTGATTTTTCGTTGATAATGTTGACAGGATGAGTTAGAAGATTCCAAGTCTTGGAAACTGCAAGTAGCAGAACTGAACAATGAGTCCTGAAACCCTTCTGTTTAGAAGAATTTCATTTTTTTTTTTTTAATTTGGTACGTCTTCTGTATCATTGTATGTATATGAATCTTAATGTCGTAATTTATGTAAAAAAAAAAAAAAAAAAAAGAAAAACCTATATGATATTAACTAGTATGTAACTCTACAATATTGTATGGCTGTTAGTCTGTTACCCTCTTTGTAATCTTAAAAATCTGAATAAATGTGCATATGATCAAAGGAAAAATACTGGCAAAAAAAATATAAGTTTAAGAAGGGTTAGACATAGGGATGCTAATTGAGCAGGGCAACTCGCGAGCAGCTCGAACTTGACTCAGTCAACGCTCGGTCAAAAGTCGACTCGAGTTTGTTTGTGCTCGCTCGAATCACCTCGAAACACGATAAGTGTACAAGAAATTCAATATTTTTCTATTCTTCTATCTTTAAAATTAAAAATTTACTTTGACACTTAATAAATTTAAAATAATAAACTTAACTAGGAAAAATTTATATAAAAAAAATAAAATATAATTAACAAATATTTGAAATTCAAGAGACCTAAAACTGTAAACAAGTAACTCGAGATTGACTCGGCTCGACTAATTTTCGAGTCGATCGTGATCGACTCACTCGATTAACACCCCTAGTACTTAGACTTAGACACTTCTACAAAGTATTACTTGTACTACCTTTGGTCTCAGTTTCATATATTGTTATCCTTTCCTTATTGTAGTTTAAGAAAGATGTTCCTATTGTGAATCGTTCTCAGTTTTGACATTTTATATCACAATGTGTAGTTTATATACTGGAATTCGAGCAAGTTAAGCTTCTAAGCGAGCTATTACCCATTGGGTTTTCTTTCCTGATTCTAATCAAGTACGGAGTATATCATTAAAATTAAATTAACTTCTTAAAATTCCATGCCAGTGAAATTGTTACACTTAAAAAAAATTGTTTAATCATATGGATTTCATATAACATTCCCTACATACAGAATACAGAGTGCTTTTTATACTCCACAGCTGACTTTATTCGGACACGTGCAAACTTGGGCAGCTGAAGAGCTTTCCTAAAATATGAATGAAATTTCTGCATACTTTTCCTCAACATTGCTAAAAACAAATATACGGTACAAATAAGGTTGATTTGCATTTAAATAAACTCAATAGAACATTGTTGACGACCTTCAAGTTTCTAGAAGTGAAAATATTTCTCTTTGACCTTTTCCTTCTCCTGTTTCAACCTTGAAAAAGATCAGTCAAAATATCAGACGTTTTAAAATTCCTGGATGATTTTCACCCACCGATTCGTTTTAAGCTAAATGTTTCGAGGATTTATGAATAAGTACTTAGGTTAGTGGTAAACTGGTTAATAATATATGTACCTCACAAGCTTAATATAATACAAGTACAAAGAAACCCATTACAAGAATTCTAAAGGTGTAGATTCGCTTATCCTTCCTCCACCCTTAAGTGGCCGTGATTACTAACCAAATAGGTAAAAGGTATTAGTGTACTAATCAACCTAAAAGAAGCATAAATCAATTTCTTAGATATATCTTCTTTGATCTGTTCGTCAAAGTTTCAAACCTTTCAGAAATAGGTAAAGTGCTTTATGTTTGACATACTATAAATCAAATATGCAATGATTGTTTAGGAAAATTATTAAACAACCGTTATTGTAAAGTGTAAAGAAGAACAAAGGAGGAAGTTACTCAATTTTGGCCCTATTGTCCACAAAGTGGACCTTTTGTAGTTAACTCGACCCCTATCTCTGAAAATAGTAATATTACTAATTGACTGTCATTTATTAAGGCAATTGAATATAAAAGTGAATATGACTCCCAACAAGTTAGCGTGGAGAATTCTACTTGTTGCTACTTTTTTCTTTTTTTCCCTACATTTGATAACTTAGATATGAAACAAGTTGAAATTGGATATAAGGACTTGTCATCTCTATATGAAAAGATTGATATATTTGAGTTGAAAATAATTGTATGTATATAGATGAATTAAACTGGCTACTTTATTTATTACTACCTCCGGTCTTAAATAAACTTTTAGATTTGACAGTGATTGTCTCACAAAAAAGTCAAAACAAGAAGAACATTTACAAAAGAAAGGAGTATCAATTGATGATATGATGTTGGCTTGTGTTAAGCCCATAAGAACATGACTTGTGTACAAGCCCAATAAAAACAATTTATCATGATACAAAGAGCAATTTAAGTGCCTATCCCATTACTAGTTGAAAAAAAGGATGTCCCATTAATTTACAGAATCATGCAAAATGAAGAGAATTCAAAAATCTATGTGGAGAAAGAGTGCCAATAGAACCAATAGTTCAAGAAGAGATTATTGAACCTCATGTTAGTTGGCAGTACAAAAGAGTGAATAAAATAAGAGAAGAAGACTAATTGATTTTTCCCTTTGGGGATGAAGCTTTGGTGTACGTACTTGTATATAGCCAAACTCTCATCTAATGCGAGCTTGTATATAGCAAATGATGTATTTATGATATATAGGCAAAGAAAAACTCTCATCTAATGCAAGCTTGTATATAGCAAATGATGTATTTACGGTATATAGTCAAAGAAAAACGCCTCATCTAATGCATTGCGAGCTTGTATATAGCAAATGATGTATTTGTGGTATATAGTCAAAGAAAAACCCTCATCTAATGCATTGCGAGCTTGTATATAGCAAAATCAAATGACGTATTTGTGGTATATAGTCAAAGAAAAACTCTTATCTAATGTGAGCTTGTATATATTACTCGTAGATGATATTCTTATAGTACGGTACTATTATGCTTTTCGAGTTCATTGAATTTGGATATGTAATGATATTATTTCATTCATTATTACTACACAAGTGTTATAAGCATTAACTTGAACAACAAGAAGAGTGTGGCTGATATTTGCTTTAAAAAAGTTTGTAAGACTTGGATATGCATACTATATATCATGTGAAAGGGATTAGAGGAGTATGGATTGACATTAATTATTTTCTTGTATCCTAAATTTATGACATCATTTGATATGTTATTGATGATTTGATTCTTCAAGGGTTTCCCAGTGACGTATGTGTACAAATTACTTGTTGCATCATCATCTTCATTTTCGTAAATTAAGAAAATCAGACAGTAACGTTTATTGAGTTGTTGTTCCTTCATTTGAAAGAATTGAGTATAAGCCATATTTTGATGTTAGACAATACATTTTTAACTAGAAAATTGATTGTTATCTTCATCTTTTTTTCTTCATTTAAAACTAGAATTTTGATTGTTATCTTCATTTAAACTGATTTTTGCTTACTAATTAAATCGTTGTTTGCTTATACTATGAAAACTACGTTTTATGTGATCGAAGTTGGTTTCAATTTATGTGATCAATACATTTCTAACAATGTATGATTGATTTTCTTAAAAAAATATTTACGGAGTTTTACTATAGAGGTAAATAATTTGTTTACCTCTAATCAAAAGTTAATAAAGGGATTTTAGTACAATTTTAAATTGTAACCTTTTTATTATTACCAATTAGTATTTTTTGTTAATATACGAAGTATTAATTTTTATGCTTATTGATGTGTTTGAGGTGGTACATAGAAGTTTGTATGGCTTTCAAAGTCTACTTTATCACACTATTACAAAAGTAATTTTAAATTTATGCCGTTTTATCTTAAAAATTCTTCACTTTAACCTATTTTTGTCCACCAAATTGGCTAGCGTACCATCTACACACAAGTACTATGACAACGATGATTCAACAAATTAATTTGTGCTCTAATGGTTCTTCTTGGGTGGGTAAAAACTAATTTTAAGATTGGAATGAAATATGATCAAGATGAGGTGGACCTACCACATAGATCTAAAGTGAATTTTGATTTTTTCATTGTTTGTTATTATTTTTTTTCAAAAAAAATGAAATTAGACAAGTAAATTTGATGATTATGCATTTATGCATTAGAGTTGCAACAAAAGGTGTACGTCATTGATGGAAATTAAAGAAGTTTGAAGTAGATAGAACTCACGTGTGTTGTCCATTTCGAAGGGGCGGCAAGGGGACTAAAACACTAAATGATCGATGTAGGACTGTGGGAGGCATTGTGTCATTTGTAATCCATCAATTGGTGTATCGTGTATGTCATCAAGTATAATAAGTGGTTAAAGTTTTGAGGTAATATATGTAGAAAATGAGAATAAATACTATCTACAATATTTACCATTTGTTACTTTTTTTGTATCATAAAAGAAAAATAAGACTCAGATTCATTAAGTAAACAAAATTTTAGTTGTTTTCGAGTACACTTATTAGATATTCATATGTGTTTATACACTCATTTTGTCAATTTTCCTCATTTAAATTTCTCCAAATGAGCAAAAAAAGCATTGGGATTGAAAGTTCATCAAATTCCTCTCCTTTATGGGATTTTGGTTGTCCGAATAATCTTTCTTCCTTTGTCTTTGAATGTGACACGTTTCTTGAAAATACAAACTTGGCCTTTGTTTTTCTTTGACAATTGTGCTTATGATGCAATTGTAAGGAGGGCAAAGATAATGGTAGAGCATTGGTTGACAGACTTGTATGGCTTTGTTTGTTTTGTTGGAAAATATTTCATTATAAAATGATTAATTCCATCTCTCTATTTTCCTTCGTTTGTTCTGTTAGAGGGTGAGAAACACTATAAGAAAATTATCTTCTCGTAGAAAATTATCAATTGTATTTATTTGATACAAAAAACTTTCCCAACGAATAGTTATTCGATACAATATCCACCATTATCATAGCTTTTAGTAGTGTTTATTTGATATTATCGGGGGTTGTCCTCAATAATCGTTACGAAAAACTACTTCCAACCATGGTAATTATATAGCGATTATAATCGCCTATAAATGTTGAATCATTTTCTACAAAAATCAAAAAGCGTAAATGTAATTGTAGACACCTAATTGTGTCTCTCCAAACACCACACCCAGTGATGAATGCTTTTCACGTTTTTATTGACGAGTTCGGCAAAGAGTCGAAAGGTCTCGTAAAGTTTCCCTAAGCCTGGACCATCTTTCTAACATTACCTAGAATGTCTTTAAACCTAAAAAGATCAATTTCGTGTCCTTAAGTCCAAAAAATTCATTTTGTGCCTTTTAGCCCAAAATAAAATAAAATATCCCTATCGTACCCAAAACGTCCAACCTAATTATTTTGGTCTATTTTCTCAGTCCAATAATTGTTTAATTGGATGGGGTTTGAAAAGAGCTTTCCAACGATATATTATAAGCCTTAATCCGAGTTACGGATCAAAAGCTATGGCCAAATACCAAATAGAGCCCAAACCGAGCCTTGGTCCACCGTTAGTACGACTCAATGCTTATATGGAGTCCAAATATTCTAACCTAAGTCAGCTAGAATCTTCTAAATTAAAAGGTTCTAATTTATCCTTCTCGAAAAGATAAAGATCAAGAGTTTGAGATTGAATAGAACTTTTATGATAATCCTTAATTTTTCGGAAGACATTCGGATATATTTTTCAGAGATAACCCAACCAGAAACAAACTCCGTACGAACTTTTTCTACCTTATGAACCATCGCGCAACGACGGGTTCATCGTAACGTGACAAGGGCCATCGCGACGTGACAACCCTGTCGCGACGAGATAAAAAGTTTTATCGCAGTCTTTTATTTTGATATTTTTTCGATCGTCTGACTCTATTTTTCCTCTATAAATAGAGGTCGTTTTCCCTGATTCCAGAACACAGAAATTCAATTGAGAATAAAATAAACCCGAAATTTCTAAAAACCCATGTTCTTAGCCTAAACACATCCTAGATGTACATCCTAATCATTCACCATACTTCCTTTGCGTGATTCGAATAATCCAAGCCATACTCGACGTTGTCTTCGACCTCGACGCAAAAGGTTGATATTTCTGAGTTTAGACCCAAATCAATATTTCTATTCCCAATTTAATTCATTATTTACTTTATTGATTTTACTTTCTTGAAGTATACTAACGCGTGTATTATTTTGTAGTAAGAAAGTCGAGGCATCAAAGTAAGTAATTTAATTGCTTTTTGGATATAATTCATGTTTAGGATAACGTTTTGATTTTGTTATTAGTAACATGATAGGGTTGTTATTAATCTGTTTAATATCATGTCTAGGATCTTACTACTAACGATATTTTTATGATGATAATTATTTTGTTAATTATATGTTGCTTGATTGTCAATGATTTATTGCTATTGCTTGATCACACCCTTTTTCGTAGGTTTAAAGGGAATTTGTAATTGAAATCACGCATAATAAGATAATTAATAATTGGATTTAGGTTTAACAAGATTTTAATACAAAAGATCACAAGTATTAGATTTAATTGTGCATTATAATCAACCAACATAGATTAAACAAGTTTAGGATTAATTTGATATATGTATTGTAACACCCTAGAAATTCCTTCCCTTTAAAATACCTTTTTTTGCTTTTTTTTAAATACGAAATAGGAAATTCTAAGACATTAACGCCACCATGAAAACGACTAAGGCAATTATCAAAGACACACAGTGGAAGACTCTTTAAAAACCAATCAAAATAAATCAACTTAAAAGTCAAACCAACGAAAGTAAAGTCAACCAAAGTCAACCAAAGTCAACCTACAACTTGGAACCATTGTAGGCCCTTATTAAAACCGAAATAAGACTTAAAATCTTTGTGTTAGTTTTACAAGAAAAATATATGATAATCAAAACAATAAATCACATCATATTCTTATAGAAACTAAGCATGATTTGCTCTTCACTCATGCTCATCATGAATATGCTTCATCACCTGAAAAACTTTTCTTTACTTTGTCCCCACTACTCACCATTAGAAATGGGTCGTCGTAGGGACAAGATAAAGAGAAGATCAAACAAACATACAAACACACAATCAGCTATGCTGAGTACATAAGCGTAAATAGAACACACTAACATGCTTCCATCCTATTATCACAAAACTTACCTTGTTGCACCTGTTTACAAGCATACAACATACAACATAACCAACTAACAAATCACTGGATTATTTATTTAGGTTGATTACGCATCGAACAGGTTTCCCACTAACTTGCCCCAATAAAGGGGTACTAACACGGGAACTAACCGTGCCAGTACAAAAGAATCACTCGTAAGTGGCGAAAATCCTGCGCATAATATAAAGGAATATACAACGTCCTATACTCCCAGTAGAAGTTATGGTCAAATAAAAAGTCGCATAACTCCCCCCATTTGTTCATACTCGAGTTATATATGTTCCAAGAGTTTTGGTGCGCAATCTCTTTCACTTTACGTGATTACATATTTTTAAACTTGGTGATGACTCTCAAACCATAATACAATCAATCATAATCAATCATTCAAGCAATCAAACACATCAATTTAATTCTTGAATAATTAGTGACCACATAAATTAAATGTTGAATCCTTTTTAAACTACCTCGGTGTTAAATAACACCTTAAGCGCATAAAGCACCGCAAATCATATCCCTTGGTTTTTAGAACACCTTAAGTGCACTTAGGCACCAAAATATAATTTAATCCTCGTGTACATAGACACTTAAATAGCTCCTTTCTCATGCTTATAACATCAATAAAAATTATATGGACCATAATAAAATTCTCTTTCAATATTCCAACCTCAATTACACTACAAGAAAACAGCTTGATTCTGACGGAAAAAATCTGTCGGAAACATAGGAAATTCCGTCGGAAAACGGTCTTCTGACGGAATTTCGGTGGAATCAGTCTGTCGCAAAACCATTTGTAGGAAATTCGACATTTTCCGACGGAATTTTTGTCGGAAGACTAGTTTCCGACGGATATAATTCTGTCGGCGCTGTTTTTGACTTTAATTGAAATTCCGTCGCAATTTTCCGACGGAAATTTCCGTCGGAGTTGGAGAGGTTTTCCGTCGGAAGAGGTATACTCCGACGGAAAATTCCGTCGGAAGTGGTATATTACGACGGAAAATTCCGTTGGAAAAATCAATAAAAAAAATAAAAAAGAACTAGCCCCACCCCACCCACCCTGTCAAAACCTCCACCACCCCACCCACCCACCCACCCCTGACAAGACCCCCACCCTGTCGAGCCACACCACCCCACTTAACCAACCCCCTAACCCACCCACCCAGAAAAATGGAAAAAAAAAACCAAATCGAAAAAAAAAACTTAAAATCCAAAACGAAAATCCGAAACAAAAATTCCCACAAAAACAAGATCTAAACCATGTATGAATTTCAATAATAATAAAAAAACGAAATTCACTATTATCATTACAAAGATCTAATAAATTTATAAAATACAATTACAATTACAAAAATAATTAACTATAATCATAAATGTTCAAAAACAAAACAAGATCTACAATTTAAGCTTAACTAAAACTAGATCTACAAAAAAAACCTTAGTGTTGTTGCGACGGTGGCCGTTGTTTCGCGGTGGTGGTGTTGTGGAAACCTTGAGATGCTTGCGCGGTGGTGTTGTTGCGGCGGTGGTTGTTGGTTGTCAGTGCTGCTAGTGTCGTTGGTGGTTGGTGTCAGTGCGGTGGTCGAAGAGGACGAAGAAGGAGAAGGAAGGAGAAGAGGAAAGAGGACGAAGAAGGAGAAGGAGAAGAGAGAGAAAGAGTGGGCGGAGGAGAGTTAATGAAAGAGGAGGAGGTCAGAGAGGAAGAGAACAGGAAAGAGCAAAGGAGAGAGAAAGAGAAGAGAGGCGGAGGAGAGGAGATGAGAGAGTAAAGAATCGAGAAACAGGAGGAAGAGAAGGAGAGAGAAAGAGAAATGAGAAGGAGAGCTAAGGGTTTGGTTTTTTTATATTCTTATATTCCGACGGATTTTAATTCCGTCGGAATCTTCCGTCGGATTTTAATTCCGTCAGAAATGTAATTTTCCGACGGAATACTCCGTCGGAATAGTCCTACGGATTTTAATTCCGTCGGAAAACCTTATATTCCGACGGAATAACTGACGAAATGAAAATCCGTCGGAATTTCTGAGTTTTTCGACAGAATTACGTGTCCGTCGGAAACAGTCCATCGGAAATCGGCCCATTTCTTGTAGTGTTAAACATTTAGTTTAATTTAACATGCTCTCAATCATGCCAATAATAAAAGTGTGGTTCATATTCACATGCCAACATAATTAATTCCGATCATTAATTCACCACAAATAATTCATACTTCACAAATCAATCACCAACATCAATCCAATCAACAATTCCAACCAATACCTATCATGATACTACCTTGAAATTAATTAAACAAAGCCTAGCATGCTTCTATATACACTTAAATAGTAACCGAGTACGCGAACGTACCTCGAATATGCTCTCAAAATCGCAACAACTATACGAAATCGCTCACTTGGAAATCTCCTACAACCCAAAATTATAAAGAGACATTAATACCTATTCAAATAAATTTCAAGCAATATATACACTCTTTAAATCACTTATAAACCCTCTAAAACAAGCTGAAAATTAATTTGAAACCCCTACTTTTATTCCCAATTAATGGGTAATTGAAAATCCTTTCAAGAAACATAATTCCCCCCTTTATATAAAAATTCCAGCTTTATAAAAACATGTAAAATTGTTGTAATTATGTTTAAAACCACCTATTTCAATAATATTAATCATCTACAATCAAATTCCATCAATATACATTAATTTAGAATCTAAGGTTTTCAATTTGGGGCTTTTAAATTCAAAAACCAAATCTAAAATTTATATACATAATAATCATAATCAAACATCATAAAAATCATCACACAACCCAAAAACAATAATAAACTCAAGGCTAGATTAGGATTAAAACAATTTTTTTATTTTTTTATTTTATTTTTTTTGTTTTTTTTTTTGTGTTGAAGCCGCACAACCACACGACGGGGAGGGCTGCTGTCGCCCTCCATGCCGGCGGCGGTGGCCGACTGGTGGGATGTGGTGGTGGCGGCCGGCCACCTTGTGTGTGTGTGGGTATAAAAATAAAGGGGAGGGGGAAAATTTAAGGGAGAGAAAATAAGAGCAGAGAGAGAGTTTACCTTTGGGTATTCTCCACCTTGGACAACATCTAACTTGCTCATAAGATGGGTATTTATACCCCCTCTCAAAACCCTCCTATCCTTAAATTCCTTTTCTACCCTTGACGATCCCTTCTCCTATTCAAACTAGTCATTTGATTTTTTTAAATCCATTAACTTTAAATTTCCTTTTATAAAATAATATGCCCCCAAGTTTCTAAATAATAAAATAAAATATTTTCAAAACCATTAAATAAATAAAAATGGACCTTTAATTAAAATAATTCTCTTAAAATTAATAACATACCATAAATAATTATTTTCAAATTATTTAAATGCTTCATAAAATAATGATTTAAATTAAAATACATATAAAAATACAGGGTATTACATGTATGTTGATCGAAAAAAGCGCATGAATCTCAATAAGGATCAAGTAGAGGCCTATTTTAGGGCGGATTTGACCTCTTTGAAAGTCAAGTTCGTACCATCATCCCCGAACATCTAGTCATGGTTCCAGACCACTGTGGAGTTAGCAATCTTTGTGATTGTGAATGGGGTGTAACCTTCACAATCGTGAACGGTTTACAAGTTCCTAAAACTTATTGTCGACTCTTTTTTTCTATCTTCTTTCCTAGGATCGCCGGCATTCCTAAAAACATGACCCACCTTAGGGTGAGGAAAAATTCCCTACAATAATATACGAAGTATACAATATTCGAGCATGCAACCTCAAGCTCTAATATTAAAAGGTCGTTTAGTTGGGAGTGTTCATCAGAGGGAAAGGGAATCAACTGCCCTTATTTCCTTTTTTGTTTATTAGACATTTATTTTCATTCCCTTTACCTTCCCCATTCCCCCAAAGTCTTCCAACTTGATTCCCCACCCTCTAGCTAGGTTTTTCCATTCCCTTTCCTTAACCACCACTACACCACCAATATACCCACACCAGCCACCACCATCCTACCTTACTCCCCACCACCGAGCCACCTCGCCGCCCTCCCCTGCCTCTTGATAAGATCTCCCTTCCCCCAAAAAACTTCCCCTAGTCTTGAAAACCCTAAAAAGCTCCTCCCCGACCGCCTAAAACCCTTAACCGCCTCGAGGGTGGGGGGAGGGGCGGTTAAGGGTTTAGAGCGGTCGAGGAGGGGGGTTTTTAGGGTTTTTCGGGGTAGGGGGAGAGGTTATGGGGAAGGGAAGGGGTTTTCTGTTGGTTTCCGGGGATAAAGAGGCGTGGCTGGGGTGGGAGGAGGGGTAGCATGGGGAAGCGGTAGGGTAGGTGGTCAAGGTGGGTGGTAGGGGTCTTCAAGGTGTCCGGAAAAAAGAGAATTGAAGAGGTGGGGTGTGGTGGTTCCATGGTGGCTCTCATACCCTTTGTTGTTTAAAACTAACAACATTGCAAATTAAAGGGAGTTACATTTTTTTCTTCTCTTTTCCCTTTGTTTTAATCATTCCCTTTTCCTTAGATGAACCAAATGACCCCTAGGTTTTTTATCAATAAGTTATGACATATTTTATGTTTTCTTTGTCAAACAAAATTTGTATTTGTAAATCTAGTGTACAAAAGGCTTTTCGTATTGATTTTTAGATTTTAGTTGCGATTGTAAACGATACGATTTTTCATAATTTTATAAATGTGCAGAATAAAGGTGAATATGTATTATTATTATGTTTTTCGTAACAATTTTATATAAGTTTACCATAGCGATTGTAAAATGATATGATTTTCTCTACTATTTCACAAATAAATGTGTATATTATAGCGAATGTACAATCATTACAAATTAATCGCTATGAAAAGACAATTTTCTTTTAGTGAAACTATTTTCCCATAGTTAAAATGTTAGTTGAAAAACTATTTCATTCTATAAAGAAGGTATACTACATTTTTTTCTTTATTATACACTTCTCTATCATTTCTCCTCCATTCTCCACCTTCCTTTTACATTCTTTTTTCCTTTTCCTCCATAAATTTTCCCACACAAACAAAGGAAAATAATTTTCACAATCATGTTCCCATTGAGAATTGTTTTCTTTGAAAGTGATTTTCAATATAATGCAAAATGTTTTCCATCAAAAGAAATGGAGTCTAAGCATTTGGTTTTCTTTGAAAATGTTTTTCAATAAAACATTTTACATCAAATAACAGGTCTAAAAGGAAAACTCTTCGATCAATGGGGTTGGAATTAAAATGAAATATATGGTAAAAATGTAAAATGAAATTGTTATGAGCTAATTTTGCAAACAGTCATACCTTGTCACCAACAATGGGTAATCTTTGTCTCTTCTAGAGAGAAGAGACTTTGGTTGAGGTGTTATGATGATGCGGGAGCAATAATACTCCAATATGGGTTTTGATCTTAACAAACTCTAATTATATCTTATAAAAAGATAATTCTTCCTAATTTTAATCCTAAATAAATCATATGAATACATTAAAATAAATCTTAAAGAAAATAAATCTAGACTCCTACATTCTTAATGCTTGATCGCATCATATTAACACACCAAAATTTTCAATCACGGAGCCTCCTTTAGATGTTTTTCCAAAACAATGTATTCATTTATCATTACAAAGCTAATTTGTGAATTAATTATAATTGTTAATCCAACCAAAGATGTAACCCAATTCACCTTCCCACCCCACATACATATTAAGAAGGATTAAAAAAATTGTTCATAGTATTAAGGATGAAAGGGATTTTGTAGATAGAGAAGAAAAAAATTAGTAAGTCTGTGACAAACCTTACTTAAATGAGAAATGATTTTTTTATTTATTAATTTTTTTTAAGGACAAGAATTTTGATAAAGATCAGACTTTTATTTAATGACATAAGGAATAACTTATGTTTTCTACAACAAAACTATATTTTTTTTATAGAATCATCAACATGTAATTAAGTATGTTAATGGTACAACTTTTCATCATAAAACACATGGACATCCCAATCAATAATACAATTAAATTGATGTATCCAAATGAATTTTTAGACTAATATTCAAAACCTACATGGCGCAAGTGTTTGTCTTACATTCAACACCATAGATTAGTTGATTTCTATACTCTCTCGGTCTCTCCATTCCAATCTAGTTTGTTCATTTCTAAAATTGACAATCATAGTAATCCAACTTACTACCTCCATTTCTTATTATGTGTAACAAAAAAATATTTTATATCTCATAAATTATACCCCTTTGTTATACATAATAAGAATTTGAGATAGTATTTCTTTCTTTCGTTATTATTGTTTTTGCTATTGTTTTTCTATTACCAATGCAAACTAATTCTATTGAGAACTTGCATCATAATATTTTCTTATATATTATCGGTGAGAATATACAGTCAAAGTTTGACTTTCTAATAACAATTAACAATAATAATAAAATATTCCATAACAATTCAAAATAAAATAACCCCATTTTCTCATCCTTCCTTCTTCAATTATATTTGCACTATGTATGACTTCTGCAATAAATTATACAACAACCACTTTGATCACTTTTTTCTATATAAAAACATTGTTAATATCTCAAAGTATATTTCTACCATATGAACATTTATTTATTTATTTTTTTTAAAAAAGCATAAAATCTTAAGTAATAGATAAATAAAAATACTAAAGGTCAAATTTATATGTTTGCTAGAATGAAAGTCAAAATGTTAGATTAATTAAAAAAAAAAAAGAAGTATTATAATCTACTATTTTCATTAAAATATATCATACTATCTTCCATGACATGTGTAGTATGCCTTTTATTATAATAATGTGTGATAACGAACTAAAAAATAAACCTTATCCTAAAACTATGTGATACAGTTTAAACAAGCTAAATGCCTAAATTGAGACTAAGAAAATGGCTCGATTAAAAGCCATACATTCAATTGTCCCAATTTGGATTGGCAAGGGTGGAGCAATGTCCCATCAATAGGGGCAATTGATCTCAATTAAAACTTTAAAAATCTTATTTTAAATAAGTAAATTATTTAAATTTAATTTAACCACATAACATGAGGAAGACAATTTGTGTGAATTTTAAACGAATATACCAATATAGAAACATATATACTTTGTATGTGTATATCCAACATACGAAGTATGTGAAAGGCATATAGAATTTTTTTTCTTTTTATGTATTTGGGTAATAATTTATCTAAGTTTAACTTAGGGGGTGTTTGGTTCGTTGGGTCTTTTGGAATGGAGTAGAATCAATTCCAATGTTTGGTTGAGCATTTTTTTTTTTTTTTTTTTTTTTTTTTGCTATGGACTCTCATAATAATATTATCTAACTCTATTCCAATCTCTACAATTTCATTCCCATCTTTACCGATTCTAAATCCATTCCAGCCTGCCACCCTGAATACAAACCCTAACTAGATACAAATCCATTCCAATATCACACCAAATAAATTTGGCAAAATACAGGGGTTTCCAATCCATAACACCATAATATGAGTTCTCAATCCCTTTCATTTCAATTTATTGAACCGAACGACGCCTTAGAGTACCTTTTAATTATCTTGAACTTGAAAAAACCATTCTAACTCCACCTCTATCTTTTATGGATCGAACCTAATGGCTAAATCATGGACCAAATACCCAACTCACTTAGCCCCTAACTTTTTACCATTTACTTTGGAAAGAAATGTAAAAATGATGCCCAATGAATCACCTTATGAAATGACCGGTCTAATTGGTCTTGCCCAGTTATCCCATGGATAAGTTCATTTGTCTCCATCCCATTCAACCTATCTTGACATATAATACGACCGCTAGCTATCTTTATATTACCGTACTCAGTGGCGGATTAAGGATTTTCAATCAGGGGTAGCATGTACGAGTAGTTGTTTAAGAAAATTTTAAACAAAAATTAATACCGGACTTTATTTTAGGGATTTCGATTGAAAAATTCCCCCGACCTAAAGACAATAAGCAAAATAATAAACTGCATAATGATATGTTATACTTTATCAAACATAGTTACAATACAGTAATAATAATAATAATAATAATAATAATAATAATAATAATAATAATAATAATAATAATAATAATAATAATAACTGCATAATGGTATGAAGTATCAATTTATTTGTTATTTTTTATTTTTAATTGGTACTAGTAATTTTGTACTCCAATTTGTATCTTTTTTTTTTATTTTTTTTTATTTTTTTACCGACAATTCGTATCTCAATTTATCATTACAATCAATGAATACTCCACACTTCATAAATAATTTGTGAAAATGAAAAAAAAAAAAAGAAAAAAAAATCTTTATTGATATAATGGAGATATTAAGCGAAGAGCAAGGGAAAAAAAACTATGGGAAAATAGAGAGATGAGGATCAAACCCCTAATGGCCTGCTGCAAAACCAAAGTTTAAGCAAATTCTCCTTTAACCACTCCAGCAATAGTTGGCATTTGGTATAAATTTGCAGTTTTAACAAATGTATACCAAATTTCTGGGGGTATAAATTTGCATTTTTAACAAATTTATACCAAATTTATTACAATGTAGATCCGTCAGTGACTGTACTCCCATATATTTTTCCAAGTACTAGTAAAACAATCTAACTATTCACTTAGTACAAAATAATCTTAATTAATTAACATATGCTGACTAGATGATCTTCATCTATGATTCGAGATGCCAAAACAAAGCAAAGCAACAGTCTTTATTGCTTGTCATTTCTATTGCTCTTACAATATTGCACTAAAAATGAAGGAACACCCTTTTACAAGTGACGTGCCATTGCATGCCACATGGCATAATCTAGAGATCATTCCAAAGTGCCGGCGCTCTAATGGCATTCCCTTCTCTTCTTTGATTTCCAAATAATAGCCCCCACAAATGGGACCCACTTTTTAGAAAATGTTGGCCAAGTCAAGTCAAGAACACAAGCTTTGACTCTCCCTAAAAATATTTTCTATTTTCTTTTCCCTTCTCACTATAATTATATGTATTTTCATTCTCAAAATTCCCAAAATACCCTTTTCCACGGTCAAACTTTTCCTTCCCTCACCTTCTTAGAAAGACCTCCGCAAAGACCTTCATTTTCAAGCCATCTTCACCACAATCCCACTTCACAAAATTTTCCAAACAATCCCCTCTTTATTTACTCCATATATCCTCCTCTTCAAACTTTCATTTCCATTACACTCAAATCTTCATCTCATTGCGCTTTCTACAAATGTCTTCCTCGGTAGCAAGCTTAGAACCCTCTTTATCCTTCAACAATAGTAGCTTCTCTTTTACTAACCTCATGAACTCCTCCTCCTCCTTCACCGATTTCTTCGCTAACACGACGAATGATGATCATGTGTTGGAGAGTGATTACAACATTATTTCCAAGGAGAAGAATACTAATATCACTAATAATGATCATAATAGTAATAGTAGTGGTAGTAATTGGTCAGGATTTGATCAGTTGATTGAAGTTCCTAAGTTTAAGTCTATGGCTCCTTCTTCTCTTACCGTCGCCGACCCTTCTCCCCTTGCTTCTTCGTCTTCGTTTTTGAACACTCCTAATGCTTTCAGCCCATCCATCTTCTTAGATTCGCCTCTGCTTAATGTAAGTACTTCATCTCATCTCTTTTCTTTGACTTCATTTTCAATGATATATACTACCTCCGTTAAATGTTATGTGCAACTTTGAAATATTTTATATCTCACAAATAATACCCCAAAGTTGCACATAACATTTAACGGAGGTAGTATTATCCTGCACTCACTATTATCTATAAGGTTGCGTACATCTAAATCTCATGCAGCTCCCCGATCCTGCCTTAGGCAATCGGGATTATATGTATAATGGTTATTAACTTAGGTGTGTTGTTTTATATGTGCAGAGTTTTCCATCTCCAACTGTAGGAGCCTTTGGTGGTGAGAGTTTCAATTGGACTCAACTTGGTGCAAATAAAGATGAAGGAAGAAGTAACAATAATTTCACTTTCCATGCTTCAAACAATTCAATTGTAAGTCCTTTTTTTTTTTCCTCTTGTTTGATGATTAATTAGTTGTATTCTTGAGTAAATCTCATCCAAAAAATAATAAATAATTAATAAATAGACTTATTAATATAATAATAATACAAGTATGCACAATTATTTCGATCCTAGAAAAAATCCACCGCATGAGTTGGTTGAAAAGATATTTAATTAATTGAGAACCGTACATTATGTAAATGAATGCCCACCAAAAAGACTAGGATTGCAAAGTCTAAGTCAATGCATAAAATGACAAGAAAAATATATATTTAATTTAATTTTGATATATAGCCGCCACTACTTCTAGAAGCCTATTTATTTATATACATAAATAAAATGAAATTATAGAAAGATAATTACTTTAATTATTATTTTCTATTTCTATGTTCTCACCTAATAATATCTAAAATTTAATTAAGTTCTGACATTTTTGTCTGACATTAAACATGTGCAGGAAGGGTGGAATTTGGATGAGCCCAAGAAGCAAAATGAGATGATTAACAAAGATCAGATTAATTCGAAACCCGAGTTTAATACTAATATTAATAATCAAATTATGAACACAACACAATCAGATGCTACTAGAGGTTACAATGCTACACCAGTTCAGATGAATAGAGCACAGAAAAGAGCTGAAGATGGATATTGTTGGAGGAAATATGGGCAGAAGCAAGTGAAGGGGAGCGAAAATCCCCGGAGTTATTACAAATGTTCACACCCGACTTGTCCTACAAAGAAAAAAGTTGAACGATCTCCGGAAGGCTATGTGACTGAAATTGTTTACAAGGGGAGTCACAACCATCCGAAGCCTCAGCCTGGTAGAAGATCATCTGCGCAGAATAACAGTAACAGTGGGTTTGATGGTTCAGAGGGTTCTAATGCAGCACTTATTCAGGCACAGACTGATAATTATTCGTCCTTTACACCTGAGACATCCTCGGTGTCAGTGGATGAAGACGATGAGTTTGATCAGACATCTGCAATGAGTAAATCAGCCAGAGATGATGATCATGAACCTGAATCCAAAAGATGGTAAGAGATATTTTCATTTCTAGTTCCTGTTTTCGTCTATCTGTAGTATTACAGTGTGTAATTTGTTCTGATCAATTTCTGATACTTTTTATTACAGGAAAGGAGAGAATGAAGGGGAGGTGATGTCAGGGTATGGTAACAGAACAGTTAAAGAGCCAAGAGTAATTGTTCAGACAACCAGTGAGATTGATATTCTCGACGATGGTTATAGATGGAGAAAATACGGGCAGAAAGTAGTGAAGGGCAACCCCAATCCTAGGTGAGCACACAGTTTGAGTTAATCAGTACATGAACAAGTTTTCCTCTTAGCAAAGTTTGATCTGATTATGCGTACATAGACAATTCTAATGTTTGAATCTGATTGATTTTACAGGAGCTATTACAAATGCACCAGCTCAGGTTGCCCTGTAAGAAAGCACATAGAGAGGGCATCCCATGACACAAGGGCTGTAATCACAACTTACGAGGGAAAGCACAACCACGATGTTCCAGCAGCTCGTGGTAGTGCCAGCTATAACAATGCCCCGATGCCAGTCAGGCCATCAGCCATAGCCAGCCAACCTAACCAGATAATCGGCCTAAGGCCTCTTAACAACAACATATCAAGTGCCTCAAGACCAGAAGCTCACCAGTCACCTTTCTCTTTACAGATGCTGCAAAACACTGGCAGCTTCGGGTTCTCAGGGTTTGGAAATAATTCAGAAGCCAAGGAAGAGCCAATCGATAACATGTTTTTTGAATCTTTTCTTCGTTGAAAATCAGGATTGAACTTCCAAGTGAAATATAGGGTTTAACAATTAGGTTTAGAATCATGTATTTCTTTGTTGTAAAAAAATTATACTACAAGCCTTTCAGACTCTATAGAAGTCTCAGCTTCCACAGAATAATCATAGTTAGGTGATTTGTTTATTTGTTGAAAGGCCCTTAAGCTTTAAACCTTCCCAGGCCATCAAAATATTTAGGCATGTAATGTTTCCACCAAGTTGAATATCAAAGCTTCAGCATTTACACTTCTGAATCAACAGCAGGAAAAGTCCTTACTCTAATTTTCAGAACAGGATAAATTTCAGTCAAGAGAGGTAAAAAGCCAAGAAAAGGGGGGGAAATAGAGCGATAATGTCATACATCTCATCATTATATTAAAAATAACCTTGGTCTTCGGACCCTTGGAAACTAAAGAAACATAATGTTTGGTTACTTCCAATCAAACAAAACAATGAGAATTGAGGCAAACAGTATCCAGAACAAGAACAAAGCGAAATGTTGTTTTCTATATCAACTTTAAACACAATAACAGCCGTTAGCAGAGAAATGAAAGGCTGTAGCCTGTAGGAGTGAAATTCTATACTCAAATATTCATAAAAATATACATTTAAGAAAAAGAAAGAAAAGAAAACGAAGAATAAGGTACAATAAGTTGCAGGCAATCTGTGATCTGAAGGGTTCCAATCAGATAGCCTAAGGCCAACTCTAATCAGGTATATAAACAATATGTAAAGACTATACTGTATGAAAGAATCAAGTTCAAGAATGTTTAGATTATAAATATATTTATAAGAGGAAATTTTCATATAAATGACTGAGTAGAGAGCTTATAGCCAGCAATGACGGATGAACATGCCAATGAAATGAAAGCAAGGAGAGACATGCTTATGGCTGCTGCGCATGAATCTGTGAAAATGTTGTCACCTCCTTCCCGCATTCTGTTTGTCATAGGTATGGCCGAAGAAGCTGATGACAGTAGCAAGTATGCCAATATCTGCAAATAAACATTTACTTCAGATTTCAGTTTAGTACCACAGAATCAATAGGCCACACATTTTCCTGTTGATAAATATCTATATGGACTTTCTTGATTAAATTAATAAGCAATACTTCAAGAAAAAGCCTAATTAACTAATCTAAGTAGACTTGACCAACAAAAGTGCATGAACGACGACTGACAGGTCAAATTGGGTCACAATTCACAACCACTACCTAAAGCTTGACATACCCTGAAAGCTAGAATGCCAAGTAAAAGATTAAATAGTATATTGTACCTATTACACAACAGATGATAATCATGTCACACTAACACAGACAGGCATGGACTGCTTTGAAAATTTCAACTTTCATCCACCAAAGGGCCATAACCCATAACAAAAGTTCAACATGTTTGCAAAATTAAGAAATTAAACAAAAGAAGACTCGGTCTACCACTTTTAAAGCTACCAATCGATGCTTGCATCACACATGCTTTCATATTCGCGACTATTATATACGTTTAGTTCAACATAGCACTATAGAAGTATGAAAGCAAACCTATCCCCTCTTCCATATCAGCAAATAAGTTGATTAATCTAATCAGAAATAGTGAAAATTGCAAAACTACAAGAATATATGATTAGAGTTATGATGTTATAAGAACTAATGCTGTCACAGTGTCACATACATTTTAAACGATTGCAACTTTGAACAAAATGAACATTATAAATTTGCTTAATCATGGTGCTTGATTTCATCATAAAAATGGTGACATGGTGCCTCCCATGACATCAAATACAAGGGAAGCACTCTTAAGCTATGTAAGCGTAAATTCTATTATACACCTGAGTGTACCTAAAGCTAGTGTATACAACTATATGAGTAATTGACACTCACCCTCGTATTCCATTTGTCACCCATTTTATTAGAAAAATATATCTTTGACCACCAAGTGTTACTCAATATATTATGAAATAAAGACAACAAAGAATAAAGAGAAAACAATGAGATAAAGTATCTTCTAGAATTATCCTTTCTACACTTATCCAAGAAACAAAAAACTTAAACAGTACAATGAAAGATTGAAGATTCAGAAATTCAGAAACTTTCTAGAAAATGTCAAAATTAAATTAATAATAATAACAAAAAAAAAAAAAAACAAAAAAAACCCACCTGGTCTCCAACAAAATCAATCATAGCTGCAGTTTTGGGATCAACAAATTCTTTCGCTCTAGATAACTCATTAACATGTCTAAAACATTGTAATCCTGTATATAGTGTCGATAATATTGCAATTGCCAACAAATACCTACATTTTCACTCACCAAAAACAAATAAAAAATTAATCCCAATTTAATACAATTATCCAATTCAGCAAAAATAACACTAATCAACGCGTGATTTTATCATAAATTCCGAAACTAATACCTGAATTCTTCGTAATTGCCAAAGTCTTGGCCACCGCCATGATTGTTACTAGCCATAATAATAAAGGAAAGTAAAGAAAAAACCAAAGACAAAGCTCTTAAAGTTAATGACCCTTTTTTAATTAAATCCTCTCTTTTCCATCGTCGGAGGATTGATCCAACACCGTGCTCTGTTTCGCCCGATGCCGGCGCCGCCACGGGTGATCCCCTCTCCATATCATTTCCCGGCGAAGCCTTTCTTTCCAATTCTAAACCCACTGAATTTGACATGTTTTGATCAATTTAATTGTATTAAAATTGAGCTAAATTTATTGAAATTTGAGAAATTTAAGATTCTTGGTATTTTTTTTTCTTTGTGTGAAGTGGAAGAAAAGGAAATGCAAAAAGAGGTGAGAGAAAGAATTGAAGAAGAAAAAACAGAGTGGATTTGTTGTGTTTGTATTGAGTGATTTTTTTGGGTGATAACATGCCAGCTTGGAAAAAAGGAGGAGCTTTTTGTTTTATTTTATTTAATTTTGTGTAACTAACTTGTAACAGGGTGGCACTAAAAAAAACCCAAAAAAGAAAACACAAGTATAGAAAAAGTGAGATAAATGAGAGTTTATTTGCCCTTTTTAGAGTATAATAATTAAGTTGAATGAAAGAAAGGAGATGATCGAAATTGTTGCGTAATCGATAATTGGAGGTTGGTTACATGGTGAAGTGATTGTGGGTGATGGAAATGGGGGTGAGGATGGATGAGGGGTCTAGTTCATTAAAATCATAATAACGAAACATTATCAGAACACCTATCTTTTTAGGGTATAATGATGTTATTGTTGTTGTTGTTATATTTGATTGTATGTGTATTAAGGATTTAAGGGTGACATGTGGGATACATATTTTATTTGCGCTTTTATATCAATTTTAGGATAATTTTTAATTTATGATGGATTTAATTTATTTTAATGTGTATTTTATAATAACATTTTATAAAAGCTAATATTATTAATCTAATATATTATAAGTAAATTTATGTTAGAAAAAGGATAACTTTTATAGTAAATAAGGTAACTTTAACATGTTTTACGATAACTTAATGTAAGTCTACCTTAAGTAAGATGATTTTTATAACGGTCGTTTGAAAAACAACTACCATATATTAAACTAAGTGTCGCAATATGATTGGATGATATTATCCACATCATCAATATATTTGACTTATTTTTTTAAGCCAAATTTAAATAAAAATTATTTTTAAATCTCTGAAATTCATATTATTAATTTCAAAGATTAATTATTCTATTTTCTGAAATTCATTTTATTAATTTCAAAAATTAATTATTTTATTTCCGAAATTCATTTATTAATTTTATGATTGATTTTCAGAAATTAAAATATAATTAAAAAGTAAAATTAAAAATAAGTTTTTCATTGTCTGTTCTTCATCCACAATCAAATTTCTTTTTTGAAATTTTTTAAATTTTATTTATCAATTCATTCAATGGTAGTTTTTAATTAATATATTTCGTTCATCAATTCATTCACTAGGGATTTGTTCTTCAAATTTGTAGAAAAATGAATTTTTAATCCTTGGTTAAAGAAGAATAAGGCGCATAGATCTTTGAAAAAATCGTTGTGGACGATGTGTCAATTATTTAGGCTCAATTAATGGTGTTTTTTCGACTAATCAATCAAAGAAGAGAACCTTTTGTGATAGAGTATTAAATATACTCCTGGGCCTCAACCATAAGTTTATGGTTGAGGCTCGGGAATATGTTTTATACTCTATCATTTTGATTCTTTATTAGAATACATGGAATCCTTTTTTATTCATTAGTTGTTAGCTCAAAACAGTTTATAAATATCTACACAATATTGCAATAACATACACTTTTGAGTTTTGACTAATGTCTTTTATTTGTCTTAAATATTGATTATTAGTAAAGCCTTTATAATATTTAATTAAGGACAATCAGGTCATTAGGAGGCTAGCAGCTGTTTACCCAGGCCCATTAAAGGCCCAAAGCGTTGAAGTAGTGTAGAACAATGATCCCATATTCTACAACCGATTTCACATGTTAGACTTGACTGAGGCTTTGTTGGTAAAGAGCTTTTCGAAAAGCTTTTTGATTATTAGATGTTTGACCATTTTAAAAAGCTAATTTGGTTGTTTATAGCTTATTAAAAGAGTTTTTTGGGATTAAAAAACTCTTTTAGAAAAACCTCATTACAAGAGATTTTTAAAATTAGCTTATTGAACAACTAGCTTTTTAAATATTAAAAACGCTTCTACACAATAAACTAGTCAAATCATCAAATATAACCAACTAGTGAAACCAGTTAATACAATCATCTACTCCCTCTGTCCCATAATACATGACATAGTCAAACATTGCACACATGCCAATGCACTAGTTTGACTTTATTTTTATATAATTAAATATGAATGAATATTATTTTTAAAATTATATTATGAAACTTTATATTAAAACCTATCTAACAACATATTTTATGATAAAATATATTTTTCTTATGTTAGTAAAAAACTATGGTCAAACATAATGCATGAATAGTGAAAAAAAGTCCAACGTCTCATGTATTATGGAATGGAGGGATTATATCAAAACCAATTTCATGTTTTTTTAAGGTGTTAAAAGTCAAAAAGAAATTTAACCTAGGTTAGAATACTTTGTATATCTTCCTAGTTTAACCTAAGTTAGAATACTTTGTATATATATTAAATACATCCACAGGTGGATATGTAATTCGCTCAAGGCCATACACAATACACAAACCATCTAAATAATTAATGAGAAAGCTAGAGTGTTGCTACAATCATTACTTCCTTAGCTAAATGAAGTTTGTCAAAAAAATAAAATAAAAAAGAAGTTTGCCAAATCAAATCGATATCTTAGCTTAGCTTGATACATCCTCACACTAATTCATCTCATTGACCCATCGATTTCTTCGCTACGACCTAAAACCAAAAGCCACATCATGAGCTGAGCTGAGGGCTCCTGAGGCCCAGTAACAATTACCCTAACAATGTAAAATCATTTCAATTCTTTTTCATTGCAAATACAGAGAGAAATTGAGAAGGGTAAAACCTTTGCAAAAACTTTCATAAACTCATTTCATTAAACGTTAGCAATTAACATTATTTCCTTTTATTTTCCCTTGTACTTATATATATTAACAAGGAAATAATTGCTAAATAATACGAAGTACAAAGTAGTAGTCATGCACGTGATGACGGATCTAGGGGCGGGCCTACCCAGGCCACGGCCCGCCCTATGCTATATAAATTCCGTTTATATATTAAATTCTTATTTATTGTTACATTGAATATACTTGGCTGAGTTGGTTTTCTAGCCTTCTGATGTCAATTCTAGTATTGCATGTGTTGGGTTCTATTCCCACAATTAGTAATTTTGTTTTTTTTCTTTGTCCTATATTTTTAATATATATTTTTTTAATAACTTTCTATAACTTCATATTTTATACGACCCGCCCTATATATAAATCCTAGATCCGTCCTTGTGATGACGGGGTTACCAAGTCCCATTATGTTGTGTCATTATACATAATAACAAGAAAATAATTGTTAAATAGTCTTTGTAGTAAATGATTATTTATATGAGAAAAAAAATTATATATAAGTAATAGAGAATTGGTGGTTTGAAGAAGTTTCAGAATGTCAGTGCTTAGAATTGATCATTTTATTGAAGTTGTGACTTTATCATGAAGAAAAGAGTTAAGCCAAAGGTTTTGGGATCTTGGCATCTTGCATAGCCTAACTATTGGCCTAGAGTTTGGTTTGATTTGATGTTTTGAAACTTGAATTGATTTGATGATGAAAACATATGCTAATTTTGTTAGGTTTACAGTGAATTTCAAACTAGAAATCACTTATAATATCAAGAAATACTTAATAAAATGTGTGGGAAACAAAACCTAAATATATAATTACAAAACAAAGTAATGTAAATAAACAAACACAACAATGGTGTTCCAATCAAGTATTATAATCTAAGAAATTACAGAAATTTCAAAAGAAAAAACACTAGTGAGAAAATTAATTACACTTGCCTAAAACTCCAAGCCAAAGAACCACACATGAACATGAGAATCGCAACGTCTCTTGAGACTATGATCTTGATACACTGTCAAAGGCGTATGAATACTTTCCTAAAGGGATTAATTTCCCCCACACGGTGCTAGGGTTAATCTGGAAATTCCCTTTGAGATACGATTGACAACACTTTCCGTTCTTAGCACAAAGAATCGAAAAACCGATGGATGATTCACAAGGAAGGCTAAAATTAAGAAGTTTTCTCAAAATAGTTTACAAGAAAATTTAGAGAAAATGGAGAATTCTAGGAGAGAAGATGAGAGAATAATGTTTTGTGTCTCTCTCCTTTCGAAAAAACTCATTCTATATAAAATAGAATCAACCGTCGTATAAAACCGCAAAATGGCAAGAAGCGCGGGCGCGCCACCACAGCAGCGCGGGCGCGCCACCAGCTCACGCGGGCGCGCCTCCTTCTTTGCCTAAAAACTTCGATTTTCCAGAAAGTTAGCGCGATTTATACGCGGTTTGGGCGCGGGTCGCGCCTCCAAACTTTTCCAGATTTTCCAGAAACTCATCGCGGTTTATGCGCGGTTTTGTCGCGAGTCGCGCCTAGCTTGCGCGATCGCGATTTCATAGAGCGAATGCTCCACTCCGACACTCTAAATTATTAACAATCCTCCCCCATTTAGAGTGTCTTCTTTATACATTCTCCAAATCTATCATTTAGCCACATCTTATGCATCAATGTTAATGTCCCTTCGGATTGAATTAACACCTAGTACAACACACTTAACGATGATCACATCCCATGATTTCCATATGGATTGAATCACACGGATATATCCAACCATTCGAAGGTGAAGTACACATAAGATAAATCGAATCATTCATCACTTGACACTTTTAAATAGCCATGTGTTCGTATCTTTCATAAGTTCATTAAAGTCTATATGTCCATCTAGACTTCTTGAAGCGGCTAAACTTCGAACTTATATAGGTAGGTTCTCATATACGTAATTGTGCCCTTGTGACAAGACACTTACATTTAGAGCTTCTCAACTCTAAACCTTTGAGAACTTTTAATTGACGCTACCTAATACATCACAAGTACCATAGCAATATGGGTCATTAAATATTGCTAACAAACATAAAAAATGTGATTCAACCACATTGAATCTAAGATTTGATGTTTCTTCAAGCGTTAGATTGGGTTTCACAAGTTTGTGTTTTTGGACATAAACCCATTCTGTTCATAGCAAATATGATGGAATGTCTTGGCATTTCCTTTGTAAAGCAATCCGCCAAATTCATCTTTGTTGGAACATAGTCAAGACTTATGACCCCATCATTGATAAGCTCTTTCACTATGCTATGCCTTAGTGAAATATGCCGAGTCTTACCATTGTACACTTGACTATAAGCCTTTATCAACGCCGAATTGGAATCACAATGGATTGCCACCGGTGGCATTGTCTTTGAAAATAAAGGCAACTCTATCATGAGATTCCTCAACCACTCAGCTTCTTTACTAGCTGATGCAAGAGCTATAAACTCTGCTGCCATAGTGGAATCAGCGATGCAAGTTTATTTCTTGGAAGACGATGAAATGGCACCTCCTCTAAACATGAATACCCAACCACTTACAGAAGAGTCATCCTCTTTGTAAGTGATCCAACTAGAATTTGAAAATCCTTCTAAAACCGAAGGAAATCCACTATAAGATAGACCATAGTCTAACGTACCCTTAAGGTACCTCAAGACCCTCCTTATTGCAAACCAATGCTGTGCACCCGGGTTACTAGTAAATCTACTTAGTTTTCCCACAGCCAATGCAATATCCGGTCTTGTACTAGTCATGGAATACATCAAGGATCCAATGATCCTTGAATATTCCAATTGGGAAATTGTTTTCCCCGAATTCTTAACCAATTTGACATTTGGTTCCATGGGGGTGTTCACGGGACACTTATAAAACATATTGAACCGTTTGATCATTTTCTCAATGTAATGAGATTGACTTAAAATAAGTCTTCCATTGTCCCGAATTATCTTGATGCCTAATATGACATCCGCCTCCACCAAATCCTTCATCTGAAAAGATGAGGATATGAATTCCTTGGTCAATTCTACTTGTTGTAGACGTGTACCAAAGATAAGCATATCATCAACATATAGACAAAAGATGACACCATGACCTTTGTCATCAAATTTGCTATATATACACTTATCATCTTGATTCACCTTGAATCCAAAGGACAAAATTGTGTCATCAAACTTCCGATGCCACTGCTTTGGTGCTTGTTTAAGTCCATATAAGGACTTAACCAATTTACACACCTTATCTTCTTGTCCTTCCAAAACAAACCCTTCGGGTTGTTTCATGTACACTTCTTCCTCTAGATCTCCATAAAGGAATGCCGTTTTGACATCCATTTGATGGATTACTAGATTATATACTGAAGCCATTGCAATTAACAACCTTATCGAGGTTATTCTTGCAACCGGTGCATAGGTGTCAAAATAATCAACACCATGCTTTTTCCTAAAGCCTTGGATAACCAATCTGGCTTTAAATTTCACTATGGAGCCATCCGGTCTCCTTTTCCTAGTGAAAATCCACTTGCAACCAAGAGGTTTGCAACCGGAAGGTAAATCCTCTAAGACCCAAGTGTTATTTCCCATGATGGAATCCATCTCATCATTGATAGCCTCTTTCCAAAATGCACTATCTTGGGAAGAAATTGCTTCACTATAAGTTTTTGGGTCACTATCCACATTAAAGCAATATGGAGTAGTGGAACTAAGGACATCCCTAGATCCTTCAACCAAATAAATTATGAAGTCATCTAGAGGATTCCTAATTTTCCTTTCTCTAGTACTTCTCCTCAATTGAGGAGTTTCAACATTCTCATTATCGAATGTACTTTCATGAGTTTCAAGTTGATCATTCAACTCTACTATCTCCCTATCATTGGCACTAATTTGTAGATCTTTCGGTCTACTCATTGATGATAATCGGTTTTCATCAAAAATTGCATCTCTTGACTCTATAATTGAATGAACAGATATATAGTCATTTTGTTCTATTACATAGAACCTATAGGTTTTTCTATGCTCAGCATACCCTATAAATATGCAATCCAAGCCCCTTTCACCGAGCTTTCTTTTCTTGTTGCCGGGCACTCTTACGACTGCCCTACAACCCCAAACCTTGAGATACTTCAAGTTTGGCTTTCTTTTGTACCAAAGTTTATAAGGAGAAGATTCTTTTCCCTTTGTGGGAACCCGGTTAAGAATGTGACATGCTGTCAACATAGCTTCACCCCAGAACCCTTCACTCAAACCTGAGTAAGACAACATGGAATTAACCATTTCTTCAAGGGTTCTGTTTTTCCTTTCAGCTACACCATTTGATTGTGGTGCATAACCAGCTGTAGTCTCATGAATTATACCCAAAGATTGGAAATAACTTGGATCATAGTATTCCCTTCCCTTATCAGTTCTAATTCTCTTAATAAATGAATCTACTTGCAATTCTACTTCCCTTTTATAAATATCAAACTTGGTTAAAGCTTCATCTTTGGAATGCAAAAGATACACGTAACAAAACCTAGAATAGTCATCTATAAACGTGACCATGTATCTTTTGTTCCCCAAAGAAGGCGTACTATGAAAATCACACAAGTCACTATGGATTAGTTCTAAAATGTTAGAACTTCTCTTAACTCTCTTAAATGGAGTTCTAGTGATCTTGTTCACCATGCAAGTAGAACACTTATTAGGAGAAATATCACAACAAGGAATCAACTCTTGTTTGGACATGAAAAGCATTTTATTATAATTCACATGTCCTAATCTCGAATGCCATACATCAAACAAACTTAAATCAACTTGATTAACATTGTCAACAACATTCAAACGTAAATCATCATTACAAACATGCTTGTCTTTTAAAGAAAGCTTAAACAAACCATTATCCAAGTAGCAACGACCTATAAACATTACATCCCTAGTAATTATGCATCTATTAGCTTCAAATAATAACTTATAGCCAAGACTATTCAGGGAAGGCCCGGATACAAGATTTCTACTAATTTCCGGAGCATACAACACATTCCTAAGAACTATTGCAGTCCCCGAACTAAACATAAGCTCAACTTGCCCTCTTCCAAGGACCTTGATGGTAGAGTTGTTCCCCATGTAGATGTCTTCTCCATCAACAACCTTTTGAAAGGTTTTGAACCAATTACTCTTGCACACGTGCCTTGACGCCCCCGAATCAATCCCCCATGAGTCATCATCCTGCACAACAAATATGTTAGGATCCGTTGCATTTAAATCCAAACCGGAATTAAATTGAACCTCATGAATTGGATTACCTTTGGTAGGTTGGTCCTTGCTAGTGCTAGCATGACCCTCCTTGGATTTTTCCATCCTTTTCTTAAAGGAAAAACGGTCCTTCTTGCGGTGTCCAACTTTACCGCATTCCCAACAAGGAAACTTTTTATTGTTTGCTTGCCTTTTGGACTTCCCTTTGGAAGAATTATCATTATTCCTCTTGAAGCTAGTAGAGGCTTTAGCCCTTCCTTCATCTACCATATTCACGGTAGATGAGCTAGGATTTCCATCCTTAGCTCCCTCCATGGCACGAATCCCCTCTTCAATTTGAAGGTGGGTGGCCAAACCGGACAATGTCATGTCCTCTTTCTTGTGTTTCAAATCATGTTTCACATTTTTCCAACTAGGGGGAAATTTACTTATGCTAGAAACAACAAACAACTCATTCATAGCAATACCATGTTGTTCTAAGCTACCATAGATGCGTTGCAACTCATGAAATTGATCCATTATGGATCGACCATCAACAAATTTATAATTATTAAAATTACTAACCAAGAATTTCTTGCTTGAAGCGTCTTCCATCATGTATTTGTTCTCTAAGGACTCCCAAAGCTCCTTAGCCGATTCCACATTTTGGTAGACATCAAACAAGTCATCCTCCACCCCATTCAAGATGTGACCACGACAAATGAAATCGTCGTTGTCCTATTTCGATCTTTCCCGAATGGATTCCAAGGTCTCATTCTCATGTTCATTTGGACTTGGAGTACTTATAGCATAGGCAACATTAAGAGATGTAAGAAGAAAATACATCTTCTTCTTCCATCCTAAATTCAACACCGTCAAACTTCTTGAGTTTGACGAAGTTAGTTGTAAGTTCCTTCACACTAGACATATTTGACAATTCTAAACTTAATCCCTTTAGATTGTTAGGTTTACAGTGAATTTCAAACTAGAAATCACTTATAATATCAAGAAATGCTTAATAAAATGTGTGGGAAACAAAACCTAAATATATAATTACAAAACAAAGTAATGTAATTAAACAAACACAACAATGGTGTTCCAATCAAGTATTATAATCTAAGAAATTACAGAAATTTTAAAAGAAAAAACACTAGTGAGAAAATTAATTACACTTGCCTAAAACTCCAAGCCAAAGAACCACACATGAACATGAGAATCGCAACGTCCCTTGAGACTATGATCTTGATACACTGTCAAAGGCGTATGAATACTTTCCTAAAGGGATTAATTTCCCCCACACGGTGCTAGGGTTAATCTGGAAATTCCCTTTGAGATACAATTGACAGCACTTTCCGTTCTTAGCACGAAGAATCGAAAAATCGATGGATGATTCACAAGAATGGATAAAATCAAGAAGTTTTCTCAAAATAGTTTGCAAGAAAATTTAGAGAAAATGGAGAATTCTAGGGGAGAAGATGAGAGAATAATGTTTAGTGTCTCTCTCCTTTCGAAAAAACTCATTCTATATAAAATAGAATCAACCGTCGTATAAAACCGCAAAACAGCAAGAAGCGCGGGCGCGAGCGAAGAGGCGCGGGCGCGCCACCAGCTCACGCGGGCGCGCCTCCTTCTTTGCCTAAAAACTTCGATTTTCCAGAAAGTTAGCGCGATTTATGCGCGGTTTGGGCACGGTTCGCGCCATGCCATGACGCGGGCGCGCCAACCGGAGGCGCGGGCGCGCCTCCAAACTTTTCCAGATTTTCCAGAAACTCATCGCGGTTTATGCGCGGTTTTGTCGCGGGTCACGCCTAGCTTGCGCGATCGCGATTCCATAGAGCGAATGCTCCACTCCGACACTCTAAATTATTAACAAATTTATTGTTTAATTTACAGAAAAGAATTGCCTCAACTTTAGACGAATCTCAATTACAAATAATATAGACGTGAAGGGGGGTGGGGTTTAGGTTTATCTAAAGAAAAGAAAAATAAAAGAAGTCGGACTGTGGTGGAATCTCTTGCAACGGAAAACTTTCATGTCATTTAAAACACCAAACCCTAAAGTTTGTAGTAATGTTCGTTGCTCCATTTAAGTAGATATTAAGCGCACCTAAGTAATAGTTTGTGCTAATCTAGTCAATTTCACTTTTTTTTTTTTTTAAAAAAAATATTTAAATCATGTGTTTTACATAACACTAGTTTGCATTGTAATACTTTCTGATAGATTATACAAACCAATTTTGGGATTCAATTCAACCATCAGCTTAATTTTAGGTTGATTTGGTCCTTTAATATGATATCGAAGCCAACGTGACACGAAGGTCACGAGTTTGAATCTCATCCACCCTTGCCTTGAAGTGGAATATTTCGCGCAGGGGTATGCAGAGAGCCCAAGCTACATCCAAATTTTAAACCCAAAAGGCTCTCATGTGAGGGGCGTGATGGAGTTTATAAACCAATCCTAACACTTCAACCATTAGGTTAAGCTGTTGGTTGAGTTGGTTCTTTAACACTTTCATAATCCTCATTTAATTCATTTATAAATATCCAATCTTATCGTAAAAACATTTACTATAAAACATCCCCATAAAAGCATTTCTATAAATCCATAAACCATTTCGTATAGGAAATATTGTCAAGAATCTAAACTGGTTCAATTATTGAAAATTATGTTATGATAGTGCCATAGATTTCATTCAGGTTGAAAGTTGAGTGCTACACAAAAAATTTACCAATAGTATATATGGCGTTGAACCCACACCTAGCACATTTTGGATCCGCCACTGGTAAGGAGATAGAGTATAGAAAATTAGAAATTCGTAAATAACCTAAATATTACTCCATCCGTTTTAAATACTTGCTCCATTTCTCTTGGGTACGTATGCCGATGCTAATCTTTAATCGATAATATCTTTAATCATTAATAAATATTGTTTTGGGGTTTTCATGTCCCTTGGGAGAGTTACAATTCCAAGACTGGGTTCCGGGCGCCTATACCTGCAAAACAACGGAGACTCCTGTTGGATGGAGTTTTGCGTCCGACGATCAAGTTAGAACGTGTTCGGAAGATGTAAAGTGTGGAACGTAAAGTCTCTTCTCGGATTCCAAGGGAGAATCTGCAATTAATGATTGCTCAGTCTTCAGTGAATATTTTTCTGTGTGTTTCTGTGGAGGAAACATCTCCCTTTTATAGGGTCTTTGTTAGGGTTTACAATGCAATTCTACACAACAAGAATTACTTAACAATGGTGGACAAACCCTAGAATGTGTATAAATTTCAAAGAAACATACAACACCAAATACTACAAGTAGTATTACAAACCAAGCACTTAATTAACAAATAAAGTAATCCAGAAATTACAACAAAATAACACTAATGTGAAAGGTTCTTAAACTTGCCTCACTCCAAGCCGAACACCACCAAGAACATGAGAAATTCAATGACCACGTGAGTCTTCTATACCGGATACTTGTCTAAGGCGTGTATACACTTTCCTAAAGTGATAATTTCCCCCACCACGGTGCTTGGGTTGAGACCGAAAACTCACTTTGAGATACAATAGACAACACCACACACTTAGCACAAAGATGTGTGATTAGATGGTAAAATTCTCAAACAATAAACTTAGATGATAGAGAATTAATGAAGAGTTTGCAAAGTTCTTCAATAATGGTGTAGAGAAGAAAAATATTCAGGGAGGAAGAAGTTTTCTGTATATCGAAAACAAAGGCCCCAAATACAATATAAAGGGAATAACCGCAAAAACCGAAGACGAGCGAGGAGGCGCGGGCGCGCCACCATGGGGAGCGGGCGCGCCATTGTTCGCGTGGGCGCTCCTCCTCGTTCTTCCAAAATTCCAATTTTTCCAGTAAGGGACGCGGTTTAAGCGCGGACTGGAGCGCGGGCGCGCCATCTGAAAGAGTGGGTGCTCCACCTTGAATTTTCCAGTAGGGTACGTGGTTTAGGTGCGTCTACTGCGCGGCCGCGCCTCCAAAGCGCGAGCGCTTCTTCATGGTCACGAACGCAACCATCAACACTCTAAATATCTAACAGTCTCGAAGTGTGTGCCTTGTCCTAGGTTACAGATACGTAGGACTGACTGGGCTGCCTAGGAGTTTGGGCCGGTGAAGGCCACTTTTCCTAGTTGGATATACATATGCCACGTGTTGTGCCCTGATTGGTCCACTTTGGACTCTTCCCTGGGTGACACGTGGCAAACTCTGGTTGGTTCACGTGGATGACATGTGGCGGGATTTGATTGGTCCACGTGGCGGGATAAAACTCCCCTAATCATTGCCCCTCACTGGGGTGACGTGGCTTGCCACGTGGCACTTGTGATAGGTGTCACATGTCGGTTGGTGAACGGTTTTTACCGTTTTTTTTTTGTGGGGGTGCCCCTTGAAATTCCTACCCCTCTATATAAGGGGCATGTCCCAATTATTTTTCGGACATTCTCAAGAATTTCAGACAAATTTTTTTACTTTAGGAAAGAACTTGTCGTTTTCTGAGAAAAGCAACTGTCGCTTGTAACTGACCGCCTGCTCCTATAGCGGTTCAAGACTCTTTCAAGTGCCTTCAACGCTCTCGAACCAAAGGTAACCGCCTGCTTTTCTCTTGCACCCGAAAGACAAGCGAGTCCGGCTAGTACACTTTGTCTAGCCACAAAGGCTACATGTTGACAATTGGGAAGGAGAACAAATAGAAGGACTGGAGGAGCAAGTTCTGCATTGTTTCCTGCCGTGGAAAAGTGAAGAAAAAAAAATACAACATGTGGAACCGGAACCCACCTCTGCTATCGGGCGGATCTGAATTGCCGCCTGTTCCCAGAAAGGCCAAAGAGGAGATCTTAGATAAAGGTCTCTTCAAAGTGACCATTCGGCCTAATGAGGAAACCGGGGTAAGGGAAATCGTTCCCCAAATTTATATTCTCTGATATGACTGGTTGTTGGATGGAAACTATCTGGCCGCTTGCGGTCTGAGTATAGAGAGGTCGAGAGGTTGTCGACCGAATGCTTAGACCCTTAGTAAGACTTTGTTGGTTTAATGTATCTTACTTGACCATTTGAAAATTTTCCTGCAGACAGAGCAATGGAGAAGCTCTCGGCCACCAAAAAGCTCGCCACCTACTACCGCTCGCTCTTGGGCAAGCGGACGGCTGAGGAAACGAATGCCACGACAGTGTCCAAGGTAAGCCATAGTCTTTAATTTTGGCCAATTTTGATTTATTTTTCCCGCGTACTTCTTAATCACTTTGGTTTGTGTGCAGAGTGGTTCTTCCAAACCCTCCCAGTCAATACAGCCAAACCCGAAGCTTCATAAGCAGACGGTCGGTGATATGTCAACTCCTGGCAGGTCCAGGAAGCATGTGGCCAGCAGGTCAGGAAGGACCCATCCTCCAATTGGGGGGAAATCCCCAGCCGGCCTTGAGAGCAACCGGCCCCAAAAGAAGAAAGAGGTGGCCGAAGGTATTACCAACTTTACCCCCTTGCCTAACCCTTGTAGGGTCAGATTTAATCAGCAGATGCCCAGTACTCCTGAAGGCAACCGGTCTATAGGCCAAATTTACACCAAGTATTTACAAAGTGTTGGTTATGCGGATGCCCCTTAAAGGCCGAATCTTCAACAGCTAGCTAAGACCATGCTGAGAGTTGTCTCCCTCGAGGACAAGGAGTCGGTTAGAGGAGTCGGCACCCTCAACCTGGATGCCATTCTCGCTCTCCTCGCTGAGGTACTTGTTTATGTTTTACTTTTTCACACAACTCCTTGAGCCGCCTATACTAATGTTTTGCTTTTGCCGGATGCTGCGAGTGCATGGACTTAGAAAGCCAATCAACGAGAAGATAAAAGAGGTAAAAGCTGCGAATGCTCGGGCCGCCTCTTCTCTAGATACAACCATGTTTAAGATTGCTCAAAATGAACTATTGACGACTGACATACTGTATTCTTAGGCGATTGCCAATTTGCAGGTCAAGGCCGATATGGAGGCTGCGAAGAGGCGAATCTCCGAGCTGGAGGCGACTGTTAAGGACCTCAAGGCTAAGATGGAGCCCCTCAAAGAGGAGGACCATGAAGCTGCCGGTCTCCGCACTCGGGTGGACAAACTCAAGGCCCGACTACAAAACCAGGAAGTCCAACTCACCAAGAAGTATACTTCAAGGGCTAAGGAGGAAAAGGAGGCCCTAGTTTAACAAATGATGGACGACTGCGAAGCCATCATGCAGCTGACTTGGGGGGCTCTTTTCCCAGATGCTAGCTACGACGGCTGGAGGAATCAGTTTGCTGCCGCCTCCCAAGAATATAATGATAAACTCTTGAACTAACCTCAAGAGGAAGCGGAGGAGGAGGAGTCATCTGATTCGGCATCCGAGGGGTCCAACCAGGAGGAGGGGCAGGAAGCTGAAAAGGACTAGGAGCCGACTAGGGAAGCGAAGGATGCGGCTGCTAACACTGAAAAGCCCCATCTTAAGTCTTAGGTCTTGAGTTATTTTTCTGTGGCCAAATGGCCATGTATTACTTTCTTCGGCCTGCGTGTCACTTGTTTCTTTGTATCCTTACCGACCAAGGGGTCGGGTTACTTAACAATTTTTCGGTTGTACTGGTCAACACTTTTTAGTCGGCCATTAGGTCGACTACTTTGGGCATCCTAATACCAGTGCCCGTAGAGCAGGATGAGTTTACTACACTTTGGGCAGCAAAAGGTAGCTTTGTGCAGTGGTCATGTGCTTGGGTAAGGTTGATGAACCAGGTAATTAAGATTTTGGGTTCACTCTTTACTCTATGCCCGGTTGTCTTCACAAGAGTTAGATAGATTTATTTTCTAACCAATTGCGTGATTTGTTTATCAGATTTCGAAAAAAAAGCCAAACTTCAAAGAGGAGGGTGGAGCAGCCTAGAAGCATTGATCAACCGGTGCCAAAGAAGAGGAGTGAACAATGGTCGGAGAGTGAAAAAGGGTCGAAGAAGAACTCTTCGAGAGGTTCAGCTATGCAAGCTACTCCACTTCTTGCTGACACGGTCCTTCAAACGCTCTCTAAAGATTTAACTTTTCTACACAACCGTGTTAGTATGTTGCCTAGTAACACTCTTATTCAAGCTGCACTACCTAAGGCAATGTTCCACTTTGATGAGGATGCAGTTGCATGGCTTAGAAAAGAAGATGTGAAGGAATTTCTAAGTGGTTCAATGCTTAACATTACCCTCATTCAAACATTCATGAGGTAATTCAATGCCGCTTATATTATGTTATTCAAATTAGTGGTGATTGTCGTTTAATTTTCCATTAATATTTTATTATCATGCATGCAGAGCACTACAGGAGCACTTACGTGAGATTGATTCTCCGTGTCAAGTAGGGTGGTTATGCCCCAAGCAGATCTCCACTACTAGAATCTTAGGCAACTACCCTGACGTGTTGTACTATGTTGAACGGGGTATCAAGGAATCAGTGTGTGCAGGAGACAAGTTCATATTCGCCCCATGTTTTAAGGAGTACGTCTGACCATATCAAATTCATTTTTTTCCCCTAATTATATGTTGTACACGGCTAATTAATGATTTGTTTGTCTATTGTGCATTTATGTAGTTCACATTGGACCCTGCTGGTGATTTGTGTTTCCAGTAACACCATCTTCCTTTTTTATTCAGCTGATTGCCTCATCTAAAAAAGCTCCTAGTGAAGTCTATACTGCGAAAGTAAATAAAGCTACCTAGAGTTGATTATCATTACCTAACTCATTTATTAGTCATACTAATCAAGTTTGAACTTACTTTTCTATAGTGTTATGAAGAAGATAAATTGTCAAGCTCCTCAAGGTCCCACATGGAAATCATCGATGGTAATTCTACATGATATTGTGATTTTCGTAATAAACAATGCGTAAGATGTTGCTAATTTGCTATGCATGTTTGATTCATGTACTTTGTTCCTACGCTGGTGCGCACAACAAGATAACGGAGTTGATTGTGGACTATACGTGATGAGATTCATGTTCGACATACTGAGTCGTTGTACAGACACACTACAGCTTGATGAGGTATGCCATTGACTTAGTTAATTTGCTCTTTTTGTGTGATTTGACAAGAAATTTAGGAAGTAGGCATCCTAGTAGTCATATAGGCATTATTTGAGACATTTTGGATGAAAATGCGTCCTAAAACACTTGAATTGCTCTATTAATGTGATTTCAAGCCTTAGCCGCATATAAATAGGTAATAATGACATGTTAAGGGAAAAAATGAGCTGATTTGATAAGAAATGTAGAAAATAGGCATCGTAGTAGTCATATAGGCCTTATTTGGGCCATTTTGGATAAAATTGCGTCCTAAAACACTTGAATTGATCTTTTAATGTGATTTCAATCCTTAGCCTCATATAACTAGGTAATAATGACATGTTAAGAGAAATAATGAGCTGATTTGATAAGAAATGTAGAAAATAGGCATTGTAGTAGTCATATAGGCCTTATTAGGGCCATTTTAGATGAAACTGCGTCCTAAAACACTTGAATTGCTCTTTTAATGTGATTTCAAGACTTAGTCGCTTATAACTAGGTAATAATGACATGTTAAGAGCAATAATGAGTTGATTTGATAAGAAATGTAGAAAATAGGTATCCTAGTAGTCATATAGGCCTTATTTGGGCCATTTTGGATGAAATTGCGTCCTAAAACACTTGAATTGCTCTTTTAATGTGATTTCAAGCCTTAGTCGCCTATAAATAGGCAATAATGACATGTTAAGAGCAAGAATGAGCTGATTTGATAAGAAATGTAGAAAATAGGCATCCTAGTAGTCATATAGCCCTTATTTGGGCCATTTTGGATGAAATTGCGTCCTAAAACACTTGAATTTCTCTTTTAATGTGATTTCAAGCCTTAGCCACCTGTAATTAGGTAATAATGATATGTTAAGATCAAGAATAAGTTGATTTGATAAGAAATGTAGAAAATAGGCATCCTAATAGTCATATAGGCCTTATTTGGGCCATTTTGGATGAAATTGCGTCCTAAAACACTTGAATTGCTCTTTTAATGTGATTTCAAGCCTTAGCCTCCTATAACTAGGTAATAATGACATTTTAAGTGCAATAATGAGTTGATTTGATAAGAAATGTGGAAAATAGGCATCCTAGTAGTCATATAGGCCTTATTTGGGCCATTTTGGATGAAATTGCGTCCTAAAACACTTGAATTGCTCATTTAATGTGATTTCAAGACGTATCCGCCTATAACTAGGTAATATGACATGTTAAGAGCAAGAATGAGTTGATTTTATATGTAGAAAATAGGTATCCTAGTAGTCATATAGGCCTTATTTGGGCCATTTTGGTTGAAATTGCGTCCTAAAACACTTGAATTGCTCTTTTAATGTGATTTCAAGCCTTATCCGCATATAACTATTTAATAATGACATGTTAAGAGCAAGAATGAGTTGATTTGATAAGAAATGTAGAAAATAGGCAAAGTCGTAGTCATATAGGCCTTATTTGTGCCATTTTGGATCAAATTGCGTCTTACAACCCTTCTATTGCTCTTTTCATGTGATTTCAAGCCTTAGCCGCTTATAACTAAGTAATATTGACATTTTATGAGAAAAAATGAGTTGATTTGACAAGAAATGTAGAAAATAGGTGAAGTAGTAGTCATATAGGCCTACGTAATAAATTTTTGCCCAACAAATTGTAAATGTATTTTTACATACATAACCTAAGTAATTAATTCTAACATACTTTTTGTTTATCCAAGTTTTGCAAGGTACAGAAAGGAGGTCCATTGACGAGCAAGGAACTTAATGAAGTTCGAGAACATGTTGGCGTCTTTCATCACATTTAATTTAATTTGAACTTGTTAACTACATTAATAATTAGTATTGTTTGTAAATATGACACTTTTTTTTTATAAGGAGTTGTAAATATATATGACACTTCATTGTATTGCATTTGGGATTATTAATTAATATCTATGTATTGTTGTTATTATTTCAATTTAGAAATTATTATTATTATTATTAGTATTATTAATAATATTATAATATTATTATTATTATTATTATTATTATTATTATTATTAGTATTATTAATAATATTATATTATTATTATTATTATTATTGTTATTATAATATATATTGATGGTAGAATTAATGCAGGATGTGCAAGTTTTCATTATTATTATTATTAGTATTAATATAATTAATTTATAGCCAAAAATTAAAAAAAAAAAGGGTTTTCGCGCCAGTTCATAGAAAGAACAAGTGCTAAAAGTATTTAATATTTAAGGCGCGCAGGACTTTTGGCACCGGTTCTAAGCAAAAACCGGTGCGAAAAGTCTAATTTCGCACCGATTTTGAACCGATGCGAAATGTCTGGGGTTTTAGCACCGCCCAAACCGGTACTAAACGGGGGGTTTGAACCGGTGCGGATAACGTGTTTTCGCCTAGTGTAACTCTTACCTTTTTCTCTCATACTTTACCTAACTTTCTAATTAAAAAAGTTAAAAACATGAGGTGACATATCAAAATGCGAACCGGATCGTATCATAGTAGGATACGATTCGTCTCAAAATGTCTAAATATTTTTAAAAATTGGATGCAGCTTTTATGTGTCCGCCGTGTATCAAACGAGTGTCGGTGTCCAACACGGTGTCGGACACGGACACGGGTGTTGGACGAAGTGTCCGTGCATCCTAGGTTATAACTGCAGAAAAACCAATTTCTAAAGCGTTCTCCATCCTCTTCTTTCTTAATCATCTTCTTTCTTACTTCTTCTTTTTTAAACTCTACAAAAATTTCCGATCATCTATATCCAAACCAAACTCAACAAATTTGGACCAGAAGTTTTTCGCCAAGGTTCGCCGTTAGAGAAATCATGGAAGTTAGTGCAAGAATTCGTTTGCGGAGCGGGTGTTAAGGAATTTAACCAGGTTTTTTTAGGGATTACATGCTTGGAGCGGTGCATGGTATTTTTTTTGTTGAAGATTTGGAAACAGTTAAAAATTTTATTTTTGAATCTTTAAATGAATTAAAAAAAGAGCTTACTCATACTCAACCTTCAAAATAGTGTTTATTTTGGTGGGTAGTTTTGTTGATTATATAAGTTAACTTTCCAAAGAGTATAATATTTTTAACAACCCTCAAGTTCTAGAAGAAATTAATCTCTCTATTTATTCTTCAAAAGGAGATTTCAAAAAAATTGTTTCCTTTTCTTCCGAAATTTCCAATATGTTAACTTTTGTTATACAGAAATTTAAAGTGATTGTTTTGAAAAAAAAACTCATCTTTATCTACCATACTTTCAACTAAAATAGGAGAGAGAAAAGCTAAATTTGTTTTGTGTCATTTTAAATTCCAAATCGGAGAAATTCCGGAGGACTTTCAAGAAAAAATCAAATCCGAAATTATGCGCGACGAAGGCTTTCATATATCGGTTATGGGGTTCATGTTTACGATTGCTTTATTACCCCTGACTTTTATTGATTTTCTTTATGGGTAATATGGTGCCAAACAATGCAAAAAACATTTTCTTACGAATGGGATTTGTACCACATTATTTTGTAATTATTATAGTTACATTTGTATGTATTTATTATTTTGTGGTGTCGTAAAAAAAATGTAAAAAGGTGAAGGAAGCGTCAGAAATAGAATTATGTTAGATTAGAATTTTGTAATGAAATTTTTTTTCTTAATTGTAATGAAATTATATTAAAGAAAATTTTGTATTGTCTTTTAATTTTATAAAATTATGTGAAAGAAGCCTTTGTGATGAAATATTTTTTTATTTTCTTTTAATTATCCAAATTATAAGACAATACATGCTATTATAAGTTAATTTAAGTGTAAGGTATTTAAGTGGCCTTTATACAAGAAGTCGTTTATATCATACAAAGTGAGATAAGGACTAAGTTAAAACTAATCTAAAAATAAAGAAAACAATCCTATCAACATTGACTAGGTAACTAAAAGATATTTACATAGTAACAGAAAAAATAATTTGATGTTCTTTATTCCTTAATATACTCCGGCAAAAGGAATGGCCTTTGGAAAACTAATCTTGGAAAATGGATTGAAGGATACATTGATTAATCACGAAATTAAGGGGCGAATGCAATAAATAATTACATATAACTATTTGAAAATATGATATTCAAAAATATGATATTCTAACGGATGAATCACAAAATAAATTCAAAAGAGGTGTGTGAATAGTACAAAAGTGTAAATAATGCAATTAAAATAACTGATGAACTAATTAACAAATTACATACAACTATTTATGAATTAACAAATTACATAAATATTTATAATTATAAAAACAAATGATTTATTCAACAAAAGTATTATCATTTTGCCCTGAGCCACCAAAATATAAGAAACGGCAATGAATGATACACCACCTTTAATCTATTCCTCCTCACCTAGTTATAACTACAGAAAAACCGATTTCTAAAGCGTTCTCCATCATCTTCTTTCTCAATCATCTTCTTTCTTACTTCTTCTTTCTTAAACTCTACAAAAATGTACAATAATCTATCTTCAAACCATGCTCAACAAATTTGGACCGAGGAGTTTTTTCGCCAAGGTTCGTCGTTAGAGAAATCTTGGAAGTTAATGCAAGAATTTGTCTGCGGAGAGGGTGTTATGTAATTTGCTCAACGCCATACACAATACACAAACCATCTAAATAATTAATGAGAGAGCTAGAGTGTTGCTACAATCATTACTTCCTTAGCTAAATGAAGTTTGTCAAAAAATAAAATAAAAAAGAAGTTTGCCAAATCAAATCGATATCTTTGCTTAGCTTGATACATCCTCACACTAATTCATCTCGTTGACCTATCGATTTCTTCGCTACGACCTAAAACCAAAAGCCACATCATGAGCCGAGCTGAGGGCTCCTGAGGCCCAGTAACAATTACCCTAACAGTGTAAAATCATTTCAATTCTTTTTCATTGCAAATACAGAGAGAAATTGAGAAGGGTAAAACCTTTGCAAAAACTTTCATAAACTCATTTCATTAAACGTTAGCAATTAACATTATTTCCTTTTATTTTCCCTTGTACTTATATATATTAACAAGGAAATAATTACTAAATAATACGAAGTACAAAGTAGTAGTCATGCACGTGATGACGGATCCAGGGACGGGCCTACCCAGGCCACGACCCGCCCTATGCTGGATAAATTTAGTTTATATATTAAATTCTTATTTATTTTTACATTGAATATCCTTGGCTGAGTTGGTTTTCTAGCCTTCTAGTGTCTATTCTGGAATTGTAGGTGTTAGGTTCTAATCCCACAATTAGCAAATTTGTTTTTTTTTTCTTTGTCCTATATTTTCACTATATATTTTTTTTAATAACTTTCTATTACTTCATATTTTATACGGCCCGCCCTATGTATAAATCCTAGATCCGTCCTTGTGATGACAGGGATACCAAAGCCCATTATGCTGTGTCATTATACATAATAACAAGAAAATAATTGTTAAATAGTCTTTGTAGTAAATGATTATTCATATGAGAATTGGTGATTTGAAGAAGTTCCAGAATTTCAGTGCTTAGAATTGATCATTTTATTGAAGTTGTGACTTTATCAGGAAGAAAAGAGTTAAGTCAAAGGTTTTGGGATCTTGGCATCTTGCATAGCCTATTGGCCTAGAGTTTGGTTTGATTTGATGTTTTGAAACTTGAATTGATTTGATGATGAAAACAAATGCTAATTTATTGTTTAATTTAAAGAAAAGAATTGCCTTAACTTTAGACAAATCTCAATTACAAGTAATATAGATGTGAAGGGGGTGGGGTTTAGTTTTATCTAAAGAAAAGAAAAACAAAAGAAGTCGGACTGTGGTGGAATTTCTGGCAACGGAAAACTTTCATGTCATTTTAAACACCTAACCCAAAGTTCGTAGTGATGTTCGTTGCTCCACTTAAGTTGCTATTGAGCGCACCTAAGTAATAGTTTGTGCTAATCTAGCCAATTTCGCGTTTTTTCTTATAAAAAAAAAATATTTATTTCATGTGTTTTACATAACACTATTTTGCATTGTAATACTTTCTGATAGATTATATAAACCAATTCTGGGCTTCAACCATCAGCTTAACTTTAGGTTGAGTTGGTCCTTTAACATGATATCGAAACCAACGTGACACGAAGGTCGCGAGTTTGAATCTCATCCACCCCTCCCTTGAAGTGGATATTTCGTGCAGGGGTATGCAGAGAGCCCAAGCTACATCCACATTTTAAGCCTAAAAGGCTCTCATGTGAGGGTGGCGTGAGTTTATAAACTAATCTTAGACTTCAACCATTAGCTTAAGCTGTTGGTTGAGTTGGTTCTTTAACACTTTCATAATCCTCATATTCATTTATAAGTATCCAATCCAATCAAATCCTATCGTAAAAACATTTACTATAAAACATCCTCATAAAAGCAATTTTATAAATCCATAAACCATTTCGTATAAGAAAAATTGTCAAGAATAAAATGACCTTTCAGCGATCTTCCAAAAATAAAACGACTTTTTGATTATTCCGTAATAAAACGACCTTTGATAACCATCTGCCAAAAATAGAACGCTACCGGTTGAAAACCCATTGAACAGATTAATGTGACACGTATAGCAATGCGATAGGTTTTTTTTTTTTTTTTTTTTTTTTTTTTTGTTTTTTTTTAACAATTTTCTTTTTTTTAAAAAATGATTAATTAAAAAAATCCACCAGCCCCTACACTCTTCCATGGTCAGTGATACCAACCCCAGCCCCATCCCCAACTAGGCCTGATCATGGATCGGATATCCGATCCGATATCCGATTTCGGATCAGATATCCAAATCGAAAATTTGCAAATTTGATATTCGTATCTGACCCAAAATGTTCTGGATATCTGATATCCGAAATTTTTCGGATCGGATATTTCAATTATCTGATATCCGAAATTTTTCGGATCGGATACTTCAATTATCCGTTATCCGAAATTTTTCGGATCGGATACTTCAATTATCCGTTATCCGAAATTTTTAAAACCTATTTTTTTAAATTTTATTTTTTCCATTTATTATAATAAACTGTTTCATTCATATATTAAATTATTAATATCGACATTCCTTCAAAAAAAATTTATAAATATCCACATTCCTTCAAAAAAAAATTTATAAATATCGACATTCCTTCAATTTTTTTTTTATTAATATCGACATCAAATTACTAAATTAGAGGCAGCAACAACAAGTCAGGAGAGCTCCAAACACAGGCAACAAAAGGAGCAACTTCAGACTGTAAGACGGGTAACAAGCAAAGAGCAAAGCAGCAGGGCCGAAACCACTAAACCAATTAACCAAATATTAAACACACGAAAACATATTAAACACACATAAAATAATCTCTACAAAGCTCCAAGCCACTAAGTCCACAAACTCCAAATTAGTAAATTACACCACAAAAAACAAAATAAAAAAATTACAACTTCATCTTATGTATTTCAAGCTCCAATATCCAATCTTCAAGCTCATCTTCAACTTGTTACATGTAATCATTAATAACGCCACTTGAAGGTTTCTCAATAAGTGGTGATAACTCTACACAACATTTTTTTAAAAGAATATAGAATAAAAAATTAGTTAGAAGTTAAAACTAAATTATGCAAATTAATTAAAAAAAAAAAACATAATAACTAATAAAATGTTTTACCTTCTTCAATTCTCTCAATATCTTCAAAATTTTCTTCAACTACTAAAGGGCCACGAGTATTTCGCAACCAATGTTGAGCACATATCAAAGCTTCAACCATATTTGATGAAAGTGAGCTCCGAAATGGATCAAGTACTCGTCCACCCGTACTAAATGCAGATTCAGACGCTACAGTGGATAGAGGAATAGCTAACACATCTTTCGCCATAAGAGCTACAATAGGGTATCTTTCCCCACGATTCTTCCACCAATATAAGGCATCAAAGCTCTTTCCAATAGTGTTAGGTTCTCTTTCATCATTTAGATACTTATCCAAATCACTCTTTTTCTCAAGATTACTTTGACTTCCTATATCCCTCTCAAATTCAAATTCAAATTCATCCATGTCATGCCAATCCTCAAAGCTTTCCATGTCTCTTGTAGTCAAATCAACCATATTGGATGGACTTGACCCACTTTGTGTTTGTTGAGAGGCATAATGTTCATACAAAGAATTCAACGCATCCTAATCTTATCATACAACTCTTTACCCTTATCCAAATCATATTGATCATCAATAGCCCACTTCACATATTGCATCTTTCGCTTTGAATCAAGTACAACAACAACATACAACATCAAATTGATATTATTAACATTTTCCCAATACTTATCATGTTTTCTTTTCATTCCATGGGCCATTAATCTTTCCAAGATCACTACTTTCACACTTTCTCTTTATCATATTTCCAATGGTAACAAGTTCTTGCAAATACACATTAGAAGTAACATACAAGGACCTAGAAAGTCTTAAAGTAGCATCGTAAAATATCTTAAGAAAAGGGAGCAAAGAAGCAACACGATCCCAATTATCATCAGTTGGAACACCATTAGACTTTGTCAATTCTTCATTAAATTTACCACCATCATAAGTTTCAAGCAAATCATAAGCCTTACAAAAAGTAGAAGCATATTCCAACATCATGTAAGTTGAGTTCCACCTAGTTTCAACATCTAAGCAAAGATGACGTTTAGACTCAATTTGCTCTTGATTGATACAATTCTTAAACTTCTGCAATCTTGAGGGAGAAGATCTAACAAACCTTACCCCATTTCTTATTCTTTTTATTGACTCATCATTTTCTTTCAAACCCTCCCTCACAGTCACATTGAGAATATATATGAGATGCACAACGCATATGCACAAATTTCCCCCCCAACACAGCCCCATCTTTCCATTTTTGAAGTCGTCTTTGTTTCGGGGTTTTTTGATGTGTCCTGCGGGAGAGTTACAATTCCGAGAATGCCCTTCACCGCCTGTACCTGCAAAAACACGAAGTCTCCGGTTGGTTGGAGCTCCGCCTCCGACGATCAAGTCAGTTACGTACGGGAGGAAAAGAATGCGTAAAATAGTGAAATTACTTCTCACGTAACGGGAGAATTCCACAATTAATATTGCTCGGGTTTGGTGTAAGTATTTAAGAGTGTATTGAATCTCTTGTATTGAATTCAATGGAATTGAATGAATGCCCATTAATGAGGATCTCCCCACTATTTATATGGGGAGACTTGGTTCCCCATTTAGGGTTCATGGGACACGTGTCAGCAGGGGATTGGAGCCCTGCTGACCAATGGATGGGTGCCACGTGTCTCTTAGCCATAGGGCCACGTGTCTTGGGTATTTTTTACCCCAAACATTTGCCCCTCTCAGGTGCTGACGTGGCAGGGTGCCACGTGGTGCCTGAGAAGAACGCTGACGCAAACATTTTTTTTTTTTTGAAACCTCTTCAGATTCTAACTGAAGGAAGAGCAGGGAAAAGCAGAAGGGGAAAGGTCGCGACCCTTCGCCTTCTGAGGCAACCCCTATAAGTAGGAGGAGACACCCTCGAGAGCTCATTTACAAACTTTGCGAATTTTCTTGAATTTTGAGAGCATCCGATATTTGAGAGTTGAGAGCAGACGGAAATCTGATAGTTGAGAGCAGCCGGTTTTTAGACCGCCTGTAAGGTAGCGAGCAAGTAAAGGTTTTTCGTGAGGCTACCCAAGTGAACCCAGCCGGTTTTCAGACCGTTTGTGTCTTTACAAGCATCCCCAAGAAATTTCTTGAGGTTTCAGCAAATTCTCCGTTCCTCTAGGTACCGTCTCTATTCCTTCTCGCTTTTCCATGTATTTTCGTTTGCGTCTTTTGATTGTATTTTTATTTATTAGTCCCATAGGTAGATGGACCCTTTATACCCATACCCGGAACATAGTTGTGAACTCAGCCGGTCAATTAGTACGGCTTAGTCTAGAACTGGATCTGCCACCTCTGATCTTTGGAATTTCCCCTTTTCAACGCCTATATCGATCGACTCCGTGTCTGTGCAGGACACGATGGCCAGAATTAGGGGAACAGCTATGGACCCCAATTACAGTGGCGGGGACTCAAATGAGTTGTCGCCTGATAGACAAGCCCCGGACGAGGCGGCTAGAGAACCATCCGGTGGCATTCCCTCCACCCCAAGCGATAGCATCCTAGGCTCCTACACCGAGGAGTCTTCCCCTGCCCAGGAGGCTGAGCTGCCAGGATCCGTTAACGAGGATCCCAACTCCCCATCCGGCTCAGATGCCGGTCTCACCGAAAGTAGCAGCTCTAGCTACTTGACCGAGTCAGAAGATAGCGAGGAGGCGGAGAGGCCTACTTGGCAAAGTAGACACGACCCTCTCATGATTGCCGTGTCTCTTAAAGACAAGGCCCTCATGCGGTCTTCCCTAACAGACTTCATCACCAAGCGGCCGCTTGGAGAAGGTTACAAGCTGTCAGTACCGGGAGAGTACGGGACGGTTGTATGGGAGGATGACCAACCCAACGCAGACAGCTGGTTTGGGTGCTATGAAGCGGCTTTCCTAGCCGGGGTCCGCTTCCCCCTTCACAACACGATAAAGGCCATACTTAGGGGATATGGCCTAGGCGTTTGACAACTCACCCCTAATTCTTGGGTGAACATTCTAGGGTATATAGCCGCCTGCGAGATGCAGGATCTCAACCCCGGCTGGGAGGCGTTTTCCCAAATGCATTATTTAAGTAGAAGTCCAGGCGGCTGGAGAGCCTGGTACACCTTGACTTATCCCCAATACATGATGACGCTGGATAAGCCGTCTAAATGGTCGGACTGGAAGAACCGATTTTATCTGATCAAAGCTCCTACTGAAGAGGAGAATAGGGAGTTCCGGACCTACAACCGGAAGCCAGAACTTTTGGGGCAGAAGTGTCGGTTGCCCCCAGTATCGGATAATGACAGGGAGGCCATATTGGACTCCGGATTTTTTAGACTAACCTCTTCCACTTTCTCAACCGGAGAGATAATAAGGGTGCCCAAAAACTGGGTGCCCAAACACGAATTCTGTAAGGACGAGTGCTTCTTGTCCGCCTGCGGGCTTAGCAGCATGTTTGAAAGACGTAGGTTACGAACCTTAGCCGGTTAATTTAATGCCGGCTAACCCTTTTCTTTTGATTGCAATGTGTGATATTATTATGATCCTGACCGGATGTATTTGTGTTTTGCAGAAGAAGCAAAGAACATGTTGCCCACCGCCAAGACACCCGCCAAGAAAGCTTCAGATATCCGAAAGGAGAATCTGGAGAAGAAGCTTGCCGCTCAGGCGGCTAAAAAGGTTAGACCGCCTGACCTTGTTTATTTGTTTGTCAAGGTGCTATTTTTGCTATTTCTTCACCTAACCGTTTGTGACTTCGTTTCAGGATGGGAGCATTATCCCTCGCTCTCTGCAAAAACAGATCCGGCAACGGCCGACTGTTGAGGAACCTGCACATAAGATGCAGAAAACCGCTTCCACCGCCCGGACTACTACCGGCGGTAAATCAATAAAGACCCCAGGCGGGTCTAATGCTGAAACGGCCTCGAAAGAGGTCACCCCAATAAGGACCACAACCGGTCCATCTTCTGCCGGGGGCCAGAGGGCTTCCCAACAAGGTACAAACCCCTTCAACCTCACGCTGCTTGACCTACCCATGCGAGTTAAGTCATATTCTCAGTCTCAGCCGGGAGATTCTCCGATCAGCCGGCTGTCCGTAGGCGGAGCATATGCAGCTTTCTCACCGTCTGTTTCTGGTGCAGATAATTCTCCACGCTGGCCGGATGCTGCTCAGTACGCCCGGGCAGTGCTGAAAGTCATCCCCCGGGACGAGAAGGACGCGATTCCTGGAATCAATACCTTCAATGCCGACCGTGTAATGGTCGACCTGGCCGATGTAAGTTTATGAGTACCCACCTGGCATTTTATTAGTAGTATGCTCATCCGATTTTTCTACTAATACCGGCTGTGTTGTTGCAGGCACTGCTCTGCGTGGAGGGGATCAAGAAGGCCTACATCCGCAAGCAAGAGGAGGTAAGAAGATCCAAACGTTCTGCGAATGACGCACATAGCGTTGCCCACTATTCAATGATTGTGCATGACTTAGAAACTAAATCTATAATCATGCAACAGGTGGATCAGGTCAAGACCCTCTAACAGGCCCTCAAAGAGTCCAAGCTCAAAGTGGACAATCTTCAGGCGGCCCTAGACAATGCTGAGGATGAGCTCAAGAAGCATGAGGAGCCCCTCAAGCGGCTAGACCAGGCGGAGAAGAACAATGTCAGCCTGAAAAAGGAAAATGACCGCCTGGTCAAAGAGGCAGCTTCTGCACTGAGCAACTTCCAGGCCACTCTTGAAGCTGATCAAAGCCGGCTCATTGAGGAGAATGAGCAGGACTGCGAAAACCGGATGAAGAGGGCGTTCTCCATTATCCACCCGGGTACAGACTACAACGTCTGGGAGCTCGCCTACAAATACGTAGATCTTTCCATTCAAGCTGAGGAGGAGGGGAAGCCGGGGCCTGGACCCTATGAGAAATGGGTTGATGCCGAGTTCCAGCGAATGCAGGCGGAGGCGGCTGGCAATGAGGAGGTAGTCGAGGATGAGGTTGCTCCCGGCTCCGTTCCCACCACCGACCCAGCTCATCCGAAAGGGAACCAGGCTGAGGCTGACCGGGTGACAGTGCAGCTAGAGTAGCAACGACCTCCCGGCCTGTGTGCTGTGCATTATTTTGTAATGGCGCCGGAAGGGTCGGCTTATTCAGCTGTTATTTTTTATTTTGAGTATTAGTATACATTTTCACCGGCTGTACCAGTTTCTTCTGTAAACATTTCATATTTCACCGGCTGTGCCGGTTTATTCTGTTTAACATTTCCACCGGCTGAGCCGGCTTTGAATGAATTTTGAATTTTCTTTGCATGAAAGTGTGTTTCCGCATGACTGGTTGGGGTTAGGGTAATTGCCCCTGGATAGGAGGCTGGCAGAAGTGAGATGGTGCCAGGTGGCTATCCATATGCCATAGTACGAAAGTCAACAATTTAGCTAGGTGTTTATCGTTAAAACGAAAGCCAGCCGGTTTTTACTGATTTGCCAGCTGGTGTTTTTTGCAAAGGCCTTTTCGTAGGTTTAGGGTGTCCATTTGCCGGTTGGACTTTTGCGAGGACACCCTTGCATAGGTCATGGCCTAAACCAAATATTTGAGGCCTGCCTTCTCTTAGTGGATCAGGCGGCGACATTGGGTACCAGCTGTCTGTTTTGGGACCAGCCCTTGGTGGTACTTAACCCAAAGAGTGGGCCGGTTGCATGTCTGGGAATGCTAGCCCGCATTTCTTTGGTGCAATGGATCACTCAGGCGGGTAGGGCCGCCTGACGTTTGATCACTAGAACAATTTTCCACCCAAAGAGGTTCTCTTCGATGAATTCACTCGTATGGGTGTCACCGGATGATTCGTTAGTTCGCAGGGCCGCTAGTGTTGAGCACAAGACATGGCGCATGGAAATTCTGTAAGGGCCGCTTGTGATAAGCACAAGACATGGCGCATGTAAGCATAATATGTAGTAAATCTCTCATTAATTATGCAGAAGTTTACAACGGCTATACAATTTCTAGAAGTAGTACTTTTTAAGATTATCTACATTCCAGGTTCTAGGAAGCTTTCTACCGTCTGGGGTTTCCAGGCGGTATGTGCCGTCTCGTAATTCTTCAAAGATCCGGTAGGGTCCCTCCCAATTTGGGGTTAATTTGCCTTGTTCATTGGCCCTACCGGTTGCTTCCATTTTGCGAAGCACAAAATCTCCTTCTTTCAAGGGCCGTTTGTGAACCCGCTTGTTGTAGGCTCTTGTCATTCGCAAATGGTAGATCTCATGATGCAAGGCTGCGTTTCCCCTTCGCTCTGGGAAAGCATCCTGTGCAAGCCGCATGGCTTCCCAGTTGGCCGCCTCATCATATAGCATGATGCGAAGGGTTGGCTCATAATGTTCAATGGGGAATACCGCCTTAGTGCCTTATGTCATAAGAAATGGGGTTTCACCGGTTGCCCCTTGTTCAGTGGTCCTGATGGCCCAAAGGACATGAGGTAATTCCTCTGCCCATAGTCCACCGACTCTTTCCACCTTCTTCTTTATACCGTCTGAGATCAGCTTATTGAAAGCCTCAACTTGCCTGTTTGCCTGAGGACGGCCAACGGATGCAAAACAATGGGAGATTCCTTGGTCCCCCAACCAGCACTTGAGGACAGGCGTTTCAAATTGTGGTCCGTTGTAAAAAACCATAGACATTGGAACCCCAAACCGGGTGATGACGTTTCTCCAAATGAAGGAGATCACGTCCTTTGTTTTTATGCCTCTGACCGCCTCTGCTTCAACCCATTTGGTGAAGTAATCCACTGCCACCAAAATATAGCGGCGACCGCCTGATGCAGGCGCATAAGGACCCAAAATGTCCATGCCCCACTGTGCGAACGGAACCGGACTATGGATGGCTGTCAGGTTAGTTACCGGTCGATGTATCAACCGGGCAAACTTTTGGCATTTGTCACACCGTTTCACCAAATCCATGGCATCTGCCTCAAGAGTGGGCCAAAAGTACCCCTGTCGCTTGGTTCTCCTAGCCAGGGACCTGCCGCCTATGTGTGAGGCACAAAACCCCGCATGCAGGTCCTCTAGGACTTCTCTTCCCCTTTTCGGGGTTACACATTTCAGAAACGGCTGTAGGTATCCCTTCCGGAGGAGCTCTCCATGATGCATAACAAAGCTCAGAGCACGCTTCTTGAGTGCTACTGCTTCAGAAGGGTCATCCGGTAGAGTACTGTCTGCTAAGTAAGCCCGGATGGGGTCTATCTAGGTGGCACATCGGTCTAGGATTCCAATGGGATCATGATCAATGCTTATTTTCTTAATGAGTTCCCAAAAGACTGTCCTAGGAGCATCACAGGAGGCGGATGACACCAATTTGGAAAGGGCATCCGCCTGATTATTCTCGGACCGGGGCACCTGACTTAAATGAAATTCGTCAAGTGACACGACCTCCTCTCTGACCGCCTGCAGATATTTGATCATAGCCGGATGGGTGGCCTCATAGTCACCATTGTACTGGCTAACGATCAACTGAGAGTCTGAGCAGGCGCTGACTTTTCTTGCCCCTGCTGCCTTACACATGCGTATACCGGCTAGCAGGGCTTCATACTCTGCCTCATTATTTGAGGCTTGGAACCGGAACCGTAGTGCATATTCAAACTTATCCCCTTCTGGAGAATGGCATATAACGCCTGCACCACAGCCGTTCACTGTAGAACTACCGTCTACAAATAACTTCCAAACCTGATCAGGATTTTCCGGTTGCACCGGTCTAGTAATCTCAACAATGAAGTCGGCAAACGCCTGACCTTTCACTCCCCGCCTAGGTTCAAAATTTATCTCGAGGCTCTGTATTTCAACAGCCCACTCGACTATTCTGCCGGAGGACTCGATGGTGGTCATTGGGCGCTTGAGTGGCTGGTCTGTACAGACAATCACCGGGTGAGCCAAAAAGTAGGGCTTCAACCGCTTGACTGCTACGAACAGGGCCAACCCAATTTTTTCGATCATAGGGTACCGAAGCTCAGCATTTTTAAGTACGTGGCTGATGAAATACACCGGAAGCTGGTAACCGTCTCTCTCAGCAAGGAGAACGGCACTAAGGGCATGATCAGAGACGGCTAGATACATATAGAGAACCTCCCGGGGTAGGGGGCTCACTAGCCTTGGCAAGGAATGCAAGTGTTGCTTTAGCTTCTGGAATGCCATTTCCGCCTCTTCACCCCACTCAAATCTGGACCTCTTCCGGATGGCCTAGAAGAAATAGAGGCACTTGTTGCCTGACCGGCTGAGAAATCTTCCCAACATCGCCAGGCAACCGATCAGCTTTTGGACTTTTTTTACAGTGCGAGGAGACTGCATGTCAATGACCGCCTGCACTTTCTCCGGATTAGCCTCTATGCCCCTTTGGTCGATCAAAAATCCGAGGAACTTCCCAGACTCAACACCAAATACACACTTCTTTGGGTTAAGCATGACCCGGTGCTGCCTGAGTGTGGTGAATGTTTCTCGGAGGTCCAGTAGGTGATCCGTCTGTAGCTTGGATTTGACTATCATGTCATCAATGTAAGCCTCTACATTCCTGCCAACCTGATTGATGAAAACTGTGTTTATCATGCGCTGGAATGTAGCCGGTGCATTCTTTAACCCAAACGACATCACCTTGTAACAAAATAACCCCTGATCAGTGACGAAGGCCGTCTTTTCTTGATCTTTTTTCCATAGGGGTATTTGATGGAAACCTGAATAGGCATCCATGAAACTCATCAGAGCATGACCGGCTGTGGAGTCGACCAGACTGTCGATCTTTGGAAGCGGGTAACTGTCCTTGGGACATGCTCTGTTCAGATCTGTGTAATCTACACACATCCGCCAGGTACCATTCAGCTTTTTCACGATGACAACGTTTGCTACCCAATCCGGGTAGTAGCATTGCCGGATGAACCCAACATCTAACAGTTTTTTGACCTCAGCCGCTGCCGCCTGAGATCTTTCTTCACCGTGATCCCTCTTTTTCTGTCTAACCGACTTCTTTTTAGGGTCCACGGCGAGCTTGTGGACAGCTAGATCCGGGCTGACGCCTGGCATCTCTTCCACTTCAAAGGCAAAGATGTCTTTGAATTCTTTCAGAAGTTGGAGCAAGTCTTCTCCCAACCGTTCAAAAGCAACCGTCCCAACCTTGACGATTCTGTCAGGACGGCTGTCGTCTAGGACGACATCAATGCAGTCGCTAGCCGGCTGAGGTCGTTGGTCATCTGACCTTTCCCCGGCTAGTGACTGCTATTTTTCTTGCTTGACGGGTTCCGTTTGGTCCGCCTTTCTTTTCCTACCGGCTGCTCTTGGAGCCGGGACTGCTGTATCGCAGTTATCAAGGTCTATGGGCTTGCCTTCACCGGCTGCCCCCATAGTTGGTTTAACGTCAGAGAGATAGCACTCCCTAGCCGTCCTCTGGTCCCCTTTTAGGGAACATACTGCACCGTCATCCTTTTCAAATTTAACGAGCATGAGTGAAGGGACGATGACAGCCTTGGATTCGTTGAGGGTCGGACGGCCAAAGATCATGTTGTAGGTGGCAAGTTCCTCTACAACTAAAAATTTTACCACCATGTGGCGTCCTTCCCCCTTCTCACCCAGCAGGATGGGAAGATCTATGCTTCCTACCGGATGCACCACTCCTCCCCCAAAACCAACTAGTGGGTGAGGCGCTTGGTGCATGTTACTGGACTTGTACTTAAGCTTGGTCAAGCACTGATAACTAATCAGATCAGACGAGCTCCCGGTATCTATTAGGATCCGGCCAACTCTCCGATTGGCAACCTTACACTCAATGACTATGGGGTCGTCATGAGGCCGCCTGACCTTGCCTCGGTCCTTTACAGAAATAAGGACCTCAGGAAAGGTGTCTTTCGACTCCTGGCTCTCATCAACTGAGTTGACCAGCTTCCTGATGTTATCTTTGGTGTCCCTAATGGTGGGACCCCCTCCGGCAAAGTCGTCTGCTATGGTGAAGATTGTCTCTTCATCCGTCTCAGAGTTGGCGAGCACAGCTTTTGTCGTCTGCCCCTCTTGGCCAGGGTGCTACTCTTGGCTTTGGGCAGATAGGACTTCAGAGCCCCCTCATCAGCCAGACGGTCTAATAGCCGCCTGAGTCTATAGCAACCATTAGTGTCGTGGCCAATGTCCTCATGGTACTAGCAGTATATGCTTTTGTCCCGGTTGCTTACGGGACTTTTCATCACAGCCGGTTTGTCAAGAGACATCCGGTCTTTGATCTCCATGAGGATGGAGGAGCAGTCCTTTGTGAACTCGTACTTGGGAATGTATGGTTCTGATTTCCGTCTGAGCTTCTGAGCCGGCTGACCAGATCGGTCTGCCGCCCAGACCTCTTTTTTCTTCTTTTCTTCCTTTTTAGCCGGCTGTTGCTGTTGTCGGCTGTCTCTTCTAACGGATTTTTTGGAATCCAACGGCTCCTTTACAGCACAAAGCTCTGTCGCCTGTATATAGGCTTCAGCTTCCATTAACGCCTCTTGGAGGGTGGCTACCCTTTTCCGGAAGAGGTCGAACTTAAAGGTCGACCCATCCTTCAGACCCTTAAAGAAGTCTGTGTAAGAAACTTCGTTAGACAGTCCTTGGATCTGAATTCTCATCAGATTGAACCGTCTGAAGTAAGACCGGAGCCCTTCTCTATCACCCTGCTGTATTGCCCCTAGATCAAGGCTAGTCTGAAGTCTTGAAGCTGTTGATGCAGCCGGCTGGTAGATTACCAAACCACCGTTTGGCAATGCCCTTTAGGGTAGCTGGGAAGCATCGGCACCAGACGACATCGTCCAACCCCTGTAGGTACATGAGGTTAGAGTAGGCCATTAGATGGTCTTCTGGGTTGGAGGTACCATCATAGGCCCCTACCAACACGTTTTTAACCTTAGCCGGCTGTGCCGCCTGAGTTATCTCAGGGGAGAATGCTGTGGGCTGTTCTCCCAAATTTAGCAGGCATTGCTGCCAGTCCATGAGCTGGTACGGCTGCTGCACATGCCTGCCAAAGGGACCCGTTTGGGTAAAAAGGGATCCTCCCAGCCCATTTGGCGAATCAAATAGACCAGGTTGGATCACTTGGGGTCCAGACCAGGCGGATGGTTCGCCCGTCTGACTCCCTAGGCTTGTTCTCGTGCGCCTGTTAGAGGTGTCACGGAAACTGTCCGGGAAGGTCGACGTTGAAGCCGACGCAGACGCCTGAATTCTCTTTTCTTGGAGGAATGATAGGTCCTATTTTGCACATGTTTTAGGTGGGTATCTAAGCTCATTTGATTACAAAATTAGAGATCTTTGGTGCATATTTGCATTATTTGCTTAAGTTGTGCTCTACTACTCTTCGTTTGTGTGTTTTGATGAATTTCAGGTGATTTATATGCAAATGGAGTATGGTTGGCTAATATTGAGTATAATAATCATGGAGTATGAAAACATATTGCTTAAGAATATCAAATCATGTGTGTTGAGACGAACTTGAGTGAAAATGAAGCAAAACGTTAATGAAATACTTGACAAATATGACACCTGTTCACTATTATGCTCATAACTTTTAGTATACAAATGATAATGGAGTGATTCAAATTGCATTGGAAAGTAGACTTGAAGACCTTTCCAACGATATATTACACATCTCAGACGGAGCTCCGGATATGAAGTTATGACTGATTTAAGATGAGTGATACGCGCAGCAGAGCAGGCACGTCCGTGCCCATCACCAGGCACGTCCGTGCCTGGAAGACAGACTCAGCAGCGTTTTTATTTTTAGAGAGGCACGTCCGTGCCTCCTGGGATCCTTTTGCACCAAGCTTTTTGCCGACTTTCTTATCTTTTCTAGGGCTATTTATATACTAAGTGGTGTTTTATTATTTCATTAGTTTTATTCTAGCCTTTTATTTTTATGTTATTAAGAACTAGTTCTCCATTATTATTTTCTAAGTTTTTGTAATTCAAGATTCAAGATTCAAGCTTTCTACTTTCAATTTTATTCAAGATTTGGTATTTATTTTTCATCCTTTGTTATTTAATTATGTTTTCATTATTTATTTTTGTTTTTGTTTCTTTAATCATGTGTGAGTAGATTCTTTAATTCAAGATCTAGTGTAGCCCTATTATTATTGATGCATGAATTAAATCTTTAAATTCTTTAATAACTTTAACAATTGAATTGCTAAATTGATTGTGATTATGGCAATGCTAGGTTAGACTTAACTATAGTATTGCGATTATTCCATTGCTTTTATCACAGCGGGAGTTGGGTATAAAAGGATTTGAGTAAATCAATTTAGGGTTTGATTCTCAACACGAGAGTAGTTGGGTTTGATAATTGGGAAGTGAGAGTAATGTGTTTAATGTATTTAATATGCATGATACCATGAGAATAAGATTGATTGTATGTTAGGGAAGCCATTGATACTCGAGAGAGATCCTTGGTATTTATTAGGGTTTACTTTTCCCCGTTCGATTGAAATCGTATGTTAAGGGTAGAATTACAATTGTATCAATAATAATTGTGGTGAAACTAGATCTTGGATGTTTTAAGTACTTGATTTAATCATCCTATTTAGTTTATTTTCGAATTCTTCTCATACTTAGTTCCTTAGATAATTGATTATAATTGATTCTTGCTTAGTAGAAATTCGAGTCTATTTAATTATTTTTGAACCTTAGTCTCTTGGGATCCGACCCTTACTTGCCAGTCTACATTAGTATTGGTCTGTTAGGTTATTTTTGATAGGTACGCGACACGCCTACCAAGGAACGTCCGGGCATCAGAGAAAGTCTTCTTGGTACCATCCGGCTGTAGGTGCCGGATGGGTTTTCTGAGTTTAGCTTGAGGGATGTGAAGCCTGTTTTGATCGAACCTGAGGCCCTCCCCCTCCTTCGGCTTTGGGTGAGGGGTAGGGACCCGACCTTTAATCGTCTTCTTCCCAGAAGAAGGCTTCTTGGCTGGCTGACTCTTTTTGGGAGTAGCTGGCCGAATAAGGTTCTGGATCTCACCCTTGAAACTATTCATGAAGGTCATGAGTTCGTTCCTGGTGACGGGAGCAGAGCCTTCTGCCACCTAAGCAGCTCCAACCGGGTTGCCGGCTGGGTTGCCTGGAGCAGCTGGGATGTTATCCCGTTCCTTCTTATCCCTGGAACAGGTGTACTTTGTTCTGAAGGACCCGTTTGGGGCCACATAGGTGTTGACTTCATAGTCATCACCACTTTCATGGTCCGTCTGGACCTCAGGCTCGGCTGACAGCCGCTTGTCCTGATCCGGTGGTACAGGATTAGAAGTCATCTCAGAAGTACTCTCCCCACAGACGGCGCCAAATATTTCGGGGTTTTTTGATGTGTCCTGCGAGAGAGTTACAATTCCGAGAATGCCCTTCACCGCATGTACCTGCAAAAACACGAAGTCTCCGGTTGGTTGGAGCTCCGCCTCCGACGATCAAGTCAGTTACGTACGGGAGGAAAAGAGTGCGTAAAATAGTGAAATTACTTCTCACGTAACGGGAGAATTCCGCAATTAATATTGCTCGGGTTTGGTGTAAGTATTTAAGAGTGTATTGAATCTCTTGTATTGAATTCAATGGAATTGAATGAATGCCCATTAATGAGGATCTTCCCACTATTTATAGTGGGGAGCCTTGGTTCCCCATTTAAGGTTCATGGGACACGTGTCAGCAGGGGATTGGAGCCCTGCTGACCAATGGCTGGGTGCCACGTGTCGCTTAGCCATAGGGCCACGTGGCTTGGGTATTTTTTACCCAAAACAATATTCTTATGTATTGAATACCTACATCATTTAAACTAGCATTGTCCACTGTTATAGTCATGACTCTACTAATGCCCCACACACTCAAGCAAGCATTTTTCTATCCCTTTACCAATAGCCTCACCAGAATGACCACTAATTAGACAAAAATCTAAGATTTTTTTGTGCAATATCCAATTATCATCTATGAAATGAGCAGTCAAACACATGTAACTCAAGTTTTGACATGATGTCCAAGCATCGGTAGTAAGACAAATGCGAGAAGAAGACTTGGAAAAGTAACTTTTTAGCTTCTTTTTTTCCTCTACATATATACGATAAACAATCTCTTGCCACGGTAAAACGAGAGGGGAAAACAAAGTTGGGTTGTGCAAATGACATGAAATAGCAAAAACCCTCATGCTCACAACATCTAAAAGGTTTCTCATCTATTATGACCATCTTCGCAAATGCTTTTCTACATTCATCTTGCTTAAATTTCCAAAGATCTAATCTACCTTTTCTCCCATTTACAAATGTCCCCGACATATTGTCATCCACACTACCATCTCCCTTAACTTGTTTAGTTTGTTCACTTTGCAAAGAAAGAAGTATTTTTGTTTTATCAATGTTAGGAGGGTATTCTTTGCACCTTAGAATATGATTTTTCATAACACTTGTACCACTCTTTGAGTCACCACAAACATCAGTTTCACAATAGTTACATTTAGCCCTCTTATCCCCATCTCTTGTGAATGACACTAAGTGATCCCAAACCCAAGATCTTTTCTACTTCTTACCTTTTTTTTGGAGCTCCAAGATCATCAAGCGCTCTCTGGGTTGGAATTTGCGCCTCCGAATCAAGTGGAACATCTTGTGGCTTTGATTGTGAAGTATTTGCCGTGGATGTCGATGGATCATCACTTGAGGGTTAACACTTGAGGGGGTAGCACTCTCCCCTGTCATATCCGCCATAAATCTGTCACTATAAGAGTATGTTATTAACTCATTTTTAACAAAAACTAGTAAAACTTTATTATACTACTTCTCAGGTCATATTTTTAGAAGTTTTATGTATACCTCTAGTCAATTACACCACTACATGAACAGTTGCGTATTAATCAAACTAGTGGAATATGAAATAATAATAAGCCTGTGCATTATAATGAATGCTTCATATTAATAACAGTAACTCATAATTAGTTCTGTATTACTAGGAAATAATTTGTAGATAGTGATAGAGATATGCAATGCATCTTTTATGAATCATGAAGCATCAGAAACCTGGAGAGCAAGACATTAGATATACACAAATTAATCAATGGGTGATTCAGAATTTCAGATAGCATTCAACTATTCAAGAAAACCCTAATTTCAGTAAAAGTTATGAAATTTGTAAAGAGAGATGGAGTTTTACCTGAGCGACCGTTAGTTGGAAGCAGCCAAGCAGTGCGGCGGCCGGCGAGAGTGAATGAGAGAGGAGTCAGGCAAAGAGAGAGAGAGGGCAGCGGCGCGCGAGAGACAGAAAGAATGAGTATGAGGGATTGAGGGTTTACAATTTACACATTTTAGATTTTACTATTTTAGGCCCAAAAAGCCAAGCCAGCTTAATTTTCGGATATCAAATCAGATACGGATATCCGGTATCCGAAATCTGAAAAATTTGCTATCCGAGTTGGTGTCCGATATCCAACTTTTTCGGAACGGATATCCAATCCGAAAAAAAATCGGATCGGATGTCCTAAAAAAACGGATTGGATACGGATCGGATTTTCGGATTTTCCTGCTCAGGCCTAGCCCCAACCCCTACCCTACCGCCGTCGCGAATCCAACTCAGCCCCAGCCCCCAATTTTCCGTCGTCGCCGAATATCTAGTCCGATCCCACCATTGTATGTATCGGCGAACCGCACTTCAACCCTGCCCTTTTTTGCCAGGATTCAACGACTGAGGCTTTAGGTTGGTTCGTGGGCTTGTTTTGGGGTATGTGGGATGAGTGGGGGGATTTTGAGGCAGTTTCAAGGAGGTTCGGTGGTTAAGGGGTGGCTATAAGGTCGGTTTTGGGGTGTGTGGAATAGGTGAGGGGGTTTTAAGGGCGTGGCAATGGTCGAGGGCGGGGGTGGCTGAGGAGATGCTTTTGGGGGTGTGGGGTGTTTTAGGGTGGTTACGAGGTGTGATTTTCGATGTTGCGTATGGTTGAGCGGTGGCTGGGAGAAGGGAAGGGGCGGCAACCGTGGTTAGGGGGTTGGAAGGTTCAAAGGGGTTAGAGCAATGATGGTGTTATGGGCGGTGGTTGGCTGACTGGGAGGGGAAGGGGAGGGGAGGGGAGGAGAGAGGATTTTTTTAGTTGTTTTTTGGTAATTAAAAATCAATTCATATAAAAGAAAATTGAAAAAATAATCCTAGCCAATCATAGTATGACAGTGTCCGGACTTAACCTTTTAAATAGGTTACCGGTTTTTTGTTCTATTTTGAGCAGATGCATGTCAAAGGTCGTTTTATTATGGAATAATCAAAAGGTTGTTTTATTTTTGGGGAAGACCACCTAAAGGTCGTTTTATTTTTGACAAATTTTCCTTTCGTATAGACGTGTTTATGAGGGGATCATGGGTGTTAGCTAGGGGCGGAAGTAGCTAGGGTCCTAGTAGGCCACGTGCCCTACCAGAAATTAGAAAAAAAGAAAAAAAAAAAGGGGAAGTTAGTTCTAATCAGTATCTTTTAGTTAAATAGATTACAATTTAAAGTGATTAATAACATCTTAACTTACCAACATCCTAGTGGTTAGAAGTTTAGAACACTAACATTTCTATGATAGGTCATGGGTTCAATTCTCTTGCGCAACATTTTTTTTTCTTTTTCTTTTTATTTTTATACTTAATGTTCTATGTACCCATCAATACAAAATTTATTAAAAGGGTACCATAAAATTTTTATCAAATTGAGCAAGATTACTTTTCCAATTAAGATGATAAAATTGTTATTTTTTTAAAAAAAAAAACATTTCTTTTAACATATGCGCACTTGAATCATTAGTTGTAATTACGAAATAGTATCTTTAATCATGCTATTTGATTTGAAGGATGTGTTTAGTGATTCTGAACCCATCGGACGAATAAGGTTTTCTTTTTTTTTTTTTTTTTTTTTTTTTTTTTTTTGCATAGGTCATTGCTTAAAACCTTAAATATATAGGCCGGAGTAACATTTAATGGATTTTGGAGTACTCCGTAATTGAGGATTGACAGATACGATTGTTAAATAAATTTGAATCTTGATATTAAGAACATCCTTCAAAATTATTGCTATGCAAAGCTTAATTATATCTTGATTTATTTTTTTTTTTATTGAAAATTTTAAAGAGACAGATTTAGGGGCTTGATAAGTGGATTTTCTAATGAATGGTGCTTGATGCCCTGCCATTGTTAAAATCTGGCCCCCGCCCATGGTGTTAATTAGTGCTTCAATAGAATTTTAGAAGGCTGGCACCTGGCAGTTGTTTAAACGGGCCCATTAAAGGCCCAAATCGTTGAAGTAGTGTAGAGCAATAATCCCACATACTAACAAAGTTAACAAGGTCTACATGGACTACAACCATAAAACATAAAAATAAAAATAAAAAAAAAATGAAAAAAATTCACATTCTAGACTTGACTCTATGGATTACAATTCAACATTACTAATAGTAGTATTTTTATTTCAAGAATTACTAATACTAGCTACTACGTAATATACTACCTCAATTTATTTATTTGTTATAATTATTTATTGTGATTATGTAAATTAAAAAAATTAATTAATAATATACGCTTTATGAATGTAAGAAGATGGTCGCAAAATATATGAGAGATGGGATATAAAAAGTAGGTTAAAGTAAGGATGATAGATAAGCTAGGAGACGGTGACAGATCAAAAAAATTTCTATTATGAGATTTTGGAGTTTCAAACACGTATAATGAAAATAAACTAGCATAATTCAAAATATAAATTACAATCAATACAAGTGTGCAAATGATAAAAAAAAAATAAAAAAATAAATAAAAATAAACTAATACTCTGTATTTGTTATAATTGACTTGACAAGTCTTCTTGAAAGCAATTTACTGACGAGAACAAATTACTACGGAGTACATATTTGATTTGCGCACAAAAAAAATTACTACAGCACGTATTTGAAAGGTACGAAATTAGTATAAGTTGCTTACAATCCGCGTCTGATTCAGGAAAGCACAAACTGTTTTTCCTATGTAGCATTAAATCTCTACTTCAGCTTTTGACGTGGGCTCGTTTCCTAAAACAAGCTTCCACTTTGGCCCTTTCAAACCTGCAGGACTTTATATGCATTTGACAAACTTACATATCGAAATAAATACGGAGTATAAAAAATAAAATATAGAAAATAAAAAACTATCTTGACTAACCCGATTTGAAAATAAGACTCAAGTTTATTAAGGTCAGATTAACACAATCTAAACATAAATCTTGTAATAATTACTTCGTATGTTAACCAGGCAAAATAAAATCTTTGGTATAGTCATAATCAGTTGCCCAAGCTCTAACCATTATTTCTCACTCAAATAAAATAACCCTTGATCATGTTGAATTGCTCATGAACCTTTTACATGGATAGTGATCAAGAAAATATTACCCCGAACATTATCCTTTCCATCTTACAATTTCTCATTTACTTCTGAATGACTATATCTAGGCAAATTAGCGATTTTTGCAAATAGTTTATAGTTCTTTGACAGAGGATACTATTAAATATAATTAGGTTTCTATATTCTCTGTATTTTCTCATTGTATTTTTTCCCTCAGATAAAGGTAGATTACTTTTCGTTGATCTGTTGGCAATACGACTATTTATTTTAATATAGCGCATTGTATTTTATTTAAAGTAAGTGATAGTGATGAGCAGAACGAAAACAATAAAAGGAGGTAGTATAGGATTGTTGCAAGAAAATAGCTTTATTAGCTCTTTTAATCCTTAAAAGATTGTACTTAGTACAACATAATTAAAGGTGCACGAATGTGACGTGATGTAGTTTGTATTTTGTTATATACAACTGTAATCAATTAATTATAGAGCTTTTTTTTTTTTACAATTTATTATAGAGCTTAGGCACAACCTTAGTTTTTTTTTTTATTTTTTTTTTATTTTTTTTTTTTATAAATATACTCCGTAGTACATATATATATATATATATATATATATATATATATATATATATATATATATATATTACACCATTCACCACCTATGAGCAGAAAAATGATAGAATGATACGAAATAACACCACCGCCACAATTTAAATCAACCGACTTAAAACTATCTTATAGTCGTAAATCAGCTCATAATACTTTACCAATAAATTACTCATGAGAACAAATTACTACAACACGTATTTGAAATTTACTAAATTAGTATAAGTTGCTTATAATCCGCGTCTGATTCGGGAAAGCACAAACTGTTTTTTCTTCTGGCAGGATTTTAATCTCTACTTCAGCTTTTGACATTGGCTCGTTTTTAAAACAGCTTCCCCTTTGGCCCAGGAGAGCCAATTGTAAGGACTATATATGCATTCGACAAACTTACATCGAAATAAATACAAGTATAAAAAAATTAGAAACTACTGAGTATCTTGACTTACCCACTTTGAAGTTTATTAATGTAAAATTAGCAAAGTCTAAACGTAAATTTTTTTTTTAAAGGTAAGGAGAAGAGCCCTATCGGACCGGATTTTTCCCACAAGTGCCCAACCCGGGTTAGCGAGCTAGACAATTTGGGAGTGGGGGGAAGGGTAAGGGAATCCCCACCCCAAATTGTCTCTAGTGGGGTTTTATCCCACAACCCTTTTGGTTGTGTTAAGTGACCTTACCACTAGATCAAACTTAATTAGCTTGGTGTTGTGTTTGATTAATTGTAAAACAAACCAATAAAATAATAAAAATGAGAAAAACAATACGGAGTATTAATCAAAGAACATAAGAATTTACGTAGTTTATGGTTAGTTAGATTTATGTTCAAAGGTGGAGGATTCGTGTAACGTCCCGACTTCTAATTAATATTATTAAGTTAATTAATGCATAATTAGTAGCGGAAACCTAGTTTGAATAAGATTATTCTTATATTTAAATTAAATTGGCCACTTGTATCAATATTTAAATTAAATTGGAATATGAGCATGGCATAACATATGTATTGATCAAGCAAAATCTCTGATATATTATTGTCATAGTCAATTACCATTTACCCAAACTGTAAAACATTCTTTCATACGGAGTACTGAAATAATATAAACTTGGATCATATTTGAATTGCGTGTGAACCTGGCTTTTACACGGGTTGTGATCAAGAATATATCACACAAATATTATCCTTTTCATCATACAATATCTCAATCACGGGAGAAATGAGTATATCAGGCGGTTGTGACTTGACAATTTTTGCATGAAGTTTATGATTTTGTGATAGAGGATACACTACTCCATATAAATATTTCATTTTTTTTTTTTGACAGTACCATGCATATAAATATTTCATAACTCTTTTTTAAGAAGATCAAATATACTTAGTTTTGCGGATGGCAGATTATCTAAGTAATGTACAAGGATTTGTGAATCTTATCATCTTAAAACCCAAAAGAGTAGTTCATTCTAATTGTGTCAATGTGCCATAAATTCAAGATTTATTGCAGAATTCGGTTTAAAATTCATTACTTATTCCGATCCATTTTTAGGATACCAAAGTGCATAAGAGGATTACACTCCAACGGCGAACTCTAATATTGATTAAATTAAAACAGATGTAATACAATCAAGGGTAAAATAATTCTAGCTAAATTATCACCCTGTTATTTATTTATACAAGTTTGCATTAATAAATCAAGATTAAAAAAAATAAGCATTGGAATAAAATAGAGAGATTTAATTTAGTTCATAACTCTAACATACATATAGTAACAAGACACACAAACTTTAAGACTCACAAAAGTATAGGGGATGAAACACCGAGAATTATTGAACCATGAAAGCTATTGTGCCTTATGAAAGGAATTAGAGAAATTCGTTTACTTTTTTATAATATGAAGTGTAATTGTGTAAAGGCGTAGCAATTAGCAATTGTTTATTTGGAAAATTTGATCACCCAAAAATTGCATCATCACTTTATTTCTGGCATGTATAAGTACATAGATCTAAGTATCTAACGGTCTAAATAAACAAGCTAAGATGGATAATAATATAATTTGGCACATGCCAGAAATATGTAATGAAAGCATACATTAAGTAGTAGGGAAGTAATTATTCATCATTTACTATATCATCTTCATTCATTAGAGGTATAATAAAGTACAAAGAAAACTGCTACATAGGATATTATTGGAATCAAATAAAAGTTAAATTCAACATATTTATTGATCAATCATACGAATAACTTTGGCTGTTGACGTGGTTCCAATGCATCAATATTGTCATACGAAATTTCCGATGGAATTGTTTAATTCGTCCGACGGAATATAAATCCGTCGAAAATTTCGTTTTTTCCGACGGAATTTCGTGTCCGTCAGAATCAGTCTGTCAGAGTTTGCTGTTTTTTAATAGGTTTAACAGTTGTAGTTGGTAGAATTTTTTTTTAAAATAAAACAGAAACACAATCTAGAAGTATACAATAATACTTCAAAATTATAATATAACTCCAATCTTCAAGATATCCAAATCCATACGTTAAACTAATCAGATCGATTAAGCTAGCAAAGTTACAAAACAGAATCTAACCAGATCAAATGAATCTATTAAAATTAGTTCTAGTTGAGTTTTAATAGATACTTACTTATAATCACATTAGCTTAGATTCCTTGCAACGCATAGTCTTTGACATATGGATTGCAATCTTTAGTTTGTTTACATTATTTTTTTTTTCAAAAAAAAACGAATCGTATCTTTATATAAAAATAAATTAACTTGGATTTTATATTCAAGTTATGACGTAAACATTAATGTTGGTACCTATGCAATACTATCTCCATCTAGTCGAAATACTTTTATATGCACAAGGTTTAGGTAATAATAATAAATCTTATACTATTTTATATAATTTTTGGTGAGTATTAGGAAGTTTATTGTTTTTTAATATTACAATTAATGGATATACTTTATATAGCTAATATCCCTAAGCTAAAATATGAAACATAAAAAGTATTAAATGTTATCAAAAATATATTTGTGGATGCACATTCTACCATTGTATTATTCTAAAATATTTAGTTTTGAGGTCTATTAATCTCCAAGCAAACCCGACCCATTTTATTGTATATATATGTATACCCCATCATATGAAATATATAGATACACATTTATTATCTCCCAATCTCTCGTATTTCTCCTTATTTTACAACATTAATTACTTTTTATAGTAATTATGCCAGTTTTATTAATTATGCCTTTTTATTGAAGATAGAAAAAATGTCTACATAAACCTTTTTTTTTTAGGAAATCACATCACTTAGCTTGTAAATAACAACTAGGTTAACACCCATACGGTGCAACAAATACAATTGTGAATAAGATTTTTTATATAACTTGATGCATAAGGTAAGTAATTTCTAAAATATAAAATATAAAGAATACCTTTGAACATAAAACTGTTAAATGTAATAGTAAATGATTAAATATACTACCTCGTATAATCTAAATGATATAAATTGGTCATCCATATATAGCTGTTTTGTAAAAATTTATATTAGTGTTTTTCTAATTTTTTGTAAAAAAACAAAAAGTAGACTTTTGGAGGGAAAATTCCCTCCAAAAAAGGCTTTACTTTAATACTCGTATAGAGTAATAGATAGATATTAGACTCAGTAGTATCACAATAATATCTCATAACAAATTAGTTGAGGGTTCGATCTCATAACCTTCATAAATGTACAGAAACTCTTGGCTAGTCATTCACCTTTAAGGCTTTACGTGGAGCACTTGAAGAGTTGAGGTGAGAAGAGTAGTCATTATGTCGTACAATACAATCATGGCTAGTATTTCCAAAAAAAAGGGGGGGCGGGGGGGGGGGGGGGGGGGGGGTGTGTGTTGAGAGAGGAAACAAAAACGTAGACACTGTATAGTGGCTTGAGTTGAGGAAGCCATGATTTTGTATTCTTGTTAAAAATAATAATTAGGAATGAATGAATGAAGTATTCTTGTTACTAGGTACATTATCAGATACAGAGAACATACAAACTGTTTTGACATCACTTTTTTTTTTTTTTTTTTTGAAAGAGAACACTTATCTTATGTCGAACTTTATATAGTTTATCAAAAAATATAAATAATATTAAAAAAATGGATAGATTTCTATTGAACAACTTCGAAAAAACATAAATAATTATCACAGAGAGGAGATGGTCGTATAAATTAAGTTTTGTTTTCCTTCTCAAATAAAGAAAATTTTACATAATGTTTAAGGCTTATGAATCTTCTTTTACACCAATGACCTTAAATAAATAAATATAAAAGTTGGATAAACCTTTTAATTAGCTAAACTAAGGATCAAGGAATTTCATAATATGTATAAATCCTTTATGTTTGCATGGCGGTATTAATTAGTTACTAAAACAGTTTCCTAAATTATACCGATTTATATGTATACGATAATACGAGTATACAACTATATAGATTACTAAATTAGTTTCCTAATACAACCAAGCTAAGGACATGGGCTATCTAGATTGTTTGTATACGGGCTCAGTTGTTCTCTACACATAAATTTGATAATCATAATTTCTCCTTAATATTTCTCAAGAATTGAACGAAGTTCGATTGGTACGGAAGGAAAAAAAAAGGTCTAATCGATAGGTTTGAAGAGCTTCAATACCGTGATTCCTTGTAGCCATGACACTAATGATACTATGAATCCTAACTCGTGTTCTTTCCCTGGGAAACTGAAATCCTAGATAGCTACTACAAGAGGGGGTGAATTGTAGAATGGGTGAAATAATAAACTTTTTGTGGAATTAAAACAATGTAAAACAATAGAGAGCAATGATATGGGTTTTTAGAAATTTCCATTAAGTAAATCAAACACTTTTACAAAGTGAATACTCAACCCGGACTAAGTTCCACAAGAACGGAACTTGTTCCCAACTACGGTCCCTCAACCGTAGCTAACTCTCTCAAAAGTTTCAACTCTGAAACTTTCTTCACCTCACAAAATACAACTCTCACAAATACCCCAAAGTCCCAATTACAGGTAGTAATACAAGACCTAACGTACAAGAGAATATAAGAAGTATTTTAGGAACTCTCTCACGCTTTTAGACAATTTGCTCACTGGATATATAATGCTCAAGAAGTCCATTTCTTGCTGAGATCAATTGCATGTATTTATAGAGTGACAATTTAATCATTAGCATCACATCATTTACACGAACACATGCCATCACTCCCACTAACACATGTCTTCATTTGACACACGACCACTGTCCTCTTTGAGCAACTCTGGTATTTCAGCGTCGTCCGATGTGGACTCAACATCGGCATTCACATTTCGACCAAGATCTCGAGTTTTAGTGTCAACTGTCGACTGAAAGTAATTGGAGCAGAAGTTTGCTATCTCTTCAGTGAGATAAGCATTGCATATGGACCCTTCAACTCGAGCCTTGTTCCCAATTTTCCGTTTCAAATGATTGAGGAACTTGCAATTACAGTTGTTATGTAACTGTATGAACAATTGATTAGGATGTAAAATAAAGGATGTGAAATAAGGGTATTTGATTTACCTTCGAAGGGATACATCCACCTGTATTGTACAGGACTACATAACTTCCCCTCGTACGGGAAATGTGTAGGCAAATGCTGCATGGAGTTAAAGAATGCAGGAGGGAAGATCTTCTCAAGCTTGCAGAGGATCTCAGGTATGTTTTTCTCCAATCGCTCCATGTCACTAACTGATGTTGTATAGCAACACAAGTCGCGGAAGAATTGGCTGATCTCTGTAATTGCATTCCAAATATGGCCAGGGAGCAATTCCCTCAAAGCTGTGGGCAACATCCTCTCCATGAACACGTGACAGTCATGGCTTTTCATTCCATAGAGCTTACACGCTTGCAAATCTACGTATCTGCTCAAATTGGAGGCGTAACCATCAGGGAACCGCAGCTGTTTAACCCACTCACACAAAACTTTTCTCTGAGCCTTGTCAAGAGCGAATGGAGCCTTTGGCATTACCTCTTTTCCTCTATCATCCTCTTGAAGATGAAGCTGGGGACGTTTACAATATTTAGCAATGTCATTCCGAGCTGAAGGGGTGTCACACGTAAGCTTTTTCACATCCATTACAGTGTGAATTAACTGATCAAAGAAGTTCTTCTCGATGTGCATGACATCTAAGTTGTGACGAATGAGGAGATGCTTCCAATATGGGAGCTCCCACAAGGTGCTTTGCTTGAACCACCCCTTCTTTTCATTTTTCAGCCTTTTAATTGAATCGGGTCCATCTGTAGCCTTCAGAAGGTCCTTAACACATTCTCACAGCTCCTCTCCTGACATGATGTGTGGAGGGGCTCCTTTCTCTACTTTGTTTTTACAAAATGCTGTTTTACTGTTCCGAAAAGGGTGATCTGTCGGCAGGAATTGTCGGTGGCAATCAAACTAAGAAACTTTACCACCATGTTCAAGCCAAAATGCTTTGGTCTTCTCCATGCAATGTGGACAAGCTTTCTTACCAGTCGTGGACCAACCAGACAACATGCCATAAGCCGGGAAGTCACTAACGGTCCATAGGATGGCTGCTCGAAGATTGAAATTCTGTTTCTTCGAAATATCATAAGTAGCCGCGCCGACATCCCACAACAGTTTCAACTCCTCTATCAACGGTTGCATGTAAACATCCAAGTTGCCCTTAGGGTTTTTAGGACCAGGAACGAGCAACGAAAGGAACATGAATTGTCTTTTCATGCACATTGAGGGAGGCAAGTTATAAGGGGTCAAAATGACAAGCCAACAAGAATATTGACCCCCAAACTTACCATGAGGAGCAAAACCATCTGTACACAAGCCAAGTCTCACATTACGAGGCTCAAAAGCAAACTCTGGAAACCGACAATCGAGGTGCTTCCAAGTTGCGCTGTCACTAGGGTGTGCCATTGTGCCTTGAACTCTGGGATTTTTCGAATGCCATGTCATTTCCTCCGAAATGTTCTTCGTTGCAAACAGTCTTTGCAACCTGGGTGTGATCGGGAAATAAAATAGAACATTCAAAGGAACTAGGCTACCTTTGGAAGTCTGCTTGTATCGGTCGCTGCCACACACCCTGCATTCAGACAACTAAGCATCATCCTTCCAAAACAACATACACCCTTTCGGGCACGCATGAATCTTTTGATGGGACAGTTCCAACCCCTTCACAATCTTCTTCACCTCGTAGAAAGTGTCGGCCATATGATTGTTGTTCGGAATCGCCTCACTTAGCAAAGAAGCAAACCCATTAACACATCTGTGAGGCAAATTATACTCACATTTGAGACTAGTGATTCTAGCGGCCATCTCTAACACAGACAAAAAACTCCCATCGTACAATGGCCTTTCAGAAGCCTTCAACAAATCCAGAAAATGCTTAGCAGTTGCATTAGGCTCCTCCTCTGATGAAACACTAGCCTCCTCGGAATGCCCCTGATCTTGACTATGACCAAAAGCATCCAAAACCATGTCATGATATTCATTGGACCGCCGTTCGGGAACTCCCGGATACCCCTCCCCTTGATACATCCACACGTAGTAGTTAGGTACGAAACCCTTGTCATACAGATGAATTTTAACCGTATCCGCATTCCAAAGGCGTTTGTTCTTACATTTAACACATGGACACCTAACCTCATCCGAATTACTACTCTCGGGATGATCTCTGACGTGCTGAATGAAATCATCAACTCCTTTCACGAAATCTGGATTAATACTTTGCCCAATCGTCCTTTTATACATTCAGCTACGTTCTCTTCGTTTCATGATTACAACTTCTACACAGCTCACGCATATGTACAATCACATTAGTCATGAACGGTATTTCGCAGTCATTATCCACCACGGCGTTATGGAAATGCAAATGAGATTTGAAATGCTTCCAAAGGGTCCTTATCACTCCAACCTAACCCATCCTTGTACGTTTATTCTCACTAGTGAATGTAACCCAGGTTTTCAATTCTACGGAAAATCCGCCAGCATTTCCCTACAGTTCTCCAAGTACACTATGTAGGCGATTATACACACCTACATATGTACCCAGAGAACACGGTAGAGAAGTGCATGAAAAGGCAGGATTTTCCCTAGAATAAAAAACAAGGCTTACATTCACCACCTAATAGTGAGAATAAGCGTACAAGGACAGTCCCAACCGGGGACTATTCAAGATATACTCCTAATGTGTATGCCTTGAACGGGTATCTAGACATCTGATTATGCAAATGATTCATTTAGTATATATATATATATATATATATAAAGTGAAGAACACATGCATTAAACTAAACAGAGACATATCATAATTAAACTAAACTAAGCAAATAAATAAGCACGCTTATTAAATATTATATTAAACATTATATCAAACATAAATGTTAAACTAAATACACTAACATACACTTTATTAACCAAAACTAAACCAAATTTAAATAAACTAAACTAAATTAAAATAAACTATACTATACTAAACTAAAATAGACTAAACTAACATACATTATTACCCTAAACTAAACCAAACTAAACTAACGTGTTATAATACATTAATTAAAAAGTAAACTTAAATAAACTAAACTAATCTAACATATTATAACACAAACACATTCATTTCAAATATTTAAACAATTTATAATATAAATACAACAACTTTTAAATACAATAACTAAAATCAATAATAAACTAACATATATCTACACACCATTAGGATCTATGCCAAGTATAAACTAAATTTATAAATTTAGCTTTAAAATTCTCTCTAACCTGTAAATCTGAGTTTGTTATTGCCAAAGAACCAATTCAATCTACAAAACCTACAAATATTCAAATTCCCTTAAAAATAAAAGTATAAATTACATTTATGATTTAATCTTTTTAGTTTATGCTTGCATTTTGTATAAGTTCAAAAATAATAATATATGTGAACTTATTAGAAAAAAAAAAAACAAAAAAAAAGAGGGAAAACGGAAACTACCTGCTGGCGGCGGCTGGTGGGCGTGGAGGTTGCAGACCCGCCGGCGAGTGAGGTGAAAGGTGGTGGTTGTTAGTAATTACTCCGGTAAGCCCTAGGTGAAAGGTGGTGGTTAGGGTTTTTCGGACACCAAAAAAAAAAAAAAATTAAACCACAAATTGCGAACTTACCGTCGACGATGCAGTGGCGGAGGGGCGGCGGCTGCGTCCTCTCTGTCTTCCTCTTTCTCCTTCTCCCTTTCTATCTCTTCCTCTTCCTCTTGAATCACCCTCCCTTTCTCTCTCTTCCTCTTTGTCGTTTTTTTTTTGTTCTGGGTTGCAGCAGTAGCAGAAACACGCGTTTTTTTTTAATTGTTCTCAGTTTCCGACGGAAATTATTCCCTCGGAAATGTCACGTTCCGACGGAAAATTCCGTCGGAACCTGATATTTCCGAGGGAATTATTCCGTCGGAACCTGACATTTCCGAGGGAATTATTTCCGTCGGAAGACTCTCCGAGGGAATATTCCGTAGGAATGAAAACATTCCGAGGGAAATAAAATCCGTCGGAACGTTTTCGAGGGAATATTCCGTTGGTAGCGAATTATTCCGACGGATTTTTCCTACAAAGTCAATTTCCGCCGGAAGTTTTGAATTTTCCGAGGGAATTACATTCCGTCGGAACCTTTCCCTCGGAAATAACCCTATTTCTAGTAGTGTTCAATAATGTTAATTGTTTTTATTTTATTTATTTTTTGGGTTTTGCCTTCATTAAGGTTAATGGCTTTTTTTTCCCTCAACAATTGGAAAAGCTCCCCAAACATGATTAGATATAGTTGGTGTACTCATTACACGCGTGTTAGTTGCCCTAGTATGTAAATAATATTGAGTTGAGTTTAATAGTAACATTCTTACTTTCTAACCAAGTTAATCAATAAATAAAGAGAAAAAACAAACTTTTGCGGAAGTGACCATGTCACTATTATGCTGGTATCAACGCTACCCTTGACCACACTATCATTTAGTTGTAGACATGATTAATTATTAGCTTAAGCTTTGGCTTAAATTAAGTTATAATGTCACTATTAGTAATTCTTGATTAAGGATATCTTCTTTTGCAACACTATACTTATTATTTACTTCAATCCGTATATTATACGTCAAGAAAATCTGCCGAATATTTCCATCATAGTCCAATGAAAAAATAATTAAGAAAAACAGCCGATTGTAAATGAACTAGGGCTAAACATCTTTTTATATATTTTTTTTTCCGAAAAAATTGTATTAATTAGTCTAAACTATGTCATAACCTCATCAATTAAATAACATATTGTTATATAATAGTGCTTCACCACTACTCACGTACATAGGTCCTCAACTCTGAAACCCAGCTTTGTGACAGCTTTTGATCCTCTAGCTAATTAAAGATTACAGTACATCAAATTTCATGTTAAAGAAAAATTGAGCATAATTATAATCAAATTAGTATACAATAGCTAATTAATTAAGAACCACTTTTCTTTAAACCATTGTTTTTTTTATTGTTTTGGTTCTTAATATAATTTTTTACAAGCTAGCTAAATGAGCAAGGTAACGCAGCAACCCGAGAAACAGACCGAGATTCCTCTACCACCAGGAAGCGACATGGAGGACGGCGGTGCTAAGGAGAGGCCGGAGTCACACTTCCGGGGATTATCCGATGTTCAAAAATGGAGGAAGGAGAATTGGATGAAAAAGGGAGTGTTGGTTTTGGTTTTAAGGGCATTCGCTTTGCTCTTTTCTTTCCTCTCTTTCATCATTACGGTTGTTATCCCTAACTTCCAATTAAGTGAGCCTAACAGGTAATTTCCCTCTAAAAACATACCCTGTATGTTGAACTTTGATCAATAATATTTTCGATTAATTAGAGAAAAATGTATTACATATACTCGTAGTTGTTAGATATGGTCATATGGCCAATAGAGGGCACATTCTCTCTGCCTTAAAAAAATAAGTACATTTTAAGGCATGGTCGTCTAATATAAGAGTTGATCAAGTTCAATCATGTGTAATTGTGAGATGAAATCATGGATGGTTTTGTTGAATTAGGTATAATATAATGAATTTATCAATTTGATAAATGCAGGTGAAAATAACACATCCTTGATGTAGGAAATCCGTCGGAAAATTCTGATGGAATATAAATCCGTCGGAAAATACCGACGGAATATAAATCCGTCGAAATATATGGGCTTTCCGACGGAATAATCCGTCGGAAATTTCTGACAGAATATTCTGTCGGAAAGCCCATATATTACGACGGATTTATATTCCGTCAGAATAATTGATAACTCGTGTTTTGTGCATATTTGTTAGCTTATTTTTGGTTGGTTTTATTAGCTTAGTCGAGTGTTTTAGTCTATTTTGGTGTAATTTGGTTTAGTTTCGATGATTCGATGCTTTTATGGGTAGTTTCGTTGTTTTTGATGTATTTCAGGATTAACGGAGCTAATTGAGTGAAAATGAAGCAAAACGTTGATGAAATACTTGACAAATATGACACTTGTTCACTATTATGCTCATAACTTTTTATATACAAATGATAATGGAGTGATTCAAATTGCATTGGAAATTAGACTTGAAGACCTTTCCAACAATATATTACACGCCTCAAACAAAGCTTCAGATATGAAGTTATGACTGATTTAAGATGAGTGATACGCGCAGCAGGGGAGGCACGTCCGTGCCTAGCTGAGGCACGTCCGTGCCTCCAAGTCAGTATACACAGCTTTGAGTTTCGACACTAGGCACGTCCGTGCCCAGGACTGCAATTAGCACTCATCAGGAGGCACATCCGTGCCTCACCTAGGCACGTCCGTGTCTGGAAGTCAGAAGCTACCCAAGTTTATGCACGCAAGTATTATATTATATTAGTCATACTAATCAAGTTTGAACTTACTTTTCTATAGTGCTATGAAGAAGATAAATTTCCGAGCTCCTCAAGGTCCTACATGGAAATCACCGATGGTAATGCTACATGATTTTGTGATTTTTATAATAAACGATGCGTAAGATGTTGCTAATTTGTTATGCATGTTTGATTCATTTACTGCGTTCCTATGCTAGTGCGCACAACAAGATAACGGAGTTGATTGCGGACTATACGTGATGAGATTCATGTTGGACATAATGACTCATTGCACAGACTTACAACAGCTTGATGAGGTATGCCATTGACTTAGTTAATTTTGCTTTTGTGGTGTGTTTTGATAAGAGAAAACCCTTGAAACTGCGTCTTAAAACCCTTGAATTCCTCTTTTAATGTGATTTCAAGCCTTAGCTGCCTCTAACTAGGTACAAATGACATGTTAAGAGGAAGAATGAGCTATTTTGATCAAAAACATAGAAAATAGGCATACATGTAGTGATATAGACCTTATTTCGACCATTTTGAATGAAATTGCGTGTTAAAACACTTGCCTTGTTGTTTTAATGTGATTTCAAGCCTTAGCTGCCTCTAACTAGGTAATAATTACATGTTAAGAGGACGAATGAGCTATTTTGATCAAAAACATAGAAAATAGGCATACATGTAGTGATATAGGCCTTATTTCGACCATTTTGAATGAAATTGCGTCCCAAAACCATTCAAATGCTCTTTTAATGTGATTTCAAGCCTTAGCTGCCTCTAAATAGGTAAAAATGACATGTTAAGAGGAAGAATGAGCTATTTTGATAAAAAACATAGAAAATAGGCATACATGTAGTGATATAGGCCTTATTTCGGCCATTTTGAATGAAATTGCGTCTTAAAACACTCGACTTGCTCTTTTAATGTGATTTCAAGCCTTAGCTGCCTCTAAATAGGTAAAAATGACATGTTAAGAGGAAGAATTAGCTATTTTGATCAAAAACATAGAAAATAGGCATACATGTAGTGATATAGGCCTTATTTCGACCATTTTGAATGAAATTGCGTCCCAAAACCATTCAAATGCTCTTTTAATGTGATTTCAAGCCTTAGCTGCCTCTAAATAGGTAAAAATGACATTTTAAGAGGAAGAATGAGCTATTTTGATCAAAAATATAGAAAATAGGCATACAAGTAGTGATATAAGCCTTATTTCGGCCATTTTGAATGAAATTGCGTCCCAAAACCATTCAAATGCTCTTTTAATGTGATTTCAAGCCTTAGCTGCCTCTAACTAGGTAATAATGACATGTTAAGAGGAATAATGAGCTAATTTGATCAAAAATATAGAAAATAGGCATACAAGTAGTGATATAGGCTTTATTCGGGCCATTTAGGTTGAAAATGCGTCTTAAAACACTTGACTTGCTCTTTTAATGTGATTTCAAGCCTTAGCTGCCTCTAACTAGGTTATAATGACATGTTAAGAGGAAGAATGAGCCATTTTGATCAAAAATATAGAAAATAGGCATACAAGTAGTGATATAGGCTTTATTCGGGCCATTTAGGTTGAAAATGCGTCTTAAAACACTTGACTTGCTCTTTTAATGTGATTTCAAGACTTAGCTGTCTCTAACCAGGTAATAATGACATTTTAAGAGGAAGAATGAGCCATTTTGATAAAAAAAATATAGAAAATAGGCATACAAGTAGTGATATAGGCCTTATTTCGGCCATTTTGAATGAAATTGCGTCCCAAAACCATTCAAATACTCTTTTAATGTGATTTCAAGCCTTAGGTGCCTCTAACTAGGTAATAATGACATATTAAGAGGAAGAATGAGCTAATTTGATTAAAAATATAGAAATAGGCATATAAGTAGTGATATAGGCCTTATTCGGGCCCTTTTGGTTGAAAATGCGTCTTAAAATACTTGACTTGTTCTTTTAATGTGATTTCAAGCTTTAGCTGCCTCTAACTAGGTAATATTGACATGTTATGAGGAAGAATGAGCTAATTTGATTATAAATGTAGAAAATAGGTGAAGTAGTAGTAATATAGGCCTATGTATTAAATTTTTGCCTAACTTAAATTGTAAATGTATTTTTACATACATAACCTAAGTAATTAATTCTATCTAACATCATTTTTGTTTAACCAAGTTTTGCAAGGTACAGAAAGGAGGTCCATTGACGAGCAAAGAGCTGAATGAAGTTCGAGATATGTTAGCGTCTTTCATCACATATAATTTAATTTGAACTTGTTAACTTGTACATTAATTATTAGTATAGTTTGTAAATATAACACCTTTTAATTAATGAGTTGTAAAAGCTATATGAAATTTCATTGTATCGCATTTACGGTTATTAATTAATATTTATGTATTGTTGTTATTATTCCTATGTAATAATTATTATATTATTAGTATTTTAAATAATAATAATAATAATACGGGTAATAATTTGGGTTATTATTACTGTTATTATAATATATTTTAATGGCAGATTTAATACAGGATGTGCAGGTTTTTAATTATTTTTAATTATAAAATAAAAAAAATTTAAAAAAAAAAACAGGTTTTGCCACCGGTTTTTTCAATGAACAGGTGCCCAAAATTAATTTAAAAACTGGCGCGCTTACTTTTGCCACCGGTTCACTGTGAAAATCGGTGGGGAATGGTGAAGTTTTGCCAGCGGTTCAATTGAAAACCGGTGGCAAAAGTGATTAGCTTAAACCTAAATCAGCAGCTTTTGCCACCGGTTCACCCCAAAACCGGTGGGAAAAGTACTTTTTGCCACCGATTTTAAACCGGTGGCTTATCTTTGACGGTTTGCCACCACCCAAATCAAGAACGGTTCAAAACCGGTGGGGAATGGGGGGTTTGAACCGGTGGGGATTGGGGTTTTTCGTCTAGTGGTAGGCACGTCTGTGCCTATGAGTCCGTGCCTCCTGGGATTCTTGTGCGCCAAGCCTTTTGCCGATTTTCTTATCTTTTCTAGGCTTATATTTACACTAAGTGGTGTTTTATTATTTCATCAAAGTTTTATTCTAGCCTTTTATTTTACGTTATTAAGAACTAGTTCTCTCTATTTTATTTTCTTTACTTTTGTAATTCAAGATTTAAGATTTACACTTTCCGCCTTCAATTCAATTCAAGATTCGGTATTTTCTTTTAATCTCTTGTTTCTTAATTATGTTTTCTTCAATTATTATTGTTATTGTTTATTTAATTATGAGTGAGTAGATTCCCTATTCCAAGATCTAGGGTAGCCCAATTATGATTGATGCATGAATTAAATCTTTAAATTCTCTAATAAATTTTGCAATTGCTATGCTAAATTGATTGTGATTATGCCAATACTAGGTTAGACGTAATCTTAGTATTGTGATTATTCCATTGTTCTATCACAGCGAGAGTTGGGTTTAAACGGATTTGAGTAGATCAATTTAGGGTTTGATATTCAACACGAGAGTAGTTGGGTTTGATAATTGGGAAGTGAGAGTAATGTGTTTAATGTCTCTAATATGCATGATACCATGAGAATAGGCTTGATTGTATGTCAGGGAAGCCATTGATACTCGAGAGAGGTCCTTGGTATTGATTAGGGTTTACTTTTCCCCGTTCAATTGGAATCGTATGTTAGGGGTAGAAATATAATTGCATCAAGCGTAATTGTGGTGATACTAGATCTTGGATGTTTTAATTACTTTATTTCTTGATATTCTTTAGTTTATTTTCGAATTTTCCATACATTAGTTCCTTAGTTAATCAATCATTATTGATTCTTGCTTAGTAGGAATTTGAGTCTATTTAATTATTTTTGAACCTTAGTCTCTTGGGATTCGACCCTTGCTTGCCAGTCTACATAGTAATGGTTAGTTAGGTTATATTTTGTTAGGTAGGCGACACGCCTATCAATAATTGTACTTTCCGACGGAATATTCCGTCGAATAGCCCATATATTCCGACGGAGAATTCCGTCGGAATCTTATTTAAAAAAAAAAAAGAAAAAAAATAACAAAACTTTTTAAAACCCAAACCCTAAAACAGCCCCAACCCCCCTCATTTCCGCCACTCTTTTTCCCCTTTCTCTCTCCTCTCCTCTTCTCTTCTCTTTCCCCTTTCTCCTCTCCTCTTCTCTTCTCTTTCCTCTTCTTCTGAATTTCTCCTTCACTCCTCCGATCTTCTTCTCCTTCATTCTCCCTCCTCTTTCTCTTGTCTTCTTTCTCGATCTTCTCTCTCTACATCCTCCTCTTCTCTTTCTCCGTCCTCCTTTCCATCAACAACATCAACGACACTACATCGATCAACCACCACCGCCAATTCCAACAACCACCAACGTCAACAACCAACAACAACGACGCAACAACAACGGCGAGCCCCCCACTCATGGTTTTTGTTTTGTAGATCTAGTTTTAATTTAGGTTAGATTGTATATATAGTTAATTTTTTATGTAATTGTAATGTTAATTTATAAATTTTATTAAATAATTGTATATTTATATATTTCCTTTAATTTTTGTTGTTTAATTATCGTTTTTTTTTAATTTGGATGAAATTTTGATTAAATATGTAGATCTACTGGTTTTGATTTTTTTTTTTGTGTGGTATTTTTCGATTTTGTTGTGTTAATTTTCGTATTTTTGGGCTAATTTTTGTTTTTTTGGGATTAATTTCCGATTTTTTGAGCTTTTGGTGTGGTGGTGTCGGTGGTGGTCGTGGTGGGTTAGGGGGTGGTTTAAGGGTGTGGGGTGAGGTTATGGTGGTGGGGTGGGTTGGGGTGTGGTTATGGTGGTACGGTTTAATTCGGTGGGTTGTGGCTAATGGGGTTACGGTGGTGGGGTGGGGTTGGGGTGGGGTTACGGTGGTACGCTGGTGGGTGGGGGTTAAGGGTTAGGGGGTGGCGGTGGGGTAGGTTGGGTTGGGGTGGTGAGCAGGGGTGTGGTGGGTGTTAAGGGTTAGGGGGTGGCGGTGGGGTGGGTTGGGGTGGTGAGCAGGGGTGTGGGCAGTGGTGGATTTGGGTGGGGTAAGGGTTAGGGGTGGGGCTGTTTTTTTTTTTTTGGAAGGAAGTGGTTTCCGTCGGAAACTCCCTTCCGACGGAAACCACTTCAACACCGACGGAAAATTCCGTCAGAAGAGGTATATTCCTACGGACTCTCGATTAAAGTCAAATACAGCGTCGACAGAAATAAATCCATCGGAAATTCCGACGGAATTTCCGTCGGAATAGGTCGAATATCTTACAAAGGGTTTTGCGACAGAAAATTCCGACGGATTTTTTCCTTCGGAATCAAGCTATTTTCTTGTAGTGAATACGACATCTGTCTTATTTTATATGCAACACAACCTTCTTTGATCACGCTTTTAAGGAGTCATTGATTAGAATAGGTAAACGAGCTACTTTATCAAAATAATCTTAACACCAAAAACATAAAAAAGGGTTAGGTACTATGTGAGTATGTGTAGCTTAATAGCTAGTTCAATCAAACTCTATACATGAATCGTCAATACCGTGTAGCTTCATGTAGACATGTAGTATAGCTTAATAGCTAGCTAATGTAACTTCTGTAGTCTGTATCATTAAAAGATGCTTATATGAAAATTGAACGAGAAACTACTTTGAATTTGATTTCTTTGTGTAATGAGAGTTCTCCTTGACTTTGACTTTTCAAGGTAAATGTCTTAAACGACAACAACTATGTATAAATATCATTACTTTTATGCACCAATTGCCAGGACAATCGCCCTTTGAATTTTTTTGTGAAGTAATTAAATTACTTTAACTAGCTTAGTTGCAAGCAAGAACGAAGGCAAATCATTATGCACGATTTATGTCATGTTGAGCATGAGTTCTTATTACTTGACATTCTTTTATTTATTTATATATACACCATTAATTATAATAAATTAATTACCACTTGAAGACATCCTTTATTTAGCTTCGTTAATGGATGATTATTTTATGAACTATAGTTTTATACTTTCTCTGTTTCTTTATAGTTGCAGCACACACTTTATCACGATATTTAAAAAGGGGATCTCACATGATATAATACACATAAAATGGAGTTAAGAGGTTGTTAGAAGTATAATAAAGTGGGTCATAAGCTTTAAATAAAGGTATAAGTACAATTTTCACCATAAAACCTTCTTTCTATAGTGTGTTACGACTATTGTAACATTTCCAATTTAGAAAAGTGTTACAATTATAAAGAAACGGAGGAGGTATATATATTTTGTTCGAAGTATATAACTAATTACGTTGGCCATTATTTTTGTAGCCATATAAAATAGTTTAATACAATTTATACGGACGGAGTATATAAGAAAAACAGTGTACGAAAAGTTATTGAACAAATCATCACATTAATTTCTCTATTGAATAAAGGCTAAACCCCCTGTTTCATTTTGTAACAAAATGCAACAACGAGATATTCCACGACCTCATGGAAACGACGTCGTGGGCGGTGGTGCTAGAGTGAGGCTGGAGGACATCGAGGGTGGTGCTAGAGTGAGGCCGGAACAATCTATGTATTTCCAGGGTTCAGGTATATTAACTTGTTTCTTACGTCAAACTTCAAGCACTACTACACTCATTTACTACTCCCTCCGTTTTTTTAAAGTGCCCCATAGTGACATGTCACACATATCGATTCAAAACTTTGAGCAATAATAACTTTGATTATCATTAACTATAAATTATAACAATTGAATATTAATAATTTACTCATTGAGACGATTCCAACAAATACTCACAAAACTATATATTTTCTTATGTATAATTCACAAACATTAGACAAAGTACGTAGTATGTTTAATAAATAGTGCCAAAATCCCAAATGAGACACTTAAAAAAAAAAAAGGTGAGAGTATATCTAAAGAATTAAGATGCAATAAAATTTCTTGGAAAAATTGACACTACTAATTTCAATTACGTGTTTTCTTTAAAGTGTCTTTACTTGTTAATCAACGTACTCTAGGGCGGTCTTAACTTTAGGAGTCATCATTCTTAAAATGGTCATTATATATTTTCAACTGGTTTGACTGGTTAATAATAACACATGTCTTGTTTTCGTTAGGTTAGTTACAAAAAGTTAATCCTCTACCACTTAATCACCTACCCCTTCCCGGTACACCATCTTCATTTTTTTTTTAACCGACCACTAGAAACTCAACACGTGATAACATGCTAACCAGTTTACCCGATTATAATAAATTTGAACAATTATACTTAGAAGAAACCCTCTAAAGTTGAAATCACCAGGAGTTAATTAATTGTTGAGGTGATATTTCAAAGAAAAATGTTCATAGTTAGGACTAGTAGCGTCAATATTCCGAAATTTCTCCCCTTGTACTTCTTTTGTTTTTTTGTTGGTTTATTCGTTTCAATTCTTTTATTCTTATATTTTAAATCTTGACATATATATACGCCAAAATAATACAAAGTAGTTTTTATTAATTTGAATTCACTTCAAATCATTGGTTGGTTCACCACTAATTTGGAGTGCATGTCTCATACGAGGTTTATGTATATTTTGCGACACAATTTGAAAAATTGGTTGGTTCACGACAAATTTGGAGTACATGTCTCGTATGAGGTCTACGTATATTTTGAACTTTTTTTTGTTTTTTTTTGCGACATAGTTATGTGCTTGGTATAGCTATTATTGTGGTGGTGTATACAACGGTGCAAGTTGGGATAAAAGGTCACAAACTTCGCACCAAAGAGGATGTGATTCCACCCAAGGCTGCAATTTGGATGGACTTTTGCGGAGATCAAGTCAACATTACGCCATCTTTTATTCTTTTGCAATTATATTTGTCTATCATACTAACTTATTGTGTGTATCACAATATCTTCTATTGGTCTTTGATTTGTTGACATCCAGTGTGATAGGTTTACATGCGTGTTAGTCTGTAATTCATCCAAAAATATATATCTCAGTCATATATATATAACTTGATGCATAAGGTAAGTAATTTCTAAAATATAACATATAAAGAATACCTTTGAACATAAAAATGTTAAACATAATAGTAAAGGATTAAATATACTACCTCGTATAATCTAAATAATATAAATTGGTAATCCATATATAGTTGTTTTGTAAAAATTCATATTAGTGTTTTTTTTTTTAATTTTTTTGTAAAAAAAAAAACAAAAACGTAGAATTTTGGGGGGAAAATTCCCTCCAAAAAAGGCTTTACTTTAATACTCGTATAGAGTAATAGATAGATATTAGACTCAGTAGTATCACAATAAAGCTAATAGTATGGTAGGGGGAGGTGTACCATGTGCATGGTACACCTCCCTCATATCTCTCACCATCTTCCCCTTTTGATATTTAAAAAAAAAATTAATTAATTGAAAACTTTGCCTCCTAATTTTCAAACCTTTCCATCCTTATAAATATGCAATCAATTTGATCCTTCCTTTTATAAAACTGCCAGAATCAAAATTCTTCCCCAAATTTTAGAGAGAGAAATATATTCTATTCAATTTTTTTAGAGAGAGAGAAAACAGATCAATTACAAAATTGATTACAGAGATCGTTTTCGAGAGATTTTCAACAATTTTCATGTCTTATCAATCCAAATTTTGACATGATTCTGATGCAAGGTTTGTCAATGAATTTACTAAAGAGAATGATGGCATTGATAATGTCGATGATGGAGAAGAATCTGAAGTCTTCGTGAACAGTGATGAAGGTGATGCTCCTGATTATTTGTGATTTTTATATTTTAATTGTTTGATTTTATTTTTTTTACATTTTATTTGATAAATTATAATTAATTGAAGAATAATTTTCTTTTTACTTGTGATGTTTAAATTTAAATTGTTTGATTTATGTCTAATGTTGATGATGAACTTAGTTTTGATTTATTGTTATGCTAGTTGTAATTTTTATTTGCACTGAAAATCAATGTATATATTGTATGTACTATATGTTCTTTTGTTAACGTCGTATGTTCATTTACTATAAACTAATGTTCTTTATTGTTTTATATTGATCTTATGATTTTTTACATATCATGTTCTTTCTATTTCAGATCATGTTCTTTTTATATTAGATCATGTTCTTTTCATTTGATCGTATGTCCTTTTTGATATTGTGCTGAAGTATACTGATACAATTGCAGAGTTTGAACATTATTGGTCAAGGTATTATTATATTTCTATATCATGTTTTTTGATTTTTTAATATATTGATGTTCTTTTACATTATGTTTTTTTTTAATGAATTGATGTTCTCTTAATTTCTAAATTTTGTTCCTTTTTAATGAATCGAATGTTTATATAATTATGAACTAATGTTCTTTCTATAAAGATGTAAAACTCCTTTTTTTATATATATTTCATTTTTTTTAACAATTGTTTTAATTTATAATGTTCTTTTATTTTTTTATATGTTCTTTTTATTGACATTATGTACTTTTTCATTTTCAGCATGCTGGACAAATTTCAATGCCAAGACAGCAAATGGATTATGAATCTGTATAATATTAGAGAGATGTGGTGCCCTGTGTATTCTAACGACTACTTTAGTGGAGGTATTTTGTCTTCTCAAAGGAGTGAAACAACAAACAAGTACGTTTCATGTAGGCTTCATATTATTCATGGTCTTTGTGATTTTTATAACTCTTTCATTGAGGTTGTTGATGAGTGGAGGGGTAAAGAAGGCAATCATGACTATAATAGTATCACTGATAATCGTCATTTAGTTTGGGTAGATATTGGGTTATTAGAGCATGCAAGAAAGATTTACACTATTGCATTGTACCTAATGTTCTTTTATAAATTCTTGATGTTCATTTTAGTTACATCAATGTTAATTTTAATTACTTAATGTTCTTTTACTCTATGTCTGATGTTCTTTTAAAATCTATTTTGTTTTTAAGAAGCATTGATTGTACTTTTGAGAAATATTATTGCACATTCGCCTGAATATGGTGGTTCAATAGAGTATTTCAAGCCTGATGATTATTTTGGAGTAATTAAATGTCACCCCTTTTTAAATTTTCTCATTGAATTTAATTTGTTCTAAACTTGGATTACTGTAATTGTAATAGATTTTTTGGAATTAATATCATTACTTTGAATATTACATTTTATATATTATTTAACTTGATTGGTTTTTTTATTTCAATAACATAAATTTAATAACAAAACTAAATTACATCTATGTATGTTGAAAGGTCATATAATTCAAAATCTACATATGTTCCAAACTAACAAGTACATGTTTGTTTAAAATAAAAAGTACAAGTTACTTTTTCAAAATAAAACATTAGCATTGTCTAAAGATTGTTCAAAACTTGTAATCAAAGCATACTTCAGCATCGTCAGTCACTTCAAATTTGTTCTTGTTTACTACACTTGTAAGGATTTCATTGCTATAATATATCCTTAGCTTCTTCAGAGCATCAAACTATAAAACAAAAAAGAAAATCACATCAGCAAAAAGGAACATTAGATCTAATAAAAAGAGCATTATACATATTTAAAAGAACATTTAACATATTTAAAAAAACATTACGCAAGTATAAAAGAACATATCTTACATTGTCAGCCTTTAACCCACATTCCCATTTCCAAATGTGAGGGATTATATCTGGTGCTACATATGAGGATGTATGAATGTATAGATTTTTGTGCTAAAGATAGTGAAGGATGTAAATAATAAATAATTAACGGACATGCTGAAATTGCCAATATCACAATTCAATAGTAAGCTAAAATTTCCAAGTAGATAAACCAGTAGCAATAATCTAATAGAAGAACATCGTATTACATCAAAAAGAACATTATCAGAAACATTAACTATAAATAAAAGAACATTAACTTTAAATAAAAGAACATTATACAAATTTGAGAAAAAAAAAAAGTCGTATTACCTCAAAAAGAACATTATCAGAAACAATTAATTAATCATTGAATTATTTCCTACTAAATAGATCTACCATTTTTAATTGCATTGAAAACTTCAAAATTCCAAATTACCTCATAAACAATAACAGAGACCCTACCAAACAGATGTACAATTTTTTTAGTACACTAACAACTTGAAATGCCAAATTAAGTGAGAAAAGGATTTTTTGTACTCCACTTACTTTGTTTTTGCCAAACTTTCTACGGATTTCAAGATATGAGGGTCCACAATTGGAGCAACATCTTCACCTTCTTCTTTCTTTTTGCTTTTTTTTTTCTTTAATATTTTTGAAAGCTGCTTTCAACGGAATATCTTCCTCATTTACCACTTTTTGTTCACTAAATTAAAAAAATTAAAAAATAAATCAAACAAACATGCGTAGAACTTCTTAACTTTCTGATATACAATTATCTTTTAAAACACAATTAAAAGTAAAAAATTATAGAATTGAATGAGAAATTCGCACTTACGCATCGTTTTTGGCCTTCATAATTGCAAAAAAACTTGATTAATTTATGAAGATGATTCGATTTTTGAGTAAATTAGGGTTTCTTTGAAAGGGGGAAGATGAACTACTTTTTACTTTTCTTGCATAGTAAATGTTAGGAGAGAAAAAAGGTAAAAGTTTACTCAATTACTTCAATTAAAGTGGACCCTGAAATTTTCAAAAGCCCATTAACTGTTCATCCTCAATTAAATGCGCGTACTCTTAAAACGTATAAGATGTTCTTTTATGGACCATGTTCTTTTATTATTCATAGAGTGATGTTCTTCCGGATGTACCATGCGCATGGTACACCCGGGTGTACGAAACAATTATTGTCACAATAATATCTCATAACAAATTAGTTGAGGGTTCGATCTCATAACCTTTGTGAATGTAAAGAAACTCTTGGCTAGTCAGTCACCTTTAAGGCTTTACGTGGAGCACTTGAGGAGTTGAGGTGAGAAGAGTAGTCATTATGTCGTACCATACAATCAGTGCTAGTATTTAAAAAAAAGGGGGGGGGGTGTTAAGAGAGGAAACAAAAACGTAGACACTGTATAGTGGCCTGAGTTGAGGAAGCCATGATTTTGTATTCTTGTTAAAAATGATAATTAGGAATGAATGAATGAAGTATTCTTGTTACTAGTACATTATCAGATACGGAGAACATACAAACTCTTTTGAAAACTCTTTGTTTTTTTTTTTTTTTTTTTTTTGAATGAGTACACTTATTTTATGTCGAAGTATATATAGTTTATCAAAAAATATAAATAATATTTAAAAAAAATGGATAGATTTCTATTGAACAACTTCGAAAAAACATAAATAATTATCACAGAGAGAAGATGGCCATATAAATTAAGTTTTGTTTTCCTTCTCAAATAAAGAAAATTATACATAATATTTAAGGCTTATGAATCTTCTTTTACACTGATAACCTTAAATAAATAAATATAAAAGTTGGATAAACCTTTTAATTAGCTAAATTAAGGATCAAGGAATTTCATAATATGTATAAATCCTTTATGTTTGCAGGGCGGTATTAATTAGTTACTAAAACAGTTTCCTAAATTATACCGATTTATATGTATACGATAATACGAGTATACGACTATATAGATTACTAAATTAGTTTCCTAATACAACCAAGCTAAGGACATGGGCTATCTAGATTGTTTGTATACGGGCTCAATTGTTGTTCTCTACACATAAATTTGATAATCATAATTTCTCCTTAAAATTTCTCAAGAATTGAACGAAGTTCGATTGGTATGGAAGAAAAAAAAAAAAAGGTCTAATCGACAGGTTTGAAGAACTTCAATACCGTGATTCCTTGTAGCCATGACACTAATGATACTATGAATCCTAACTCGTGTTCTTTTCCTGGGAAACTGAAATCCTAGATAGCTACTGCAAGAGGGGGGTGAATTGTAGAATGGGTGAAATAGTAAACTTTTTGCGGAATTAAAACAATGTAAAACCATAGAGAGCAATGATATGGGTTTTTCGAAATTTTCACTAAATAAATCAAACTCTTTTACAAAGTGAATACTCAACCCGAATTAAGTTCCACAAGAACGGAACTTATTCCCAACTACGGTCCCTCAACCGTAGCTAACTCTCTTAAAAGTTTCAACTCTGAAACTTTCTTCACCTCACAAAATACAACTCTCACAAATACCCCAAAGTCCCAATTATAGTAAGTAATACAAGACCTAACGTACAAGAGAATATAAAAAGTATTTTAGGAACTCTCTCACGCTTTTAGACAATTTGCTCACTGGAAATATAATGCTCAAGAAGTCCATTTCTTTCTAAGATCAATTGCATGTATTTATAGAGTGGTAGCTTAATAATTATCATCCCATCATTTACACAAACACATGCCATCACTCCCACTAACACATTGTCTCAATCACAATAACTAGGATTAATCATTTATATTCCAGTTAAACGTTATTTATTTTAATCTTTATAATAACGTGCCTTACTGAGTTCCAAAACCAACTTATATTCTCGAGTACTTACAAATAATCTAGAATCTGGATTTGCACGTTGTACTTGTGTGAATGCTACTCCGTATTCCTGATTTAGTGTTCCTACTTCGGAACGGGGTGTGGATGCTACTCCGCATTCCTGATTTAGTGTTCCTACTTCGGAACGTTTTTCATTGCGTGAACCTTTTGTTTACCAAAGACTTAAAAACATTCATTAGTCAAGTTTGTCAGTTTGTTCATAAAAACCATAAGGGTCAACAGAAACTCAAAGTTAGATTAAACTTTGATCACCATAAATCTTAATTTATTACCATACTGATGGTCGAAAAATGTTGAGCATGCGAAAACTACCTACAAAGGAATTTCTCTTGATTAACCTGTTTTGCATATTGTACATGGAAAAGAGTTGAGTCTCTTAAGAGGCAAGAACAACAAGGTTTGGACTTTGGAACATGAAAGTGGTTTTCTAAAGAGGGTTGAAGTTTCTAATTTGAGGCTTTTTCGTATTGGTCTTGATTGAGTTTGCAATGAAGAGGAGTTCGAGGCGTGTGTTGTTACCTCCGAAGATTTTGTTGAGGAGGAAGTACCGATTATCAAGGAGCTTAGTATTGACGAGGGTAATGATAATGATAATGAGTCTTTGAAAAGAGAGGGTATGTGTGGTATATGTCTACAAAAAATTGAAAATTTTATGCGAAAAAGGGGGCAAAGATCTTAAGGCAGCGAGTAACGGCGATGATAATGTTAGTATTGTAACAAAGTGGTTAAAATATGGTGCCTAGCTACAGTCCTACCGTATCATGGATTTCTTATTTTAATAAAGAGGATTTATATATAATGAGATTATTTTGGAGAATTTATAATATGGTGCCTAGCTAGAGTCCTACCGTATCATGGATTTCTTATTTTATTATGATTACAACTCTCATGAGTCACGGTCTTGCTGGTTTTTTTTTATATTTTTTTTATATATATATTTTATTCTTTTCATATGGAAATTTATATTAGGATATATGTTTATTTATGTTAATACATACCTGCTACTTAAATTACTACTATATATTTTTAATTTATGTTATTTAATACTTCGTACTTCCTTTGTTCTTTTTTTTTTGTCCCATAGCTAATTTTTGGGGTCAATTTTTAATAATTTTGACCACAAGTTCCCATTAATGTACAATAGATAATATTTTAAAGTGGGATCTTGTTGTATTCGTCGAATTGTATATTTTATTAATATCAAGTTTTTATAATACACTTATAGATCTTGAGATATATACGTTTATCACGCGTCTCGAAAACCGTGAAAATTCCAATGGAGTAAAAAAAAATGACAGAGGGAGTAATAGATATGATGAGTAAAATTCGATCACTAAATTACCTATTTACCACTTCTCAATAAGTAAAACTAAGTTACATTAATCTATAGTCTATACACATGGGAAAACCTCTCATACACTTACTGTTTCATTTAAGGACTTCCAACAACAACCTCTCATATCAAAATTCAATCAAAGCACAAAAAAAAAAAAAAAAAAAAAAAAAAAAAAAAAAAAAAATTATAATAATATTGTGTTTGGAAAAAAAAAAAAAAAGTTAGGTTATGTGTTATCCCTTGTTAAGGTTGGCCCAACCCTAAATCTTGGCAATCAAGGAATAGTGAACAAAAAGAAACCTATAAATATAACTAACAGCTTAAAAACGACATTCATATTTTCTGTTTCACCGTCTTTCTCCTCTCAAACCTTTGATCGCAAAACTAACATCCTTACAATTCTCAATTCAATTTTTCTCATAATCATCAATCGATCAATCCCTTTTCTCAATCGATCCATCTCTTCAAATCGTGGTTTTTCAGGTTTGCTAACTTTACAATCATAATAATTCGCTTATTACTCGTATTTCCTCTGCAGTATTCTTTAACTTAGGGTTTACGATTATGGGATTGTTCTCTCCAATTACGACAATTTCGATGCTGAATTTTGATTTCTGGTTTTGGTTCTGGCTATATAGGGTATCGATTTCTAGGGTTACGGTATTGGGGCTTTTTATGGCTACTTCCATGTTTAGATTTTTAGTTTTAATTTCTAGGGTTCTAGCGTTTCAATTGCAAAAAGGGGGTTTTGATTTTATTCGATTATTGTTACTCGTTTTTGGATACGAATCATTGGTTGGTTACAAGATCTGATATTGCATCTCTGATTGGTGGATCGATCAATTTATATGATGTATTGATTTGTTCGATTGATAACACACCCAGAAGAGAATTGTTGATTCAATAGGCTAGTATTGTGTCGAATTTGAAATTCGGATCGTTTCGGTTTTTATTCGATTTGCTGTGGTTCCGGTTGATTTCTTGGACAAGGGTTTTTGCAGTTACTCTCTATATCATCAGAAGAGAGGGGAAATCATACCAAAGACACACCTTTAATTGCTGAGACGAATTATAGTTGCGCGCGATTAGTTATGTTTATGTTTTTTGTTGTCTAGAACGATGGAAACTATCACAAGAAGAGTCACACAGAGACAGAACAGGGCTTCATTCAGCTGGCACCGTCAACCCTCCACTGCTCCTTCCAATGACAAAGTCTGCAAGTTTTGGTTGGCTGGAAACTGTAGAAAAAAATCGTGTTGTTATTTGCACCCAGAGGTCACTGCTGCACCCATCAAGCGCGTTTTGAAACTGAATCGCGCTAGTTTCAAAGAGTCCCATGAACCAAAAAAGCCGTTGAATGCTAATTGTAAGAGACAGAATGAAGATAGCACTATTGAGGTTAAAAGGAAGCATATTTTGTCCTCTAAGAACGAGGTTGTCCAAAGTGATCCTGCAAAAATTGGGAAAAATGATCATTCATGTCAGGCTGCTTCTAATGCTACAAATGGAGATGTTAAGAGTGCCCCGCGTACTAAAATATGCGAGTACTGGTTAAAAGATAGCTGTGTTTATGGTGATAAGTGCAAAGATTTGCATTCTTGGTGTTATGGTGATGGATTTTCTGTGGTGGCTCAACTTCAGGGGCATAAGAAGGTATACAACAAGAAAATTGCTCAATTATTAATGTGTATTAACTATATTTGTTCTGATTATCAGTTTTCTGATTTTGCTCACATGAAATTTCTTAGGCTATCACTGGAATTACTCTTCCATCAGGCTCTGATAAGCTTTTCAGCTCTAGTAAAGATGGGACTGTTAGAGCTTGGAATTGCCATACTGGTGAGGTAGATATCATCAATTCTTTCTCTATACTAAACATATATACAGTGTACTCATGACTGAGTTTAGGTTGAGGATAGATCATTAAACCACTTGATTATTTTGGTCGATGCAGTGTATAGGTGTTGTTGATATGGGTGTTCCGGTTGAATGTCTGATAAGTGAAGGACCATGGGTGCTTGCTGGTTTAACTGATGCAATCAAGGTAATTTGATGAAACATTGTTATGGCCTCAAATTATGTGACTTTCTTTGTCTTGAACTTGTGGATCCATAACTGATTTGTTCTGGTTTTATTTTGTCTTGTTTTAGGTTTGGAACATCCAGACGAATGCTGAATTTACTTTAAGTGGACCAGCTGGACAAGTATATGCTATGGTTGCTGTTGATGGATTGCTATTTGCCGGAGTTAATGTAACTACTTATCTGCCTTAAACTTGGGACTTCAACCTGTCTATGTATAAAATTTCTGTTATTCATGTTATACTGATTTAGTTGGTTCTGTATTCTACTTCTGCTGTAGGATGGCTCGATATTGGTGTGGAAATTTAATTTTGAAGCTACTATGTTTGAAGCTGTAGCACCACTGAAGGGTCATACTCAAGCCGTGGTTTCATTGATTTATGGGGCTAAAAGACTTTATTCTGGTTCAATGGATAGCACAGTAAAGGTTTGGGACTTGGAGACTATGCAATGCATCCACACCCTCGCTAAGCACTCTGAGGTTGTGATGTCCGTGCTTTGTTGGGAGCAATTTCTGCTTTCATGCTCTTTGGACCAGACATTAAAGGTAGATATACTTCACTCTAGCTCTTTAAGTTTTAGTAAAGTAATTTGTAAATATGACGGCTTCTTAGGGCATTTAAAGTATTTTTCTTTGCATTCTAAGCAATTCTGTACACCTTTCAATATGCAGGTTTGGGCTGCCTCTGAAGCAGAAGATCTAGAGGTCACTTATGAACACAAGGAGGAGCATGTATGTCATCTCTACTCAAATTTTCTAATGATTTTTTGATGTGTATAATAATAAACTAACTTACAATTCATTTTTAGAGAAAGACTTCGTTCATTTCTTTCATTTTACTTTTTATGATTCTGTCAACAAATTTCTTACCCAACTGCATCTTCCTTGCAGGGTATTCTCTGTCTGCATGGTATGCATGATCAAGCAAATAAACCAATTTTGCTTACCTCGTGCAATGACAACACCGTTCGTCTATATGACCTGCCATCGTGAGTATCTACACTAGTTTGAATTTTTTTCTTTTTCTCTTTTTTCCATTCCAAATGATACCCTTGCTTATTGTTCACAATTTCTGGGTGCCATTGCTGCAGCTTTGCTGAGAGAGGCAAGATATTTGCGAAACAAGAAGTCAGGGCTATTCAGATCGGCCCTGGAGGGCTTTTCTTCACTGGTGATGGAACCGGTTTGTTGTCAGTTTGGAAATGCTCAAGTGACTCAACTGCAACACCTCCTGAAGCTTCTTAATTTGAGCAGTTTAGTTAATTATCATGCCAATTCAATTTTGAAAATAGAAGTAATTGTGTATTCTTCCCACGTGAATGTAACACATTGTTACAGACCTCTCTCTATATATAATCTCTTTTAACAACGTACAGAGTACAAGACTACAACATATGGGTAGCAATGTTTTAAGCTATATATTATTATTGCCTTTGGAAACCAGGCTTCGCAGAACATCTTTAATACAGCAAAATGTTAATCTGTAATTTTAGAATCAAACGCACCTTAATTCAACAAGGAATCAAACGAACAAAACAAATCAAACCAGAACTACTATAAGTTTCTCGTCTACTCTAATGAGCTTTAACACAAAATGGGTCGTAAAAATTCATCATTGACAGAAAACTATTTGGAAAAACCAAAATCAGAAGATAGATCCATCAATGAATTTGATAGATCAAAAACGAGAGCGAATTAAGTGAATATGCTTTCGAAACTCTAATTTGAATGCCCTTGCAAAAGACTGTCATATACTGTACCTAAGATTTATATTTTCCTGACTCCTGTAAAATACACAAATTACCTCGAACATTGACGGTGAATTTTGGTTACATTGCCTCATCTTGTAAAATGCAATTAAGATGCTGATACACATCAGAACCCTAAAAACATATACACCTTGAATATAAACATATGAGGAAAATTATAAAGTTTTATTTTAACCATAACTTTTATTGTGGTATATAAAATGTCGTACTATCAATATTTTATGTGTCATAATTCCGTCAAATTATAAATGGCACAAGTTAATTTATTTTGCTAGTTTGGGTTGATTCTGAACTAGGAACCTTTGTAGACATATGAGGTAAAACTTACTTGATGCGATATTATGAGTGCATCTCAGCGCATAGTTGCTATGCGTTTACAATGCATATAGGATGGTAGAAATGTAAATTTGTTAAGCTTCAATATTAAAATTGAAAAAAGCTGACTCTACAGTGGTACATTATAATGTACCATTATGCTATATAATGTACTATTAAAGTATAAGTTGTCTTAATAGTACTTTTTGCATGCATGTAGTGATACTTTTTATCATCCTATAGGTTAAATATTTTCCCCCAAAATACTTACCACCTGCCATTTATTATGCATATAGTGGTACATTTTTTCATCTTATTTGTTTACTAACAAATAGCAGTTATGCGCTAAGGGTTAACCCAATATTATATTAATCTAAGCCAAGTAATTTAATTATTACATTGGGTCAAGTGAATCTATTGTCAAGTGTTATGGTTATAATAAAAATAACAATTTATTTTTAGGATGAAGCATATATGGAAGCAATTGGCAAAGCAGCAAATAAGGGAGACAAAAATGGTAGTATTAAGAATATTGACATCGGCACTCAAAAGTTACAAATTAATCAATCCAACAAGAAAAACATGTTTACTCTAATAAACTAATAAGGACAAATAGAAAAGCACAAATCAAAGAAAAGATGAAAACATGAAAATAACAATAAAAACTTAAGAAATCAACATTTAGTTGACAAAGAGTTTAAGACTTTATAGATTAGCGAATAAACGGTATGAAGATAAGAGTGCTGCAGGTGCTAAAAATATAAATGCTAAAACAGACATGCTGACAGATGCTGCCACGAGTTGTAAGCCTGTGTTTGTGTAAAAATCATTGCTTAATTCGATGGACATTGTTGCCCCTGCTGATCCGGATGAAAATACCATGTATGCCAAAAACTGCAAATTTCCAAAGCAAAAGTAGTTAGTTATCCATTATTGACATTTAAACCCATAAAATAGTTAATGTGACTATTATTATTGGTCATGTTGACTTTTTTTTTTTTTTTTTTTTGGGACAATCATGTTGATTAATTCATTACAATGTCAAAGGTAATTGCCAAAAAAAAAAAAGCTATAATATTGACCTGATCTCCGCAAAAATCGATCCAAATTGCAATCTTAGGTGAAATCACATCCTTTTTGGTGCGAAGTTCATGACCTTTTATCCCAACTTGCACTGTTGTATATACCATCACAACAATAGCTATACCAAGCACATAACTACGACATAAAAAAAAAGGAAGTTCCATGTCAAACAATACACCCCATATTAGGTGCGTACTCCAAATACAAAGTATAAGTGTATAACCCCTATAATTATCTAAAAACACCCTATAATATTCTTTATATATGTGTATACACAGCGATCAAGATCAACTATATAAGTCAACATTTGAGACTAATGGAGAAGGGAAGAGATTAATGATCCCCACTCCAAAGTACAAGGAGATAATAGAGACCCTAAAGTTACAAAAGTGAGCTTTCCATCATAGCCACCAAACAAACTTGGGTAATAAATTTAATTAAACACAACATATATAGCATCATGTTTGGCGTGGATGAGTAAAAAGAGGCTTCTGTAACCTTTTTTTTTTTTACAATAAATAAAATATTAATAGAATTTGGAAAGATGACTCTCTTTACTTCAAATACTCCAAACCGCCTGCAAATTCTAAAGTACTTGCATCACTTTGATCTTTCCGTAATCTAAAGTATTTACAATCAAAGTCATCTTTCCAAATTCTATTAATAGAATTTGGAGAGATGACATAATACTTACATCATTATGCGCTAAACAAGTCATAACTTTTAGGAAAATTTGAATTTTAGTACCTCGAATATGGGGGTAATTGAATTTTAGTACCCATCTAAAATTTTATTTTAAATTAGTACCTCCAAAAACACAAAACTGTAGATTTCAGTACCTCCGTCCATGTTCCGTTAAGTTTTTCGTTAGTGGGGCCCATTTCTAATTATTTAATAATTTAATTTATTAAAAAAAAACATTTTATAAAAAAAAACTTAAAAAAATAATTAATTTGGTTGTTTCCATTGACTCTCTCATTAATAAACAATACGGGCGTGGAATATCGGGTCGAATTTCATCTTCCATCTCAAAATCATCCATATTCAACCGATCTAAAACATACCCATTTCATCAAATCATTAATCAACAAAAACCCAGAAACCATCAACCAAATTAACAACAACAAAAACATTTTTTCAGATCTAAAAAACAGGAAACAACAAAAACTATTAATGAGAGAGTCAATGGAAGGTAGAAAAAATCCATTGATGAAAAGCTTTGATTTTGAAGAGAGAGAAAGAGAGAGTCAATGGAAGGCCACCACCGGCGCCGCCAACCCCCATCGCCGTCACCCATCCCAATTGACCACCCTCGACCCACGAAGTCAGCCGGCCGACCTTCCTCGAACCACGAAACCAGCCGTCCGACCACCCTCAGCTCGATCGACCTTCGAAACGAGCCCAACTGTACCCTGGTTTGACGACGGTTTTGGGTAAGGGAGAGGAAAACTGGGGCGGTGGTGGGTTGATTTGTTGCAGTCGGCTTCTTGCTGGGCTAGTTTAGGTAGTTCGACGCTGGTTTGGAGTCGGGAGATGACGATGGGGGCTTCTCGCTGGGCTGGTTTGGGTTGGGGTCTGATCTGGGTAGTTCGGCGACGGCTTCGGGTCGGGGAGACAACGATGGGGCTGGGTTAGGGTGACGGCCACCGTTGCGCTAGGGTTTCGGGGAAGGGGAAAACAGGGAGGGAAAGGGAGGGGTGGGGTGTCGCGGCCAGGAACGAGGAAGGGAGGGAAGATGGTGGTGGTTGCGCCGGTGCCAGGGAAGGGGAAAACAGGGAGGGAAAGGGAAGGGGTGGCCGGCGCCGGTGCCAGGGGAATTCGGCCACCAACAGCCGGAAGCCGGCGCCGGCGGTGGTGGCAGTGGTTGTTTTTATTATTATTATTTTTTTAGTTTTTTTTTACAAAATTTTTTCCTTTTTTTTAATAAATTAATATTAAATAATTAGTTATTGGGCCCCACTAACAGAAACTTAACGGAACTAGACGGAGGTACTAAAACCTATAGTTTTGTCATTTTGGAGGTACTAATTTAAAATAAAATTTTAGATGGGTACTAAAATTCAATTACCCCATATTCGAGGTACTAAAATTCAAATTTTCCTAACTTTTACTATCAACAACTTCACACATTTAGAAATCTATTATTAAAAAAATCAAATTTAATCTAACGACATCAACAAACCTTACATAAATCTAACGACATCAACGAGCTTTACATAGCTAGTCAAAGTAGCGTTTATGAATAATATAAAAGGTTGAGATCATATGAATAATTAATGCAAGTATTTTGGGATAACGGAGTAATCTACTTGAATGATGAGAAAGGAGATATTTAAAAATTATTACTCCCTTTTTTTTTTCTCAATTTTGACCATCTTTTGTTGCTATTATATAAACTTGATATGTCAATAATAATGTATACTTTAAGATATAAACCAACAGATCGAGCAACTTATTTAATAACATTTTAATTTATATAATAGCAAAAATGATGGTCAAAGTTGACAACAAAGTGTGTAATTATTTAGAAACGGAATAAGTAATATAATGGTGAGAATTTTTATTTCATTGTAGCTTTATAGTACTCCCTCCATCCCTCTATTTTTACCCTATTGCCATTTTTTGGTCAAATTTTGAAAACTTTAACCTAAATTACCGTTAATTTATAAAAGATAATATAGTCATGAGTAGTCTTGTTAGATTCGCCTCATTATATATTTTATTAATATCACGTTTTTATAATTTTTACGTTTATGAAAATAAAGATATAGACATTTTAAGGCGCGTCTTGAAGACCGTGCACAGTCAAATAGGACAAAAAAAATAGGGATAGGGGGAGTAACTGACTGTAATATTAGTAAAAGTTTGACGTGAGAAACAAGTATAAATACCTTAACCCTGAATATAGATAGAAGTCAGTAACAGCAACCATAAGAATGAAAGAGAGGAGAGAAACGACCATAGCACATGACCTAAAAATAAATGCCCATAGCTTTAACCGATCACCCTTCAATTTCTTCCCATCAGAAGATCCCGCCGGCATGGTGTTTGCTTCCGGCATCACTCCAACCCCACCCTCGATATCGTTACCTGGAGGCCGTGGAAGGGTTCTGGCCGCTTCTTTCTCCGGTTGTTGTTGCATTTTGTACAAAATAAAACAAGTGGTTTGGAGAGAGATGATGTGATATTTTGTTCAATAACTTCTACGTACACTATTTTTTCTTAAATAAGTACTATTGTACTAAGTATATTGTATGTATTCAACTATTTTATATGGTTAACACATAATAAAAATTATTGTCAATGAAACTAAGCTATGAAGTTCGTTGACTAATCACCCATAATGGTGCAAAAAGGCTGTCTTCAAGTATCTAAGCACGTGAATAGTGGTAAATATGTAAATCTTGATGATTACGGATTACTAACGACGACTTTGAACGTAGACTTAATTAATTTATAAAGCTTAATTTTAAAGGGACGATATATCTAGAATTCTATGACAATTATATTGTGTTATGTGTGTTAAATGATTGAATGTCCATAGCCTATATTTATAGGTGTAGATGGAGCTTGAAAGAAATTAAATGGTCAGAATATTCCAGAAATTCCTCCATCATTCTTTTATCCATAATGTTCTAGAAAATTCAAGAACCATGTATTATATTCTAATAGCTTCCAATATCAATAATGCTCTAGAACATTCAAGTAGGATATTATTCTAGAGAAATCAAGAGCAGGTAATGACCTTACTTAATTATTCCGGAAGCCTCTAGAATATGCACAATACTCCACCAAAATGATGGGCCTAGAAAATTTGGGCCATACCCAACATATTGTACATAGTATGTTATAATATATTTATTTAATTGTAAGGTTGTTAGTTCGTTGAATTTATTATAATATGGTGTATTTAAATGAACAATAGAATGTCAAGCATTAACAACTCATGCTCATAAATATTGCATAACGATGTGGCCAAGACCAAAGCTCAAACAAATTAATCATGTCATTGCATGCGATTATTTAAGCTACTTGAAGTATAATACTAGACGAATAATTCCAAGGGCGATTCTCTTGGGAATTGGTGCATAAAACTAATGAGATAGCACAAATGTTTTTTTATTTAAAAAAATTATCTTGAAAAGTCAAGGAAAACACTCATTTTTTATAACAAAAATCAAATATTCTCTTGATCAAATTTTTCCTAAAAAAAATCTCTTCACAAGTGTTATGGTGCTACATTAGCTACTAAGCTTTGCACTGAAAAAATAAAAAAAAATAAAATAAAAAATCTATCTATACTATATACTAACGTAATTACCAAATAGGACACTTAGCACAATTTTATGAAAAATATATACTAAAGTAATCACCAAATACGACACTTAGCACAATATTATGAAAAATTTTCCCTTCATATACTAAAGTATTTTTTTTAAGAAAATGAATTTGTATTAAATAATTTGAAATTATTTTAACATAAAAAATATTTATGTAACATACAAGAATTTTAAAGGTATATATTAAATAATTTTTATTTAAAAAAAAGTACATAAGTCGTGGTTAATAAATCTTACCATGAATGTATGTGCATTTGCACATACAGGCACAAACTAGTTAACAACTAAGCTTAAAGCTAGCTAATGGATAATGTTGATGAATCCTACTATTTCATTCACATAATACTTTGAACTAGCACTTAATTTTGCATTTGCATTTAAGCTAAGTGACAAACAATCAATATGGAGCGACATTACGGACATATTCTCTTCAACATATTTCAGGTACTTATTACTTATTATTTCTTAGTAAATTCAGATCAGATCAGGCTAGACGAAAAACATTCAGATCAGACCAGATCAGAACTTTTAATTATCATTTACTTATTGCTAAATATCGTTAATTGCGTATTACAAAATATTATGAAAATTACATATTTGAAAAGTTCATAATGAGACCGATCTAACAAGATCCATTTTGATAATGTTTTTCTTTATAGATTAGTATTAAAATGCGGTCAAAATTTAGTCAAATTATTAAATCAGATCAGACCAGATCTGATAATAAAAATTCAGATCTAATAATAAAAATTCAGATCATACCTTATGAAAATCAGACCAAATCTCCTTGTTTCAGATGAAGAGAGCAAGTTTGTAAGAATATAGCTCAAAGTGGGGATTTCATTTCTCTGACAAAGAGGGCAAATAAATGTTGTACGTCTTTTTATAAACCATTAACTAGGGCACATATAACTTGCCATATTATGTTTCTATTAATTCTATGAAAGAGGACAAAAAAGGGATGTTGTTTTTTACATGAACTATAAGGGCGAGTAAATTAAATTGCTCTCTTTGATCAGACAATAAGAAAAGAATACTAAACCTCGCCTGCGTTTTTATCATTAATAATGCCCGCACTTTAGGGTGAATGGATAATTTTGTCCCTATCTTTCTCTTTCTCTTCCATTGCAGTGGCTTCTAAGCCTTCTCCTTATCTATTTATCTAAGAAAATATATTTACAAATTGATCACCAATGTTTTAAAAATGTTTACTCGAGTTACTAAGGCGAATGAAAAGAACAAATTGAAGAAAGACCAATATTTAGTTGATAAAAAAACTATGAATAATGAGTTTATTATTGTAGTACCTCAATAATTATTCTTTTTTCCAAACCAATTAATTTAATAAAATCTTAGAGAATTACCAGTGTGTCATTGCCACATGTGTAAACGTAATATCGTAGCAAAAACTTTAAAGCTAAATATTTAGAGTCATAATAAAAATTAAATAAAGTAAATATTTCATACAACTTGGAACCTTTACAAGTCCCTCAAAACCATTACAATTCAAACCAACTCAAGCTTAAGAACTCAAGTCTAATTCCAAACACTCAATTTAAGCTAAAATAATTAAAAGCAATAAAATTTGCAATTAAAATAGTTAAAATATTCGCAATAAAATTTGTAATTAAAATATTTAAAAAAGGCTTGTAAAATCCAAAATAATATGAAGAATTACATTTATAAATTTGCAAATAAGCGATATGAAGATAAGAGTGCCGCAGGTGCCAAAAAGATAAATGCCAAAATAGACATGCTGATGGATGCTGCCACAACTTGTAAGGTTACATTTGTATTATTTCCATTATTGCTTATAAACATGGATAATGTTGCCCCCGATGAACCTGATGAAAATATCATGTACGCCAAAAGCTGCAATTCAAATTACCAAATTATATATTATTAATTATCCATTTATTGATATTTAAACCAAATATTATACTTCCTAAAAAAAAATTATTTAAGCTGACCATTGTTCTCAATAGGTTTTTTAGTGGGAAGGTCTCAAATTCATACTTGTATGTACTTAGGATATGTTCTATTTATATGATTTTAACTTATCTTAATTTATTTTTTTTATTTTTAGAGAAGAGAGAAAGAGAGATGGTACCAATGCTTGAACCCTGGACCTAGAGTATAGAGGTTTATACTCTCACCACTAGTCTACAGGAAAAGCTGGTACTTGAATTTATTAAAGCTTATTAATTATTACAACTTACTTTAGTTATGATTGAAGTTAATTAAACTAAGAGTAATTCTTATCAACTCTTATTAGAATTTATTTTTCTTTGAATTTATCTTATCTTTACTTATTTTTTCGTATAGTGAACAAAACAAGATCATAGTTATTGTAACATAAAATATAACAAACATCTCATTACCACATAATTTTTACTTCAATGAAGTATTTGATTTTTCGATGATAACCTTAACTTTGAAGAAAATCCTATTTTGATTTTATTAGTAATTAATAAGATACAGTATCACATTATTAGTTTAATTTAAAGTTTCAACATGGTATTTCATAAGATTATGACAGTACATGTGAAAGCTATTATTACTATTACAAATTACTACGAGTACTTGTACTGTATTAATTTGTCACTCTTAAATTTCAATGATAAAATATTTAGAAACACTAAATAGTGTATGTGACTATTATTAATCTCGCTCTATTATTCAAGTCAAGGGGCATGGAAGTGGTTTCCACCTCGATCAAATACCTATAAATGTCCTTATTACTCTTTTAAAATTGGCAATATATATAATTTTGAAATCTAAAGCATGCATCGCGTGCATGTAGATCTAGGTTTTATTATGCATAGAAAGTAAGCTACTGCAATACCAAACATAATTGCCAAAAAAAAAAAAGGCATAATATTGACCTGATCTCCGCAAAAGTCGATCCAAAGTGCAACCTTGGGTGAAATCACATCCTTTTTGGTGCGAAGTTCGTGACCTTTTATCCCAACTTGCACTACTGTATACACCACCACAATAATAGCTATACCTAGCACATAACTGTACCAAAGAAAAAAAAAGCTTCATATGAATACACCTCATACAAGGCACGCAATCCAAATACAAGGTATAAATGTATAATAAACCCTTATATAAAAGGAAGTGATATCCCTAAAGCTTTAGGTTAATGAAAAATAAGGATAAACCACTGTTCTAAAACATTTTACATAATAAGACTAGTACATAATTAAACAACATACGAAGTAATATGCTTAAATACAATGGTGTAGAGGTATAGGGAGTAGAGAGTAGGTAGAGACCGCGTAAAATACAAGTTAAAAACACGTAGGGAGTAAGTATGACGTAGTGTAGGAGTACAATGATATTGTAGTAAATGAGTGTAGTAGTACTAGAAGTTTGACGTGTGAGACTAGTTAATACCTTAGCGCTGAAAATAGATAGAAGTCAGGCACAATAACAATAAGGATAAAAGAGAGGAAAGAAACGGTCATAGCACATGTCCTAAAAATAAAAGCCCATAGCTTCATCCGATCACCCTTCAATAACTTCTTCCCGCCGTCTGAGTAATATTCCATCGACGCGGTGTTTATATCTTCCGGCCTCGCCCTAGCCCCACCCTCGATATCGTTTTCTTGAGGCCGAGGCATTTTGTACAAAATAAAAAAAAGAGGTTTAGGGAGAATGGATGGAGAAATTTAACGTGATGTTTTGTTCAAGAACTTCTACGTACACTATTTTTCTTAGAGATAATTTGTATCCACCTTAATCACCTATAACCTATTTATATGGTTAAAAAAGTTAAGGTCAATGTAATTACTTAAGCTATATATTATAGTTTATAAAATAACCATCTACTGAGCAAAAGGTTGCCTTAGCTTCAAGTGGTAATTTATAAAGCTTAATTTGGGATATGTCTAGAATTCTATGACAATTATATTGTGGTATAGTCTAGTTAATTTGTTTTGAAGATTGTTTAACATTATAATTTTCTAATTAAGTAAACAAAAGAATGTCAAACATTAAGAGTTCATGCTCATCATGATATGAATCGTGCTTAATGATTAGGCTTATTGGACAAATGAATCATATTATTCTTGCTAGCAACTAAGCTACTTGAAGTAATAAACTAAAGATTCAAGGGCGATACTACCGGCAATTGGTGCATAAAAGTGAAGGCATAGCATGCATAGTTGGTTTTTAAAGACATTTATCTTGAATAGTCAAGGAGCTAGAACTTTCATTATACAATACAAAGAAATCAAATGTTCTCTTAGCTTGATCAATCTTCATATCAGGGCCTTTCATTCCTTTCAACATTACAATCGTTATGATGTTACATTACCTATACTACTTAAAGCTAGCTATTCGATATTAATTTTATGTTTGTATTTGAAGCGAGTAAAATGTATCTTTAAAATTTTCTTGAAGCAACTAATTGAAAGATTAAAGGAAGATCTAGTCAATATAAAAAGCAAGAACCAAATTAAAACATGGTTAAATGCATTGGTGTTGTTCTGTAAGTATTGAAGGAGCTCCTTTGAAAGTGTTAGACAATAAACATTGTCTACGTACGTTGTATCTACTTCAGTTTATTTGGTCAATATTTTCCTTAGTTAGTTCCTTGATCCTAGGCTTTAATTAAGGCTATATTGCTGTAATTAGTTTCTCCTGTAATCTATTTATATGGCTGTATATTTCAGTGTAAATCAATCAACTATTCAAAACCTAATAGAAAGTGCTTTAAAATGATCATTAATTACACCATCTATCTTAATTGATGTAGTATTGTAGCGTAGATGTTTACTCTAGCTTCTAGTCGTCTACCAATTAATTGAAAAAACCTACTCACGTAAAAAATAATCAAGAAAAGATGACACGTAGTGTTTGTTGTGTCAAATATAATGAAGCAATAATTTGAAACGGAAAATGTTGTAGTATAATTGTGTGTTGAACTTAAGGGAGAATGGCAAATGACTGACCTCAATTGATACATCTCAATCTAGAAATGATTTTGAGGTAATTCAAAATGAAGGTGAAACTTTAACTTTTGTCATCAATATCTTCCAAACGATAGGTCATAAAAAATTAAGCTTCTTAAACCTTTTTTAACACACAAAACCAAAATAAAAAAATAAAAAAATAAAATAAATGAATAAGGTCATAAATCATTGCTTAATGAGATGGATATCATTGCCTCTGCTGATCCAGATGAAAATATCAATTTACAAACCGAAAATAGTTAGTTATCCATTGTTGACATTTAAACCCATAAAATAGTGTATATAGTAGTGGTTGTAGCAGTAGCGGTAGTGGTAGTACATACTTCTTAGTACGTACCATGTTCCATCCTTTCAACTCAATCATGTGCTTCCATGCGAGGAATATGTCCACTCATCGCAGGTAACGATGATGAAATCGTCTGGTCGCACACTATGAATGGCGTCTACACTGCGAGGAGTGTGTATGACTACGTTGCTAATAACAAGGAGGACTGCCCTACCTTTTGTAGTCAAACCACAGACAGAGGGGTGCAAAGAATCTGGAAACTAGACGTCAACAATAAACGGAAGTTTTCCTATAGAAAACTGGGAGTAGGGCTCTCCCAGTTGGCAATGAGTTCAAGAGATGGAATATCACTTTCACTACAAGCTACAATCTGTGCAGGAATTGTGAGGTTGCTAGTCATGTGTGGCGAGGAAAGAGACTAGGTATTGACACCACACATTAACATGAGTACGTACATGATAGTGATATCAAGACGAAAAGGGGCCACCAGGCTTCACTAACACCAATCTTGGAGAGATGCACGATGATCCGGAGGAGCTTATTGACAGGATCTTTCTCATGAGGCTTAGTGATGAATTAACTAGCTCCGTTTCATATTAGGTTGTCAACTAGAAAGTTGGGGAAAAAGGTGGAGCATCGAAATATCGTAAAGAAAATTAGAGATCTTTTTCCTTATTTGTATTGTTTGATGTTATTGCGATTTCCTGGGGGCTAGTCCCCTTTTGTGCCCGTTGTCAAAAAATTAAAAAAAAAAAAAAAGAAGTTGATTCATCACAAAGCCTCATGAGATAGAGCATACTGATGCACAAAATAATTAAAATATACTTCCTCCATTTCATATTAGATAACACATAACATGTATACTGAAGGTAATAGATTGATATTATTTTGTCAATATTCTGTAAAGATATATTTTGTGTAATTTAGGTATCTCATGATTAGGGTTGTACATACCTATATATATTGAATGAATGAGAAGCCTCCACGCACTCAAGGAGAATTACACTATTCTACATGGTATCAAATTCCTTTTAGGGTTTCTTTTCTCTTCTCTCACAAACCCTAATCAGTCCTTTAGACCTCCATAGTCGTCCACCTTCTCCTAGCCGTACCTATAGCCACCAATGGCCGGTGACGACACCCCTCCTCCTCCTCCCTCAAACAGCCCCTTCCACCCAGCTTTTGCCGTCTCCAACATCAAAAACCTTGTGAGCGTAACCCTAGATCACAAGGATGCACGATATGCTACGTGGGTCGAACTTTTTCAAATTCAAGCTTGTGCCTTCAACGTTCTTGATCATATATTGATGCAAAGGTTTCTAGTCCGACAGGAATTGATGATGAAACATGGAAGAGATTAGATGCAACTGTGAAGCAATGGATCTATGGTACCATCTCTAAAGACCTTGTTCACACCATCATGAAACCGGGTGCCACGGCTCTTGAGTTATGGACCCATCTTGAAGAGGTATTCTATGATAACAAGCATACTAGGGGCGTTTACTTGGAAGAGCAGTTCTCAAATACGAAGCTGGAACACTTTGCAAACATGGCTGATTATTGTAAAGGCATCAAGCTCCTTGCCGATCAACTAGCCAATGTTGATTGCCCGGCATCCGATCGCAAGATGGTTATGCAACTCATTGCGGGACTCACCGAGGGTGAATATGACATCGTGGCAACTATCGTTTCCTAATCCGACCCAACCCCGAGCTTTAACAAGGCTCGATCCATGTTCTTGTTGGAGGAGACCCGCAAGTTCAAACAAAAATAAAATGGGCAACATGCCCTAGTCGCCCAATCAGCACCACCGATGGCCAACTCATCACCATCACAACAGCCGTCAGCCCAGCCGCGTGGTGGTGGCAAGGGCAAACGGCGAGGAAACAATGCCGCTAAGGGTAAGGGTCGTGGAAGAGGACAACCCAACAACAATTCTCAGCAGTCACAACAAACCAGGCCCATATACGCGGCCCAACAACAGCAGCAGGCGTACTATGCAGGCTCGGTCCCGCCCGGTTATGGATAACTCATGTCACCTACTGATTTGGGATAAGCGTATTACTCCATGAGTCTCCAACCCCCCGACAACGGATGGTACATGGACACAGGGGCGACATCTCACATGACTCGTGACTCGAGTAAACTCTCTAAACTGTTTAATTAGAGCATTCCTCAATTTATTTTTGTTGGTGATGGCAAACGTATTCCGATTCATGGCTATGGCACTACTACCACTCCCTCACCTAATCCACCCTTCACTACTAGAAAACAACCAATCAACGACGGAAAAAATCCGTCGTAAAACCCCGAAATTCCGTCAGAAGGCACCGTCGCATTACATGTTGTAGGAATTTCGCGATATTCCGAGGGAAATTCCGTCAGAAAAGTCCATTCCGATCCGACGGAATTTTCGACGGATTTTGTTTTTTCGGAGTCAAGTTTGACTTAATTGGGAAGTCCGTCGCAATGTTCCAACGGAACATTTTCCGTCGGTATAAGTTATATTCCGACGGAATTTTCCGTCGGAAAAGTCAATAAAAAAAAAAATAGCCCCACCCCTAACCCTTACCTCACCCAGATCCACCACTGCCCACACCCCTGCTCACCACCCCTACCCACCCCCACCACCAACCCACACCACCAGCCCACCCCCTGCCCCCGTACCCACGCATACCCCCCTGCCCACCTATGACTGCCATGACTGCCCCCCTACCCACCCACACCACCATACCAGGCTTACCCATCCCCTGCCCCCCCCCTACGCACCCATACCCTCTGCCGAAACCACCCAAACTACCCACCAAACGCACACCACCCACCACAAGCACCCACCACCCCCGAAAACATCCAAGCCACCATCAAAACCACCCAAACCGTTCGAAATTAACCACAAATCCCAGATCCCCACCACCACCACCCACCTCGTCATTCCCAACCCTCCCAAACCACCACCGTCACCACCCAAACCGTCCGAAACCTACCACAAAAACCAACTGGAAATCGAATTTCACCAATTTAAAAAAAAACAAAAAAAAATTAAAATCACAAAACCTTACCTCAAAATTTGAAATAGGTTCGAACTTCACCTCAAACTTGGTTAATAAGGCCAAATTCGACCAAGAAACCTCTAGATTTAGAGTTTTCTTGGTCGAAATTGACCTTAAAAGCCTTTAAAAATGACAATGGAGGACATTGACAAATTGTGGTTAATGGCGGCTTCGTTTTTGGGCAGGTGCTAGTTGTGGTTGATGAGAGAGAAGAGAAAAGGAGGAAGAGGAGAAGCCAATTGAAAATAGAGAGGAGAAGGAGAAGAGATCAGAGGAGGAAGGAGGAGAGAGATTACGGGGAGAAGAAGGAGGAAGGAGAAGAGGAGGAGAGGAGAGAGAAAGGGAAAAGAGGCAGAAGAGAGGAGAGAGAAAAGAGAAATGAAAGGGGGAGGGGATTAGGGTTTCCGGGTTTTTATGTTTTTTTTTTTTAAAAATAAGATTCCGACGGAAATTCCGTCGGAAATTTCCAACAGAAGAATAATAATCCGTCGGAATATTTGGGATTTCCGCGGGAATAATTCCGTCGGATGCCTATAGTTCCAAGGGAATTTATTTCCGACGGATTTTCAGTCGTAACCTATCTTTTCCAACGAAATTTTCTGACAGAACCAACTTCCGTCGGAAAGTTCGAATTTTCCGACGGAATTTAGGTCCATCGGAACGATTCCGTCGGAAAACAGCCTATTTTCAGTAGTGCTTCCACCTAAAGAATGTCTTATATGTTCCTAACATTATTAAAAATCTAATCTCTGTTAGAAAATTTACTTATGACAATTCTGTTTCAGTTGAGTTTGACCCTCTCGGTTTTTCTGTGAAGGACCTTCTTTCGAGGACAACAATAACAAGGTGCAATAATGTAGGGGACCTTTATCCTTTCTCAACTTTTTCCGCTCCGTATGACAACAGTCGTCTATCTCTAGGTGCTATTTCTCCTTCAATCTGGCATAATAGACTTGGACACCCCGGCGAAGCAATTTTTGATTTTCTTAGGAAAAACAATTTAATTTGTTGTAATAAGAGAAATAGTTCTCATTTTTTTCTATTCTTTTCCTTTGGGAAAACATGTACGACTTCATTTTAAGTCATCTACTTCTATTACTTTATCGTCGTTTGATATTATTCATGCGGATTTATGGACGTCTCCTATATCTAGCAAATTGGGTCACAAATATTATTTGGTATTGCTTGATGATTTCTCTCATTTTATTTGGGTGTTTCCTATCAAATTAAATATAAATCTCAAGTCTATGAACTCTTACTTAATTTGCGAATATGTTAAAACTCAATTCGAAAAGGACATTAAAACTTTCCAAAGTGATAATGGTCGCGAATTCGATAATTCCCCTTTTCTTAAGTTTTGTGCGACTAATGGCATAGTGTTTCATTTCTCTTGCCTAAACACATCTTCACAAAATGGTAAAGCCAAACGCATTATCCGCACCATTAACATGTCTCGTACTATACTCCACTACTAGAAAACAGGCCATTTCCAACGGAAAAATTCCGTCGGAACCGGTTGTCGGAAAACCCTTTTGTAGGAAAAATGACCTTTTCCGACAGAAAAACACTTTTTCGACGGATTTTTTGTCGGAATTGTTCCGTCGGAAGAGGAATTCCGGCACCAGAAAAATCCGTCGGAATTTTCCGACGGATACTACTTAGTCAGAGAATTCCGACGGAATTTTCGTCGGAAAATGGTCTTAAAAAAACCAAAAAAAAAAGCCTCCCACCACCCCCACCACCAGCCCACGGTACCCACCCCCTGCCCCCTTACCCACCCATACCCCCCTACCCTCATACATGACTGCCACCCAGTCACCAACATCCACCGTAAACCACCCACCTCCACCGTAAACCACCCACCTCCACCCCGTAAACCACCTACCACCACCAACAATTCGAAAACCCACAAAAGTAACGCAAAATTCCCACAAAAATCACACAAAAAACCCACAAAAACAACCAAGCAAAAAACAACGAAATCAACCTATAAAACTTAAACAAAAAAATAACGAAATTAACAAAATCAAATATTAACCACACAAAATCGAAATTAACCTACAATAACAATAAATAAATAAAATAAATAATTCAAACCAAATTAATAGAAAGAAAACGAAGACATACCATCAATTCCACCTCCAAAACCTTATATGGTTAAATTCGACCATAAAAACTCCAAATCTGGAATTTTTATGGTCGAATTTGACAATAAACACTATAATTATTCGTTTGTTGACGACCACCAGCCTACACAAATTCGTTTGTTGTCGAAAATTCGAGGAAAAGAAAAAATGAAGAAGAAAAAGAGAACGCCGGCGAAAAAGAAGACCTCTAGATCTAGACGACGGCGACAAAGAAAAGAGAAGAGAGAATGGGAAGGAAAAGAGGAGAGAGAACGAAGGAGAAAGAGGAACAAAGAAAGAAGAAGAACGAAGGAACAGAGAAAGAAGGAGAACGAAGGAAAAGAGGAACAGAGAAAGAAGAAGAACGAAGGAGAAAAGAGGGACGGGAAAGAGAAGGAGAAGAGGAGAGAGAAAGAGAAGGAGCAGAGGAGAGAAGAAAGAGAGGTGGAAATAGAAGGGGATGGGTATGCGTCTTATTGAGTAGGGTTTGGTAAAAAAAGGTTTTAATTTTTTTTTAAGATTATATTCCGACGGATTATAATTCCGTCAGAAATTTCCGACGGATTATAATTCCGTCGGAAATTGTAAATTCTGACGGAAAATTCCGTCGGAATGCACATATATTCCGACTGAATTTATTTCCGTCGGAAATTTTCGACGGATTTGTTGAATTCGTCGGAAATATCCGAAGGAACATAAATCCGTCGGAAATTTCGATTTTTCCGACGGAATTTCGTGTCCGTCGGAATTTGCCTGTTTTCTAGTAGTGCTCTTTCATGCCTCTCTTCCTCCTTCCTTTTGGGTTTATGCAATTTCCACGGTAGCCTATATTCTCAATATTCTACCATCTACAACCATTCAAAACAAAACTCCGACCAAAGGTTTATTTCATAGGTTGCCAACATATGATTATCTCCGCATATTTGGTTGTCTTTGCTACCCAAACCTTAGTGCTACTGCTTCACATAAGCTTGCACCTCAGTCAAAACCGTGTGTTTTCTTGGGGTTTCCCTCTAACCATCGGAGATATTTGTGCTATGATTTATCATCCAACAAAATCACAATTTCTCGTCATGTAACATTTGTTGAGGACATCTTCCCTTTCTCAAACCTTCAACAATTTAAAGAAATCGATTATGATTTCTTGGAGTCCAATCTTAATTCTGGTTTTAACACCATAATCATGCAAGCACGAACCTAACATGTTCCCAACTCAAAACCCACTCAAAATCACGGCCCAACCCACCAACACTCCCCTCCCACTTCACTCCACAGCCCGCCAGAACAGGCCACACCGCAGGTGGGTCGCGGTATCACCCATTAGGCCGCGACCAGCCCGCGGACCCCCTTGCCTGGCCCAGCTTCATCTCCCAACAGTCTAAACACTCCTTCCCACCATTCTCCTACTATCCAATTTGGATCTCTACCCTTCTCCAGTCCGGTCTCCACATCTCACTCGAGACTCGTACTCCAACCAACTCACACCATGGTCACTCGTGCCAAGGATGGGATTTTCAAGCCGGACCCAAAATATCAAGCTAATATTACGGTTCACGCTATTTCTCCTTTGCCTAAAAATCCGAAACTAGCTATGCTTGATCATAATTAGAATACGGCCGTGAATGAGGATGATAGGCTTATCGCGTACCTAACAAAAATAACCTAACTATTCCCTCTAACTATGTAGTAGGGCAAGTAAGGATCGAATCCCAAGAGACTATGGTTCATTCAATTAATCAGACTCAATTAATCACTAAGCACGTCACCAATCAATAATGGATGATAATAATCAACTAATATATTAAATAACACAATTAACTAGAGGAAATATTAATCAATAAACTAAAGCATCCAAGATCAAGCATTACCACGATTATGATTGATAAACTAATAAATCTACCCCCAATATATAAATCAATTGACAAGAAGAAAAGCAATCCCTAATAATAATACCAAAGGTCTCTTCCGAGTTATCAATGGCTTCCCAAATTAACTATCAAGCCTACTTCCGTGGAATCAAGCGAATAAGGGACATTAAACACCATGCCTAGATTCCTAATTATTCAATCATCTACTTCCGTGATGATCTTCAAACCCTTAATTGAAATAACCTAATCCCGTTAATACCCAACTTCCGTTGCAATAAGAACAAAGGGATGATAACAATACTAATTATCCCTAATCTAGTATTGGCATAAACACAATCAATTAAGCATGTCAATTGGGATTATTATTGGGGAATTTAAAGATCTACTTTATACATCAATCATAATCGGGCTTAGCAAGATCCCGGATTAAGGAAACTACTCACAAATCATAATTAAATCAAAAACAAGATCTAATAGAGAACACATAATTAAAGAACTATAAAATAAATAAAAGAGATGGAAAGTAAGAAATACCAAATACTTCAATTGATGATCTTGAATTCTTGAGGAACAATTAATAAAACTAGGATTAAAGATTGAAATTGCTTAAGAAAATAAAACTAGGGTTCTTGAGAGTTTTCTAGGGCTTAAGGAGAAAACTAATGAAAAACTAACTGTCTAAAAGTTAATTACAAAAGGGTATTTATACCCCCAAAAGATAATATTTCGGAAAAATAAGAAAATACGCGTTCTTGAGCTTTGCCCGGTCTGACCGGGCGGACCTCGCCCGATCGGGCGGAGGAAGGCTGCGTAAAATACGACAGTTTTCCTTCTTTGCCCGGTCTGACCGGGCGAACCTCGCCCGGTCGGGCGCGCGTAACACGTTTCCAAAATTGCATCTCATAACTTGATTTCTTCATCGCCCGGTCTGACCGGGCGAAGCCTGCCCGATCGGGCGCGCGTTGCACCGTTCAGAATTGGGCTTCTTCCTGTGAACTCCTCATTGCCCGGTCTGCCCGGGCAAGCCATGCCCGGTCGGGCATTCCACATAAATTGCAGTTCTTGGCTATCAACTCTTCCGAATCTACTAAAAACACGTCCAATTGCCTAGAAACGCTTCATATTCCTGAAAAGCTTACTAAAACAATCGAATACACTAAAGAAGAGATTGTTAGCAAGAAATAGCTCCGTAGAGCTCAAAACCATGTAAAATCATGCAATCAAACCGGGGAAAACCATTGTATAAAACACGTATATCAAATTCCCCCAAGCTAAACCTTTGCTTGTCCCTAAGCAAAGCAATGAATAAATAAATCAATACTTCACCCCAAAAGCAATTCAAATCAATAAATACGATTAAAGGTAAACTCGACAGTTATGCATCAAAGTCAACCAATCAAATCCATCTAACTACTCATCCTGTCTGACAATGGTCAAATAGAGCAAACCACAAGAGCATATAGAATTCAAGACTAGTGTTCACACACTCAACTCTCATTTATGTGGCGAGTAAAAGATATACTCGATCGCTCTCCATCCAACTCCTTTAAATGTGAACAATGCCCTCCCAAACTCACGCACTCGTGTGTTTTAAGAAAACAAGCACTCAACCTAGCAGTCGACTCGAAATATATCAAATCATTCTTTGCATTGGAAAACAACTAATTTCACATTCACACAACTCTATGCACAAAGGTCAGAAGGTCTTCAAAGCTTGTAATGTAAGGCTAGGGTAAAAGGTAGGAAATATTTGGGAAAATGTAAGAGTAAAGCTATGCTTAAGGGAGCCAAAATCCTAATAAATAAAACCAAGGTCAAAATAAATTAATGACCAAATCATCTCCAACACAACTCAACTCTACCAAAAATTCACCAAACATCCAATTATATTAAAAATTTCCAACACTTAAAATTTCACTCATATATACAAAATATAAAATTATAGAACTTGAGTGAACAAACAAACTTTGAACTCTCTTTTTTTTTTCTTGAGCAGCCTTCAATTAGAACACTTGAACATTGAAACAATTTTTTTCTTTTGCTCTTTCTTTTTCTTTTTTTTATCTCACATTGGAATTTTTTTTTTTCTTTGCACAATAAATTTTCAATTTTTTTTCAATCCACAACAATAAGAACAAATAAAAAACTTCTCAAATCCACCCAAAATTGTGCAAATTACATGCACACTACAACTCCCTCACCTCACTCACTATTAGCTCCCCCAAGCCAAGCTTGGGACTAGTAACCAATGGGGCTTAAATAGGCTTGTAATGTGGCAAAATAAACAATAAAAGGGCACAAGCAACAACATGGGTAGCAAGAAGGGAACAAATGTATCTAATATCGTCTGAAGGCCACCTAGAGGAACAAATGCCTTCGTCCTCCTCAATGTGCATATTAATGAGTCATGCAAACGTTACTCAAAGTTATAAACCAATACTCAACTTCATTGACATACCAGGAACTAACACACATTCCTAACCAAATCAACTAGTCAAGCACTATATTCACAAGTAGTTGGGCAAAATTGACTCATGTTAAGACATCCAAGCAATCAAACATCAAATCATGGCTAACCTATCCACAATACTCGTCATCATATACCAAGAATTAAAACAATTTTCATGAATGGGGCACAGGGAAGCATGATTTATTATTCATTGGATCGTATTTTTTGTATGTTTTTTTTCTTTTTCAAAGCAATAAAATCTAACCTAGAAAGCAATAAAATCTAGACTATGAAAGAAATAAAACTAAACTGAATACGTCAAAAAACAAAAAGAGAGAGAAAAGAAAGATACCTTAATCCAAAAATCTCCCCCAAGCCAAAATCAGACAATGTCCTCATTGTCTTAAAGGGAAGCTAGTAGTCAAGGCGACTACTACTTATCATCATCACCACAACAATGTCACCAAAGCCTCGAGGATTTCAATGCATCTCTTTGGAACAAATTTGGGCAAGAATGAAACAAAGTGTTAGTGGGAAAAATATAAAAATTGAGTTATGCGTACTATTCTGATCATAACTTTTTTTGTATAAATTATAATGCAGTGATTCTAATTGTGTTGGAAAGTAGACTTGAAGAGCTTTCCAACGATAGGTCACACGCAAAAATCCGATAAGAAACGTAAAAGTTACGGCCTGTTGAACTTGAGCAGTTTTGCTGATCCGTACGCGCGCCCGATCGGGCGAGCTCTGCCCGAGCGAACCCGAGTACAATCCAGCTTTCTTCTCCTTTAAAATCGAAACCTTTCTAGATCAAAACCTACACATATAGAAACTCCCACAAGAATAAAATATCCTCTCCTTACCTCTCTAAAATAAAACAAACGAAAACACAAAAATTAGAAAAGACTAAAATAAAAATAATGAAATACGGGTTGCCTCCCGTAAAGCGCTAGTTTATCAAGGTCTTAAGCTTGACCATTCTCCTTCCATCAGAAGAACTTAACGCCTTGAGTAACTTATCATACGCTCCTGCAAACATTTCATTAAGCACTATATAGGGCTCAATTGCAAGCACAGTAATCCTTACATAGAAAAGATTAGGAGCACACAAAGAAAACTCAAGGTAAAAAGAAAAATCAAAAGAAAAAGATGAAGATACACCACAACCTTCTGCTTCCTCCGCTAAAAATTTAGAATTAATAGAACGAACATGGAGGTAGTCTTGTTCTGTATCATCACCCAATAACGACTCTATTATTTTACGCTCACGAATAAGTTCATTACCAAAGGAAAAAGAATTTTCAACCATTGGTTCTACAACTAATGATTCTTCTTCTATTGGAACCAATGATACCTCAACCACTGATTCTATAACCAATGACTCTTTAACCATCGGTTTTTCAACAAATGATTCTTCCTCCGACGTATTATACAAATTATGATAATATTCATCATGAATCCTCCAATAAATTTCATTTAGAACAAACTGTTTTTCAGAATAATCATATACGAATGGAAAGATTCTAAAATCATCCGGAGCTCGAACAAAATACTCACTATAAGGGCAATCAGGGTTTTCATGATAAAGATAATAACAAGAACAATGGCCAGATGCAAGACGTGACAATAAATCATCCATCTCCAAGGCATGTATATCATCAACTCATAAGATAAAAAGAAGTTAATAATAGCCAAAGCAACAAACCAAAAGCTTAGCAAAAAAAACGAATCACAAATAATTAGATGAAAACCGTTAGTCCCCGGCAACGGCGCCAAAATTTGATAGGCTTATCGCGTACCTAACAAAAATAACCTAACTATTCCCTCTAACTATGTAGTAGGGCAAGTAAGGATCGAATCCCAAGAGACTATGGTTCATTCAATTAATCAGACTCAATTAATCACTAAGCACGTCACCAATCAATAATGGATGATAATAATCAACTAATATATTAAATAACACAATTAACTAGAGGAAATATTAATCAATAAACTAAAGCATCCAAGATCAAGCATTACCACGATTATGATTGATAAACTAATAAATCTACCCCCAATATATAAATCAATTGACAAGAAGAAAAGCAATCCCTAATAATAATACCAAAGGTCTCTTCCGAGTTATCAATGGCTTCCCAAATTAACTATCAAGCCTACTTCCGTGGAATCAAGCGAATAAGGGACATTAAACACCATGCCTAGATTCCTAATTATTCAATCATCTACTTCCGTGATGATCTTCAAACCCTTAATTGAAATAACCTAATCCCGTTAATACCCAACTTCCGTTGCAATAAGAACAAAGGGATGATAACAATACTAATTATCCCTAATCTAGTATTGGCATAAACACAATCAATTAAGCATGTCAATTGGGATTATTATTGGGGAATTTAAAGATCTACTTTATACATCAATCATAATCGGGCTTAGCAAGATCCCGGATTAAGGAAACTACTCACAAATCATAATTAAATCAAAAACAAGATCTAATAGAGAACACATAATTAAAGAACTATAAAATAAATAAAAGAGATGGAAAGTAAGAAATACCAAATACTTCAATTGATGATCTTGAATTCTTGAGGAACAATTAATAAAACTAGGATTAAAGATTGAAATTGCTTAAGAAAATAAAACTAGGGTTCTTGAGAGTTTTCTAGGGCTTAAGGAGAAAACTAATGAAAAACTAACTGTCTAAAAGTTAATTACAAAAGGGTATTTATACCCCCAAAAGATAATATTTCGGAAAAATAAGAAAATACGCGTTCTTGAGCTTTGCCCGGTCTGACCGGGCGGACCTCGCCCGATCGGGCGGAGGAAGGCTGCGTAAAATACGACAGTTTTCCTTCTTTGCCCGGTCTGACCGGGCGAACCTCGCCCGGTCGGGCGCGCGTAACACGTTTCCAAAATTGCATCTCATAACTTGATTTCTTCATCGCCCGGTCTGACCGGGCGAAGCCTGCCCGATCGGGCGCGCGTTGCACCGTTCAGAATTGGGCTTCTTCCTGTGAACTCCTCATTGCCCGGTCTGCCCGGGCAAGCCATGCCCGGTCGGGCATTCCACATAAATTGCAGTTCTTGGCTATCAACTCTTCCGAATCTACTAAAAACACGTCCAATTGCCTAGAAACGCTTCATATTCCTGAAAAGCTTACTAAAACAATCGAATACACTAAAGAAGAGATTGTTAGCAAGAAATAGCTCCGTAGAGCTCAAAACCATGTAAAATCATGCAATCAAACCGGGGAAAACCATTGTATAAAACACGTATATCAGAGGAATTTAATGTTCTTACTAAACAGCATACTTGGGATCTTATTTCAAGACTGGAGGGGGTGAATGTTATTCGTTGTATGTGGTTGTTTAAACACAAGTACAGGGAAAATGGTGACTTGGAGAGACACAAGGAGAGACTTGTTGTGAATGGCAAGTCTCAACAAGTTGGTGTTGATTGCGATGAGACTTTTAGTCCTGTGGTTAAACCGGCAACTATTCGTATTGTTCTGAGTATTGCTATGGGTAGAGATTGGCCTATTCATCAGTTAGAAATCAAAAATGCGTTCCTTCATGGTGACCTCCAGGAGACCGTATTTATGCATCAACCACCAGGATTTATAAATCTCAATGCTCCTACTTATGTTTGCCGGCTCCGCAAATCTCTCTATGGTCTGAAACAGGCCCCTCGTGCTTGGTACCAACGGTTTGCTAATTATCTCTTGCAAATTGGTTTTGTGTGCATCAAAAGTGATAATTCCCTCTTTATATTGCGACATGGTGCTAATGTTGCATATCTTTTGCTTTATGTTGATGACATTGTTCTTACAGCTTCCTCCATCAAGTGTGATATTATTGCTCTTCTTAAGTCCGAATTCTCCATGTATGACTCGGGGAAGTTGAGTTATTTTTTGGGAATTTCTGTTACCCTAACAAAGGACTCCATGATTCTTTGTCAGAGTAAGTATGAAGAGGAAATTATTCACAAGGCTAAGATGGACAGTTGCAAACCGGTTGTTACACCCGTCGACATTAAGTTGAAACTTAGGCCTCACGATGGTGAGCCAATGAAGGATCCCTCTCTTTACAGGAGCCTTGCAGGTGCACTTCAGTACCTCACATTCACCAGACTTGACATTGCTTATGTCGTCCAGCAGGTTTGTCTATTCATGCATGCTCCTACGGAACCACATTATAACGCTCTTAAGCGTATCATCAGATATATCAAAGGCACTTCAGATCATGGCCTACATTTATACCGTTCTGCTCCCACGAGTCTTATTTCATACACATATGCTTATTGGGGCGGCTGCCCGGACATCACACGACGCTCCACTTCAGGGTATTGTGTCTATTTGGGTGATAATCTTGTCTCGTGGTCTGTGAAACGACAAGCTACTCTGTCCCGATCAAGTGCCGAAGCAGAATATAGAGGCGTCGCTAATTAATGTTATTGCCGAAATCTGTTGGCTCCGGAATCTACTTCTCGAGCTGCATTGCCCTATTCGACGGGCATCCTTGGTTTATTGTGATAATATCTCTGCCGTATACCTATCTTGCAATCTGGTACAACACCAACGTACCAAACACATTGAGATGGACATTCATTTTGTACGCGATAAGGTCGCTCTTGGTAAGATCAAGGTCTTACATGTTCCGTCTTCATACCAGTACGCAGATATTTTCACTAAAGGTCTACCCCGGCAACTATTCTTAGACTTCAGAGACAGTCTCATCGTTCGTCCTCTTCCTGCTTTGACTGCGGGGGTGTGATAGGTAATAGATTGATATTATTTTGTCAATATTCTGTAAAGATATATTTTGTGTAATTTAGGTATCTCATGATTAAGGTTGTACATACCTATGTATATTGAATGAATGTGAAGCCTCCACTCAAGGAGAATTACACTATTCTACATATACATATATGCCAATGAATAGTTTCTAATGCAAAAAACCATGATTACATATTAGCCAAAAAATAATTATTTGATAATTAGAAATAAATGCTGAAACGAATCTAACAAAATCCTACATGTTTATACTTTTCTCAATATGAAATCATAAAACGAAGTCAAAATAAATTATGTGAATAGTGCATAGTGCATAGTACAAAGTCAAAGTATGTCATCTAATTTGGAACATAGGAAGTAAATGCTTATAAAGTACATAAAATTAGTTAACATACAGAAGAGTAATTAAGATAATGCTTATAAAGTTCATAAAAGTACGGGAGGTTACATTTATATGTTAGCGAATAAACGATATGAAGATATGAGTGCCGCAAATGCCAGAAAAATACTTGTCAAAACAGACATGCTGACGGATGCTGCCACAAGTTGTAAGCCTACAGTCATGTAATCTCCACTGCTGAGAATGATGGACAATGTTGCCCCTGTTGAACTTGATGAAAATAACACGTACGCCAAAAACTGTAATTCATAATTACCAAGCAAAAAATAATTATTTGTCCATTTATTGATATATAAGACAAAAGTTCACCAATAATCTACATTTGAGCTGAGTTCTCACTAGGGTGGAGTGGCTCAAATTTATACTCTATATGTACTTAATATATTATAACATAAATATACTCCCCTGTATTTTAGTAAGTGCTTCACTTTTCATATTTGGCTGTAATTTAATAAGCGCTTCACTTTTCATGTTTGGCCGTATTTTAGAAAGTATTCCATGTCTATTTTTGGAAATTTAAGACAATATTTTACTATTATCTACCCCATTAGTAGTTCCCTATATCATATTTTAAAATTTGTTAGATTCTCTCTCCTCCCCACTTATACCCACTATTTTTTTCGTAGTTTATTTAGAGAAAATTAATTCTAATAATCCCATCTTTATTTTGCCGATTAGTTGTCAATAATCCTACCTTTTGATTATTATCTAATGATCCTACACCTTTCTGGATCATTCACTTCTACTAGTCTCTTGTGACTGATTACTTGTATGTTGGGTAAGTTTTAGTTTTTATTTTATTTTCATTTTGTCCATCCTCCTACACTCTCTCTCATCCTCTCCATAGAAAGTCAACCTTCCTTCTCTTTCCTCCCTTTCTCTCCGTGCACCTCCCCTCTAGCAACCACCCCTTCCCTTCCCTACCTAGCTTCTTTTTCTTGTCTCCCCTTCCCGACCACCCTACCCACCTCCATGCAACCATCCCACGACCACCACACCAACTCAAATCCACCCCAAATAAAAAAAAAAATTAAAAAAATAAAAAAAAAACCAAATTGATAGATGGCGGTGGGTTGAGAGGAATGAAGTCGTAGCTGTTTGTGGTGGGTTGAGAGGAATGAAGTCGTCGCTGTTTGTGGTGGGTTGAGGGGGATGCATGGTCGCTTGTGGGTAGTTGTTGGTTCTGGGTTATAAGGTCACAGGCGGTGGGTTGAGGGGGTTGGTGGTGGTGTGCCAGCCATAGGAAAAGGTGGCTCTGTGGGTAGAGGTTGCCGATTTTAGGGGATTGAAAAAAAAAGGAGACAGAAATATTAAAGGAGGGAGATGGCTGGTCGTGAGTGGGGTGGCTGATTTTTGGGGAGGAGGTGGCTCGGTGGAGGAAAAAAGGTGGCTCGGTGGCCGGAAATTAAAGGAGGGAGAGGGGAATGGGAAACGAAAGAGAAAAAGGGAAATATATATATATATATATATATATATATATATATATATATATATATATATATATATATATATATATATATATATATTTGGACGAATTACAGACTAACACGCATGTAAACCTATCGTACTAGATGTCAACAAATCAAAGACCAATAGAAGATATTGTGATAGATACAATAAGTTATTATGATAGACAAATATAATTGCAAAAGAATAAAAGATGGCGTAATGTTGACCTGATCTCCGTAAAAGTCGATCCAAATTGCAGCCTTGGGTGGAATCACATCCTCTTTGGTGCGAAGTTCGTGACCTTTTATCCCAACTTGCACGGTTGTATACACCACCACAATAATAGCTATACCAAGCACATAACTATGTCGCAAAAAAACAAAAAAAAGTTCAAAATATACGTAGACCTCATACGAGACATGTACTCCAAATTTGTCGTGAACCAACCTTTTTCAAATTGTGTCGCAAAATATACGTAAAGCTCATATGAGACATGCACTCCAAATTAGTGGTGAACCAACCAATTTTTTCAAGTGAATTCAAATTAATAAATACTACTTTGTATTATTTAGGCGTATATATATGTCAAGATTTAAAATGATAAGAATAAAAGAATTGAAACAAATAAACCAACAAAAAACAAAAGAAGTACAAGGGGAGAAATTTCAGAAAATTGACGCTACTAGTCCTAACTATGAACGTTTTTCTTTGAAATATCACCTCAACAATTAATTAACTTCCTGGTGATTTCAACTTTGGAGGGTTTCTTCTAAGTATAGTTGTCCCAAATTTATTATGATCGGGTAAACTGGTTAGCATGTTATCACGTGTTGAGTTTTTAATGGTCGGTTAAAAAAAATGAAGATGGTGTACCGAGAAGGGGTAGGTGATTAAGTGGTAGAGGATTAACTTTTTGTAACTAACCTAACAAAAACAAGACATGTGTTATTATTAACCAGTCAAACCAGTTGAAAATATATAATGACCATTTTAAGAATGATGACTCCTAAAGTTAAGACCGCCCTAGAGTACGTTGATTAACAAGTAAAGACACTTTAAAGAAAACAAGTCGTAATTGAAATTAGTAGTGTCAATTTTTCCAAGAAATTTTATTGCATCTTAATTCTTTAGATATACTCTCACCTTTTTTTTTTTTTTTTAAGTGTCTCATTTGGGATTTTGGCACTATTTATTAAACATACTACGTACTTTGGCCAATGTTTGTGAATTATACATAAGAAAATATATAGTTTTGTGAGTATTTGTTGGAATCGTCTCAATGAGTAGATTATTAATATTCAATTGTTATAATTTATAGTTAATGATAATCAAAGATATTATTGCTCAAAGTTTTGAATCGATATGTGTGACATGTCACTGGGGCACTTTAAAAAAACGGAGGGAGTAGTAAATGAGTGTAGTAGTGCTTGAAGTTTGACGTAAGAAACAAGTTAATATACCTGAACCCTGGAAATACATGGAAGTCAGAGACGGAAACCATAAGAACAGAAGAGAGGAAAGAAACGACCATAGCACATGTCCTAAAAATGAAAGACCATAGCTTCATCCGTTCACCCTTCAATAACTTCTGCCCATCTGAATTCGAAGTTCTCTACGAAACGATGTTTACTTGTTCCGGCCTCACTCTAGCACTGCCCTCGGATTGTTCAGGCCTCACTCTAGCACTGTCCTCGGATTGTTCCGGCCTCATTCTAGCACCTCCCAGGGATTGTTCCGGAGTCACTCTAGCACCGCCCTCAATGTCCTCCAGCCTCACTCTAGCACCGCCGCCCACGACATCGTTTCCATGAGGTCGGGGAATATCTCGTTGTTGCATTTTGTTACAAAATGAAACAGGGGGTTTAGCCTTTAGGAATAATAGAGAAATTAATGTGATGCTTTGTTCAAGAACTTTTCGTACACTGTTTTTCTTATATACTCCGTCCGCATAAATTGTATTAAACTATTTTATATGGCTACAAAAATAATGGTCAATGTAATTAGGTATATACTTCAAACAAAATATATACTCCCTCCGTTAATGGTTAATTGCAACAATTGTACTTGTTGCGGAAACCAAAGCAAAAGTTTTAAAGCATGATTAAGAGCATATGATTAAGTGTTAATCCAACCAAAAAAAAAAAAACAAATTCAACTATTATTAAATTAATAACCCACCACCACTAGCACCACCCTACAGCACCAAAACCACCACCACCCAGCAGCACCGGAACCACCACCACCACCCAGCGGCACCGAAACAACCCAGCAACCACAAAACCACCGTCGCAACCACCTCACCCACAAAACCACCGCCGCAACCACCTCACCCAAGCACCCACGATCTGCACCCACGAACCCACCACCCACGATCTGCACCCACGAACCCACCACCACTGTAGGAACCAAATTCAAACCCAGAAAATTAAACCCACGAACCCACCACCACCGCACCCACGAACCCACCACCACCATAGGAACCAAATTCAAACCCAGAAAATTAAACCCACGAACCCACCACCACCGTAGGAACCAAATTCAAACCCAGAAAATTAAACCCACGAACCCACCACCACCGCACCCACGAACCCACCACCACCGCAAGAAACCCATTTCAAACCCAGAAAATTAAACCCACGATCCCACCACCACCGCACCAACGAACCCACCACCACCGCAAGAAACCCATTTCAAACCCAGAAAATTAAACCCACGATCCCACCACCACCGCACCCACGAACCCACCACCACCGCCCACGATCTGCACCCACCCACGAAGCAACCATTCACGAAATAGCCACCCTACAACCACGAAGACGATGATGAGAGATGAGAGATAAAGAAGGAAGAAGATGAGAGATGATTATGATGATAGGAAGAAGATGAAGATCGAAGAAGATGGAGGAGAGAGATGGTGGGGAGATGAAGATGGAGGAGAGAGTGATATGAAATTCAGAATTGATCTGATTTTTTTGGGGAAAAAATTTAGATAATTAAGTTAGATTAGGGTTATAATAATTTGTAATTATGTGTAGTATTATGTGCTAATAATTTTTAAATGAGGGTTTTTTAGTCATTTTACCATAAAAAAGTTACTACAAAAGGAAAAAAATAAGTTTGTTGCAACTAATAGGTAGTAGGGGTGAGCATGGGACGGGTACCCGTACCGTTAACACTATCGGTTCGGGTATCGATAACCAATAACACTAAAAATGATATCCATTACCCGAACCAATAAGTTCGGGTATCCGAACTTCGGGTACCCGGATTTTCGGTTCGGTTATCGGGTACCCAATATGATATCCAATAATAAAAATTTAGACTTTATAATATAGTTATTATGATATCTGTTTCGGGGTTTTTTGATGTGTCCCGCGGGAGAGTTACAATTCCAAGAATGCCCTTCGACGCCTGTGCCTGCAAAATCACGAAGACTCCTGGGGGTAGGAGCTCCGCCTCCGACGATCAAGTTAGTAAAGATACGGGAGGTAGAATGCACGTAATGTAGAAGTTACTTCTCGCGTAATGGGAGAATTCTGCAATTAATATTGCTCGGGGTAAGTGTTTTTCTTTTTGAGGAGTATTCAATGTGAACCACAAATGTTCCAACCCCCATTAATGAGGGTCCTTCCACTATTTATAGTGGGGAAGGGATGGTTTCCCTTTTAGGGTTTAGAGGACACGTGTCAGCAGAGGATTGGAGCCCTGCTGACCAACGGCTGGATGCCACGTGTCACTAGGCCATTGGGCCACGTGTTTAGGGTATTTTTACCCCAAACATTTGCCCCTCACTGGTGCTGACGTGGCAGGGTGCCACGTGGCGCCGGTGAAAGGTTTTTTTTTTTTTTTTTTTTTTCAACTCTTCAGATTCCTTTTGAAGGATGGAAAAGCAGAAGGCGAAGAGTCATAACCTTTCACCTTCTGGGACAAATTCTATAAATAGGAGAAGATGTCCCCCGAGCTCTCATTTACAAACTGCCAAATTTCTGAAAATTTGAGAGCAGCCGGCAATTTGAGAGTTGAGAGCATTCGGAGTTGAGATTCGTTGAGAGCAACCGGTCTACAGACCGTCTGGGTCGTTGCAAGCTAGCCAAAGGTTTTCGAGAGGGTAATCAGAGAAACCCAGCCGGATTTTGAACCGCCTGCGTCTTCGCAAGCATCCCAGAGAATTTCCAGATTTTCTTCTAGGTACCGTCTCTATTCTTTCTAGCTTTTTCATGTATTTCCGTTTGAGTCTTTTACTCGCATTTTTGTTCATTGGCCCCATAAGTAGATGGACCCCTTATACCCATACCCGGAACCTAGCTGTGAACTCAGCCGGTTTATTAGTACGGCTGAGTCTAGAACTGGGTCTGCCGCCTCTGTTCTTTGGGACAACCCTTTTTCAACACCCATATAGACCGACTCTCTGTCTGTGCAGGACACAATGGCCAGAATCCGGTCTACTGCCAGAGATCCCAACTACAGAAGTGGGAGCTCAGATGAGCAGCCGCTTGAGGTCCCAGCTTCAGGCGGTGAAGTAGAGCATGGAGAGGTAGAGCAGAGAGGCTCACCCGGGGGCGCTCCTAGCACCCCGGGTGATAGCATTTTAAACGAAGAGAGTGCTCCCCTCCAGGAGACCAGAGAGCAGGTAGGCTCTGATAAGGAGGTCTCCAACTCCCCAGCCGGCTCTGATGCCGGTCACGTTCAAAGTAGCAGTAGCAACTACTTAACCGAATCTGAGGATAGCGAGGAGGCGGAGAGGCCTTCTTGGGATAATAGGAACGATCCTCTCATGATCGCCGTCTCCTCCAAGGACCGCGAGCTCATGCGGGCTGCGCTGCCAGATTTTATCAAACGGCGGCCGCTGGGTGGTGACTATACAATAAAAGTCCCGGCTGCTCTGGGAACAATATGGTGGGAGGATGGACAACCGAACGCGAACGCTTGGTTCGGGTGCTACGAGGCGGCCTTCGTGGCCGGAGTCCGCTTCCCCTCTCCACGACACAATAAAAGCCATACTTAGGGGGTATGGCCTAGGTCTCTGGCAATTAACCCCCAACTCATGGGTAAATATTTTAGGGTATATCGCCGCCTGCGAGATGCAGGGCCTCAACCCCGGCTGGGAGGCGTTTGCCCACATGCATTACTTGAGTAGGAGCCCAGGCGGCTGGAGAGCCTGGTATACCTTGACCACCCAGCCCAAATACCTTATGACCTTGGACAAGCCATCCAAATGGTCGGACTGGAAGCACCGGTTCTACTTGGTTAAGGCCCCAACTACGGCAGAGAACAGAGAATTTCGGATCTACAACCGGAAACCAGAACTCTTGGGGACCAAGTGCTGCCTGCCCCCTGTCCCGGAGGATGATAGAGAGACCATCCTTGACTCCGGGTTTTTTGAGTTAGTTCCTGACACCCTCTCATCCGGAGAGATAGTAAGGGTACCTAGAAACTGGGTGCCCAAACATGAATTTTTTAGGGACGAATGCTTCTTGTCCGCTTGTGGCCTAAGCAGCATGTTTAAAAAACGTATGTATTCGGAACTCAGCCGGTTTCTTTCGTACCAGATGCTTTTATTTCCTTGCTTATTTATTATTCTAACCGTGTGCCTTCCTCTGCAGAAGAAGCCAAGAAAATGCTGCCCACTGAGAAGACACCGGCTAGGTCGGCTGCCGACATCCGGAAAGCCAATCTCGAGAAAAAAACTTGCTGCCCAGGCGGCGAAGAAGGTATAACCGTCTGATCCTTCTCGTTTATTTCAATCCTTTTATCCCATAACTTATATTTTTCTCGTTTACAGGACGGGAAGCAGATGCCCCGGTCCCTTCAAAAATAGGTCAGGCCTCCGCCGACCCAACAAGAGTCTGCATCCAAGGTGCAGAAGACAGCCGACCGGCAAACTATCGGCGGCAAATCAATAAGGGTCCCAGACGGGCCTGGATCTGCGGATGTGCTTTCTGCCATCCCATTGAGGACCGCAACCGGTCCCTCTGAAGGCCGTTCGGGCCGCCAAGGTAACTTCGACCTTACACTGCTTGATCTGCCCATGCGGGTCAAGTCTTATTCACAGTCTCGATCGCAGCCGGGGGATTCTCCAATCAGCCGGCAATCTATAGGCAGAGCATATGCGAGTTTCTCACCGTCTGTTTCTGGTGCAGATAATTCTCCCCGCTGGCCGGACGGGGCACAATATGCCCGGGCCATGCTGAAAGCCGTCCCCAGGGACGAGAAGGAGGCGATCCCTGGGATCAACTCCTTTAATGCCGACCGGGTGCTGGTCGACCTGGCCGACGTATGCTCCAACAACCATGCGGTAATTTTCTTGACGTGCATTTTTAAATATGCAGTATTAACCGGCTGTATTTTTGCAGGCTATGCTGCGCGTAGAGGGGCTCAAACGAGCTTATACCCGCAAGTCTGAGGAGGTAAGGAGAAGCAAACGGGCTGTTGATGACGCCCATAATGTTGCTGACTACTCTTTGTACATGCATGGCTTAGAATCTAAATCTATACGCATGGAACAGGCGGAGAAGACCAAAGCCCTCCAACAGCAGATTGATCAGCTGAAAAACCAAGTTGACCAACTGCAGGCGTCCCTGGATGATGCCAATAAAAAGTTGGAGGAACAGACAGAGCCCCTCCAACGGCTGAGCAAGGCGGAGACTGAAAATGGCCGCCTTGCCAAAGAGAATGAGCGCTTGCGCAAAGAGGCGGCTGCTGCCAATGAGAACTTCAAGGCCACCTTGGAGTCGGAGCAGGAGAGGCTCATTGAAGAGAATGAGCATGACTGTGCAAACCGGATGCAACGGGCGTTTTCCCTCATCCACCCGGAGGCGGACTTCACCGTCTGGGAACTCGCCTTCAAATATTCTGATCTTGCCATTCTGGCCGAGGAGGCGAATGAGCCGGGGCCCGGACCTTATGACGCTTGGGTTAGGGAGGAGATTGCGCGACGGCAGGCGGAGGCTGCTGAAGAGGAAGAAGTCGTTCCTGAAGCCGACGCAGCCGCTCACCCTGATCCAACCTAGAACCAACCGGAATAGGACCGGCTCACTGTTCGCCTGGAGTAGCAACTACTTCCCGGCCTGCGTGCCTAGCATTATCTTGTAATAGCGCCGGATGAGATGGGCTAAGCTGTAATAATTTTTATTTTGAATATAAACATTTTCACCGGCTGAGCCGGCTTTTGAATGCTTTTTATGTTTCTGCACTTCAATATTAGAATTCTTGATATTTTTTATACATATTTCTGCGAGGATAACCAAAAGAACCCCGCCGGTAACACTACCGCTTGGGTCTGCGCAAACAGCAAAGAAATTTGCAAAGGTTGCCAAGAAGACCCCACCGGTAACACCGCCGTCTGGGTCTTCGCAAACTAGGCGAAGAAATTTGCAAGGGTTGCCAAGAAGACCCCACCGGTAACACTGCCGTCTGGGTCTTCGCAAACTAGGCGAAGAAATTTGCAAGGGTTGCCAAGAAGACCCCACCGGTAACACTGCCGTCTGGGTCTTCGCAAACTAGGCGAAGAAATTTGCAAGGGTTGCCAAGAAGACCCCACCGGTAACACTGCCGTCTGGGTCTTCGCAAACTAGGCGAAGAAATTTGCAAGGGTTGCCAAGAAGACCCCACCGGTAACATGCCGTCTGGGTCATCGCAAACTAGGCGAAGAAATTTGCAAGGGTTGCCAAGAAGACCCCACCGGTAACACTGCCGTCTGGGTCTTCGCAAACTAGGCGAAGAAATTTCGACCCAAAACCAAACCGGATGGCGTCTGGGTAATTGCCCCTGGATAGCGGTCTGGGTCTTTACAAGCCAGGCGACTATCCATATGATATAGCTCGAATATGCACTAAGTGCCAACATTAGATTCGGGAGCCAGTCGGTTTATACTGAATTACCGGTCGGGACTTCGCAAACTAATCACGCCAGATTAGGATGTCCATTCACCGGTTGGGCTTTTGCAAGCATACCCCTGAATGAATTATGGCCTAGACCAAATGTTTAGGCCTGCTCTTAGAGAGTCAGGCGGCGGTATTGAGTACCGGCTGTCCTTCCAAAAAGTGAGCCGGCTGCAAGTTTGGGGTTTCTAGCCTGACCTTTTTTGGTGCGAAGGATCGTCAGGCGGATTTGTCCGCCTGTGTGATCGCTTAGAACAATTTACCACCCAAATGGGAGATGTTCTCTTCGATGAATTCACCCGTATGGGTGTCACCGGATGAAAAAATTAGTTACTGGTGCCGCTTGTGGTAGGCACAAGACATGGCGGCTGTATACAAAATTGAATGTAATTCTCATTAATCATTTGAAAATTTTCAAAAGATGTACAATACTTAGAAGTAGTATTTTTTGAGGTTATCTACATTCCAAGTTCTAGGCAACTTTCTTCCGTCTGGAGTTTCCAGGCGGTAAGTGCCGTCTCGTACTTCTTCAAAGATCCGGTAGGGTCCCTCCCAATTTGGGGTTAATTTGCCTTGTTCATTGGCCCTACCGGTTGCCTCCATTTTGCGAAGCACAAAATCTCCTTCTTTCAAAGGTCTTTTACGAACCCGCTTGTTGTAGGCTCTAGTCATACGCAGACGGTAGATCTCATGACGCAAGGCAGCATTCCCCCTTCGCTCTGGAAGAGCGTCTAATGCCAACCGCATGGCTTCCCAGTTAGCCTCCTCATCATATAACATAATGCGTAGAGTAGGCTCATAATGTTCAATGGGAAGAACTGCTTCAGTGCCGTATGTCATGCAAAATGGGGTCTCACCGGTTGCCCCCTTTTCGGTTGTCCGGATAGCCCAAAGGACATGAGGTAATTCCTCTGCCCATAGTCCACCGGCTCTTTCTACTTTCTTCTTTATCCCGTCTGAGATCAACTTGTTAAAAGCCTCAACTTGACCGTTTGCCTGAGGACGGCCAACGGATGCAAAACAATGGGAAATTCCTTGGTCTCCCAACTAGGTCTTCAGGACAGGCGTTTCGAACTGCGGTCCGTTGTCGAAAACCATGGACATTGGAACCCCGAACCGGGTGATGACGTTTCTCCAGATGAAAGAAATCACGTCTTTCGTTTTAATCCCTTTTACCGCCTCTGCCTCAACCCATTTGGTGAAGTAGTCTACTGCTACAAGAATGTAGCGGCGGCCGCCTGATGCAGGCGTATAAGGTCCCAAAATGTCCATGCCCCATTTAGCAAACGGAACTGGACTATGGATTGCCGTGAGTTCTGTTGCCGGTTGATGTATCAACTTAGCGAATTTTTGGCACTTGTCGCATCTCTTTACTAGATCCATGGCATCTGCTTCAAGAGTGGGCCAGAAGTACCCTTGTCGTCTGGTTCTTCTGGCCAGGGACCTGCCGCCAATATGCGAGGCACAAAACCCCGCGTACAGATCTTCCAACACTTCTCTCCCCCTATCCGGGGTTACACATTTCAAAAACGGCTGCAGGTATCCCTTCCGGAGGAGTTCCCCTTGATGAACAACAAAACTTGAAGCACGCTTCTTGAGCGCTGATGCTTCTGAAGGGTCATCCGGCAAGGTACCATCCGTCAAAAAGGACCGGATGGGATCCATCCAGGTAGCAGTTCTGTCCAAGACTCCAATGGGATCATTCTGAATACTTCGTTTTTCAATGACTTCCCAAAAGACCGTCCTAGGAGCATCACCGGAGGCTAATGATGCCAACTTTGAGAGGGCATCCGCCTGATTGTTTTCAGACCGGGGCACCTGTCGCAGATGAAATTCATCGAAGGACCCAGCCTCCTCTTTGACCGCCTGCAAATATTTGATCATAGCCGGATGGGTGGCTTCGTAGTCACCAAGGTATTGGCTAACGATCAGCTGTGAATCTGAGCAGGCGTCGACCTTTCTTGCACCGGCTGCCTTACACATGCGCAATCCGGCTAGCAGGGCTTCATACTCTGCCTCATTGTTGGAGGCTTGGAACTTAAACCGTAGTGCATATTCAAACTTATCCTCTTCCGGGGAATGACAGATAACACCTGCACCACAGCCGTTCACCGTAGAGCTGCCGTCTACAAATAACTTCCAGACCTGATCAGGGTTTTCCGGGTGCACCGGCCTAGTCATCTCGACAATAAAGTCGGCAAACGCCTGACCTTTCACTGCCCGCCTGGGTTCAAAAGTTATCTCAAGGCCTTGTATTTCAACAGCCCACTTGATCATTCTACCGGATGACTCTATAGCAGTCATCGTACGCTTGAGCGGCTGATCTGTGTATACCACAACCGGATGTGCCAAAAAATAAGGCTTCAACCGCTTGACTGCTACGAATAAGGCCAACCCAAATTTTTCGATCATGGGGTACCGGAGCTCAGCATTTTTAAGGACATGGCTGATGAAGTACACCGACAGCTGAATGCCGTCTCTCTCAGCGAGGAGAACGGCACTAAGGGCGTGATCAGAGACGGCTAGGTACATGTACAGAACCTCCCGGGGTAGGGGGCTCACTAGCCTTGGCAAAGAATGCAAGTGCTGCTTAAGCCTCTGGAATGCCGCCTCTGCTTCTTCACCCCATTCAAACCTTGACCTCTTCCTGATTGCCTGGAAGAAATAGAGGCACTTGTCACCTGACCGGCTGAGGAACCTCCCCAATGCCGCCAGACAACCGGTCAACTTCTGGACCTCTTTTACAGTGCGGGGAGACTTCATGTCAATTACCGCCTGTATTTTTTCCGGATTAGCTTCGATGCCTCTTTGGTCAATCAAGAATCCGAGAAACTTCCCAGACTCAACACCAAATACGCATTTCTTTGGGTTAAGCATGACCCGGTGCCGCCTGAGTGTGGTGAAGGTTTCTCGCAGGTCTGCTAGGTGATCCGTCTGTAGCTTGGATTTGACTATCATGTCATCGATATACGCCTCTACATTCCTGCCAATCTGGTTGATAAAAACGGTGTTTATCATGCGCTGGAATGTAGCCGGTGCATTCTTCAACCCAAACGGCATCACCGTATAGCAGAATAACCCCTGATCAGTGACAAAAGCCGTCTTCTCCTGATCTTTCTTCCAGAGAGGTATTTGATGGAAGCCGGAATAAGCATCCATAAAGCTCATTAACGCATGGCCGGCTGTTGAGTCGACTAGGCTGTCAATCTTTGGAAGCGGGTAGCTATCTTTTGGGCATGCTTTGTTCAGATCTGTGTAATCCATACACATCCGCCAAGTGCCGTTCGGCTTCTTTACTAGAACGACATTTGCCACCCAATCCGGGTAGTAGCATTGCCTAATGAACCCAGCATCCAACAGCTTTTTGACCTCAGCCGCTGCCGCTTGAGATCTTTCTCCACCATGATCCCTCTTTTTCTGCCTAACCGGCTGCTTTTTGGGATCTACGGCTAGCTTGTGGACAGCAAGATCCGGGCTGACGCCTGGCATCTCTTCCATTTCAAAGGCAAAGATGTCTTTGAATTCCTTCAGCAGCTGGAGCAAGCCTTCTCCCAACCGTTCGAAGGCTACCGTCTCGACCTTGACTGTTCTTTCAGGACGGCTGTCATCTAGGATGACATCAAGGCAGTCACCAGCCGGCTGAGGTCGTTGGTCATCTGACCTTTCCCCGGCTAGTGATTGCTATTTCTCCTTTTTGACGGGTGCCAGTTGGTCCGCCTTTCTTTTCATACCGGCTGCCCTTGGAGCCGGGACTGCTGGGTCGCAGTTATCAATATCTATGGGCTCGCCCTGGCCGGCTGCACCCACAGTTGTCTTGACGTCAGAGAGATAGCACTCTCTTGCCGTCTTCTGGTCCCCGCTTAGGGCACCGACTGTACCATCATCCTTCTGAAATTTGACCAACATGAGGGACGGGATGATGACAGCCTTAGATGCGTTGAGGGTAGGACGGCCAAATATCATGTTGTAGGCGGACAGCTCCTCCACAACTAAAAACTTGACTATCATGTGGCGTCCTTGCCCCTTTTCACCCAGCCGGATCGGAAGATCTATGCTTCCGACCGGATGCACTACTCCACCCCCAAAACCGACTAGTGGGTGAGGAGCCTGGTGCATGTTACCGGATGTGTACTTGAGCTTGGTCAAGCACTGATAACTGATTAGGTCAGACGAGCTCCCGGTGTCTATTAGGATCCGGCCAACCTTCTGGTTGGCAACCTTGCATTCGATGACAATGGGGTCATCATGAGGCCGCCTGACCTTGCCCCGGTCCTTTTCAGAAATAAGGACCTCAGGGAAGATGTCTTTCGACGCCTGGCCCTCATCCACTGAGTTGACCAGCTTCCTGATGTTGTCTTTAGTGCCCCGGATGGTGGGACCCCCTCCGGCAAAACCGCCTGCTATGGTGAAGATGGTCTCTTCATCCGTCTCGGAGTTTACTGGGCCGGTTTTTGCCGCCTGCCCTTTCTTGGCCTGGGTATTACCCTTAGCCTTGGGTAGGTAGGATTTTAGGGCCCCCTCATCTGCCAGCCGGTCCAATAGCCGCCTGAGGCTATAGCAGCCATTGGTGTCGTGGCCAACATCCTCGTGGTATTGGCAATACTTGCTCTTGTCCCGTTTATTCACGGGGCTTTTCATTTCAGCCGGTTTGTCGAGAGACATCCGGTCTTTGATTTCCAGGAGGATGGTGGAGCAATCTTTTGTGAACTCGTATTTGGGGACATATGGTTCTGACTTCCGCCTGATCTTCTGGGCCGGATGTCCTGATCGGTCAGCTGCCCAGACCCCTTTTCTCTTTTCTTCCTTTCTTGCCGGCTGATGCTGTTGCCGGCTCTCTTTTTTGTCAGACTTTTTATTATCTGACGGCTGCTTGACAGCACAAAGCTCCGTCGCCTGTATATAGGCTTCAGCTTCAATTAACGCCTCTTGGAGGGTAGCAACCCTCTTCCGGATGAGGTCAAACTTAAAGGTCGACCCATCCTTCAGACCTCGAAAGAAGTCTGTATAGGCCACTTCGTCTGATAGTCCTGGAATCTGAATTCTCATCAGATTGAACCGTCTGACGTACGACCAGAGGCCCTCCCGGTCGCCCTGCTGTATTGCCCCTAGGTCGAGGCTAGTCTTTTTGGCAGGAATATTCATTGAGAAATTTGACGTAAACAAGTACGCCAAAGTTCGAAAGCTGTTGATGCAACCGGCTGGTAGGTTACCAAACCACCGCTGGGCTATGCCCTTGAGGGTAGCCGGGAAGCATCGACACCAGACGGCATCATCTAACCCCTGGAGGTACATGAGGTTAGAGTAGGCCATTAGATGGTCTTCTGGGTTGGTGGTGCCGTCATAGGCCCCCACCAAAACATTCTTGATCTTAGGCGGCTGTGCCACCTGGGTTATCACTGGTGAGAACGCCGTTGGCTGTTCCCCCAAATTTAGCAGGCGCAGCTGCCAGTCCGTGGGTTGGAACGGCTGCTGCGCTTGCCCACCGAAAAGACCCGGTGACATAAAAGGGGATCCACCCAACCCATTCGGTGTGCCGAATAGGCCAGGCTGGATCACTTTGGGTCCAGACCGGGCAGAAGCTTCGCCCGTCTGGCTCCCAAGGTTCGTTCCCGTACGCCTGTGTGAGATGTCATGGAAACTGTCCGGGAAGGTCGACGTTGAGGCCGAAGCAGACGCCTGACCTCGCTTCTCTTGGAGAAATGTGCGGGCGTCTGAGAATGTTTTCTTGGAGCCATCCGGCTGTACATGCCGGATGGCCTTTCGCAGCTCCCCTTGAGGAAAACGGAGTCTGCTTGGATCAAACCTTAAGCCCTCCCCCTCCTTTGGCTTGGGTAAGGGGTAGGAACTCGTTCTTTGACCGCCTTCTTTCCAGAAGGCTTCTTGGCCGGCTGACCCTTCTTTGGAGTAGCTGACCGGATGAGGCTCTTGATCTCACCCTTGAAACTATTCATGAAAGACATGAGTTCGTTTCTTGTAACGGGGGCTGAGCCCTCCACCGTTTGGGCAATTCCAGCCGGTTGACCGGCTGGGTTGCTGGGAGCAACTTGGCTGATTTCCCGTTCTCTTCTATCTTTAGCACGAGGGTGCTTCGTTCTGAAAGACCCATCCGGGGCCACATATGTTTCAATTTCGTCGCCACTTTCATGGTCCGTCTGGACCTCAGGCTCGACCACAGGCCGTTTGCCTTGATTCGGTGACACAGTATCAGAAGTCATCTTAGAAGTACTCTCCCCACAGACGGCGCCAAATGTTTCGGGGTTTTTTAATGTGTCCTGCGGGAGAGTTACAATTCCAAGAATGCCCTTCGACGCCTGTGCCTGCAAAATCACGAAGACTCCTGGGGGTAGGAGCTCCGCCTCCGACGATCAAGTTAGTAAAGATACGGGAGGTAGAATGCACGTAATGTAGAAGTTACTTCTCGCGTAATGGGAGAATTCTGCAATTAATATTGCTCGGGGTAAGTGTTTTTCTTTTTGAGGAGTATTCAATGTGAACCACAAATGTTCCAACCCCCATTAATGAGGGTCCTTCCACTATTTATAGTGGGGAAGGGATGGTTTCCCTTTTAGGATTTAGAGGACACGTGTCAGCAGAGGATTGGAGCCCTGCTGACCAACGGCTGGATGCCACGTGTCACTAGGCCATTGGGCCACGTGTTTAGGGTATTTTTACCCCAAACAATATCATTCAACACTAATTAGCAATAACACCACATGATCATGACCAAAATACTAATAATTACTAATCATTTAAATTATGAAGTGATTACGAAGTAAAATAATCGTTTAGATTTTGAATAAATAGATTTAAGTACGAAAAAAAAAGAAAAAATTGTTTATCGGAACGGATCGGGTAACCGTTAATTTTAAAATGATACCCGATAACCGTACTCGATAACAAATTATCGGATCGGGTACCCGAACCGTTATGGTTATCGGAATGGGTACCCTAATTTTCGGTTCGGTAACGGTTCGGATTTTCGGGTTTTCGGTTTTTCGGATAATTTTGCTCAGCCCTAATAGGTAGCACCTATTAATAGTATATGTTGCAACTAACCGTTAACGGAGGGAGTATACCTCCTCCGTTTCTTTATAGTTGTAACACTTTTCTAAAATGGAAATGTCACAATAGTTGTAACACACTATAGAAAGAAGGTTTTATGGTGAAAATTGTACTATTACCCTTATTTAAAGCTTATGACCCACTTTATTATACTTCTAACAACCTCTTAACTCCGTTTTAAGTGTATTATATCATATGAGATCCCCTTTTTAAATATCGTGATAAAGTGTGTGTTGCAACTATAAAGAAATAGAAAAAGTATAAACTATAGTTCATAAAATAATCATCCATTAACGGAGCTAAATAAAGGAAGTCTTCAAGTGGTAATTAATTTATTATAATTATTGGTGTATATATAATAAATAAATAAATAAAAGAATGTCAAGTATTAAGAACTCATGCTCAACATGACATAAATCGTGCATAATGATTTGCCTTCGTCCTTGCTTGCAACTAAGCTAGTTGAAGTAATTTAATTACTTAACAAAAAAATTCAAAGGGCGATTGTCCTGGCAATTGGTGCATAAAAGTAATGATATTTATACATAGTTGTTGTTTAAGACATTTACCTTGAAACGTCAAAGTCAAGGAGAACTCTCATTACACAAAGAAATCAAATTCAAAGTAGTTTCTCGTTCAATTTTCATATAAGCGTCTTTTAATGATACAGACTACAGAAGTTACATTAGCTAGCTATTAAGCTATACTACATGAAGCTAAACGGTATTGACGATTCATGTATAGAGTTTGATTGAAATGGCTATTAAGCTACACATAGTATACCTAACCCTTCTTTCTGTTTTTGTTCTCTGCTTCACCGGGAGCCTGGCCTATCGGTGATATAGACTCTTCCTGACGAGTTGCCTACCGGGAGATCCTTCTATCACTCGACCCAGGGCACGTCTTCACTCTCGAAGAAAGAAAGCAAAAAGATCCAAGGGAGTTAAATAAGACCATCCGGGGGTCCCCCCCCGTGGTCAAATGATTGTGTGCACTTGGAATGTAAGGGCCCCGTGGGCACCAAAAACGGAGGTTAAAAAATTAGTTTGTCGCTAGGTATTTGACCAAATAGGATCGTCCAGTTCCTATAGAGAAGAAAGCAATGCCCAAAGACTCCCATGCCTTTCTTGGTCGGACCAACCCAACCGAATAAAAAGATGAACCCCACTGCAAATAACATGGGTGTTTTGTATTGTATTGAACGGAGAGTGGGCAGAAGGGAAGGAGGTCCTCATATGAATCACGCTCTGTAGGATTTGAACCTACGACATTGGGTTTTGGAGACCCACATTCTACCGAACTGAACTAAGAGCGGGAAATAGCCATGCGCCAGAGAACCAAGCTCGCTCTCACTACTTATGGGGCTCAACAGTCAGCCTCCATTCGAATTACGTTAGGGCTTCATAGGGTCTTTCTGTCCAGGTGCAGGTAGTCCGCATCCAAAGATGAGGTAAGGTCGATAACCTTCTTTCGTCCGGGTCGTAATGAAATGTTTTTTCGTATCTCATCTAGCGCGAAGCAAAAAGAAAGGTCCCCCTTCCCGGCCCCCCCTAGCCACCTACCTACTCGTGCTCGTAGCTCGATCGGAGGGCACTTTTTCTTTTCATTTCGTCGTTGCTCATTCCAGTATCGCTGCCTCGCCCAGCTCTATCAGCAGGCAGAGACTCAAAGGAAGCTGTTCTAACAAATGGGGTTGACTGTGCTGTGTTGTTCTAAGAATTCAAAGGCTTGCGTGACTAACGCACAACGGCTTTCGCGCTAGCGCGCTTACCCAGCCTATTCAAGGGATTCTTTCTTTCTCTTTAGGCCCTTTTAAGTGTTGTCCAATCTACGATACCACCAGACGCACCTCGTCCATCCGCCAATCAAGGCTAATGGAGCGAAGGGACTCTCCAAAGAGATGCCCGAGCAGAACACAAGGTAAATGGAGTCAAGGCTTTTTTTCCTAACCAACCGACCGAGTTGGGCTGAGCGTCCATGTTGCAGAACCCTGCCTGACTGTGAGACCGACTGGTCGAACAGAGACGAAAGTCGGCCATAGTGATCCGGGAGTATGATACCCTATAGCTTTACAGTTACAAGTCATTTTCTCAACGGCTTTGTTGTGTTCTACCACCGGAATCTCAGGTATTGGAGCCTCACTCGAGGGCCAATCTTCGTCCGGCCCGAGGAAACCTTTGCACAACTCCGCGGGTTGGCTGGTTGGAAGGATTGCTTTCTGCCATCTGTCTTTCCTTTCTCTCTCTTCTCTTAGCAAAGAATCACCCCCAATTCGGTGATCCGCCGGATAGGACAGGGAAATACCGTACGCCCACTACGAGGAGACCCCTTCTTCCTAACTTTCTCTTTGTGGAAATTGCCCCGGGGTGGGTGAACCCTCATAGATATCAGGTTCCCACATATATAGAGTCAAAAAATATATTGTGTCCGAAGGGGAGGGGGGTTTTCTTCGGGGCTCGATAGAAGGTTGGGAAGTAGTACGCCCGGTTCACGAGGTTCTAGATAGCCGTACAAGATATATTAATAATATAGGTTCTTTCTCTTATCGGAGCAACTTCCGAACAAGTATTACTTCCAGGAACTCTCCGGACTCAGGAACGAACAAAGACGAGAAGGAGCGAAAAAACAAAAAAAAATTCATATCAATGAAAGGTAAATCAGCATTAATTGATAAAGGAAAATCTGTATTAAATGATGTTTCAGATTCCAACCAACTCAATATGATGGATCCATCCGGAGCGTCTGGATCGGAAATGCCTTCAGTTATTCTTCAAGGGATTCCGGTTATAGCAGTCATATCAATTCTACTAAGTTATTTAGTAATTCCTTTTGGTTCTCGCCTCCATCCTCCCCGCTGGCTGTATGGGCGGGTTGTCCCTCTTATTCTAGCGCTGACCCCTGATTTGATTCTCCGCATCTATCGGGCAAAGAAGCAGCGGAAAAACATCAAACAATTCATGCTTACTAACTTTCAAAATTAAATACCGTTACTGTATAGGTGGATCTCATTGTGAAAGACCGACACTAACTTACACTAAGAAGATAGTTGTTCCTTCGTCACTTTCGTGTACCCATCGGACGGCAGCCCACATCCCCTCGATCTCCTTACCAGCTGTCCGACTGGACGCAGTTGATGTTATGGATCAGCCTCACTCTTCAGGCATTGGAAACACATCACGTTATGGCAGGGTAATGTTTCACCAAGTTGAAGCGTTCAACGGCTCTTCGGCCTACCACCGCCTTTCTTGAAAAAGAAAGTTGAGCTTTTTCAATTGAAGCTAATGTTGTGCTGTCCTTCCCCCTCGCTTCATGCTTTCTCGTGAGACCTATCTATCCCTGAGGAGTGATAATAGTAGCGGTCTTCATGTTTCACGGCTGGAACAGCGGCATTCACCGTAGCCAGCTGTTACCATAGTAGCTGCATGAATCAACCCAGCGTTTACCGTGGGCACGATAACTGGTACACCAGAGGAATGCATTAATTCAGTCATTAAAATGATTCCTACGACTACATGCGATAGCTACCAGTCGGCTGCTCCATCAAGTCCGGGAGACCCGGAACAGCTGGATCCATCATAAAGTTCCGTGGTAGCTAGGCGAGAGCCCTTCCACACGGGACTCCCGGATCACTATGGACGACTTTCGTCTCTGTTCGACCAGTCGGTCTCACAGTCAGGCAGGCTTATACCATTACGCTCACGAGCAGAATAGACGCTTGAGCCCTCTCGCAAGCCCAGAAGACACTTACGTAAATCGGGTTGAAGCGGAAAGCATAGTAAGAAGGGCTGAAAGGCCATGTCATATTCCTCGGGAATTTGCCAACTAAACAACTGGAGGAGGCCCTTCGTAATCAAGTAGAGGTCGGTTCTTTGCCATCCTGTATTGTTAAATAGAGCGCCCACCCTGCATAGATTGGGTATCCAGGCGCCGAGAAGCTCGAATGTGAGCAAAGGCTTGCTCTGTTCTGGGAGCACCTGCCTCCCACCTTTACTCGGACATCTTTACCCTTAGCCATGAACCCCCAAAAAATTGGATTATTTTTTTACGTGTATCAGCCGTTTCGGCTATAGACCTAATTTTCCTGGGATTGTAGTTCAATTGGTCAGAGCACCGCCCTGTCAAGGCGGAAGCTGCGGGTTCGAGCCCCGTCAGTCCCAACCTAGGCGCTGCAAGCGATCAATTCATCTCTCCAGACATGGTAAGCCTATCTTTCTCCATATGGAAGTGCTGCGGGCGTCTGACAACCTTCCCAGTGAAAGTTTCTCGGTTCCAAGAGAAAGGAAGGGGCAAAGATAGACTTTCCACAGTAAGCGGAGATAGAATGGCACTGTAGGAACCGGTCGGATTCGAACCGACGAATAGAAGTTTTGCAGACTCATGCCTTAGCCACTTGGCTACGGTTCCCTTTGCTGCAGCCTATCTCTCATCTGGATTTCCTCAGTGACAGCCACCCCGACCTAATTCATGATGAGCCCACCAACTAAAGATCCAATTGAATGTCCATCTGCAATCAGTGCCATATCATGGAGTATAAGTGCCTTTTACCAGCTTCAGGAATTGACTCTGCTGCTGCCCAGAAAAGAGACTTGTCGTAGATAAGCTCTGCGATGATATGTGGTTTCCTGTACCAACTATTTCCCTGAAAAGGAGGTGATCCAGCCGCACCTTCCAGTACGGCTACCTTGTTACGACTTCACTCCAGTCATGAAGACAACCCACCGCTGGAACTTGCTTTGCTCTCGCTCCGCTCGTTGAAATTACTTACCTACTCCCTTTCTTATCTGGGTTAGGACTAACAAGAATGGTTGGGCCAACAAACATCCATCTCGTTCGAAACAGGTGATATTTTAGTAGGTAAATTAACGCCTCAGATGGCAAGCCGGGCTGCCCACCTAAACCCGAAGCAGTTATAGATGTCTGTCGATGACCTCAATACGGGAAGCCCCCCCACCTTAGGTGCTTGCCCTTAGTTGATTGGGGGAAGAGGGCATTTCCATCGATCACGAGCGTCGACGTGTCGAAGTGAAAGCCCCGAAAATCTTTTTCTATTATTATACCGGCAATTAGGTAATTTCGGGAAAGGAGCCTGTGCCGCACAAACCAAACAAGCTAAAGCTTGCCTGGTTGGTAGTTCCCGTTCCCTATTCGTCTTGGTCCCTGTGAAAGGTCCAGTCGATGGGAAAGAATCCATGTTAAAGTCTTATTACCGAGTGCGAGCTGCTCTTTCTTACTTCCGAGTTGGTGAGTCACTCGAAGCACTGGAGTGATCCAGTAGCGGGGAAGGGGCCAGTTTGACTCTAGGTTGGAGCTGCTACTAGTAGTAGAGAAAGAAACCTACGAGATGAATTGGACCTCAGCCCGAAGAGCGCTTCCCTGGCGAAGAGATTAAAAAGGACTCAGAAGAGGTGGGAATTCAAGGGTTAGCCGAGGAATTCTGTGAAGTTTCCCAATCTACAATCCTAGCCCCCCTAGCAGGTTCGACAGGACCTGATAAGAATGGATAGCTTTAGAAAGAAAACAGGGAAGGGGCCTTTATGACTATCAAAGTGGACCTCTCCTCTGAGCCCGCGAAAATTCCCCTTTTCTTTTTTATTTTCATTGAATTTATCATTACGATAGGTGTCAAGTGGAAGTGCAGTGTCTAATGTCCTCTCGAAAATCGGATACCTTTTCGTTTTCATTTCTCCCAGGCAAAGCCCAAAGGCTGCTATCCCAATAGGCCAGCGAGCGGAACGAGGAGAAGGCCCGAAAATCATACCACCGCGGCCGAGCATGACAGCAAGCGTAGGTTTAGCTTACGTATGAAAGGGGCTTGACGATCCGTAGTCCGACCCCGTTATCATGGTAGAGGAGGCCTAGGATTCAAAATGATGTTACTGCATGGATCGGGATTATAAATTCTTCGAGTTTCAAGATTATTTTGATAAAGTAGCTCATTTACCTATTCTAATCAATGACTCCTTAAAAGCGTGATCAAAGAAAGTTGTGTTGCATATAAAATAAGATAGATGTCGTATTATAGTAATATAGTTGTATGTTGAGCAAGTCTATCCTAATTACAATTCAGATTATATGTTTGTTATTCTTGCTTTGGTTCACTTTCACGATCTCTAGCTAAAACATGCATTTGAACCCAAAAAACATATGGAGAATATGGATTAGGAGGAACAAATTGTTAAAGGATCAACTCAACCAAAAGTTTGAACTAATGGTTTGAAACCCGTGATTATTGATTTATATACTCCTTCATGTGCCCCCTCATATCCAACGCGAAACATTCCACTTGAAATTAGGGAGTGGATGAGATTTTCAAGTGAAAGTTTTACTCAATAGCTTCCCATGTACAACAATTTGTCATAAGTAAGCTCGTTTTCAACATAGAATGGAAAGTTATTATGTCCGGCCTTGTTTCCCTAGGTGAACATTTGGAAGTTTGCCTAAACCTTTACCTATTCTCTATCCCAAACTCTTATCCATAATACCTATACCGTGTGATCAGTCATCATGGGGGTTATTTCATTAGTATTATAGGGGTTATTCAATCGGTCAGTGTTACAGCTTTATAGGGGTTACTGCGTCAATGTTATAGGAGTTACTTTATCAATGTTATAGGAGTTACTCGTTCAGTATTATAGGAGTTACTTTGTTCTTTTACAAACGATTGCATAGTGTGGCCAACCGCACACAAAACGTGTTAATCGATTATATATTTCAGTTTCCTGTTATACAACTAGTTTTGTTTTTGTTTCTTTAATCATTATTGCTTTTTCAATATCTCATCATATACGGATTACCTTATTATTGAACAAAACTATAATTCAACACAAATAAAATGCAAGTAATACAACTGTCTTTTTTACAAGAGGAAGAATAGTACCGTAATGATGTAATTCCATATACAAAAAACCCACTAGAAAAAATTGAATTTTATGATTATTAATGCGGCAATAATGAACATTCAAGAGATATTTCCTCTTTCTGGAGGAAAGCAATTAATCCAACAAACTAATTAAATCCTTTAGATGAAATGAAGAAAGAACAAGAAAAAAAAAAAAAACAAGGACAAAAAACAGGAACTTGATCGATCAATGTTAAGTTACAATGATGTATATACGTGCGATCAAGTACGGTTAGTTAAATTAAGATCTAGATAACTCAGTGAACAAATGGTATCCTGAAATGAGGGAAGCTGATGCAAGAGAGAAGAACGCTAGAAAAGCCATGGCGACGGCTGTCGATTCTTTTTCTACGATTGGATTTACGTATCCCATATTCCTTGCTAAATTTGTATTCATGGCACCAGTTGATGCTGATGATAGTAGCATGTATGTCATTACCTACAACGTAAAAAATACCTATTATTAGCAAGTATTTCTTCGATCGATTCCTTTTATTTGTGCGTGACAATGTTCTATTAGAAATTAGATATATTGAGTGGTGTAAAATTCTAAACATTACGATAAAAATAAGTAAATAAATACTACTCTAACTACCCTACTTACCTCTTATTTTATTTAAGTCAATTAAATTGCCTAAAACTATGTGTCGGTCAAACTGTAACACTTATCAAAACACAGATTGAGGGAGTATATATTTGAGGGATGATATTGGACACAACTCTAGAATTCTAGGGCTTTGGACCAAAACTTTGGGTTGTACTCTTTCTATTGATAGGTAATAATAAGTTAAATTAAAAAGGGTATTTTTAAGGCCAACCTGATCTCCAATAAAGTCAATCCAAACCACGACGTCTGATGAAATAATATCTTTTCCAATGCGAAGTTCATGACCTTTTATGCCAACTTGTATGGCCGTGTACACCATCGTAATCAGTGCTATTGAAAACACATAACTGCGCCATAAAACAAAAGAAAATGAATTCAAGTTGTAACTAATGCACCAAATGCACATCAAGGATGTGTTATTTCACCTGCATTTGTCAAATTGATAAATTCATTATATTGTACCTAAATTCAACAAAACCATCCATGATTTCACCTCACAATTACACATGATTGAACTTGATCAACTCTTATATTAGACGACCATGCCTTAAACTGTACTTATTTTGTAAGGCTGAGAGAATGTGCCCTCTATTGGCCATATGACCATATCTAACAACTACGAGTATATGTAATGCTTTTTTCTCTAATTAATCGAAAATATTATTGATCAAAGTTCAACATACAGGGTATGTTTTTAGAGGGAAATTACCTGTTAGGCTCACTTAATTGGAAGTTAGGGATAACAACCATAATGATGAAAGAGAGGAAAGAAAAGAGCAAAGCGAATGCCCTTAAAACCAAAACCAACACTCCCTTTTTCATCCAATCCTCCTTCCTCCATTTTTGAACATCGGATAATCCCCGGAAGTGTGACTCCGGCCTCCCCTTAGCACCGCCGTCCTCCATGTCGCTTCCTGGTGGTAGAGGAATCTCGGTCTGTTTCTCGGGTTGCTGCGTTACCTTGCTCATTTAGCTAGCTTGTAAAAAATTATATTAAGAAACAAAACAATAAAAAAAAAAACAATGGTTTAAAGAAAGATGGCTCTTAATTAATTAGCTAGTTGTATACTAATTTGATTATAAATTATGCTCAATTTATCTAACATGAAATTTGATGTACTGTAATCTTTAATTAGCTAGAGGATCAAAAGCTGTCACAAAGCTGTGCTTCAGAGTTGAGGGACCTATGTACGTGAGTAGTGGTGAAGCACTATATATATAACAATATGTTATTTAATTGATGAGGTTATGACATAGTTTAGACTAATTATTACTATTTTTTCGGAAAAAAATATATATAAAAAGATGTTTAGCCCTTGTTCATTTACATTTCTTAATTATTTTTTCATTGGACTATGATGGAAATATTCGGCAGATTTTCTTGACGTATAATATACGGATTGAAGTAAATAATAAGTATAGTGTTGCAAAAGAAGATATCCTTAATCAAGAATTACTAATAGTGACATTATAAATTAATTTAAGCCAAAGCTTAAGCAAATAATTAATCATGTCTACAACTAAATGATAGTGTGGTCAAGGGTAGCGTTGATACCAGCATAATAGTGACATGGTCACTTCCGCAAAAGTTTGTTTTTTCTCCTTATTTATTGATTAACTTGGTTAGAAAGTAAGAGTGTTACTATTAAACTCAAATCAATATTATTTACATACTAGGGCAACTAACACGCGTGTGATGAGCACACTAACCATATCTAGTCATGTTTGGGGAGCTTTTCCAATTGTTGAGGGGGAAAAAAAAGGGCAATTAACCTTAATGAAGGCAAAACCCAAAAAAATAAATAAAAAATAAATAAAATAAAAACAATTAACATTATTGAAGGCAAAATATGAAAATATTTAAACTTGTACATAATAATGAGGGTAAACATATAAACGCACATTTTAAAGGTTATAATTGGCATTACATTATTTATAAGAGTAATTTTGTACTTTTTATAAAGTAGGGATAGAGATTTACTCATTAATGGTACTCAAATCCTAAGCTATGAAATTTAGACCTAAATTAAAATTTGTCACTGTATAGAAAACCAAATGTAAAATTAGATTGAACTACAAAAATTACAACCTTTAGAGACAAAATTATTTAACTTTGATATCTTTACCCACTTTTCAATGGTTGATTCTATTATATACAAGTATTATATTAAGCCATTATTGGTACCCTTACCATTTCTTTTTTTTGACGAATATCCTTACCATTTCACTCACAAACATGATAACATAAAGAATACCATTAACGAAGCCATTTACAAAGTATGAAAATCAGCCAATGGCTTTTGGTGTAGTGGTGATATGGGTTGCACTATAAGGAGGATCGCGCGTTTGATAAAGGTATTAAATATAAATGATTTATTTTATAGTAAGAGATTAAATTACAATTTTATTTTTATTGTTTTTTCTAAATGGCATAATTGGAAAAGTAACTTAATTGAAAATTGTAGGTGATAAATGTGAACATTTGGGCCGTCAGGCGGGGTGGAGTTGGGCTTTTTGACAAGCCTAAATCAAGTTTCTCAAGTCAGGCTTGGGCCAATAGGCTAAATGGCACAAATATTCGACCTTGGGCCGACTTTCACGTAATCAACAATACTGGAGACGAGTTCAATTTCTTTTACCAAATTCGGAGTATACAATTTAGGCCCAAGCACCTGCATATCACATAAAAACTTAAAACCGGATTCGGATATTCAATTTTAATCGGGTATCTACAAAATTGGATATTGATTCAAATTTTAAAATCGGACAAAATATAAAAGTTTTTGTTTACCCCTAGCTCATTGCTCATACCATCATTGTAGTCATTTTATGATTCATAAGATGGTCTCTTAAATGTATGCATACATCTAGTTAAACATTTTGAATACGGTTATAAAACTATGTACATAAGTATATAAATAGGCTGTCCCAGTTAATATCCGTGATAAACAAATTTCGTTTATCACGGAGTAACACCGCTACCTCATTTTCATTGCAAAAATTACGCTTTTGTCCCAGTGATAAACAAATTTTGTTTATCACGGAGATAAACTTGTATTTCCTCAATAGTCCCTCCATCTTATAAAAGTGTTACAATAATGCCTTAGGTAATACATGGTTGTTCTGCTCCATTTATTATTTCATTGTAAAACACGTGTATATTAGCATATATGAAGTATATGGCTATATGCTAGCCTTTTTCTTCCTTCTTAGACTCTGTTCAATTCATCTTAACAAAATAATATTCAGTAAAAATAATTTCAATTCAGTAAAAATAATTTCAATTCAGCAAAAATGATTTCAGTTCAGTAATAATAATTTCAATTTAGTAAAATTTTGTCATTTTAAAGAAGAAATATAACAAAGAATCAGTAAAAATAATTTAAGTTCAGCAAAAATAATTTCAATTCAGTAAAAATAATTTCAATTCAGCAAAAATAAGGTTAAGTGAACAAAGCCTTATTATAAGTTACTTAAAGTAAGGTTGATGGGTAACTCATTTGGTAGCAAACATAGTTTTCCAAAATATAAATCATGGATCAAACCATATCAAGTAGCATGATTCATGATAATACTACCTTCCCAATAAGTAAATCATAAAGGATAATAAAGCAAGAGAATAGCAAATTCAACGTTTTCATAAAGGATAATATAACAAGAAAATAGCAAATTCAATGTTTTCAAACCCAATAAAATTTATGGGCCCATCCTACAATAGACATATAGTCCGAATAATTGAAAAACGGGCCCATGTCAAATTTATGTAGCCAATCAAATTTCTTACTTAAGTTTCAAGGAATATGTGATGCAATATTTAACAATTACTTAGTGGTCTACTTTTGCTAGTTTTAATGGGAGCCACATCGACAAATTTGCTTACTTAGTTTTGATCCACCCTTGACATAGGGATGTGAATGTGATGTTCCCTCCTTTTCACCTTTTACCTTCTTTTTCTCTCTTTGTCTACGGTTCTACGGGAAGCCTTTTTGTATTGCTTCTAAATGCTTCATACTACTAGTAGCTCTAATAATTATTCATTAATAAGAAGACTAATCTATATTACGATGTAATTTTATTATTCGATTGAGCCATAGCGGCAATATAAATTATAAATAGTGATGGGACATTGTACACATATTCTTAATCTTGTCACTAGGTGAAAATTTCACATTGTTAATCTATAACATTATTAGCAAAATATACATACTAGTACTAGATAGTAGATACCATATTTTATGATATTATGCATTTTGTTTTGATAAGCAAAAGGATTAAGAAGTCTCAAACAAGCAAATCAATTTATTAAATGTACTTGGATCCTGTAAAGTCTGTTTCTAGGAGATATTACATTAAAAAATCATTTTTATGAGTGATAAATATTACTCCATATTCAGTTTGTGTATAAATTGAAAGGAGTTGATGATTGCTACAATGATCAATTTACATATGACTATGGGAGCCATACTCGTGATCCAATTAGCTTCTTGAATAAATTGCCCATTGAAAAGCGTGACAAATATTCTAGGCTAAACAACGCCTAATTTATTACTTGATCGAAAAACTTCCACATGGGAGCTAAGTACAAAATCTTAGCTTGAAAAATTGATGATAGCCCCCACTATTAATACGAATGTCTTGTTTTCTTGAGATGTGGATTATTACTTAGCTTGGGATTGTCTGCAACCTTCACGTAATCTTCGAATCATGACAATCTTCAAAATTACTAATAGTAGCATCTCTTTATTCTTGATTTTTGGGTGAGCTTTGATAGGCGGTTACAGACTACGGAGTAATAATATACAGAGTGATAGAGTATAAAAACATATTCCTGGGCCTCAACCATAAGTTTAACCTTTTGGTAGAGATGGTCGTTTAATATGGTATCGGATCCTTTGTAACACAAAGGTCACGGGTTCGAATCTCATCCACCCCTCCTTTCAAAGTGGAATATTTCGCGCAAGGCATACGAAAGACCCATGTTGCATCCACATATAAGGCCCAAAAGGCACTCATGTGAGGGGCGTGTGATAGAGTATAAAAACATATTTTTGGGCCGCAACTATTAGCTTAAGCTTTTGGTTAAGTTGGTCCTTTAACACGATTAATTAAGCAGAACCTTAGCTTATTGGCTTCTACTACTTGGAAATTATAATATTCATTGTGTTTGAAGGTGTGAATTGAAAACGCTAATCAAAGGTTCATTACTTTGGTTGAGTATTGGTCCTTTAACACAAAGTAATTAAGTAGTACCTTAGCTTATTGGCCTACTACTCGGAAATTATAATATTTGTGTTAGAAGGTGTGAATTGCAAACACTAATCAAAGGTTCATTACTTGTGCATTGATACACTACTGCATCAATTGTTGAAAGTGTCATTCAACAGCAGTAGGAGTCATCATTTAGCGTCGACAATCTTCAAAACGTATGTGCTTTCAATCTTAACAATACTAAAATGCTTCATAGCCGAATCGTCGACTCTCCAGAAGGGCATTTTTATTGTGACTAAACAAGGCATGAAAAATATTCAAATTAAAGGTCGTGGTAGCCTCTTAGTAATTTACTTAGTCTTCATCAAAAAAGATTTACTTAGTCAAAGGTTTATAGATGGCCTGTGGCAGATTGATTACATCATTGCAGTCATTCGTATTTTTCTCAACAAATTTGAGAAGTGAGGTATTAGACACGTCTATCGTGAGACAAATCGAGCAGTTCATACATAGCTAATGTTATTGGCCATTTAGTTACTAATATATAAACATTGTACCTCGTGACAAATCTATTTATTAGGCCGGCCTTGAAGATTTTAGAAAAAGTTTCATTAAGCCCTTTGAAAATTTTCTACAAGTTAGGAATACATTGGAAAACAAATTGTTAATTGAAGGATCACAGCAATTTTGTTAAAATATTGAAAAAATTTAGTGGTAAATTGTTGTAGATTACAGCTCCTTTGTGAAAACATTGAGAATGCTCAGTGTTAAATGGTCGTAGACTGCCTCAAAAAAAAAAAAAAAAAAAAAAAAAAAAAAAAAAGATGGTCGTAGACATGAATCTTCCAACTTCAATTCTAAAATGTGCAACTTTTTAACTATTGCAATATTTTTGGGCATTTGGCCTCATTCGGGATTTGTTCTGCCGTCCTTGTATAATATTTGTACATTTTTTAATTTCCCTTCTTATCTCCAATTAATCCTTCATTTGTTAAGTAATCATGAGGATTGTCTGAAAGTCTAATTGTAATCTATATATCTATTCTAAATGTGCATTAATTTTTCTAACGTAAATAAATAGAGTACATGAGCCGTAACAAAATAGAATATGTGACTAATTCGACCTTTTCCGGCGGAAATTCCGTCGAAAGGCGTTATTCCGACGGATCTAATTCTGTCGGCCCTATTTTTGACTTTATTTAAAATTCCGTTGGATAGGATTCCACGGAAAAGTCAGTAAAAAAAAAATAAAAAAAAAAAACAGCCCCCACCCCACCTGCCAGACCACCCACACCAACACCCACCCACACCCACCCAGACCACCCCCACCCACACCCACCCCAGACCACCCCCACCCACACCCACCCCAGACCACCGACACCCACCCAGCCCACGCACACCCACCGTATCGATCTCCACCTCGCCACCCCCACCCACACTGTACCCACCCAGACCACCCCCACCTCCCACCCACCGTATCTCCACCTGGCCACCCCCAAAACCACCGTATCTCCACCTCGTCACCCCCACAACCCACAAAAACCACAAAATTGAAACCAAAAACAAAAAAAAAAACCGAAAAAAAAAAACAAAAAACCGAAACTTCAAAAATAAAAAATAAAAAAGAAATCGAAACAAAAACCACAAAATCGAAACAAACAATTTATATATTAGATAGTCCGAAAATCCGAAAAATTACAAACTTACATTACAAAATTTAAAAACTTATATTACAATTTCATCATAAAAATGAATTATAATCATAAATTTGTGAAAAATAAACCTAGATCTACAAACTAACCAATATTTAATCTATATTTCCGACCTTCTACGGTGCTTGACGGCGGACGACGCAACGACTGGTGGTGGTTGAAGCGGCGTTGGTTGTTGCGGATGTGGTTGTTGTTGTTGCGATTGTTGATGTTGATGTTAATAAGAGACGTAGATAGAAAGAAGGAGAAAGAGGAGAAGGAGAAAGGAAAGAGAAAGGAATGAAAAGAACGAGAAGAGAGGAGATGGAGAAGTAAAGAGAAACGTAAAAGAAGAAGGAGAAGAGAGGAGAGAGAAATGAGAATTAAAGGGGGGAACCGGGTTTTGTTTAGGGTTTTTTAGGGTAAGTTTTTTTTTATTTAATTATTTTCCGACGGAATATTCCGTCGGAAATCTCCGACGGATTTTATTTCCACCGGAAATTTAATGTTTCGACGGAATAATCCGTCGGAAATTTCCGACGGAATATTCCGTCGGAAAGCCCATAAATTCCGACGGATTTTTAGTTCGTAGGAAATCCGTCGTAAATTTTCGGCGGAATTTTATTTGGTCGAAATTTACTGGATTTCTGACGAAAAAAACATGTCCGTCGGAAATGGTCCGTCGGAATTCGGCTGTTTTCTTGTAGTGATTTTCTCTCTATTGATGGGATATAACTGAGAGTCTATTGTATGTACTACTAGGGACCATAACCCTAAATGTCTATTTATATAGACTTCCTTCCCTAATCTGCCCATCATGCATTAGAAAAGGTCCAACGGTCTCTACACATGAAACTAAACCCATACCCTATAAACACTAGTAGAAAAAACTAAATAGGCACCCCCCCTACGGCAGCGGTTCATGAAAATCGGTGCCAACTAAAATGAGCGCCAATTAAAATTTCAGAGTTGGCACCGGTTAACCGTTGCCAACTGTTTAATTTTTTTTTAAAAAAAAAAAAATAGGTTAGAGTTGGCATCGGTTAACCGTTTCCAACTGATTATTTTTTTTTTAAAAAAGAAGAAAAAATAAAAGGGTTAGAGTTGGCACCGGTTAACCGTTGCCAACTGATTATTTTAAAAAAAAAATTAAAAGGGTTAGAGTTGGCATCGGTTAATCGTTGCCAATTTTGGAAAAAAAAACCCGGGTTTTATACTGTTACATTGTTCTTCTTCTTCAATTCTTCAAAATCAAGCGTGTTTTAGGTTCCCCTCCTCTCTTCTCCTTAGCACGCTGCTTCATTCAACTCAGCTCCCCTCTTCGTCGTTCCTCCATTGAAGCTAAGTGCTGCGAGCTTTCTCACCTCCATTGGAGACCGTACTCGCGTCGTACTCCGGCAATAACTCCCTCCATTGTCTTCAACCTAAGGTAAGTAGCAATTAGGTTTTACTTATATCCCTCCATTGATGAATTCCTTCGACTTTTTGGTGGATTTGCTTTACAATGTAGTAATTATAAGTTCCTGTAATCTAAGGTTTGTCAATATAGACGCGCATTGCCCCCCCTCCACGTACAACAAGCTTCTTGCTTGCTCTCACGGTTGGTCTAAAGCGCCATTTCAGGTATAATTTTGAAACCCATTATTCATGACATACAATTATACAAAGTACTCTTTATATTAAGCATTATTGATATAATGGTATGGTAGATTTATAGTTGTGGTAGATTTATAGTTGTGAATTAAAATATGTTATAGTTAAGTCTAAATTTAATTTGTCTAATTTAATTGTTTGATTTAATGGACTTTGACCTTAATTATATATTGATGCATATATAATAATAAGAGTATTGTTATTGCCTTAGGGGGGGTGTTAGAATGAACCATTTAGGGGGGGCATGCATAGTTTCACATTTGCTTGCTAACTTTAGAGTATCTCCATTTTCTCGTTCTCTTTAATCATATGTCCCTATTTGTATTTATTATCCATTTCTCATACATACTTACTAACTTTTAATTTGTTTTTTGTTTTGTTTTTTCTTTTTGCGTTTTATAGGTTCATATGTGAATTGAAGTTTAAGCTAGTTAAGTTTGAAGACTACACATTAATTTAGCTCAAGTGGGAAGTTAGAAAGAATACATCCATTGTGTTGGTATGAATTATAAACTTCTCTAAGCTATAAATATTTCTTTCTCTCTATCACTGTTTTAATAAACGTTTTTTCATGCTAGATATTAGATTTGTGTATTATATAATGACAAACTAAATACAACAATAAATATATGAAATGTTTGCATTGCATCATCATGTGCCTAGATACCCGTTCAAGGCTTTCTCATTAGGAGAAAGTCTTGAATAGTCCCCGGTTGGGACTGTTCTTGAACGTTTACTCTCACTTAGGTGGTGAATGTATGTCTTTTTTTCGATTTTAAGGAACATCTTGGCTTACCATTTCCTCGATCACCATGTTCTCTGGGTACATATGTGGGTAAGTAATTACCTACGTCGTGTACTTGGAGAACTGGGGGGAAATGCTGCCGGATTTTCCTTAAAATTGGAAAGTTGACATACCACTACACGAAAAAAGGAAATTGGCAACGGTTCAAACCCCCCCCCCCCAAAGGCAACGGTTTTGAACCGTTGAGTATTTGAGGGTTGCCAAATCCCAAATAAATTGGCAACGGTTCAAAACCGTTGCCAACTCAACCAATTGGCAACGGTTAACAGTTGCCATTAACCATGCCTCCTTTTTTTTTGTTTTTAAAAGTAATTGGCAACGGTTAACCGTTGCCAATTGCTTGAGTTGGCAACGGTTAACCGTTGCCAAAGCCAATGGCGCGCTTTTTTTATTTTTATTTTTTAAACATTGGCAACGGTTAACCGTTGCCAATGACCTGTATTGGTTTTTTTTTTTTTTGGCTGCACTAATATTGACCTTTTTTTGTTTTTTTTTTTTTTTTTTGGCTGCATTAATATTGACCTTTTTTTTTGCTGCAATATTAATAATAATAATAATAATTATTATTATATTAATAATAATTATTATTATTAATATTATAATAGTAATAATAATAATAATAATACTTATTATTATTATATATGATAATAGTAACAATAATTAGTAACATTAATAACAAAACATAAATAATTAATAATAACAATCGCAAGAGATGATATAAATTAGAAAAATGTTTCATGTATAGTACATAATTAATAAGCTAAGCCTAGGATTGATGAAGAGATGATATAGTACAAAAATGTATGACGATATTTACAAATTAAATGTGACGTAGGTCGCCAACATCTCCCGAATTACATGGAGTTCCTCACTCGTGTATGGAAGTCCCGTTTGCCCCTTGCAAAACTTAGAATACACAAAACGTGAGTTAGTAGAAGTGAAATAATAATAATTGGGGTTAGTTATAGGTGACTAATGCTTGAGATTACTAGAAAAGAGCAAGTAAGAGGTTTTGGGACGCAATTTCAACCAAAATGGCTCAAGTAAGGCCATTTTGGCTACTAGGATGCCTATTTTCTATATTTCTTGTCTATTGAACTCATAACTAGTTAAAACATGTCATTATCACTTAGTTATAGGTGACTAATGCTTGAGATTACCAGAAAAGAGTAAGTAAGAGGTTATGGGACGCAATTTCAACCAAAATGGCTCAAGTAAGGCCATTTTGGCTACTAGGATGCCTATTTTCTACAATTCATGTCTATTGAACTCATAACTAGTTAAAATATGTCATTATCACTTAGTTATAGGTGACTAATGCTTGAGATTACAAGAAAAGAGCAAGTTAGAGGTTATGGGACGCAATTTCAACCAAAATGGCTCAAGTAAGGCCATTTTGGCTACTAGGATGCCTATTTTCTACAATTCATGTCTATTGAACTCATAACTAGTTAAAACATGTCATTATCACTTAGTTAAATGTGACTAATGCTTGAGATTACAAGAAAAGAGCAAGTAAGTGGTTTTGGGACGCAATTTCAACCAAAATGGCATACCTCTTCAAGCTGACGTGTGTCTGTACAGTGACTCATCACTATGTCATACATGAATCTCATAACGTATAGGCCACAGTCAACTCCGTTTTCCTGTTGTGCGCACTAGCATGAGGAACAAAGCACATGAATCAAAATGCATAGCAAATAAGCAACATCTTAAGCATTGTAAAGTAAGAAAATCACAACATCATGGGTGAATTACCTTGGGTGCTTTCCATGTAGGACCTCGAGAAGATCGAGGATTTATCTTCTTCATGGTACTACAAAAAATCAAAGTAATAAGTTCAAATTTGACTAGTATAATCAATACATATGAGTTAAGATATGAAAAATGAATAATCAGAAGTGAAACAAACTAGATGCTTACTTTTGCAGTATGGACCTCACGAGGTGCTTTCTTACTTGAGGTAACCGAGCAGAATCAAAGTAGAAGATTGTGTTACTGGAAACACAAATCACAAGTAGGGTCCAATGATAACTACACACGAAACAAACAAATCAATAGTTAGCCTATTACAACAAATAAACTGGGAAAACAAACGAACTTGACTAGCATAATCAGACGTACTCCTCATAGTATGGGACGAATATGAACTTGTCTCCCGTACTCACTGATTGCCTGATACCCCGTTCAGCATAGTACAACACGCAGCGGAGTTGCCTAAGATTCTAGCAGTGGACATCTGCTCAAGGCACAACCACCCAACTTGACAAGGAGATTCAAGCTCCCATATTTGCTCCTGGAGTGCTCTGCATGCATGATTAGGGGTGTACACCGGTCCAAAACCGGACCGGACCTGTTAGGACCAGGACCTGAATCAACCAATTTTGAGGACCGGGGACCGGACCTGATTCAGCAGGTCCGGGTCAGGTCCAGACCTGAGCAATCAGGTCCGGGTCAGGTCCAGACCTGAACAGACCTATTTTGTGTGTTTTTTAAAAAAAAGAAAATAAATAACTTGTTGGACCTGTTTATAGACCTGTTTATGGACCTGTTTACATAAAACCTAAAAATATCAATAACAAAAACTACATAAAATCTCTAAGTCTCAAATATAACAAATAATTCATTAAATTACATTTGATTAGTACACTGTCCAACAAATTTACAAAAATTCACAGAATACTACATTGCATATATTCTGAAAATATAAACAGATTTTAAACTGTTCCATAAGTTATACAACAAGTAGAGTAGCCAAAATAATGAAACAAATATTTTGTAACTGAACATTTCATAAGTTCTGAAATGATTCATTTCCCAATTAACTTCCTTTCTGGTCTTTAGACAAAGTTAGATAAATTTTCAAAGGAATGTGTTAACAAAAAATTAATAACTAATTTGGCTTTAGTTTGAGTTAATTAATTAATTAGAAGGGCACTTTAATATTAAAAAGTTAACAAAAAAAAATTGCAAATAAGAAACAACAGAGTACCAAAAATAGAACAAGCATCACAGCACAAGTGCACAACACTAGAACACAGTTCATACAATAAACATGAAATACAACAACTGAGTACATGAAAAGAGAGTACCACAAATATTACAAATACATTAGTCCTTAAACATGTGATCAAAGTCACTTAGGGGAATTACCACTAATGACACAGTCATACGAAAGACATAACACACCAACAACTAAAGAGAGAAATTAGATACAACAGCTATGAAACCTTCCTTTTCCCCTCGTCCAACCTGCGTATTTCCCTGATTTATCAATCTACTCCCAGCAAATTCACAATATAAACAGATTTTAAACTCACAAATCGAAAGAAACCAAAATTCAACATGAATTCGAAACAATTGAACTAAAAAAATTCAAAAACAGTTACTTTAAATAAATAAAAAACTCAAAAAAAAACATGAATTCGAAAAAAATGAACTAAAAAACAGAATTTCAACATGCAAACATCAAACAATCATTATTAGCAATTGAAACATGAATAAACATATGAATGCCTCACATTTAATTCAACATTTCAAATTAAAAAAATATCCAATTCAAATATAATTCGATTTAATTAAAAAAAAAAAAAGAACTTACAAATCCCACCGTGAAGGAGTTCGTGCAGGTGGACGAAGATGGTAGTCTGGCTGATGCAGCGTGTAGAGGTTTCCGTGCTGCTGGTCTGGTGGGTGGTGGCGACTGGTGTCTGGGCGGTGGCGACTGGTGTCTGTGCAGATCTGCTGCGTGAGGGAGTGAGTGTTGGTGTGGTGTCGGCTGAGAGAGAGAGTGCGTGAGTGAGGAGTGAGTTAGGGTTAGTGGGTTACAAAAATGAACAGACTTGTTTTGAAATTCGGATTTTTTTTTTTAATAAAAAAGGCATTTTTACCGGGTTTCAGGTCCAGACCTGAAAACCCCGGGTTTGGACCTGATCCGGACCGGGACCGGGAACCTTGATTTTCAAGGACCGGGACCGGACCTGAATCTACAGGTCCGGGTCAGGTCCGGTCCAAACAGGTCCGGGTCAGGTCCGGTCCAAACAGGTCCGGGTCAGGTCGGTTTTCAGGTCCGGTCCTTTTTATGTACACCCCTATGCATGATATCACAACGTTAATCGAAAACCAAACGACAAACACCACTAAACTGAATAATATAAATTGAGTATCAGTTGAATTACCTCATGGATATTTGAATGAGGGAAATGTTAAGCATCGCACCACTTAGAAATTTCTTCACATCTTCTTTGAATAGCCATGCCGTTGCATCATCATCGTAGTGGAACATTTCCTTAGGAAGTTGGATTTGGATGGGGCTGTCATTAGGCAACACGCAAACACGGTTGTGCAAATAAGCTAACTCCTGAGATAGCGATTGAAGCACCGTGTCTTCAACTAATGGAGTAGCTTGCGTAGCTGAACATCGTGAAGGGCTCTTCATCGACGCTTTTCCACTCACCGAGCCATGTTCACTCCTGTTCTTTGGCCCCTCCACCCTCTTCTTTGGAGTTTGGCTTTTCTTCGATGGCTAATAAGACAAATCATATAAATAGTTAGAAAAGATTTCCATCCAACTCTTGGGAAGAAAAGATTAAATCGTGAAATCTAAATCTTAATTACCTGGTTCATCAACCGTATCCAAGCAGTTGGCCATTGCACAAAACTATCTTTTGCTGCCAAGAGTGTAGTGAACTCATCCTCCTCCACGGGCATAGGTATTAAGATCTCCTCGAACCCGGGAACCACAAAATGAATCCCGACAGAATAATGCTCGGGCAGAAGAGGTCGAAGATGGACCGTGCCTTGTTCGGCCGGTTGTGCACTACTATAGGCAACAACTTTCAAAGGTCCATCATATGATTCCCCCGGGTGAAGAAGTTCACAACGGGTCTCTTCCTGCACCAATTAGGAAGATACTTCATTTAAATATTCATAACTAAGCATATTAGGTGTAATATAGGAGTTAAATCAAGACTTGAGCAAAAAACATGGAAAATGGGCAAGTTAGAACTCATTTAGGCCATTTCGAGCCGAAAACACTCTAAATGAACCTAAAACTTGTGAAATTGATTTTTTAGGTTGTTTCAAGCCACAAATATTCATAACTAAGCATATTAGGTGTAATATAGGAGTTAAATCAAGAATTGAGCAAAAAACATAGAAAATGGGCAAGTTAGAACTCATTTAGGCCATTTCGAGCCGTAAACACTCTAATTGAACCTAAAACTTGTGAAATTGCTTTTTTTAGGTTGTTTCAAGCCATAAATATTCATAACTTAGTATCTTAGGCGCAAAAAAAAAAAAAAAAACCAAAACAAGTGCAAAAAAAAACGGAAACCGGGCAGGAAGGGCAGCGTGTGCACAGCGAGGAGGCTGCACAGCAGCTGCAGTGCTGCACAGCAGCCTCCTCGCTGTGCTGCAGCCTCCTCGAGAAGAAAGAGAAGGAGGAGGAGGAGGAGGAGGAGGAGGAGGAGAAGGAGGAGGAGGAGAAGGAGGAGAAGGAGAAAGAGAAGGAGAAGGAGAAGAAAGAGAAGGAGAAGAAGGAGAAGGAGAAGAAGGAGAAGGAGAAGGAGAAGGAGAAGAAAGAGAAGGAGAAGGGAGAGAAGGAGAAGGGAGAGAAGGAGAAGGAGAAGAAATAGAAGGAGAAGGAGAAGAAAGAGAAGGAGGAGGAGAAGGAGAAGAAAGAGAAGGAGGAGAAGGAGGAGAAGGAGAAGAAGAGAAGAAGAAGGAGAAGAAAGAGAAGGAGAAGGAGAAGAAAGAGAAGGAGGAGGAGGAGGAGGAGGAGGAGGAGGAGGAGGAGGAGGAGGAGAAGGAGAAGAAAGAGAAGGAGGAGGAGGAGGAGGAGGAGGAGGAGGAGGAGGAGGAGGAGGAGAAGGAGAAGGAGAAGAAAGAGAAGGAGGAGGAGAAGGAGAAGCAGACAACAACACATCACATCAACAAATTAAAGCAACACAAACTACTCAACACAGCGAAGAAACACCATTTCACAGCCAACTTAACCATTTCACAACACAATCCAAAAACAAATATCATTATCCAAACAAGTAAGCACAAAATCACCTGTAGAATAGGAAAGTGATGAGGTGTCGGAGTATCAAGCCCCCTTGAGTTCGCATGTGAAGGAGTATCAATCTGCAATAGTGTATTGATAGTGAAACATTAATTAGAACCGTACCCACGTAACTCAGCATATCAAAACTTATAGAGTTGAATTCTAATCATTTACCTCCTGTTCTCCTTCTCTTCGTGGGTGGCTACTTGCGTCGGCCGGTGTTGTCGAGGAAAAGGGCAAGGTCGGCAAATTCATTTGCTTTGCCCATGCATTGAACTCTTTGTGCATCTCATTGCGCACTTGTTCTTTAATTGATGCCACTGTGGCATCGAAGTTCTGTGGCGAGTTCACACTTGCTCGAGATCTTCCAGATTTGGTATATTCGGGACCCATTACCTTCTCCCATCCTAGCAAGCTCCCCCCAGCACCTAATACCCGTCCCGGATGGTAGGGCTTTCCCATAGCCAAGGTGAAGGGGTCCTTCTCTACCGTCGGGACGAGCTTGCCTTCAACAAGCTCTCCAGTGTACTCAAGCTGTAGCAAAAACAAAATGGCAACATGAAGTCAATGTTTATATAAAGTGATATACATGCAAATGAATAAGTTAGTTCACTAGTTCATAGTTGCTTACCAGCTTATCTGTCATTTCTTTGGTTTCCGGAGCCTTGATGGACCATTTTCCGGTCTTCTTGTCCCGCGAATGCATAGAGCAAAAGAAATCCCCAGCACGACTCACCAAAGTACTGGTCGTGGAGTCAGACGGCGCTGTGGAGGACCCTAGAAGCGCAGTGGGGTATACTCCTTTACTCACCCACGTATCCCTCCATTCATCATACGTCATTGCTCCCATATGATGGTGGTATTGCTTTTGCAATGCATTCCTGGAATTCTGCTCCCTCATTTCCTACATAAAAAGATATATATGTTAGTTTCATTACTAATAAAAAAGACGATAAATTACAACACAATATTCATCAGAGTTCTTTAAACGTACAATTTCTTCTTTTTTACATTTTTGATGAACGAAAGCCTCCCAATCATCCTTCGATATGCTAGGCCATATTTGCCAAGGGAGTTTCTCTTCATCGATGACATCATCATCACTGCCACCTCCTTTCTTGTTCTTTGGTTTCCTCACAAGTTTCTTTGTGATAAACCGACGAACTAAGTTACACTTGAAGCTTCTGAATCTTGCCGCAAGTAAGGATTCAAACACCCTTCGCTTGGCGTACTCATTTGGAATGTTAAATAGACTCTGCAAGCACAAATAACAAACATTATTGGTTTGCCCATAACATAATAATAAATTGAAATTGTTTATAAATAATCACATCAAATCAAACTTACCCTGGTATCATTCCAAAACGTGTCAATCAAGCCTGTAGGTACGTCGCTCATAAGAAGCGTAATGGGGATTTTGCGCGCACAAATCCCAACTTGACCAGCATACTGACGACGCCATTTACCTGAGGGTTGCCCTAACCTGTCATACTCCAAGACCATAGGACCGACAGGTTTCTTGAAAGCTGTCGTCGGACCCCTCTGCTTTTTCTTCGCTGGTGTCTGCACCCCCGCTCCACTTTGATCCTCACGAAATGGCTCCACAATGGCATTATCGATTGGAGGCGCTTGCTCAGCTGCAATTTCAAAGTCATCTACCATTCTCTCTAATACATCTTGCGCCTGATCTTCTGGCTCACCCAAATCAGTTTCCTTGTTCACATCATACGGCTGGTCCCCATAATTAGATGAATCATCTAAGTTAGATTCAACATCCTCAACTCGAACACGGAATCGATCGTCCGCCATTAGATGTTAAAACTTGTCATTACAAACATAACACGTTATTAGCTGCTGAATTGTAAGGTAAACTTATAATCATATATAAATTGCTGAATTATAATACAAATAAACTCTGAAAATGGTGATGCAAGTTACTTTATTCATTTAAAAGAATATAAGAAAAATGGGCAAGTAATTCAACAATTTCATTCATTTTCACCTAAAATGTGATTTTTTTATTCTTTTTACGCCTGCAATTCAAACTAACAGAAAATATACAGTACCTCAATCTAATATTCCTTCATCGTGGTCGGATCTCATGTAATTGGCTTGGTCGTCTATCTCATTTGGCACAGCAGGTCTAGGAACGGTGAAAGGTGCCGAGTCATCAAAGGCACCATATTCTTCCTCATCCTCGACATCTCCAACACCAAGGATTCTTCTTTTGCCGGCTAGCACAATAGACCATTTTGAGTCGGCAGGGTCAGATACGTAAAACACCTGCTTAGCTTGAGATGCAAGGATGAACGGTTCCGCACTATCATTCAGGTTGCCAAGATCTACAAGAGTAAAGTCATCAAATTTGACGTTACGCCTGATATTATCAACCCACTTACACCGGAAAAGAGCAATTGTGAAGTCACAATAATCAAGCTCCCATATTTCTTGAATTCGACCGTAGTATGACAACTCTGCATCAACGGGTGATTTATCCTTAGCACTTGCAAACTCCCTTGACGATGCCACAACCGTTACACCACTGTTTTGGGTCGAGGACGATTTCAGATCTTGACGCTCAGTCCAAAATGTGTACCCATTTATGTCATATCCCTCAAATGAGCGAACATCATCCCTAGGACCATAAGCAAGCCACCTTACTGTAGCTGTGACACTCTCATCCATTCCACCCATCACTCGATCACGAAACCAACTCACAAACTTCTTATTGTGCAACTGCATCAGTGCCCTTTCACCTTTCGACGGAAACTCATCACGCAAACTATCCATGTGCTCGTCTAAATATGGGTGAACATCTGCAACATGGTGCAACACATATAGGTGTGCTTGTAAGAACTTCTCTCGATCAGGTGACATTCGTTTCGACCCGATTGTGCCATGACCATCAAGTCTACCTTCATGTCGAGAAGTAGGAATACCAATAGGTTCAGCAACGGCTATATAGTCGGCCACAAAATTACCAATCTCCTCGGCCACAGTCCCTTGAATCATACTTCCTTCCGGGTGAGCCCGATTCCTAACTTTATCTTGCAATGTACCCAAGTGTCTTTCAAAAGGATAGCACCACCTCAAGAACACTGGACCGCACAACTTAATCTCACGCACCAAATGAAGAATCAAATGCACCATTATGTCGAAAAACGAGGGCGGGAAGTACATCTCAAATTTGCACAAAGTCACAACCACATCCGCCTGTAAAGCATCAAGGGTACAAGGATCAAGCACTTTGCTACATATTGTATTGAAAAACGAACAGAGGCGTGTAATAGCTTCCCTCACGTGCTTTGGCAAAATACCACGTATTGCAATTGGTAGAAAAACTTGCATCGGAACATGACAATCATGGGATTTCATACTTGTCAGCTTCAATTATCCATTTAAGGATACAAATATTTTCATGTTAGATGCGTACCCTGATGGAACCTTAATGCAATACAGACATTCACAAAACCTCCGTTTTTCTACCCTTGACAATGTGTAGCAAGCCGGAGGTAAATAGGCCTTCCCCTCTTTGGCTTTTCCCTCACTTTTCTTCTTCGACGCATCCGCGGCCTTTCCCTTTTGCTCTTCCCCTTTCCCTTTTTCGAACCCGTTTCTTTTTCCTTTTCCTGTTCCTTTCCCTTACTAACCCTTTGCTGAACCCACAATTCTGGACGCACCCCCATCTTTTCCAAATCTAAACGTGCACTCTTTCCGTCCTTTGTCTTGTTTTGAATATTCATCAGCGTTCCCACAAGAGCGTCACACACATTCTTCTCTATATGCATTACATCAAGACAATGCCTAACGTCATGTTCTTTCCAGTACGGGAGCAACCAAAAGATTGATTCTTTTTTAAAGAGAGCAACTGATTCCGCCGCTTTTTCAAATTTCCCAAATATTGTTCGTACACCCTTGACCCGAGCGTAAACCTCCTCACTAGTCAGTGGCCTAGGAGCAGTCCCCTCCTCCACCGTCCCATCGAAAGCCTTTTTTTGCCGACGGTACGGGTGATCGCGCCTGAGCAACCTTCTTGTCCTCAAATACACCTGTTTGAAAGAATGATCAAGGCGTCTGCTTGGCGTATCATCAATACAAATGGGACATGCCTTCTTCCCTTTATTCTTATACCCAGACAAGTTGCCATATGCAGGAAAATCATTAACGGTCCACATAAGAGCTGCACGCAATGTGAACATCTCATTCTTATGAGCATCAAACACGGAAACCCCTTCGTCCCACATCTTTCTCAAATCATCAACCAATGGCGCAAGATACACATCAATGTCGTTTCCAGGTTGCCTTGGCCCCGATATCAAGAGTGAAAGCATTACATATTTCTGTTTCATGCACAGCCAAGGAGGCAAATTGTAGATCACTAAAAGTACCGGCCATGTGCTGTGCTAGGTACTAAGAGTGCCAAATGGATTCATCCCGTCCGTGCACAAACCAAACCTTAAATTTCTGACTTCATCACCAAATTCCCCAAACTTCATATCAAGGTTCTTCCATTGCGGGGAGTCGGCTGGGTGCTTCAGCATTCTGTTTTTCTTTCTTCCCTTTGCATGCCACCTCAAGTTTTTAGCGTCTTTTGGTAAAGAGAACAGACGCTTAAACCTTGGAATTATGGGAAGATACCACAACACCTTAGCAGGAGGTCCCTTCGTACCAGCATTGCAACTCTTGCGCTTGTAGCGCGACTTCTTGCATCTTGGACACTCCTCCAATTGTTCATATTCATTTCGGTAAAGAATACAATCATTAGGACATGCATGTATCTTCTTATACTCCAAACCAAATTGACACATGAGCTTCTTAGCGTAATAGTAAGACTTAGGAATTTCATTCCCATCGGGCAACATCTCACTTAACACGCTCAACAAGGAAGTAAAACTACTGTCCGTCCACCCATGCTTCGACTTAATGTTAAAAAGAGTAAGCACGGCTGATAGTTTGGAGTATTTTTTGCACCCAGGATACAAAGGCTTTTTAGAAGCCTCCGATAATGACTCAAACACGTCACCTTCAAAACCACGCATCATATCATCCACACCTTCATCCTCAACCTCATCCACATGATCATCCTCAAATCCCTCCTCAGCACCATCATCATCAATATGTTTATCATTCTTGTATTCCTCGTCCACACGGATATCATTGCTTCTATCTTCATGCACATCATACCCAATAACATCCCCACTGTACTCTCCTTCTTCACCATGCCAAATCCACACATGATATTTAACCCTAAACCCACGACAAACTACATGATCTCTAATGATATCAACACTATTGACCACCTTCACATTATTACAATCAACACAAGGACAATAGAGGCACTCGAAACCCATTCTGGGCTGATAAGATGAAGCCGTCTCGCAGAACTCTTGAACCCCATTAAAGATTTCCAATGTATCACGTCTACCATACATCCATCCACGATCCTTCTCCATTAAGTAAATTGTCTCTAAACATGGCAATATATTACGAATGATAATGTATAATTGCTACATCTACTATATATATAAATCAAATTCAAACACACACCATGCATATAACTTTCATATACATACACAAATGAATATATGCTTCCAAAGGGTCCTTATCACTCCAACCTAACCCATCCTTGAACGTTTACTCTCACTAGTGAATGTATGTCAACTTTCCAATTTTAAGGAAAATCCGGCAGCATTTCCCCCCAGTTCTCCAAGTACACGACGTAGGTAATTACTTACCCATATATGTACCCAGAGAACATGGTGATCGAGGAAATGGTAAGCCAAGATGTTCCTTAAAATCGAAAAAAAGACATACATTCACCACCTAAGTGAGAGTAAACGTTCAAGAACAGTCCCAACCGGGGACTATTCAAGACTTTCTCCTAATGAGAAAGCCTTGAACGGGTATCTAGGCACATGATGATGCAATGCAAACATTTCATATATTTATTGTTGTATTTAGTTTGTCATTATATAATACACAAATCTAATATCTAGCATGAAAAAACTTGTATTAAAACAATAATAGAGAGAAAGAAATATTTATAGCTTAGAGAAGTTTATAATTCATACCAACACAATGGATGTATTCTTTCTAACTTCCCACTTGAGCTTAATTAATGTGTAGTCTTCAAACTAAACTAGCTTGAACTTCAATTCACATATGAACCTATAAAAACGCAAAGACAAAAAACACATTAAAAGTTAGTATGTATACATCCATTAATTGAACTAATAAGGGACTATAATTAATTGTAAATTAGCCTAAACTAAACTATAATTCTTCACTTATCTAAACTAACCTATAATTCTTCAGTTATCGAAACTAACCTAAACTTACTTGAACTTAATTAATTGTAAATTCAACCTTGGTGGTAACAATCTATGAAAAAGCCAACAAAGAATAACCCAAAACATTATTGAATATCACAATGCAAGCTCAAATCAGCATAGTAATTCAAAAAACAAGAAACCCAAATAAATACACACAAAAACCTAATTTGCTAGCTACTTACCTTGAAGCTGCTTCAATGGAGGTGAGAAAGCTCACACAGCCCTTCAATGGAGGTGAGAAAGCTTGCACAGCCCTTCAATGGAGATGGAGGGAGAAGAGAAGAGGGATTGCGTGGGAATTGTTGAAGACACCAAGATTTGAAGGAATGAGGAAGGAGGAGGGAAAACGCAGAAGGAGAGGAGCAAGTTCGCACAGCTAGCTCTTCAATGGAGGTTCGTACCTCGCACCAGGCCACTTCAATGGAGAAAGAGGGGAGCAAGTTGAATGAGGAAGGAGGAGGGAAAACGCAGAACCTTTTTTTTTTTTGCAATTGAATGAATTGAAGACGTTGATGAACAGTGACAAAACCCGCAATTTTTTTTTGAAAATTAGCAACTGTTAACCGTTGCCATTCATGAACCTTTTATTTATTTATTTTTTTTTTTTAAAAACGCAGTTGGCAACGGTTAACCATTGCCAATGTTAATCAATATTTTTAAAAAAAAAAAAAAAAAAATTGGCAACGGTTAACCGTTGCCAACTCTGATATTTTAAATGGCGCTCACTTAAGTTGGCAACGGTTTTCATGAACCGTTGCCATAGGGGGGTTGCCTATTTCTTTTTTTCTACTAGTGTACATTCACTAGTGAGAGTAAACGTTCAAGGATGGGTTAGGTTGGAGTGATAAGGACCCTTTGGAAGCATATATTCATTTTTGTATCTATATGAAAGTTATATGCATGGTGTGTGTTTGAATTTGATTTATATATATAGTAGATGTAGCAATTGTACATTATTCGTAATATGTTGCCATGATTAGAGACAATTTACTTAATGGAGAAGGATCGTAGCTGGATGTATGGTAGACGTGATACATTGGAATTCTTTGATGGGGTTCAAGAGTTTTGCGAAAGGGATTTATCTTATCTTATCCTCGAGGTCCTACATGGAAAGCACCCACGGTAATGCCACATGATGTTGTGATTTTCTTAATATACAATGAGAAGATGTTGCTAATTTGCTATGCAATTTGATTCATGTGCTTTGTTCCTCATGATAGTGCACACAACAGCAAAACGGAGTTGATTGTGGCCTATACGTGATGAGATTCATGTATGACATAGTGATGAGTCATTGTACAGACACACATCAGCTTGAAGAGGTATGCCATTTTGGTTGAAATTGCGTTCCAAAACCACATAATTGCTCGTTTCTTGTAATCTCAAGCATTAGTCACCTATAACTAAGTGATAATGACATGTTTTAACTAATTATGAGTTCAATAGACAAGAAATATAGAAAATAGGCATCCTAGAAGTCAAATGGCCTTACTTGAGCCATTTTGGTTGAAATTGCGTTCCAAAACCACTTACTTGCTCTTTTCTTGTAATCTCAAGCATTAGTCACCTATAACTAAGTTATAATGACATGTTTTAACTACTTATGAGTTCAATAGACAAGAAATATAGAAAATAGGCATCCTATAAGCCAAAATGGCCTTACTTGAGCCATTTTGGTTGAAATTGCATTCCAAAACCACATAATTGCTCTTTTCTTGTAATCTCAGGCATTAGTCACCTATAACTAAGTGATAATAACATATTTTAACTAATTATGAGTTCAATAGACAAGAAATATAGAAAATAGGCATCCTTGAAGCCAAAATGGCCTTACTTGAGCCATTTTGGTTGAAATTGCGTACCAAAACCACTTACTTGCTCTTTTCTTGTAATCTCAGGCATTATTCACCTATAACTAAGTGATAATAACATGTTTTAACTAATTATGAGTTCAATAGACAAAAAATATAGAAAATAGGCATCCTTGAAGCCAAAATGGCCTTACTTGAGCCATTTTGGTTGAAATTGCGTACCAAAACCACTTACTTGCTCTTTTCTTGTAATCTCAGGCATTAGTCACCTATAACTAAGTGATAATGACATGTTTTAACTAATTATGAGTTCAATAGACAAGAAATATAGTAAATAGGCATCCTTGAAGCCAAAATGGCCTTACTTGAGCCATTTTGGTTGAAATTGCGTACCAAAACCACTTACTTGCTCTTTTCTTGTAATCTCATGCATTAGTCACCTATAACTAAGTGATAATGATATGTTTTAACTAATTATTAGTTCACTAGACAAGAAATATAGGAAATAGGCATCTTAGTAGTCAAAATGGACTTACTTGGGCTATTTTGATCGAAAATACGACCTAAAACCCTCAAATTGCTATTTTCTTGTAATTTCAATCCTTAGTCACATATAACTAAGTAATGATGTCATGTTATTATGAGTAAGTATGAGTTCACTTACGTTTTGTGTATTATTCCAAGTTTTGTTCGGGGCATTCCTACTAACTAACCCCAATTATTAATTCACTCCTACTAACTCACGTTTTGTGTAATCTAAGTTTTTCAAGGGGAAAACGGGACATCCATACACGAGCGAGGAACTCAATGTAATTCGAGACATGTTGGCGACCTACATCACATTTAATTTGTAAATATCGTTTACTTCATCAATTCTGGCCTTACTAGTGTACTATACATTATTATTACTAATTAATATTGTTTGTAGGTAACATGACACATTTTTCTAAATTATATCATATCTTGCGATTGTTATTATTATTTATATATGTTTTGTTAATAATAATACTAATTATTGTTACTATTATCATAATAATTATTATTACTATTATAATATTAATAATGATTATTATTAATATTAATATTATAAAAATAATAATTATTATTATTAATATTATAATAATAATAATTATTATTATTAATATTAATATTATAATAATAATTATTATTATTGAACAATAGGTATTATATATGTATATATTATTGCCGCCAAAAAAAAAACACAAGTCAATTGCACCGGTTAACCGTTGCCAACTACATTAAATGTAATTAAAAAAAATGGCGCCATTATAGTTGGCAACGGTTAACCGTTGCCAACTATTTGGGGATTTGGCACCCCTCAAATCCCCAACGTTTCAAAACCGTTGCCTTTGGGGGGATTTGAACCGTTGCCAAATTTTGTTTTTCGTGTAGTGAAAAGACGTAATTAAGCCTGACAATAATAATAATTACTTAAATGGATCACTTTATTTTTGGGCTAAACTATATGATAGCGTATAAATACAATCATAACTGTATAGTCCACATACATTATTTTTTAGGTCCATAAATGTCTTACATGAATCAAGCATAGGTGTGTAGCATGGAAATAACATAATTGTGATCCAAAATGTCTATTTCCAACTGGTCCACTTTAAACTTTAACAAGATCACAATATGGTCTAATAGAAGAGTAAACCAAACCGAATACTTTATTTATGTAGAAATACTAGAAACCACAATATTCAAAATATGTCTATGTCATACAAGCAATAAAATAACAAACTCCCACTGAAACTATATATCCTTATGTGGCATGACACTCATACGAGTAGTGTGCTCATGAAATACTTTGGGTGGTAAACCCTTAGTAAGAGGATCCGTAATCATGGAGTTTGTGCTAATATGCTCTAAGGACAATTGTTTACTCTCCACTCTTTCCTTCACAGCTCTAAACTTGACATCAATATGCTTTGATTTTGTCAAGCTTTTGTTATTGTTGGCATACAATACTGCTGACCTGTTGTCACGTAGCAATTTGAGTGGTCTATCAATACTATTCACTATGCGTAGACCTGTGACAAAATTCCTTAACCATAATGCATGGTTGGATGCCTCATAACAACTGCTTCCATGGTGAAAGTAGTTGTAAGTGTTTATTTGACACTTTTCCAAGAGACAGCTCCTCTGGCTATGACAAAGATATAGCCAGATGTGGATTTCAGGCTATCTTGACATCCAGCAAAGTCAGAACATGTGTATCCAATGATCTCAAGTTGATCTAACCTTCTGTAAGTGAGCATGTTATCCTTCATTCTCTGCAAATACAGCATAACCCTCTTTACTGCTTTCCAATGATCAAGTCCTAGATTGCTTAGATATCTCTGCCCAACATTCCAACAATGTATGCAATATCTGGACGAATACAAACTTGATCATACATAAGGCTCACTACAGCTGATGCATAAGGGATTTTCTTCATTTCTTTATTCTCAAAGTCATTCTTTACGCATTGTGTGAGACTGAACTTATCTCTCTTAGCCACAGGAGTATCACCTGGTTTACAGTCTTGCATGCCAAACCGTTTCAAAACTTTCTCGATATAGCCCTTTTGTGACAATCCAAGAGTGCCTAGATGGCGATCTCGATGAATTTATATCCCTAACACAAAAGAGGCGTCCCCAAGATCTTTCATCTCAAAGTGATTTGATAGAAATCTCTTGGTTTCGTGCAAATAGCCTATATCGTTGCTAGCAAGCAATATATCATCAACATATAAAATCAGGAAAACATGCTTACTCCCACTAAACTTATGGTACACACAATCATCAACTGCATTTTTCTCAAAACCATGAGACATAACAACTTGATGAAACTTAAAGTATCATTGACGAGAAGCTTGTTTGAGTCCATAGATGGATTTCTTTAATTTGCAAACCATTTTCTTTGAATTTCCCGAAACAAAGTTCTCTGGTTGTTACATATACATGGTTTCCTCAATGTCACCATTGAGAAATGTTGTCTTAACATCCATCTGATGTAACTCAAGATCATGATATGCTACAAGTGCCATCATAATCCTAAAGGAGTCTTTAGAAGAAACTGGTGAATAAGTCTCCTTATAATTAATGTCTTCCTTTTGAGTATAGCCCTTAGCGACAAGACGAGCCTTACGCCTTATCACATTGCCATTTGAATCCCTTTTGGTCTTAAAAATCCATTTACAACGAATGGGTTTCACATCTTCTGGCAATGAAACAAGGTCCCAAACGTCATTGTCCATCATGGACTTAATTTCCTCATTCATGGCATAAATCCACTCTTGAGAGTTAGGGCCTTCAATGGCTTGGCGAACGGTAATTGGATCATCATCCACCATTTCATTATCCAACTCTTATTCTTAAAGTAGTGCAACAAATTCTTCACTAATTTCATTTTTATCCTCCTGTTCTTGGAGAAAAACAATATAGTCATCTAAAATTGCACTTCTTCTTTCTCTAGTGGATCTCCTTAATGGCACTGGTTCTTGAAGTTGTTGAGTTTGTTCATCAGGAATTCCTGTTGATTCTGAATAGGGAAATCATTTTGAGTTTCTGGAGTTGTACCTTCAATCATGTCAGGAATGGATGTCTGATCATGATTGATAACAATTGAAGGAAGAGAGACTTGTTCCTCTTCGAAAATAAACTCTTTAACCTTATCTTCCCTTCCAAACTCAACATCTTCAAAAAAATCTTGCATTTCCAGTCTCAAAAATTGATCTAGTTGTGGGATCATAAAATTTATACCCCTTAGACCTTTCAGGGTACCCAACAAAGTAACAACTAACAGTTCTAAAGTCCAGTTTCTTTTCATTTGGCCTATAAGGCCTTGCCTCAGCTGGACAACCCCAAATGTGTACATGCTTTATATTGGGTTTCTTACCAGTCCATAGTTCATAAGGGGTTTTAGAAGCTGCCTTAGTTGGTACTCTATTGAGAATATAAGTTGCGGTCTTAATTGCCTCTCCCCAGAGGGAATCTGGTAAGGTATAGTGACTAACCATACTCCTTACCATCTCCTGTAATATATTATTGTGTCTCTCGGCTACACCATTCATTTGAGGTGATCCTGGCATGGTGTATTGAGGGACAATTCCACATTCCTCTAGGAATTTAGCAAATGGCCCTGGACGTTGTTCACCAGATCTGTCATTTCTGCCATAGCATTCACCACCATGGTCAGATCTGACTTTCTTAATTGTTTTCCCAAGTTGATTTTTAACTTCGGCTTTATAAGATTTGAACACGTCCAATGCTTGGGATTTCTCATGAATCAAATATAGGTATCCATAACGAGAATAATCATCTATGAATGTAATAAAGTATTGTAGACCATTCCAAGAAACCGTAGGAAATGGTCCACAAATGTCCGTATGTATTAGTTTAAAGACATCTGAAGCTCGTTCGGCTCCTAATTTCCTTTTGTCTGTTTGTTTCCCTTTGATACAATTAATGCATACATCAAAATCTGAAAAATCAAGGGAATCAAGAATTCCATTTGACACAGGTCTTTGAATTCTTTGTTTAGAAATATGCCCTATACGTTTGTGCCAAAGTGATGAAGAATTCTCATTTGCTAATTTTCTTTTGGTACCACTAGAACTGACATGCAAACTTTCATTAGATGAAGCAATAGTATCCAACAAATATAGGTTGTCAAATCCAGATAAAGAACCAGATCCAACTAACTTTGAATTATAAAAGGACTAACTTTATTGTTTCCAAAAGAACAAAGATAACCAGATTTGTCCAATGTAGAAACAGAAATCAAATTCCGCCTAAAAGACGGTACAACAAAAATCTTTTTCAAAGCCAAATAATATCCAGTCTTTAATGATAACCTAAAAGTGCCTATAACTTCAACTTCAATTGCCTTGCCATCACCCACAAAGATGTATCTTTCACCATCACTCGATTTCAGCAATTCAGGCAACCCTACATGGACACACTTATGTGAGTAGTAGCACTAGAATCTAGCCACCAAGTGTGTTTAGGTACCGAAATTAAATTAACCTCATAACAAACAAAATAAAGAAACATACCCTTTTTCGCACATCATGCGTGGTACTTAGTGCATTATTTCTTCTTGTGAGTCGTCCCACCATAGAAGAAGCATCCAGATGCTTTTGATTCAGCCTTTTCTTCCTTATGTTGCTTCTTTTATGGTTGCGAAACCGCATCCTTAGCTTTCTTCCTTTTCTTGCCATCCTTAGAGGAAGATGCCAAGTTGCACTTTTTGTCTTTTCTTGCTTCAATCTCTCTTCCTCTTAAACATAATGAGAAATGAGCTCATTTAGAGTCCATTTCTCCTTTTGACATTTATAATTGACCTTAAACTGACTGAACTGTTTAGGAACAGATATCAAAACCAAATGCACGAGCAAGTCATCAGACAACTCTAACTTTAGTGCCTTTAATTTTAAAGCAATATGAGACATTTCCATAATGTATTCCCTTATGTTCCTTGTTCCTTTATACTTTTGGAAAATAAGACTACTCAAGAGAGTACTTATTTCTGCCTTTTCGTTTTTAGCAAAATGCTTTTCAAGTTCTGTAAGGAACAATTTGGCATTATCCTCTTCGGACATAGTGCCCCTGAATGATTTCGAAATTGCACGTTTCATGATCATAAGACTCATGCGATCTAAGCATTCCCACTTCTCCATATTCCCCTTTTCAATAGAGGAACTAGAATCCGTAAGAGCAGCGGAACGCTCAACCCGAAGAGCAAGGTCTAGATCCATGCAACCAAGAACGATCATAACGTTCTCTTTCCAGCTCTTAAAGTTTGTCCCATCAAGCATGAGTATAGTATTAATGTTGGCAGATATCACATTAGCAGAAGTATTCACCGAAGAGAACACAAACAAACAAAACAAGCTCACAATTAATTCCAAAATTCAACTTTAATAATCAGATTAAAATATTGACAACATATCCCATCACAAGAGACCTAGCACGACATTAATTTTTAGTTTTTGGACAGAAAAATTACTTGTAAGTGGTCCTCTTAGTGTAGTAATCAAATATTAATAATAAAATCTTGTCAAATGTTAAGCCTTTCTTTGGACCGACTTGACATTCACATGGAAAACCTTATAATTGTTACATATTTATTACCACAAGCATGATTAATTTTCGGCCAAATAATAGCCTTCCTTTGGGCCGACCATTAATCGCATGAAAATTAAACACACACAAATATCTCAATATTTTAAATAAATTAATCTACACAAAAGTGGTTACTTTGATAACATATTGTTTCAATTAATAAACCCAAAATATGAGACATAATATTTTACCTAATTGTCAAATATAAAAATCTGATTTAACCCTTAATATATGTACATATTAATCATGCGTTAATATTACTCTTGATTGATTCATGCTCAACGATCAGATTAAGAAACTGCAGTATATATTAGCATCCAATTCAAGAATACGATTTGATACTACAATATTTATGAAAATTCATGGAAGCATTAGCATATAGACCTTCGTGTATAATCAAACCATATCGCTATGATAAAAAGTAAACACCGTTAATCAATGGTTCCAAAACGTAGTTAAACGAAATTAATCATCAGATGAGACAAAATAGCCGAAAAACCGAATATCCCATATTAAAGAATCACACGAAGGACAAAAACATCAAACCGTGGTTCACCAAAATTACATGCTCAAATAAAACAAATTAGCCGAATCGAAGCGTAATATTCAACTAAAATAATACTTTGTTTCAACAAAATATACGACACAAAGTAACTGACCACGCACATGAATTTAATTATTAAACAAGAGACAATAACTTCATGATAAATCGCATCCAATCATACGATTAAACCAAAATTAATGAAATTAAATTGACCGACTAAACCAATATGAAGGAGGCTCATAATACCACTTGTTAGGATTAATTCCTACTATATACTTTAATCTTCATATCAAATTAATCGGTAAATCTTAATAACGGAAGCGTACCTGATTCCATGATAATTGATCGAGCCTCTTCTTGATTATGCGTCTTCTAGTAAATACACACTCTAAGGTTTTCTCTCTATTGATGGAATATAACTGAGAGTCTATTGTATGTACTACTAGGGACCATAACCCTAAATGTCTATTTATATAGACTTTCTTCCCTAATTTGCCCATCATTTATTAGAAAAGGTCCAACGGTCTCTACACATGAAACTAAACTCATACCCTATAAAAGACGTAATTAAGCCCAACAATAATAATAATAATTATTATTTAAATGGATTACTTTGTTTTTGGGCTAAACTATATGATATCGTATAAATACAATCATAACCGTATAGTCCACATACATTATTGTATTTAGGTCCATAAATTTCTTACAGTATGTAATTTTATTTGTTTTTGAAAGCACCTTAATATTTTGTACTACTTAATAACCTAGGATACAATGATGTTGTAGAATTGGAAAAGGGCTCAATGCTTGAGCTTCTTCTCATTCATTCAAATCATATATATATAGTACAAAAGCTTCCCAAAATATAAGAGATAAGATCACAAGATATTCAAGATATAATCTTGTGTGAATCAAATCCTATAAACAAGGAAACTATAGTATATGATAATTGTGAATAATATTCTCCTAATATTTTCCTAACACCCCCCTCCCCCTCAAGTTGGAGCGGATGGACTGAAGATGCCCAACTTGTGCAGAAGGAGATCAAACTGCGATTTGCCCAATGATTTGGTAAAGATATCGGCCAATTGGGCATGTGTAGGAACATAGGAGGGAGCAATGAGACCATCTGAGATAGCGTCCCGAACGAAGTGACAGTCAACTTCAATATGCTTCGTTCGTTCGTGGAAAACCGGGTTCTTTGCAATGTGCAAAGCTGGCTGACTATCACAGAATAGCTTAATAGCCTTGGGATGATGAACACCTAAGCTCAAAAGAAGATCGTTCAACCACTTTAATTCACAAGTGATAGCGGTCATGGAGCGATACTCTGCTTCTACATAACTTTTTGAGACTGTGTTCTGCTTTTTAGTTTTCCATGAAATAGGAGAATGACCTAGAAATACCAGCCATCCTATCAAAGATCTGCGTGACAAGGGACACACAGCCCAGTTTGAATCACACCAACCTTGCAGAGTTAATTCACTGTCAGATCGTAACAAAATACCTTGACTTGAAGTACCTTTCAAATATCTAACAACTCATAGAGCTGCTTTCCAATTCTCTATTCTTGGTTCTTGCATAAACTGAGACAAAATATGAACCGAACAGGCCAAATCTGGTCATGTGACAACTAAATATATCAGCCTATCAACAAGTCTTCAATATACTTCGGGATCAGAAAGAACATCACCACTAGCTAAACCAAGCTTGTGGTTTTGCTCAATAGGGAAACCGATCGACTTGGCTCCTAACAGACCGGCTTCAGAAATGATATCAAGAGTATACTTCCTTTGACAAAGGAACAAACCAGATGAAATACGAGCCACCTCGATGCCCAAAAAATATTTCAGAGAACCAAGATCCTTCATGTGAAAACAATCACTAAGATATGCTTTGAATGCCCTTAAAGCAGCGGAATTATTCCCAAAAATAATGAGATCATCAACATAAACTAGCACATTTATTTGAACGGAACCACTAGTAAATGTAAATAAAGAGTAATCAAAGTAGGATTGTAAGAAACCGTAATCCTTCAAGGTGGATACCAATTTAGCAAACCAACATCGGGGTGCTTGTTTAAGACCGTAAAGAGATTTACGAAGCCTACATACCTTATTAGGATAAGAAGACTCAAATCCAGGGGGAATTCATGTACACTTCCTCATCAAGATCTCCATGTAAAAATGCATTGTGTACATCCATCTGATGCAACTCCCAATTTTTAGAAGCTGTTATTGCAAGAAAGGCTCGAATTGTGACCATTTTAGCCACAGGCGCAAAACTTTCTGTATAATCAATCCCCTCCTCCTGATGATTGCCAAACACAACCAATCTAGATTTCAATTGTTCAATTACCATCAGAATTATATTTAATCTGATATACCCAAGGTTGTTATGATCGGGATCCTACCTTGGATTGATGGGGGGGATCGAATCGATAGAAACGGATCTTAGGATCGTAAGATCCTACTTAATAATGAATAATATTATATATTATGCTAAAAATTGACTTAAAAACATTTCTTCTAAGGGGTTTCAATGCTAAAAGACATTGGTTTGCTTAAGAAAGGTCAATTTTTATTTATCTTTGTATGTATCATAGTTAGAAGATTAATAACACAAGTTTAAATTGATAAATCATGTGCAAATCTGTCAAGAATAAGACCTTAAACTATGACAATTGCAAGTTATCAATTGATAAAATCATATTAATGTATCGGATTCGCTAACTTATTAGCGATAATTATCGAATACATTAAATTTAGGTGCATATAACCTAATGAGTAATAAAAAAATGTCAAAATAAATTAAAGTCTCATATTATAGTGAAATGTTGGATCGGATCGTAGGATCGTAATAAAATCGTAGGATCGTGTTGAAATCCTACCACTCATAATTAATATCAGAGTAGGATCGTAAGATCCTACAAACTTTAAGATCCTACCAAAGATCCGGATCGATCACGCAATTTTGGATCATAGAATCGTAGGATCGTAAGATCCAGATCGAGATTTTAACAACTATGGATATACCCACTGGCTCCCAAGTGCACGCTTTCCGGGAGGAAGATCTTCTTTGGGCAAAGGAGAACTGACAATGTAGAGTACTTCTTTGGGCAAAGGGCTGACCAGCCTCGGCAAGGAATGCAAGTGAACTTTCAATTTCTGGAAGGCCGCCTCAGCATCCGGCCCCCATTCAAACCTTGCCTTTTTCTTAATTGCCTGGAAAAAGTATAGGCATTTGTCGCCTGATCGGCTTAGAAATCTTCCCAAGGCCGCCAGACAACCTGTTAACTTCTGAACCTCTCGGATGGTACGAGGCGACTACATGTCGATTACCGCCTGCACCTTCTCAGGGTTCGCCTCTATTCCTCTCTGATTGATAAGGAATCCGAGAAATTTCCCAGACTCAACTCCAAAGACACATTTCTTGGGATTGGGCATGACATGGTGCCGCCTGAGTGTGGCGAAAGTTTCTCGGAGGTCCGACAGATGATTTTTCTGAAGTTTAGACTTGACAATCATATCATCAATATATTCCTTGACATTTCTCCCAATCTGATCAAAGAACACAGTGTTTATCATTCGCTGGAAAGTGGTCGGGGCATTCTTAAGACCAAACGGCATGACCGTGTAACAGTATAACCCCTGATCAGTGACGAAGGTCGTCTTCTCCTGATCTTTCTCCCATAAAGGAATTTGATGGAAACCAGAGTAGGCGTCCATAAAGCTCATCAAAGCATGGCCGGCTGTTGAGTCGACCAGGTTATCAATTTTAGGCAGAGGGTAACTGTCTTTGGGGCACGCCTTGTTTAAGTCTGTGTAGTCTACACACATTCGCCAGGTGCCATTCGGCTTTTTAACAAGCACCACATTTGCAACCCAGTCTGGGAAGTAACATTGCCGAATGAACCCTGCATCAAGTAATTTTTTAACTTCGGCGGCTGCCGCCTGACTTCTTTCTTCGCCATGGTTCCGCTTCTTCTGCCGTGCCGGCTTCTTTTTCGGATCCACGGCCAGTTTATGTACCGCCATATCAGGACTAATGCCTGGCATTTCATGGACTTCGAATGCAAAGATGTCCTTGTATTCTTTCAATAGTTTGTGAAAGTCGTCACCCAGGTCCCTTAGAGCAGTCGTCCCAACCTTGATTGTTCTGTCAGGACGCGAGTCATCTAACATCAGGTCCGTATGCTCACCAGCTGGCTGAGGGCGGAATTCATCCGACCGCTCCTCTGCCAATGATTGCTACTTTCTGTCTTTTCTTGCGGCCCCTGTCTGGGATGCCTTTCTCTTCTTGCCGCCTGCTTCTTGAACAGGCGCACTCTCCTTGACATTGTCAAGGTCTATTTTTCCACCGCTCGACATAGTGGCCATAACAGTGGGCTTGACATCCGAGAGATAGCACTCTCGGGCCATCCTCTGATCTCCCCTTAGGGACCCGACTGTTCCATTATCCCTCTCAAACTTGAGCAACATAAGAGATGGGATTATAACAGCCTTGGAATTATTCAGGGTTGGTCGTCCCAGAATCATGTTGTAGGCCGAGAGTTCTTCTACTACCAGGAACCGGACTACCATGTGTCGTCCTTCCCCTTTTTCGCCCAGGCGGATGGGTAAATCCACTCGTCCCACTGGGTGGACGACTCCTCCTCCAAACCCTACTAAAGAGTGGGATGCCGGATGTATGCAATCAATCTGATATTTTAGTTTCGACAGACATTTTCTACTGATGAGATCTGAGGAGCTTCCGGTATCTATGAGGATTCGGCCAACTCTCTGGTTGGCCACTTTACATTCAATAACGATAGGGTCGTCATGCGGCCCTCTTACCCCTCCTAGATCTTCTTCAGTGATGACAATCTCAGGAAATGAATATTTGGAGGGGCGTTCTTGGTGAACGGAATTTACATCTAACCGTCTGATATTGTCTTTGTTGCCCCTAATAGTGGGGCCGCCTCCTGAGAAGCCGCCTGCAATGGTGTAGACGACTGCATCATCTGTATCGGAGCTGTCGGCCTGTTGATTCTTTTTGGTCGACTGCTTTTTCGAGGAAGTGTTCCCCGTAGATTTCTTGACATAAGTGTCAAGATCACCTTGCTCAGCCAGGCGGTCCAGATACCGCATGAGACTGATGCATTCATTGGTGTGATGACCAACATCTTCATGATAATCACATAATTTTTCTTGGTTCCGATTGTTTGCAGAACCCTTCATGGGGACCGGCTTCTCAATTGAGATCCGTCCCTTGATTTCCTTTAGGATAAATTGGCTATCCTTGTTAAACACATACTTTGGGGAGTATGGTTTGAATTCTTTTTTCTTCTTCTGGGACGGCTGTTTAGAGGAATCAGTTGCCTAGACCTCTTTTCTCTACTCGTCTTTGTTTGACGACTGCTTTTGTCGTCCTTCTCTTTTGTCGGACCTTTTCCCGTCTGACTGTTTTACCGTACTACAAAGATCAGTCGCCTGTATATAGGCTTCCGCTTCAATCAAGGCCTCTTGAAGAGTCGCCACCCTCTTTCGGACCAAATCAAATTTGAAGGTCGACCCGTCTTTGAGACCTCTGAAAAAGTCAGTATAGGCTACTTCATCCAGTAACCCTTGAATCTGTATTCTCATCAGGTTAAACCGCCTGATGTAAGAACGAAGCCCCTCCTTCTCGCCCTGCTGAATTGTTCCTAAATCAAGGGTCGTCTTCTTCGCAGGGATGTTCATGGAGAAGTTGGAGGTGAATAAGTAAGCAAGCGTCTTGAAGTTATTTACACAACCAGTCGGCAGGTTGCCGAACCATTGTTGTGCGATTCCTTTGAGAGTCGCTGGGAAACACTTGCACCAAGTGGGATCATCCAACCCTTGAAGGTACATCAGGTTGGTGAATGCCATCAGATGGTCTTCTGGGTTAGTAGTGTCGTCATAGGCGCCTACTAATACATTTTTCACTTTGGCTGGCTGAGCGGCTTTCGTAATTTCCTTGGAGAAGGCCGACGGCTGTTCACCAAGTCTAAGCAACCGTAGCTGCTTGTCCATAGGTTGGACATTTTTTGCTGCATGTCCACCAAACGGAGGTGGCTGTAAAAAATATTGTTGTTGCGGTACAAACGGTAAGTTTGGTACCGCCTGGTCGCTATGAAAGCCGGACTGACGGGAGGTGCCACCTGACTGACTCTCATGATACGACTGAGTATGCCTCATCGAGGTATTTCGCAGACTGTCTTGGAAGTTTGAAGTAGAGGCCGACTCTGACAATCGGTCACTCTTCTTCTGTTCTAGCAGTAGCCGAGCGTCTGTGTATGTTTTCCTCGACCCGTCCGCCTGAATATGACGAACAGGTTTACTATTTCCTGGAGTAGGAAAACGGTATTTTGTGAAATCAAGGGCAGGTGGCTCCCACTTCCTAGATTTAGGATGAGGGGTCGCCTCTCGCCCTTGAACTGGCTTCCTCTTCCGTGAAGTGGAGGGTTCTCCCTTGATCAACTCTTGAATTTCTCCCTTGAAGTCCCTCATGAAGGTCATGAGTTCGTTCCTTGTGATGGGAGCAGACCCATCAGTCGGCTGCTGCCGAACAGGCGGTGCGCCTGCTGGCTCGCTTCCAGTTTGAAGATGTTCCCGTTCCCTCCTTTCGGTGAAGCTGTGTGAGCTTCAACTTCAAATTCATTCTCATTATCGTGGTCCGACTGAACTAGAGGGTCGTCCAGGGGACGTCTCTCTTCAGGAGCCGATACAAACGTGGATGCCATCTCAGAAGTACTCTCCCCACAGACGGCGCCAAAATGTTTCGGGGTTTTCTGATGTCCTGCGGGAGAGTTACAATTCCGAGACTGGAACCGGACGCCTGTACCTGCAAAACAAACGGATGCTCCGGATGATTGGAGATCCGCCTCCGACGGTCAAGTTAGTACTTGATTAAGGAGTAATTAATGCGGAAATTAAAGTGACTGGGTCTCTCTAGGTGAGAGAGTTTAATGTGTGTAATGTGCGTAATCTCCCTTAATGAGGATTAAGGGAGGTATTTATAACCTTGGGAAACGTGCCAATCTAGGTTTAGGTTAACCTTGGGCTGATTGGGCTTCCCTCGGAAGTTGGGCCTGGGTGGCCGACTTCTCCATTAGGCATGGAGTATGCCACGTGTCATGACATAATAGGTCCAAGGCGGACGAATAAGCGTGTGCCACGTGGCAAGCCCTGAGAGGTCCAACTGGGGAACACTTGGCAGGACCTGATTGGCCCACGTGGCGCATTCCGATTGGTGGGAGCAAAATCCCCTAATCATCTTCCATAGTCCAAGTGTCATTATCTTCTAAAGCCTTGATTTCCTTTTTCATGGACTCTCTCCATCCTGCATCTTTCATGGCCTCCTTAAAAGACCGAGATTCCTTACCAAAAGTTATAGCTGTAAGAAACTTTCGGTAATTCATATAAAATTGTTACAATTTATATAGTGTGCTATAGGGTAAGGAGTACCTAAGGAATGTTGTGGAGACGATGTGTTAGTAGATGGAGATGGATCGTTTGTGAGAATGGAATGCGTTACATAATAAAACTAACGAAACTTTTTCTCGCATGCCCCGGCCTAGAAGCTAATCCGTGGGCTGCACATCACCTGTATCGACTATGGATTGTTGCATTGCAGCAGAGTCCGCACCCCCCTTGCAGTCAGAGAGCAGTTGTCGTAGGCTGCTTACTGTCTGCTCTGCCCGGCCGTGAGCCCGTGAGTACACCCATTGGGAGCTGGGTTTGCTGCGATCTGATCAGAGGGGAGCTGCTGCGAGGCCTGCTCATGCCCATTGGGCGCTAGAATAGAAGCAGGCTTGACTATATCACCTACTCCCACACTCCCTTCAACAACTCCTCATCCTCAATGACTTCATTACACATAATTTCTGCTTTGTGTGGGTTATTATACTCAACATTATAGTCATCAAAATCAAGGTCGACCTCTACATTCATTGGCACAATATTCGCAGGAATTATATTCGAAGAGTTCGGATCAAGAAATGGAAACATATCCTCAAAAAACTTCACATCACGAGAGACAAAAAATTCTCTTAAATCAAGATCAGATAAATTCCACCCCTTCTTGCCAAAAGGATATCCCAAGAAAATACATTTACGACTTCTACTTGCAAATTTATCTCCTTTTGATTTTTTGTTATGAGCAAAACAAAGACATCCAAGAGTACGAATGGCATTATAAGAAGGAGGTGTACCGAAAAAAAATTCATAGGGAGCTTTATTTTGCAACAAAGGAGAGGGGGTTCGATTATTAAATGAACAGCGACAAGTACACTTTCCCCCCAAAATAAATCGGCAAATTTGCCTGAAATCTCAATGCTCTCCCCACATTTAAAATGTGTTTGTGTTTCCTCTCGACTCGACCATTTTTTTGTGGAGTCCCAACACAAGAGGTTTGAAACAATATGCCAGTTGTAGAAAAATATTCACGCAAACAATTGAACTCAGTGTCATTGTCACTTTGAACTACTTTAATTGTTTGAGAAACTGGCTATCAACCATTGCAACAAAGGACATAAACATACGAAACACCTCGGTTTTATCAACAATCAAATATACCCAAACAGCTCGAGAAAAATCATCCACAGTTGTCAAAAAATAACGAGCACCACATGAGGAAACATGTCTATAAGAGCCTCACAAATCACGATGTATTTTTTCAAAAATTCTTGATGCCCTATTCTCACTTAAAGAAAACTTGTCTCTAGGGTGTTTAGCACGAAAACAAATTTCACAAGCTTTATTTAAATGACCCTTACAATTACTAACCGGAGGAAGTAATTTCACAACTCTTTCCAACGGATGACCCATTCTCTTGTGCCACAACTCCATAGTAGAAGAATCTGCAGCCACTGAAACATGTTGCACCGAATCTGTTCCATTGAAGTAAAACAATCCATCTCGTCTAACACTCGTTCCAATCAGCTCCCTCGATTGGTCTTGTATAACACACATAGAGGAATTAAATTGGAAAGTGCAATGCATATCATCAATTAATTGTGATACCGAAATTAAATTACAACTCAACTCCGGGACATAAAGAGCATTTTTCAGAATTATTTTGGGCGACAATTGAACTGAACCCTCCTTATTAGCCATCACCGTCATGCCATTCGGAAGTCCAACCGGACAATATGATATGTTGTGAGTGGCAAACAACCACATATCATTGCAAGTAACATGTCTAGAAGCTCCAGTGTCTACAATCCACATTTTCTTATCAAACGTGCTATTCAATCGATCATCGGGAATTTGTGCCTTGCCAATTTAACTAGCAAGAGCCTCCCATTGTGTGGCCGAAAATACTTGAGAAGAAGTTGTAGCAGTGCTACCTACAGCTCCAGAAATACGTGGAGGCGGTTGTACACCATCCATGGTTTTGTTTTGGTTTAATAGACCTAAGCGACTGATACCATGTAGAATTGGAAAAGGGCTCAAAGCTTGAGCTTCTTCTCATTCATTCAAATCATATATATGGTACAAAAGCTTCCCAAAATGCAAGAGATAAGATCACAAGATATCCAAGGTATAATCTTGTGTCAATCAAAGCCTATAAACAAGGAAACTATAATATATGATAATTATGAATAATATTCTCCTAATATTTTCCTAACAGATGTGCTGTTAGAGATATGATATATCGGAAAATATATGTGTGATATATTTTCCATATTGATCTTATTAGTAGAATAATATATTTAGATTTATTTATGTTAAGATAATATTAAGTGAATATATCTTTAGGATATATGGTTATAGTAGTATATCTTTTAGGAAGATTGTTTCATATCTTATATGCGTAGGTTTTGTATAAATACTGTACATATTGATGAATAATAAATCAAGCCATTCAATTATCTTTTTCAACCTAAATTGTCATGGTATCAAGAGCAGGTTAGATCTTGGGAGTGTTTTAAAAAAAAAAATTCCCCCTACCAGTGGGTTTGAAAATTAAACCCACCGGTGGGATTCATGAACAAAATATTTTTTTAAAAAATTATATTGTGCTTTTGGCTTTGATTTTTTTTTTTAATGTACGATTGTGTTGTCCAAGTTGGAAATTTTTTTGCATTACCTTTGGGTTTGTGCTACCTGTAGTTGTGAAGGAAGGAGATTTTTATGAGTGTTTGATGAGGTGAATTAGGGTCTAAGCTTTGACCCGTGATTTTGAATTATTAAAAAAAATGATTTCCGGCTCTCTTGTGTTATGAGACAAGATATATTGGTTCTCCTTGTGCCGTGAGACAAGGTTCATGTGTTGGTTCTCCTTGTGCCATGAGACAAGATTTGTGATATGATTTGAGCATGATTTTGCTCTTAAGATATGAGTTTGGTTTTGCTCTTAAACAAAACCAATAAGATATTTGAGTGTGGTTTGCTCTGAAAAACCAATATTTGATTGGAGCTTGATTTTGCTCAGGGAAAAACCAAAATACAACGAGTTCGGGAAGAAGAGACGTTCTCGTTGTAATGTTATTTTTGTAGGTTCAAAAAGAATGACGTTCCTGCTTGATTGATGATTGATGGTTAATGGGTTCGAAAAGCTGAACGTTCTCATCATTGAAAAAAATGAAGGCCACATGCATCTCGGCTTCAACAAAGTGGTATTTCCAATCGCAACGTTCGTGTTACTGCCGTTATGATTGCAAGAGGGTGTTAGAGATATGATATATCGGAAAATATATGTGTGATATATTTTCCGTATTCATCTCATTAGTAGAATAATATATTTAGGTTTATTTATGTTAAGATAATATTTAGTGAATATATCTTTAGGATATATGGTTATAGTAGTATATCTTTTAGGAAGATTGTTTCCTATCTTATATGCATAGGTTTTGTATAAATACTCTACCTATTGATGAATAATAAATCAAGCCATTCAATCATCTTTTTCACCCTAAATTTGTCATGTGCACATGCTTATTAAATCTAATATATATATAAAGGGGAGTTTTTTCCCAAGATTTTAAAGATCCTCCTAGGATTTTAATTTTTTAAAAATTATTAGTGCACCATGGAAGATTAGTATTTTTAGAGCGTTACGAGTAGGATTATGCCACGTAGAATTATTTTTGTAAATTTCCACGTAGATTAAAATTATAGGTTTTAATTTATTATAAAAATAAAATAATATCTTTAAGAGAAAAGAAACAATTTATTTTATTTCATATATAAAAAGAATACTATTAAACTTAAAAAATAAAATTCACATTTAATTGATATTAAAAAAAAGGATTTGATAAATAAATAATGAAAATATGACAAGTGATTATAATAAAATATTTTATAAACAATACTAATAAAAAAAAATTAAATCACATTTAATTAAAAAATAAAAATTAGTTTTCTTTTAAAAAAAAATACATCAGTTTTGGATTAGATATAAAAAATAAGAAAAAAAATCATTTAAATTAAAAATATATCCTTTTTCTTTTTCTAGCAAAAATAAAAAATAAAAAAAGATGTTCATCATTTATCATTTATTCATCTAAAAGATTAAGTTATACGTAAACAAAATTTATCATATCTAACAATAAACTTTATCACCACTTTAAATCCAATATTTTTTAAATCCTATATAACCTCATCTATTGTCCCACGCGATGAACGATGATCATAATTAATAAGCCAGTTCAGTCATAAGTGTTAATTTTGCAAGGATGTTAATTTTGCAAGAGGGCGGGTTTAATTATGCAACTTATCAACTGGCACGATCAACGATTGATTTACAAAAAAATAATGGAAGCCTGGAAGATTATATTTTCACCGTGTTCACAATTTGAAAAAAAATTGGTTAAACAAATACATATAGTTTCACATATTTGATTTTCTTTCTATTTCTCTTCAAGAATTGGTTTGTATTGTTGTTTAAACAAACAATTTACAAAATATACTGTGTTTATATATGCGTTAACCTTAATTGTATAAGATTAAAAAAAATAGTAATATTATGTATTAATATTTTGTTATTACAATTGAATATTATTAAATGTTTAATTTAACTATTAATAGAAACACGTGTATCGCACGGGCTTAAATCTAGTTATTATTATAGGCAAGACTACAAATAAATCATAATTAAAGCTACATAATTTGGATTAATAGCATAAGAAAATAACCACTGTAAAGAGTAAAAAGGTACTGTAAAAAATTACAAGAAGTCTAAAGTATCATATATTCCTAATTTTCAACGTCCAACGGGTCTTCAAGAAGATCATGAGCTGCCAATCTTGGACGAACTGAAAAAGGTTAATGAAACTTACAAATAAGGCCCTAGTTTTTTGCAAAAAACAATTTTGTCCTTTTTGTTTGTCCTTTTTGTTTTGCATGCATGCACATAGTTTTGGTCAATTATATGTGTATATTTCGTATTGAATTATTGATACTTTTGTAATTTTGTTGGCATGATGTTTCGAATTTAAATTCCAAAACCATTTCTTACAACTTTGCTATGAATAATCGAGTTAACGTAGTGTGAACTTGGTAAGGAATTTGGGTGGCATATACTTTTCACAAAGATTGATTTAATACGACTAGATCTTTTGTAAATTAATAAAGGTTAAATTAATAATCATATTTTGACTTCAATTTGCATTTCATCTTTTGAGAAAAGCCATCTTTTTCTCAATGGACTTTACCTAGACTAGAATTGACCAATTATTAAATCTTGGATGGAAATTTCTTTTACCTATTTCTTTAGGGAAAGGCTATGCTAAGGCGTGTGGTCCACGCATTAGGCCGAGAAGAAAGACGGGCTCCCATTTGCTATCTCCTTGCCGAAATCAAGATTGGGACCTGAATTAAGTAGTAAAACGAAGCTTTGGGGGGTTGGTTTCATACAGTATACAGTATACAAGAACTTTTTTTTTTTTTTTTTTTTTTTTTTTTTTTTTTTTTTGAGGGACGGTATACAAGTACTTTGTAGAGTGTATGTTGAATAAATTATACTTCTTCTGTTTTTTTTTTAAATGCATCAGTTTGACTTTTGCACTATTCACATACTATGGTTGACTTAAATTTTTTACTATTATAAAATAAATAAATGTTGTTATATAATACTTCCTTCGTTTTTTTTAGTTGACACCGTTTAACTATTACACAATTCAAAAACTATATTTTGACTAGCTTTTATGATTTATAGCTACAATGAAACATAGTCAAGTGGATTTTTGTTTGAATCGTCTCAAAATATATTTTATTAATATCCACTTTTTATAATTTTACAATGTCGAGAATTAGAGGTAATAATCATTAAAATAGTGCGTTGACAAGCGTAATAAAAGAAAGATGTCAATTAAATAAAAACGGAGGTAGTATATCATTAGAATTGTCACAATGTCTACTTTAATAATATAATTTTATTACAATTTTTACTAACACAATTAAAGATATTAATTATCAAAGTTATATCTTGGTAAATATAACAGTCAAACGGATACATTTAAAAAAAATAGAGGGAGTAATTTGCAATATGAGTAATGTTTCTATCATTCTATGAGGGACAATATAAGAAATGAAGACTGATATGTGTTATATACTTATATGTATAAAAAGAATTTGTGAAGGGAAATAATATACATGTATATGAGCTGTCTTATATTATTGTCGAATAAGAACTCCGTTACAAATAACTATTAAAGTTAAAGGTATATATTTTAGTGTCTACATCCTCGATCTACAATCAAACTAACTCTTCTTCAACATGTGCTTAATTAGTTAAGTAAACTCCAATACGTAATATTATAGGCAAATTGACAATAACTACGGAGTAGTCATTAAACACCACTCATTAAATTGATAGCCTTAATAAAAACCTCTAAAAAATTGGATAAGAAAGTATCTGGATAATTTAGGTGGGTTAAAAAGTGGGCCCAAAAATGGTGTCAGTGGGCAGTCTGTAGAACAACTCAATTAGGATGGAATTTGACAAAAAGAGATTTGGGCCCACCGTTAACTTTATGCGGTTTGTCCGCCGTGACAGATACAGTTACTTTTCCGATTTTACCCTCCGCCATGTCACATGAACATTCAAGAAGCCCCACCAATCTCAACGGTCTGAACCCCGCAGTGCCATCTCAGTTCTGCCCACCCAATCATAGCAAAATTGCTTTGATTACTCCCGTGCTAATACACCCCCGGTTAAACAAATGTTATAAATAAACCCACTTGTAGTTAAAACTACGTGTACACCCCAACGTCTCAAGTATTATGGGACGGAAGGAGGATTAATAACATCAAGAAATTAAATATGGAGTACTCCTTTCGTTTTTGTTTTATTATTAATCGGCATAATTGTCAATGTATAATTTTGACTACTGGTATTTTTAATTATTGATAGTCTAAATTATATAAAAAGTTAGATATTTGAAAAGTGTGCATTTAGTGTTAGACGATGCTAACAAATACCTGCATGACTATATTTATAAAGCAAAAACACTAGTTAAAGCGGTGCATGTAAATAGTGCTGAAATCAAAATGAGACACTTAAATAAAAACGGAGAGATTAATTTATATTTGTAAATATTTGTAAGAAAAAGTTCTACGTATTTCATTTTTTTTTTTAAGATGAGTGATTGTGTTATGTGTTTATAGAGTAACGAATTTTTTACTTCCTTTGTTTTTAATACTTGTAATACTTTTCTAAAATAAAATTGTCACAATACTTTCAAATTGCAATACATCATAATTGGAAATTTTTATTGGGTGAAAATTGTACTATTACCCATATCGCAATATTTAAAGCTTGTGGCTTATTTAATTATACTCTTAGCAATCTTTCAACCCCATTTTAAGTGTATTAAACCATGTAAAACTCACTTTTCTTAAATACCGTGAAAAATAATGTGTTGTAACTACTTATAAGTTTTTAAAAAATGGAGGAGTGTTATGAAATATTTGTGGATATCCATTATCCTCCCTGTATCATTCCGGAATATTTTAGATTTAGGGTTTATTGTTATCTAAGCAAACCCTAGTTATATTGTATGTATATATATCCACATTCTATGGAATAATAAAACTGATCTATTCTCTCTTAATCTCTCATATTTTTTTTCCTTATTTTATAACACGTTATCAGCACCATTGCTCTTGGATCTGAAACAATATTATTGATTCATATGATCAAGAGCATTACTGCTTCTCAAAACTACCCAAACTCCAAAACAACTCTCCTCTCCTTCGACACCCTAACTCACTTTCACTCATAGACTAACAGTCCCGCAGTCCGTGACGGCGTGACGCGTAATCAGGTCGTGGCCTCCGTGCTCCGTTCTCTGTGCTCAACCGATTAGTTTCTGGGTTTATCTAAGGTCAGAGTTCGACAGTATTAAGTTTTGATTTTAAGCAATTTCTAGCATTACTAGTTCTCTGTGCTGTTTAATTTGTTTGTTTTAAATTTATGATGTTGCCCTTTTGATTTTAACACCCACTTAATGTTGCTAGTTGCTCTTTAATTGTTGTTGTTTCATGTGTGAAATCGTTATTTTAATTGTTCAACTAGAGTAAAGTGTTGTTCTTGGCATACTGTGTTAGTTTTAGTCCGGAAATTCGAGCTAAGAAACGAGTGGTTGATTGATTATAGTTTATCTGAGGTGGAATATTTGTAAAGAATTGATAACGAAGTTTTAATCATTAATTTTTTTTTTTGTTATAATATGGTACTCATCCAAGAATTTATTATATCCAAGAAGTTTTAATCATTAATGCTCTGTATTTTGCTTCGTCTTCTGCTTTCGTCTTTCTTCGCTTATCCTATGTCGCTGATTTTGCGTTAATCGTCTTGCATAATTTTTGATTGGGATCGGGATCCTGTTTAATCCATTCAATAGGTTTGATGATTTTGGGGTTTTTGATCGTTTTCTTTGTTGATTGTTACTACTTCTTTTGGATTGATCAGTCTAATATTTGCGGGATATTAGTAATGAGAAAATATTGTATGTTTTATTGGGAGTTTTTATACATTATAGAGAATAATACGGTTAACAAAAATTTTTTTTTATAGAATTTTTTGAGAAGTGGATGTATCTTTACAGTGTATTAATTAATAAGCAAGCTTGTCATTGAAATACTTTGAATCAATCATTGCGTGCAAAGACCTTATTGATACATTACTTTTTATAATCCGATTACATACGTATTTCCACAACTTACTTGTCCCAAAATAACGTTTTTGTTTTTTTTTTAAGGTTTGTGTTTATTATGGTAAATTAAGGTTCATGTTTTGTTATGATAATTGATTAGTAGACTTAATTATGGTCTCATGAACAATAACCTTCTCAAAGTTCAATACGCAAATCTTGTTATAATTACTTACTTGAAATTAGTTATCTTAATTGAAACTTGGAGTATATATATTTATTATACCATCTTAGTTCCTAATTTATAATATTGTTTTATATATCAGTGAATCATGTCAAACCTTGCAAAACTCGAATTTGTTGCTCTTGATATTACTGGAAACAACTATCTGTCTTGGGTGTTAGATGCTGAAATACACTTAGATGCAAAGGGACTTGGTGATACTATTAAAGAAAACAATACTGCAACAAGCCAAGATAAGGCTAAAGATATGATATTCCTTCGCCATCACCTTCATGAAGGCCTTAAAACTGAATACTTGACTATGAAAGACCCACAAGTCCTTTGGAGTAATCTAAAGGACAGGTATGACCACCAGAAAACTGTGATATTACCAAAGGCTCGTTATGACTGGTTACATTTAAGATTACAAGACTTTAAGTCTGTGAGTGAATACAACTCAACCATGTTTAGAATTACATCACAATTGAAATTATGTGGAGAGAAAATCACGGATGCAGAAATGTTAGAAAAAACATACTCTACTTTTCAAGCAAACAATGTTGTCCTGCAGACACAATACCGTGAAAAGGGTTTTACAAAATATTCTGAATTGATATCTTGTCCCCTTGTGACCGAGCAAAATAATGAACTATTAATGAAAAATCATGAATCACGCCCAACTGGCTCTACTCCATTCCCTGAAGCGAATGCGACATCCCATAGTGGGAAAGAGAAAAAGGCTAGAGATCACGCCAGCAGTCGAGGTCGTGGACGAGGTCGTGGTCGCGGCCGCGGATGTGGACATGATCGTGGTCGAGGTGGTCATTTTAGAAACTCATACTCTCACCAGAAGTGGGACAATAAAGATGGAAATAAGAATGAGAAGGATAAATATGAAAACATATGCTACCGTTGTGGAGGAAAAGGCCATTGGTCTCGTGTGTGTCGCACACCAAAACATCTAGTAGACCTTTATCAACAATCAATCAAACAGAAAGGAAAGAAAGTAGAAACAAATTTGGTGTATGAGGATGGTGAAGGTGATTTTGATTACGGTGATAAAACTCACCTGGAAGCAGCTGATTTCTTTCCTAATTCTGAAGAAAATAATTGAATAAATTATGATACATTGGCGAATAAACACTATTAATTAGCTTGCATTTATTTTAGAATTTTATCGTAGTACTGTGATTTTATGCTTTATGGGACATTTGTTTTTGGATATTTTTATGTTTTCGGATATTTCATTATTATTATTATCAGTCATTTATTAATTTAAGTTATTTGGTTTAGTGAATCTTATTTTAGTTCCTTTAATTCTATTAGAATATTAATTTGAGAATTTTTAGTATAAAGGTTCATATAATTGGGCAAGAGGAACGAATATGAGTCTTATAAGAATTATTTTACTTTGCTATACATACATTGATAAAAGAATTTGTGACTTAAAAGGTGCAAGAGATTTAAAGGTAATTGGATTAATTTAATGCCCCCACATGCAAGGATTAGGGGGAGATAGTATTTATATCATTATTTTATGTAATCCTTGCACATAAATAATAAAATATATTGATGGTCAGTTTGGTACATACATTAACTTAAATATTAATGTTTTAATTAATAAAAGTGGTCACATGTTAATTAATATATTTCAAAATGATACCATCCTGAAGATGGATATGAATAGATGTCATTAGCTATATACCTTTATAAGTTGCTAATGAACCTAAAGCACGCCTGAAGCGTGGTATCCGTAGCCGAGCCCAATAGATTCCAAAGATAAGAATATTCAAACAGGAAAAGAGCAATTATTGACAATAGTAAATTTGAGGAAGTAATACGTTTTGATAGACCTTTATAAGAGATTATATTTAGTAAAATGGATATGTACCATGATTATATAGAGTACTCTAGAAGAGTATAGAATTATCCAACAAACTTAGCATGTATCAAGATTATAGTCAAAGCTCTAGCAGAGTATAAAATTTTGGATCAAGTATTAGTTGATTGTCTTGCCAATTATATAAAGAAACACATTTTGGTGTTCTAATATCACATCATATTATGTTCATAAAGTGATCACCTGGAAAACTAACCGTAATATAAATTTAGATAAATGATTGGATGTGATAATTAAATTAGGCCATCCGGGTTCAATAAATACCCGTTATAGAAACCTGAAGTTTCATTTGATAATGTGCTGACACTCTCTCAATGTTAGATATATGAAGTGAATTGAATGGCAAGACATAACATTGAGATTGAACTATATTTGGATTCTGATTTTCAATGATTTGTGTTGAAGAAAATTTCAAGAGATAATATATTCGTTCTGAATAAATTTTCATACGAATAATAGGTGACTAGAAGTTCACCAGAATAACTTATATGTTATCACATGTTGGTGACCAGAAGCTCACCAAATACAAGTTGTATGAGAAAATTCTGAATATTTAATTAGTATCATACTATCAAGGTTTCTAGTGATCTAGAAGATCATCACCTAGTAGAATTACAATCAAGTTTATATTTGTATAATAATTCTTTTGATTGGGGATGATTAGGGGATTTTTCCCCACCAATCACCATCTGACAAGTGGACCAATCAGGTTCCGCCATGTGTCCGTCACATGGGCCAATAGGAGCGTGCCACGTGTCAAGCAATGATCCGTCCACCATGGACCAATTACGACACGACACGTGTCCTTCCCATGACACTTGGGATAACCGGTCACCTAGGCCCAACTTCCGAGGGAAGCCCAATCAGCCCAAGGTTAACCTAAACCTAGATTGGCACGTTTCCCGAGGTTATAAATACCTCCCTTAATCCTCATTAAGGGAGATTACATGAATAACACGCTAAAAACGCAGATTACTCACATTAAACACTCTCACCTAGAGAGACCCAATCACTTTAATTTCCGCATTAATTACTCCTTAATCAAGTACTAACTTGACCGTCGAAGGCGGATCTCCAATCATCCGGAGCATCCGTTTGTTTTGCAGGTACAGGCGTCCGGTTCCAGTCTCGGAATAATAACTCTCCCGCAGGACATCAGAAAACCCCGAAACATTTGGCGCCGTCTGTGGGGAGAGTACTTGTGAGATGGCATCCACGTCTGTACCGACTCCTGAAGAGAGACGTCCCCTGGACGACCCTCTAGTTCAGTCGGACCACGATACTGAGAATGAATTTGAAGTTGAAGCTCACACAGCTTCAGACGGGACCCTAAGGGCCCGACGTACCCGTCATACCGAAAGGAGGGAACGGGAACATCTTCAAACTGGAAGTGAGCCAGCAGGCGCACCGCCTGTTCGGCAGCAGCCGACTGATGGGTCTGCTCCCATCACAAGGAACGAACTCATGACCTTCATGAGGGACTTCAAGGGAGAAATTCAAGAGTTGATCAACAAGAAGTCGCCTGCTCTGGACAAGGAGCAGTCGGCTAAGAAACCCTCCACTTCACGGAAGAGGAAGCCAGTTCAAGGGCGAGAGGAGACCCCTCATCCTAAATCTAGGAAGTGGGAGCCACCTGCCCTTGATTTCACAAAATACCGTTTTCCTACTCCAGGAAATAGGAAACCTGTTCGTCATATTCAGGCGGACGGGTCGAGGAAAACATACACAGACGCTCGGCTACTGCTAGATCAGAAGAAGAGTGACCGATTGTCAGAGTCGGCCTCTACTTCAAACTTCCAAGACAGTCTGCGAAATACCTCGATGAGGCATACTCAGTCGTATCGTGAGAGTCAGTCAGGCGGCACCTCCCGTCAGTCCGGCTTTCATAGCGACCAGGCGGTACCAAACTTACCGTTTGTGCCACAACAATATTTTTTACAGCCACCTCCGTTTGGTGGACATGCAGCAAAAAATGTCCAACCTATGGACTGACAGCTACGGTTGCTTAGACTTGGTGAACAGCCGTCGGCCTTCTCCAAGGAAATTACTGAAGCCGCTCAGCCGGCCAAAGTGAAAAATGTATTAGTAGGCGCCTATGACGGCACTACTAACCCAGAAGACCATCTGATGGCATTCACCAACCTGATGTACCTTCAAGGGTTGGATGATCCCACTTGGTGCAAGTGTTTCCCAGCGACTCTCAAAGGAATCGCACAACAATGGTTCGGCAACCTGCCGACTGGTTGTGTAAATAACTTCAGGACGCTTGCTTACTTATTCACCTCCAACTTCGCCATGAACATCCCTGCGAATAAGACGACCCTTGATTTAGGAACAATTCAGCAGGGCGAGAAGGAAGGGCTTCGTTCTTACATCAGGCGGTTTAACCTGATGAGAATACAGATTCAAGGGTTACCGGATGAAGTAGCCTATACTGACTTTTTCAAAGGTCTCAAAGACGGGTCGACCTTCAAATTTGATTTGGTCCGAAAGAGGGTGGCGACTCTTCAAGAGGCCTTGATTTAAGCGGAAGCCTATATACAGGCGACTGATCTTTGTAGTACGGTAAAACAGTCAGACGGGAGAAGGTCCGACAAAAGAGAAGGACAACAGAAACAGTCGTCAAACAAAGACGAGAAGAGAAAAGAGGTCTGGGCGGCTGATTCCTCTAAACAGCCGGCCCAGAAAAGAAAAAAGAATTCAAACCATACTCCCCAAAGTATGCGTTTAACAAGGATAGCCAATTTATCCTAAAGGAAATCAAGGGACGGATCTCAATTGAGAAGCCGGTCCCCATGAAGAGTTATGCAAACAGTCGGAACCAAGAAAAATTCTGTGATTATCATGAAGATGTTGGTCATCACACCAATGAATGCATCAGTCTCATGCGGTATCTGGACCGCCTGGCTGAGCAAGGTGATCTTGACACTTATGTCAAGAAATCTACGGGGAACACTTCCTCAAAAAAGCAGTCGGCCAAAAAGAATCAAAAGGCCGTCAACTCCGATACAGATGATGCAGTCGTCTACACCATTGCAGGCGGCTTCTCAGGAGGTGGCCCCACTTTTAGGGGCAACAAAGACAATATCAGACGCTTAGATGTAAATTCCGTTCACCAAGAACGGCCCTCCAAATATTCATTTCCTGAGATTGTCATCACTAAAGAAGATCTAGGAGGGGTAAGAGGGCCGCATGACGACCCTATTGTTATTGAATGTAAAGTGGCCAACCAGAGAGTTGGTCGAATCCTCATAGATACTGGAAGCTCCTCAGATCTCATCAGTAGCAAATGTCTGTCGAAACTAAAATATCAGACTGATTGCATACATCCGGCATCCCACCCTTTAGTAGGGTTTGGAGGAGGAGTCTTCCACCCAGTGGGACGAGTGGATTTACCCATCCGCCTGGGCGAAAAAGGGGAAGGACGACACATGGTAGTCCGGTTCCTGGTAGTAGAAGAACTCTCGGCCTACAACATGATTCTGGGACGACCAACCCTGAATAATTCCAAGGCTGTTATAATCCCATCTCTTATGTTGCTCAAGTTTGAGAGGGATAATGGAACAGTCGGGTCCCTAAGGGGAGATCAGAGGATGGCCCGAGAGTGCTATCTCTCGGATGTCAAGCCCACTGTTATGGCCACTGGGTCAAGTGGTGGAAAAACAAACCTTGACAATGTCAAGGAGAGTACGCCTGTTCAAGAAGCAGGCGGTAAGAAGAGAAAGGCATCCCAGACTACTTCACTAAATGGGTAGAGGCGGAGGCTGTAAAGGGAATCAAGACGAAGGATGTAATTTCATTCATTTGGAAAAATGTCATCACTCGGTTTGGGGCTCCCATGTCTATGGTTTTTGATAATGGTCCCCAATTTGAGACGCCTGTTCTCAAAAGCTGTTTGGGTGACCAAGGAATTGCACACTACTTTGCATCTGTCGGCCGTCCACAAGCAAACGACCAGGTAGAAGCCTTTAATAAAATTATCTCAGACGGTCTCAAGAAAAAGATTGAACGAGCAGGCGGCCTATGGGCGGATGAATTACCACATGTTCTCTGGGCCATTAGGACGACTGTAAAAGGGTCGACTGGAGAAACTCCATTCCTCCTAACCTATGGTGCGGAAGCTGTTCTTCCAATTGAACACTACGAGCCGACTCTTCGAGTAATGCTATATGACGAAGAGGCAAACTGGGAAGCCATGCGCCTGGCATTAGACTCACTTCCTGAAAGGAGGGGCAATGCTGTCTTGCGCCATGAAATTTACCGCCTGAGAATGACTAGATCATACAACAAAAAAGTACACAGGCGTCCACTCAAAGTGAGGGACTTTGTACTTAGAAAAATGGAAGCAGTTGGTAGGGCTAATGAGTCTGGCAAACTAACTCCCAACTGGGAAGGACCCTACCGAATCTGTGAAGAGGTCAGGGACGGTACCTACAGTCTGGGAACACCAGACGGACAACCGTTGCCTCGAACTTGGAATGTAGATAATCTTAAGAAATATTTCTTTTGAATGATGTAAATAGTCAAGGACTACTTAATAAAAGTTTTCATACTTAATATTCAATTTTGTACTAAGAGGGGCATGCCTGCTGACAAACAGTCGGCTACTCTCCATGTTTAATTTTTATTCTTACTTAAGAAGGGCAGACCGCCTATACATTTACAGTCGGCTACTCTCCATTGAGTATTTTACTCTATCTTCATAGGGGCATGCCGCCTGTACCTTTACAGTCGGCTACTCTCCATTGAGTATTTTACTCTATCTTCAGAGGGGCATGCCGCCTGTACCTTTACAGTCGGCTACTCTCCATTGAGTATTTTACTCTATCTTCAGAGGGGCATGCCGTCTGTACCTTTACAGTCGGCTACTCTCCATTGAGTATTTTACTCTATCTTTAGAGGGGCATGCCGCATGTACCTTTACAGTCGGCTACTCACCATTGAATATTTTACTCTATCACCATAGGGGCACGCCGTCTGGACATATAGTCGGCTACTCTCCATAGAAGAGGGCCGACTGGTTCCAAACACACAGCCACCCCCCCTTATACTTAACTTAAAATGATCAGGGCCTGGCCGACCCTGTGCCTAAACAGGCGACTACCCTCCTTTTACTTAGCACCTACGTTCACCAAGAACTAACCAAGGCCACAGGCCGAATGATCAGACCAGGCGCCAAGCCAACTAATCCAATCTTCAAAACTAATACGACCTGTCCCAACATCATAGCAGGCGTCCGGCGGCATCCCTCCGGATGAAATTCGTCGCAGAGAGTAGCTCCCTTTTGGGTGGAACATTGCTCTATAAACTAATTACACGGCACCTATACGACTGCCCCCAAGGGCAACCACGTAGCCGTTTTTGAGACAAGGATAACTCTATCACTAACCAAACCAGTGGTAGCAGTTGACATCTGAGTCAGATGACCGTCTGTATTACTTGGGATAAATGCAGGGGGTACCTCTTGAGTTAATAGCCAACAAACATTGGCAAATCAAAAGGATCAGCCGGCCTCCGCCGCCTGGTACCTTTACTACTCAAGCAGGAGTGACAGCGACTGAGTAACACCAAAGTTAACTCATAGTCACTCTCTCAAACTTAGTATGGAGCCTAAAAGGTATGAGTCGTCCGCCTGTTTTTAGCAAACAGGGGCTCTCAACCACTACTCCTGCTAGGTTAACAACCTATGAGTTAAAAGCCAACAAACATTGGCAAATGAAGGGGAACAACCGGTACCAACCGCTTGATACCTCTACTACTCAGTTACTTGGCGACTAGGTAACAACCATGTTTACTTGGTCAAACCACTTTCCTACTTGGTTAATTTTACAAATGACAGGACCGCCTGCCTAAAGGGGATCCAGTCTTTAAAGTGGTTCGAATACCGATTGGATAAATGGCCGACTGATCGTCTAGCCTGGAAACAGACAACCAGTCGTCCAGGGGCATAGGCGGCGTGACTAACTATCCGTACCTATCTGCAACTATCGGCCATGTAAAGCAATCGGTATAGTGTACAATTGGATATCAGAATATTCAATACTTAAACAAATTTAAAGCAAAACAAAAAATTCATTAAAAAGAAGCCGGTCATCAAAGACCGGCAAAATATTCAGAGCCCCGGCCCCCTGGCCGGGTAAATACAAACAAACGGCACGCAGGCCGTGGAAAGAAGACATAAAGCTTAAGAAGGGGGCAGGTCTTCAATATTAGCAGCTGCCGCCTGGTCAGCACTCTTCTTGCTGGACTCGGCTTCAGCTGCATCCTTCTTTGATGCATTACCCCCAAGCGGCACAAGCGCCACTACCGGCTGCTCCTCCTCCTCCAACGCTTCCTCCAACGCCTCTTCCTCAGCAGCCGCCAGGATCTCTTGATTATATGTATCAGAACACTGGCGGTACGTTTTTTCCCATGAGGCAAAGTCGGCATTGGGGAAGAGGCGGCCCCAAGTCATGCGCTGGATTTGAGCAGAGTCTTCCATCATCTCCCGGACCAGCTCTTTCTTTTCTTGCTCGGCCTTTTCCGAGAGCTCCTGAGTAAGACTCTTCTCCTGGGTCACCAGGCGTACCTTTACGCTCGCCAAGGATTTCTCCAAGGTTTCGTATGAGGACATCTTTTGGCGAAGAGGTCTCAGCTCGGCCTTGAGGTTGTTGATGGTCGCCTCCAGCTCGCTATTCCTCTTCTGGGCCGCCTTTAACTGAGCCCGGATAGCGGCGGTAGCCTGCGCCTGATAATAAAGAATATCAATGGTCAGAAATTCATTTTGGGCAATTTGAAACATTGCCTTATCACAGTCAGAGGCGGCCATAGCTTTTGCAGCCTTTACCTCTTTGTTCTTCCGGTCAAGCGGCTTGCGAAGGCCGTTCACTCGGAGCAGGGCCTAAGTACAAAGGGGAACAGGCGTCAGTTTCCAAACAAAAAGAAAACAGGCGTCCTGGAATTCAAATACTCAAAAATATGCTAAGTATACCTCAGCAAGGACCCCTGCAATCCCGTCTAGGTCAAGGGTGCCGACACCCCTGACCGCCTCCCTTTCAGCTGGAGGAACGGCCTTGATCATAGACTTGGCCACCTCGACCAAGTCAGGCTCCTGAGGGCCGGCTGCATCAAGCATAAACAAACGGATTAGACCTAGTAAAGAAGGGAGCAAGTCTAAAATTTACAAGGACAATTTCATACTTCTAGGTGGCCCAGCTGGAGTTTTACAAGAAGTGGTCGGCTGTTTCTCAGCCGCCGCATGTTTCCTGGCAGAACCAGGAGAGCTCGCAACAGTCGTCCTCCGGGCCTTGGGGTCCGGCTGTTGGGAAGAAGAAGCTCTTGGAGCGCCCGTCTAAAAAAGAAGAAAAGGGTCAGTATATGCATAAACACAACTCCAAAAAGAGGGTGAAAGGTTCGAAGCCCACCAAGGGTGCCCCCTTGTTGGGGGAGTCGGTTGAAGACTGTTGCATGATGGAGGCCCGCAACATGGCCGCCGCAGTCTTGGAGGCGGTAATTTTGCTCATAGCGTCCGCTGCAAAAACAAATAGCAAAGTTAATAAAAGTCATAACAAGAAATGCATGGAACAACAGAGTATTCGACAGGCCGGCTACCTCTTGAGCACCGACTGCTGAGGCCACAGGCGGCCAAAAAGTACTCGTCGTAGAGCCATTTGAAGCTCGGGACGCAGTACAGGGGTACTTGCTCTCGTACCCCTGAAGTAGAGTTCACCTTCGACTCTACTTTGAAGAGTCCTTTATCTAGGATCTCTTTCTTAGCCTTGGGGGGAACAGGCGGCATGCTGCAGCCGCCTGCAAGAAGGGGCGGATTCCTGTTCCACCTGTTGAAGCGCTTGTTCAGCTCTGTGTCTGAACTCTCAATGATAAGGAAGGTGCTCCGCCAGTCCTTCCATTTGTTTGCTTTACCTCTCGTCATGAGGTAGCCCCTGTGGCTCGTCAATTGATACCAGCCGGTACCGCCTGCCTTAGGGGTCCGGCTGAGGTAGTTCATGTGGGCGAAAGCCTCGAAGCTCGGCTCCACCCCGTGCAGTTCGCACCCGGCCACATAGCCGAGTACGTTGACCCAGGAGTTCGGGGCTAACTGCCATAACCCCAACTCATACCCATCCAAGATCCGCTGAACAGGCGGATGTAGTGGGAAGCGCAGCCCAGCCTTGATGGCCGCCTCGTAGCAGCCAAAGCAGGCGCTATCATAACTGGTACCAGCTGGCCAGACGACTGTGTCTTCTGGATCCGGCACAAACACTAAAAAGTCGGGGCCCATTGTGTGGTTTGCGATAAAGCTCTCCACTTTCTCTTGCATGGCTGTGATCGCCCGGCCCCAAGGTACCGTGCAGTAGTAGGGGGTATTTTGCTCTCGGTGAGAGGCGGATGGCTCCGCCCAATCGTCCCCCTTCTCAACTGCGTGAGAAAGCCTCGCCTCTTGCAGGCGATTGTTTTTCTCTTCTGTGTCCAGAGAAGCATGGCCAGAAGAGCTAGACTCAGAATCGTCCTCTGACGAGTCCGAAGAGGACGACTCCTCCCCTCTCCCGGAGGGGCCCGCCTCCTCTCCTTTAAAAGGAGTAGGAGAGAATGTAGAATTGTCAACTGTAAAATGGGAAGGGGTCACTTTGACTCCTCCCTCAGAACTGCCGGCTTTCAAGCCGCTTTGTTTCACTTCCACATCTGGCGCCTGGTCAGATGTTTCACTAATCGACACCCTGTGGGAGGAGCCGTCTGAGTTTGAGATCCTGGCAGTCTTTTTTGTTCTGGCCATCATGCTCTGCATAGACACAGATACAGTCGGACTTTGTATAAAGGGAAAAGATGGGTCCAGAAAAGGGCAGGCGGCACTCCTAGTCCTAGATTCAGCCGTCCCCGGTGACCGGCTGATCACTAACCTAGGTCGTGTCGTGTGCTTCCGTGGTGCCATTTCAAAAAAGAATAAAGTAAAGAGAAAATTAAGAGTAAGAGAACCGACGGTTACCTGAACGAGTGACGATTGATGAAGTTCTGAAAATCCTTTGCAGTCGGCTTGTCGGAGCAGGCGGTAGGCAGAAAGGGTCCAAAATGTCAGAGCAAGTTCAGGGGTCCGAATGTTCTCTCACAAAGTTTTCAACTGTGAAAATGAGCGAAGTCAACACTCCTTTATATAGGCGAAGTGAGAAGGCGAAGGGTCACTTCCAGAATTCAAAATTTTGGCGGGAGAATCTCTCGGCCTCTCGCCGAGTGACACCTGTAGCAGGCCGTCGCCTGTTACAGGGCGATACCTGTCACAGGTAACACGTGACCAGTCGCGTGCCACCTGTGAGGGGCAAATTATTAGGGGATTTTTCCCCACCAATCACCATCTGACAAGTGGACCAATCAGGTTCCGCCATGTGTCCGTCACATGGGCCAATAGGAGCCTGCCACGTGTCAAGCAATGATCCGTCCACCATGGACCAATTACGACACGACACGTGTCCTTCCCATGACACTTGGGATAACCGGTCACCTAGGCCCAACTTCCGAGGGAAGCCCAATCAGCCCAAGGTTAACCTAAACCTAGATTGGCACGTTTCCCGAGGTTATAAATACCTCCCTTAATCCTCATTAAGGGAGATTACATGAATAACACGCTAAAAACGCAGATTACTCACATTAAACACTCTCACCTAGAGAGACCCAATCACTTTAATTTCCGCATTAATTACTCCTTAATCAAGTACTAACTTGACCGTCGGAGGCGGATCTCCAATCATCCGGAGCATCCGTTTGTTTTGCAGGTACAGGCGTCCGGTTCCAGTCTCGGAATTGTAACTCTCCCGCAGGACATCAGATACCCCGAAACAGGGGATATTATATGTCAGCACATAAGAAGTTGGAAAAGAAAGAAAAACGTACAACTGCACGACACATGTCTCCCCATTGACATTGATCTCCAGAAGAGAACATATTATAGAAAGTGTAACAATAAATACACATGTAGTGTAAAGTTAATGAAGAAATTATTCTTCATTGAAATTGTTCTCTAGAAGAGATAAAACTTGTTTAATACAAATCTTCTGAGATAATTATTTTGATTGTGATCCTCCCGATGAAAAGAATTTTAATTTATATACTAAGTAGGTATAGAATTAGACGCCCCTATAAATTAGATATTTTACCAACTTAGGGGGAGAAGAATTAGCAAAAGTTGGAAAAATCGGAAAATATAATTGATGATCCCGATAAGGTAGTTTGAAAAGTTATATGCCAACTTTTGTCTATATATTATCAAGATATGTTGCACATTTATGATTTGATTTGTATTTAGTTATGACTCATGTTGCATAGCGTTGAAGATACTTTTTGGTCATATTATGTGTATACATTGAGATAAAATCTTGCCAATTATACTTGAATCACTACACCTGAAGTGTAGGTTGTATGATCGGTTCCAAAATAAAAATATCTTTAATGGATATGATATATGGCAAGATAGTGCAGTTAACACTAATAGCGTAATAATATATAAATACCATAGAGTATGAAATACCCTAAAAGTGGTATAGATATCTGAATTATTACAATAGATGGCCTATGATGTAAGGAAGTTATGATGGTACCAATAAGAAAAGTATTTAGATATCATAGTAAAATAGCATGCGAAATGTACGTTAAAAGAATATTATGATACCGGTATACAAGGGAACCGATAAATAATATGCATATGTATGATAGAATGGACTAGTGAATAAGGGATCTGAAATATATATGTCCATTTTGATGTCGACATAATGATAATGATCAAAATTTTATCATGGACTAGAAGTCCAATGTAATATGGATTTTAAATCCACACTGTACAGTGTCTTGCATTATTTTGAGTCCTATGCATGTTTATATGCATAATTCATAGGTTAACGGATTGTTCATTACATATGTTAGTAGTTGTTAGATGCATTACTTATTGTATATTTTGCTTAATATGTTATCATGTTTTATATATCTCATATTGCATGCATTAGTTTCTATACAATATTTGTGGTGTATGTGCATGTTCATTCAAAGTATAGTAAGGCATATTTACAACTTTGATGGAAAATTAGAAAGACATATTTATATTCCAACGGGCTTATAATTATGATGAAATTAAATATAACGTTGATCTAATATTATTTATGAATCATGTAAGAGAAGTTCCCGAAGAACGTATATGCAACGTATTTATAGCCCTACAAACTTTATATCTTGAATATTGCAATTATTATCAAACTCTTGAAAAGTCTATGTGACTACATCATTGACTTCTCAACCTGAAGTTTGAGCATATGAAAGTTAGTGAGATTTGCTTTTGTATTTGCAAGAGAGCTATCGTGTCAATTATGAAACGTCTAAGGAATATCAATGGAATACTTATGCGTGAGAATGTTTTCTTATGGTCCAGAAGAACCATGATTAGCGTATCTAATTACATGTGTTATATTATAATTCATATGAGATTGAAGAACGACATTAATAATATCAAGTTTTGTCATCAAATTATTATTAATGAATGTTTGATCAAATAATGATCATCGATTTCTATTATTCACAACCTCCAGAAGAAGGCCTAACCGCATAAGTTTAACTTTTAAAATAACTTTATTCAAACAGAGGTTTGGAATGATGTAGAGATAAATACATGTATGGTGAAATGAAGACACTTCACATGTTCACTTGAAGACTTGAAGATGCAATTTCAGTTTAGGAGGATCGAAGACCAATGAATGATATTTTACTACATATTAGAAGATATCCATCTATATTGGATTCATTGTTGCGGCACTAGAAGATCTCAGGTTATGTATTCATCAGGGGGAAAAAATACGCGCTGCACTCTTTTTCCCTTGACCATGGTTTTGTCCCACATTGGGTTTTCCTGGTAAGGTTTTTAATGAGGCAGCATCTCGAGCGTATTACGAAGAATGTTGTACTCTTTTTCCTTCATTAGGTTTTTTTTTTTTTTTTTTTTTTTTTTTTTTTTTTTTTTTTTTATCCCACAGGGTTTTTCCTAATAAGGTTTTAATGAGGCACACTCTTCGATAATGGACATCCAAGGGGGAGTGTTATGAAATATTTGTGGATATCCATTATCCTCCCTGTATCATTCCGGAATATTCTAGATTTAGGGTTTATTGTTATCTAAGCAATCCCTAGTTATATTGTATGTATATATATCCACATTCTATGGAATAATAAAACTGATCTATTCTCTCTTAATCTCTCATATTATTTTTCCTTATTTTATAACAAGGAAGCATATGTTAATGTCAAGGACAAGAAATTTGAAGGGGGATAGTGGTGTTTAAGCAATAAGCAGGATGATTAACATCCCTATAAGGCCCAAAGTCGTCACTTGATTTACTCCAACTAATGAGGAGGCATACTGCATACTCAGTCAATATGCTAATTTACAATTTTAATAAATCATTAGGAATGACAATGGGACAGGTTGGATGCGGAGGATGGTACCTCCACACCCATGCCCGCCTAAAAATCTTATACCCATCCTCGTCCCACCACCCATGATGGGTACAATATCCACATCCATACCCGCCCTGTCGAGTACAATTTAATATCCATCCCCGCCCCACCACCCATTTGGATTATCCATACCCACCTCAAACCCGCCCCATACCCGCTTCATACCCGCTATCACAATGACATTATATGACAATAATATGAAGAATTATCATTTCTAATAAACCTCTTTTTTCATCCATTTGGCGAAATTCATATCCGACGTTAATGTTATTAATAAATATTTTATGTTTATTATATTATTATAGTATAGATTCTAAGCTCTTTCAAGCTTGTTTCAACCTTTACAAAAGTAGTATAAGGCGGGTGATGGGGCAGGGCGGGGATGGAGCAGGTTTACTCTAAAATCCATACCCGCCCCACCACCCATAGCGGGTACAATTTTTATACCCATCCCCGCCCCATCACCCGCCAAACCATCCCCGCCCCACTTGGACGGGGATGGGACGGATCTCCTATTTAACCCGACCCACTGCCATCCCTATAAATCAGCCACCTGTTTTAAATTAAAAAAATAATATAAAAAGGGGTCAATTTATTAGATGCAGTGACTACACTACTTATTAACTCGATTTTTGACTTGTTCATACTTTATTTAGGAATATAATATTTTCTAAAAAAAAAGGTATGAAATATAGAAATTTGTGTTTAAATTAAAGATCTTCGACCTATAACTTTAAAGATGATTATTTCTTGAATTGCAAATGATATATAATTGATTGATATATAAAATAAATTTTTTTTTTAAAAAAAAACTCTTAAAATTATAGGAATTAAAAATAACTTACATTAATATTGAGTACTTCCTCCGTTCTACATTAGATGACACAGTTTGACTTTGTGCACTATTTACATAACTTGCTTTGACTTCGTTTTTGTGATTTTGTAATGAGAAAAAATATAGTCATGTGTGGGGTCTTGTTAAATTCGTCCCAACACCTATTTTTAAATATCAAATTTTTATAATTTTTGCTATTATATGTAATCAAGGATATTTGCATTATAAAGTATGCATGAGCAAACGTGCCTAAATAAAATGTGTCATCTAATATGAGATGGAGGAAATATAATTTCTTCATCAAATTATAATAAAAAAATATCTATAATACATGTTTATTGTTATTATAAATGACTTGAAGGTGCAACTACATGTTTAAACTCTTTTAAAGTTATATTATTTTAAGGTTTATTATCATTTAATTTGAAACAACAATTAATAATGTTATGTTGTTGAAATGGTGGTTTAGGGCCTGTTCTGTTCACCTTATTTTCACTTATTTCAGGTGTAATAAGTTCAGATAAGTTCAGTTCAGGAAAAATAAGTTCTGATAAGGGTTACCCAATACAAATCTAAAATCTAATATATATAAATAAAGTAGACATTTTTGGAGAGCATTCGGAGCGCCACATAAGAAATATACTTATTTCGACCAATAAGAAGAAAGATTTGTATTTTATTTTTGAATTAAAAAATTATGTCGCCACCTAGATAAAAGTAACGAATTAGATTTGATATATCTAAAATTTTAATGCCACGTAGATTATAATCCACGAATTAAATTATTTTAATGGACAAAAAATAAAGTAAAAATATAGGAAAAGATAAATTTATTAATTTAATACTACGTGTATAAGAAATCCAAAAAAAAAATATACTAAAAATTATTTAAATGATAAACGCTTATAATAAAGTTTGATACCTATCATTATAAGATAAATTTTGATAGTATTTATGATAAGAAATACAAATTGTTCGTTAATTATAATTAAATTAAAATTTGTGATACCTACCATTATAAATTGACACATCATACGACACCAAACAAAATTTCGTATCAATAAAAAACCCCATCAAGCAAATTTTGTGTTAGTAATTTTGTGTTAATTTTTGGTCATCAATGGCCGGGTAATTTTTAGCTTAATTTTTAAAATCCTATGTTTAAATTAGTATTTTTAATTATTACTTACATTGTATTAATTTGGGATACTCAATGATTTTATGTTTATGTTTTATTTTTGGTCAACAATGTCCGGGTAATTTCTAAAATCTTATGTTTAAATTTATATTTGTAATTATTAGTTACATTGTATTTATTTAGGATACTTAACAATTATTTGTTTATGTAATGGCATACGATTAGATGTTGTATACTTAATATATGGATGACTTTGGTTATTTTTGGAGATGATGAAAAAACTCCAATGCATAGATTTGATTTTATATCGCAACAATTTTTCATTTATTGGTAAATATATTGATTAATTTTAGATAAATGTAAAGATTTATTTATATCAATTTCAGTTTGGCTAGAATTTCACGGTTCAATTTTTCCATTGATGTATTAGGTTGGTTGTAGACGAGGTTGGTGATTCAATCGAAATAAAAGATATCTATTGAAATAAAAGATATGGTAAAACAATGAATAATAATTTAGGATTTAAATTATTAAAAATTTATCATTTCTCATTAAATATTTTATATAACGGAAAAATATCATATTTACAATTTATTTGTATTTAATAAATTCATTATAAATTATAGTAAAAAAAATAAATATTAAACTTTTGTAATTTTGTCTAAAATTATTAAATACAATAAATCAAATAATTAAAAATCTTAGATGAAAAAACCGTGCATTGCACGGGCTTCCATCTAGTTACATTTAAAATAAGTTTTAAGAAGGTATATTCTTGAAATGGTGGTTTATGGCCTGTTTTGTTCACCGTATTATTTTCACTTATTTCAGGTGTAATAAGTTCAGTTGAGTTCAGATAAGTTCAAATAGGAGTGTGTTCTATTCACCTGATTTTACTTGTCTGAGCTTACCTAAACTTATCTGAACTTATTAGACTTTAAAAATTTATTTTAGTTGTAATTTGAACTTGGTCAACTCTCATCAGAACTTATTTTTCCTGAACTGGACTTATCTAAACTCATCTGATATGAACTTAACTGAACTTTTCTGAACTTATTAGAACTGAAATAATTGACAATAAGGTGAACAGAACAAACCCTAAGTTCAATTAAGTTCAATTAAGTTTTTGATATGGGTTACCCAATACAAATTACAATTAAAATAAGTTTTAATAAGGTGTAATAAGTTTATAATAAGTCTCAAATAATATAAAATAACTAGATAAGTTCATATAAGTGAAAATCAGGTGAATAGAACACACTGCACCAATTTTTGTTTTTGATTTCAAAGGTCAAGGCCTTGTTTAGTTTAACTTATCTTTACTTATTTCAGAAAAAATAAGTTCAGATCAGATCAGAAAAAATAAGTTCAGATCAATTCGTTTTACTATCTTTAATTTCATAATGAAAAAATTATGAAAATTACATGCTAATTAATTACACATTATTACGAATCTTATAAGACCATACTTGATTTATTTTTTCCTTATAGATTATCGTACACTTAAGGTCAAAGTTTAATCAAATCAGACAATCAGATCAGACCAAATTAGATCAGACCTCATATAAACAAAAATAAACAAAAATAAGGTGAACTAAACAAGCCCTAAGTGTTCGATGTTTGTAACAACAATTTTATATTTGAGAGAATGGTATGAAATAAATTAGAGGCCTAGAGGGTGCAAGTAGTTTAAGAGACTTGTTGTTTTAACCTTTTTGTATTTTTTTTAAATAACTTAAAATACATGTATTATATGTAGGCTATAGCTCAAGTAGATGCAACATGATTCATACTTCGTATTACATTGATATTACATGACGTGCCTACTATTTATTGTAATGCAAAAAATATATGATGCAACAATACTCTTTTAGCAAATGAAAATTGCTTGCAAAATAAAATAACTCACATTGCTACATTAATCAGATCGTCGGTCAAAGATGCTGCATGGAGATGTTTAATTTGACTTTTGATCACACTATAATTAAAATATACTTCGTATGAATTCCATCAACTTCCAAGTTTCAAAGGGTTTGATCTCAATTTTATATTTGATTTCGATCCCATTAATTAATACATAACGACTTTAGGCTAATTATATATGTGATTAATTGCTGAAGTGTTTTAATTTTTTTTTATTTATTTTTAAGATACAAAGTGTATAAGATTGAATGAATATCATTTTTAAATATCTCATACCACATTGTATATAGTCTTTAACTCTTAAAAGTAATATATATATATATATATATATATATATATATATATATATATATATATATATATATATATATATATATATATATATATATATATATATATTGTTCAAGATCTAGTGATTCTAATTGCATGGTCCAAAGAGTTAGCTATAAAAAAAAATTATAAATCATCATAATATGTATCAACAATCTCTCAAGCATTGAATCCAAAGTAGAGAAAATAAAGGCAAACTTATTATGTCATGTGATTAATAAACACGTAGTTACTTGTTCTACTACTTGCATTGATACTTTTTCTCACTTTCATCTTGATTACTGTTAGAATTATACATGACCTAGGTCACTTAGATGATGGTGGGTAAATGTAATATATACGGTATCTAGGTATAACTTATAAGGTCATGCTTAAGATTTCATTCGTAGGCTTTTTCTACTGAAAAAAAAAAAGACTTGCACACACAAGCAGTTACTCTAGCAACATAGGGATATCAACGAGAGAAAAAAGTCAAGTATTAACTTGTTATGACTAAGATTGATAAGAAAAACCGAGCTTAAGCTCTAGCCAAGCTCACTCAAGCATCCAAATATTTGTTCAAGGCTTCAAGCTTTGGCTCGTTTATTAAGCGTAGACAATTGTCATAGTGGAGTACTATTATACTGATAGATATTATCATCAATATAATATACTTAAATGGAAAGATGATTGAACTAAGTACTCCTATTTACTTAATTAAGTAAAGGAACAATACTTGCAAGTAAAGGATACCTTCCCTAAAAAAAGATACCTAATTACATACATAGATCACATTGGTTTCCAAATAATAAAATTTATAGGTAAATTCAATTGTAGATGACATTGATGTTTTTGTTGCTATATTAGTTGCCAATTATTGTTAGAATTTAACTACTACTTGCAATTTGTTTTGTTTTATGAGTTGGTTATACGTCAATTAAAATTGTTAATTTGATGTCATTGTTTTACACCTTACTATACTCACTTGTATTTTGACAAAAATTGGATAATTCATCACCCTAACCCTTCATTTGAAGAAAGAATCACCAACTCATATATATTACCATATATGTATTCAATCTTTACCAATAATTGATCCATAAATATGTGAAAAAATCATCAACAAGTTCACTCTTCCAATAATTTAATCACATTCTAAATTTTTTGATTTGTTCCAATATTTTATCACCCTAATTAACACTCCATTTTAAAGAAGTAATCACCAACTCAATTATATACAGATTCATATTTCAATAAATAATATGTAACAAAATCATAAACAAATAATACACCCTAGGGGTGTCCGTTCGGTTTTCGGTTTGGATTTAGTCCAAATCCGATCCAATCCGAAATATAATTCGGTTTTCAATTTTCCAATCTGATCCGATCCGAATTTCTCTCTTGATCCAATCCGATCCAATCTGAATTAAAATTCGGTTATTTGGATCCGATCCGAAAATCCAAATTATAATACATTATTTTTTTAGCGCCTAATACAATTATAAAAATAAAGCTTTACTATAAATAAAAGTCTTCAAAATCATGATTAAAATACATAGTTCAACGTCAAGTCATTAATTAATTAATACAAAGTCTCTCTAATTTATTTTATGTAGTATTAAGTATTTGAGCTAAACTTCAAAATATACAGAAATCCATATTTATACAAGCTTAATTTTACAATTCGGTTTTCGGTTTGGATTGGATCCAATTAGGGTCAATCCGATCCAATCCGAAAATCCGAATTTCCAAAAAATCTCAATCCGATCCGATCCAATTTAAAGTTCGGATCCGATCCGAATTGATAATTCGGTTTGGATTGGATTGGATTTCGGTTTTTATCCGAATTATGGACACCCCTAATACACCCTTCCAATAATTTAATCACATTCTTAAACTAATTGATTTGCTTCCAATAATTTAATAAAAAACCCCTTAATATTTTAGTCATTTATACGCAGTTTTGCTACCCTACACACTAATCCACAAACACGCCTTGTTGATGCCGCGGCTGGTAACCGACTACCGGCTAGTAATGTCAAAACCGTAAATTTACAAAACCTCAATGGGCAATAAATCAAGCTCTCACGTTTCCAACTCATCACGCGTCACCACCGAAACTTCCGGTAATCCTGCCACTTTTTCTCTCTCCTCCATTTTCCTCCTTTTAATCCCTTCTTTATCTTTCTCTCTCCATTTTTTCTTCCTCACTCAACTCCATACTTCCAGAGTAAGCTAACCAACTCCATTATTCTTTTTCTCCCAAAAACAAAAAAATAAAAAAATAAATCAAATGTCAATACAGTTTCTTTACGTATGAGAGAGAGAAAAACTCCGGCGTAAAACCACCATGATTTCCCGATTTACCCCTGATTTCCCGGTATATCCCCTCTTTTCTTCGCCGTCTTCCCGCGTTTCTCTCGTCGGTGCTAACCATACCTCCGCCAGATTCTGCTCTCGCTAACCTTTTTTTTTTTCTTTTTCTCTCTAATAATTCAAATTTCTTTTTTTTCTGTTAATTAAACACCATTTTTTTGTAATCAGCAATTGTAAAGCGAGGAATTCATCCGTTTTTTTTTTTTTTTTGAATTTTATACAATTTTTTTTGGATTTTTTTCTGTGGAAATTTGATATGAAGAAGGTTCCACACAGCGCTGAAGCTGTGTTAATGGAGTTACCGGCGAAGCCGAGCTTTGTACGAAACTTTCTGGTGAAGATTTTGGTATTTTGTGTCTTCATTTTCTGCTTTCGATTTGCTTACGTTGTCACAATCCGAGGTGAGTCCTGTGATGTTGGCGATTTCTGCTTCTTTTCTATGCCGGAATCATTCAATTTCGCCGGAACGACGACAATCGCCGCCTTATCATCCGCCGCCGTCGTTTCTACCGAGGCTGTTTCCGTCGATCGGAAAAACATCCTATACACCAGCAAAAACTGGCGGAAATCCGTTCAATACTACTCTTCGGTGTTCCAGGATCTGATTGCCGAAGGTTTTCTCTCTCCTGAATCGAAGTCTTTGTGCGTTGATACGCCGTTAGGGCAGGAGGTGCTCGCATTAAAGGAGCTCGGAATTTCCGACGCCGTTGGGGTGGCGAAGACGGCGGCGAAGCCGTTGGTGGTGGCGATGAAAAACTCCGGCCGCCGTCAACCGTTTGAGAATAACACCTTCGATTTCGTGTTCTACGGCGGTGGCGGAAGGATTGATAGTTTGAGCAAATTCGAAGAAATCGCGGTCGAAATCGGCCGGACGCTGAAGCCCGAAGGGTATTTGGTAATCCACACAAGAACAAATGATACATACAGTTTACATTCCTTAATTGCTTTATTCAATTGTTGCACATTTATTAAATCCCGTGAAATTCAAGGTTATTTTGGTGATGATAATAATGTTGATGATATTAGTAGTGTTATGATTCGTGAGGTTGTGATGAAGAAGGAAGAATTTGGTTCAATTGTGTATAGTGGTGGTAGTAAGGAATGCTCGGTTGTGCCGGGGTTTAAGCAGGAGATTGTTCGAAAAGCCGAGGAATTGATACCGGTGGAGCCATTGAAACCTTGGATTACACTGAAAAAGAATATACAGAATGTCAAGTATTTGCCTTCAATGGTGGATATTAGTTTTAAGAGTAGGTATATATATGTAGATGTAGGAGCTAGGAGCTATGGTTCGAGTATTGGGAGTTGGTTTAAGAAGCAATACCCGAAACAGAATAAGACGTTCGAGGTTTATGCCATTGAGGCTGATAAGTCATTTCATAAAGAGTATGAGGCTAAGAAGAAATGGGTGAATCTGTTGCCTTATGCTGCTTGGGTTAAGAATGAGACCTTGTTTTTCGAGGTTAATCACGATCCCAGGGATGATCCTGAGGAGAAAGGGAGTAAAGGGCGCGGTATGGGAAGGATTAAGCCGGTTCAATCGCATGATGGGGTGTCCCATGGTGTTGATCAGATTGCAGGGTTCGATTTTGCTGAGTGGTTGAAGGCTACTGTGACTCAGAGAGACTTTGTGGTGATGAAGATGGATGTTGAAGGGACCGAATTTGATCTTATCCCTAGGTTGTTTGAGACCGGGGCAATTTGCTTGATCGATGAGATCTTCCTGGAGTGCCATTACAATCGATGGCAGAGGTGCTGCCCGGGTGAACGGAGTGCCAAGTATGAGAAGACGTACGATCAGTGCTTGGACCTATTTACTTCCCTCAGAGAGCGTGGTGTTCTTGTTCATCAATGGTGGTGATCTTTGGTAACAGACCATTCTTGAATGTCTTTATTGCTTTTCTTGTATTTTGTCTAAAAGCTCTGTCTACCAACAATGCTGTTCATGTTCTTATTTTCACAATTAATTCTCAGTCATAGAAGTTGTCTTAGGATCTTTACTTGCAAATGAAAATTACACTTAATTCAGTTATACCATATTCTTTGATTTAATTGTTTCTGTTAAAATGTAGTTGATATATCCTTATGCCTGAGGAATCCTGACTATATCTTGGCAAATAATACTTTGATTATGTATCTAAGATGAAAACTCTTAATTGGTTTCGATAATGGATCTCTGAACCATATGTTTGCTGTTAGTTTTTCGTTGCTGAGTGTTGTTTTCGTACCACATCTGGATTGGCATGATAGTGCATTTTCCTATGGTCTCCTTTGTTTATATGCTGTTATGGTGCCAAATTTTGCTCCCCGCAGCAATTTGTGGTACGTTTGCTGGACGAAAGTGCTTCTAACCCAATATTATAAGCTGCATTGTCATCTTGATAGAAATTTTGATGCTTACTAGTGTTATTTAGCAATGAATGGTTCATGTTGAACCGCTTTTGTTGACCCCCGCCCATATTCCCTCGTTCTTCTCCTCCCGCAATAAAAGAAGACAAAGGGAAGGCAATGAGTAAAGTTATGATAAGGGGGAACAAATATGCATGGAACTTTGTTGAAATTGATTGCCAATGCTTTATTCTGTTGGAGGGAGAATCCTTCTCACTGTTTGCTTCATTGCATCGAAATTAGCCACATTTAGTTGGTTTTAAGAATGGTCTAATTGCACTACAATTGTGACATTTTGGTGCATTGATAGGCCATAACTGATTTGGCATGTTCTTTTAATTAGCAGTATGGCTGTGATTGACGCGACAGTGAAATAGACTGATAGGAGCTCGTATGAAATCTCCATGTGCTGACTGCAGCCCGCCCATTGTTTCTCAAATTTTTCCCCTTTATACATCATTTTTCCCCCCTACGTAGATGGATCGAAAACGACCTGCCAAGGAATTAGGAACCCTTGATGATTGGTAATGTACTAACAAGACCGTGAAATGATGAGTTTTAAGGGGTTAATCAAGAAACAGTTTGTCGGGCCTCGGAACATTTCCATGTACCTATGCTGAGAATTTATTTGTATGCTTCTCTAGCCTTCCCTACATGGAGAATTTTGCCTTCATTCTTTTCCTTTTCTGTAGTTGATATTGATTACCGAATACCGATATATTGGTAACTATCACATTAAAGACCTAAGATGGTCTCTTGAGGACATTGAATAGCTGGATATGAAAGCAAAAGGTTTGGTTGGGGTGTAGGGGTGGCCGGTGGGGGTTGGAATTGGTTGTTTATCAAACTTTCCATTTTGTGTCTTTATAAAAACATACCCTTTTTTTTATGAATAGGATTCTTTATATTTATTGAGTGGTCCAGCACTGTAATTTTCATCATGTTTGTTTTAGGTGAAGTTGGGTTTTGTCAACCTGGCTGATTATGTTTTCATGTGAGGTTGTGACAGTTTTAATTTATCATGTGATTAGTCAAATATATTAACGTTTCATAAGTTTGTCTCTAGTGAGATGAATTTGGTCATACTATGAGACATCTGAGGGCTTAAACTAGTATTGTGAATGAGAATTTGATCCCGCAACCTTTTACTCCTTGCATTCGAGTCATTGAGGCCTTGAGAGGGTAAGGGAGGGGGATTAGGTTTGTATTTTTCGTCGTGATTGTTATGTTACAAAGGTCGCGGTCATATTGCTAGTATTAGTATAACTGGTTAGTTATTTTAACAATCAAAATATAGCACTTGAAATGTGCTTACTGCTGTGTGAAAGCGATTCCTTCTGAAATTGTGCTATAATGCGATCTTACGCAATTTCCCAGAAATTACTAGTTGCATTCATTAACACAACGAAAACTAGTTCAAACAAACTGTATTAAGAAAGCAATGATTGAGTGGTGGCAAAGCTGTAGATCTGTAACAATCATTGCTTAATAATTATAATTCCAGTTTCAGAGTGCTGTGATGCTTCTAGTTTAAGAGCATTTTCTTCCACGTATTTTGCCGATGTTAATAAATTAATATTAATACAAGTATATTTTGTTTTTTGACTGACAAAATGCCTGTGATTTTAAGATGTTGTATGCTTTAAGTAGTACATTCATCACCTTTATTTGATTGGGTTTCATGTGAGTTCATCATATTTGCCATTTGGCATCTGCATTGTCTCTTCACATTGATTGCAAATAATGGCATTATAAAGCTGGTTTTATGATTGTATATTATGGAATGAATTGTTTTTAAGAACAGAGATGATTTGTACATCATGAAATGTGGGCATCATTTGTAGATTCTTGATTTATTTGTGCTATTGTCATGTTAGGGTATATGATAAATGATACTAAGACAGATTTGAATTAGCTCATATATTTTAGGGACTTGGCTTTTATGATGGGCGAACCTAGACTGGGCAAAATTTATTAGATGTAAATTAAAATGAGATCGATCTAGACATGAATTGTACTTCAAATTGGATGATATGATTATTAGTGAGCTTTAGGATTGAACCGATGGAGAATATTATAGCCAAAGTTGGTTTTTTTTTTTTTTGTTAACACATACTCAACCTAATTGAATTCAAATCAACCCATAGGCCATACTTGGTGGGGGTGGTCACTTGAAGCTATGAACTATTTAGACATGTCTAAAGTTGACTTGATTGGACTGACATGACAAAATTAAAAGTCAACCAAAAAAAATTAAAGTATTCAATTCATATGGACATAGTGAAGTAGTCTAGAGGTGATCAAAGGGAGGGCGGGTCGGGCTTAAGTGAGGAAAATCGGCCGTTTGCCTGGGTTGGGCTAAAAAAATTAACTAAAAATGCATGTCCAAGGGTCTGCTCTCAAAATTAAAAATTCGAGTCTCGTTGGGCCCACTAGACTTGGGCCGAAAAATCTGCCCAAAAGCTGCGCAAATTTGGGCTGGGTTGGATTAGGCTAGCGGATCGGGTTGAGTTTGATCAGCTCTACAGTGAACCTATATAAATAATAATTTGACAAACTGACCGGAAACCAATCATAGACCGATTCGACAACTTTATTGAATTATAATTATAAATATGAGTTTCTCATAGTTACAAGTAACAATTTCAGTATGCTATCCTTAAAAGTCAAATTTTGTACCACTTTTAAGCATACAACCCTTAACTCTTTGGTCAGCTTAGTTTCTTTGGTACAAAATTTGAGCCTGTAATATCAGAAATCAAGTACTCTATTGAATGTGTTCCATAGACAATGTGTACAGTTAGTTAATGTTATTCTGCTTGTAAAGGTTGAATCAGTTGATTTTTATCACATTGATATGAATGCAGAATTATGCACGAACACATTTTATATTCAAATTACAAGAATATTATAAGTAAATGTTAGACTATATTGTACTTCATATTTTACCAACGTTGAGAATTTAACATTGTGACGAGTGCGCATTGGCTGCAATCTTAAGATGCTGCATACATTGCGTAAGATGTGGTACACTGGTGCAGTAATTTATATGAATGGGATGTCTTGTGTTTATATTGTGTTGGAATCTACAAGGTTGGGGGATCCAAAATTGATTTTATGATTTACAAAATAACAGAAATTGATTTTAGGCTCTATATTATATTGTTCATATTATTTTCACTTAATTTACCAAAAAAAAAACATGATAAGTTCAGATAAAATAAGATGATAGAATAAGTTGTGATGAGGGTCAAAAGGGATATCCAATTTCAATTTACACAAAAAGTTTTTATAAGTTATTTTATCCGAACTTATCAAACCTTGACTTGTTATACCTTATCGGACCCTATTATTGGGTCATACTAGATTAGTGTCCGTGCGATGCGCGGTGATAATAATTTTTTTTACAACCTTCCTACTTTTCGATTTGATATGTTCTTTTTTATCTTTCCACTTTTGATTTATTATTCCTTTTATGTTAAGAAAATTACCCCATCACATGGTCTACATAAAACTATGGAGTAATTAGTAATATCAATGTTTCTAAACAATTTTCTCTCTAATACTAAAAAGTAAAAATAGGATCTAATTTTCACTTACTACTTCATTTTATATGAACAGTAAATGGGAAGATAAAAAAAAAAGGGTACGGAAGGAGTATAAAGAAAAAAGACATGTATGATATTGTTAATACTCCGTATGTTGCAACTTGTATTTTCATAGTATCAAAGTTTCATAAATACTAGAGATGTACTCCCTCTATCCCTTATTTTTTGCCCCATTGCAAAAATATGGGTCAAACTTTTAAAACTTTGACCATAAAGTTAATCTATAAATGATAATATATTATGTGTGATCTTGTTAGAATCGTCTCATTGTATAGTTTATTCATATCAAATTTTTATAATTTTTAAGCATATATAAATGGAGATATATACATTTGAAAACGCGTCTTGGAGACCGTGAAAAGTCAAATGGGATAAAAAATAAGGGACAGAGGGAGTAGATATTAATGGTCAAACTTGTATATTGTGGACCAAATGCAAAAAGTTAAAAAAAATAATGGAGGGAATAAAATTATTACCCCAAGTATAAATAAGAAATAATCAGCAAATTTAGGAAACAAATCATACAATTATTTTTAGCAACCAATAACCACAATGTATCATATTGGATATAAAAAAAAAATCAGAAAATTTAGGAAAAAAATCATTTGGTTATAGGCAACAATATCAAATGAGATTCCAAGACATCCACCATATATAGTAATCAATCCCCAAAAATAATGGATCCAAAAATAGATGATGCACCTATCATTGAAACATTGTAATTTAAATACATTTGCACAATTAGCTGCCTAATCTTCTTGATCCCCCACAAAATTTTAGGACAACCAAAATTTTAATAAGAACTCATCAAATTTCAACCTCAAAGTTCTCCTCCATATTCTAATTCAATTTCTTGTTAATTGTTCTAATTAAAAGGAATATGTTCCATGATTTTTTGTTTTGTGTAAGATTAATTTGTATGATAGTCTTTGAGAACATTTTTATTCCATTATTTGTATTTTCTAATTCTCAAAAACATATCCATAATCCTTCACATGTATTTTTGCCTCCATTCTAGCTATTGTTATTGAAAACGGGCATTTTTTTTTTTTATAGATATTGGCTTGATTTTCTAAGAAAACATTCCGGTAATTTTGATATACACAATTGGCTAGGTAGGAACATTTAGATTATAGAAATATAAACAAAAAAAATGGGAGCATGTTGTAGCAAAGAAGGGGATTATGGAGATCATCGACATATTGCTACTTACGAACATGAATATGAGCATGAAAATCATGTAATTGAAGGAGAATATGGAGCTTCGATTAGACTACATGGTTCTTCTACTTTTATTTCAATGGCAACTACGCAAGGGAAGAAAGGAATCAATCAAGATGCCATGACAGTTTGGGAGGTAAATTTCAAAAGTTTTATTTAATTGAGTGTTATGCTTATATGCTCTATCAGTCTATTAAACGTCATTTTTGTACCAAAAGAAATAATTACTTCCTATGAATTTTTACCTTTTTTACTCTGACTTTTGACACTAATTCACTCATCCACTTTGACCATCATTTGGTGAGTATACATAATGAAAAATATAGTTAAATTGGGTCTCATTTGAATTGTCTTGTTTTAGATTTTCAAAGTATCTAATTTTTAATTTTTTATTTACAATTACTCTATTAAAAAATAATGGTCAAAGTCATGCGTTGGAAAACGTACAGGTTAAAGTGAAACAACCAAAAAAATCGCAGTCATTACTTATTAGCCACTTTGACTTTTAAAGGTCAAAGGGTCACCAATAGCAAACTATATTTTTATGTCGAATACTTTATTTTTAAGTTAATTAAAAAAAAAAAACATATTTGAGTCAATCTAACAAATCAATATGATATTGTAATGTGTTATAAGAACAATTGTTTAAGATTGACTGAGTAAGGGATAACTTAGGTGGTTAAGCTTCTCTCATAATTCTATTACCCGTCTTGGAAGTTTCTCTCATAATTGTTTTTTTTTTTGTTTTTTTTTTATTATTATTTTTATTTTTATGCACTAGTGTAAATGAGTCTACATTTAAGATAATAAATCTGTTTAATATTATATTAACATTGTCACCAAATACAGGCTGAACAGAACAACTAACTTATGTTTAAATGAACTCAATTTGAGCATAACATTTGAAACATGGACGTTTCAATGAATTTGACACTATATTTAAATGATGAAGCCAATTTCATATATATTTAAAATCAAAATTAGCATATTGATTTGGAACTTATAATTTTGTAATATCTTTTGTGTTCTCCTATTTTCATCATTCTTCCAGCTAGGGGTGTACACCGGTCCAAAACCGGACTGGACCTGGACCAGACCTGTTTGGACTGGGGACCTGAATTGGGTAATTATGAGGACCGGGGACCGGACCTGCATTAACAGGTCCGGTTCCGGGCCAGACCTGAAAAATCAGGTCCGGTCCGGGTTTGGACCTGAATGGACCTGTTTTGTGTCTTTTTCGTTTTTTTTTTTAATACAAAACCTGTTGGACCTGCATATGGACCTGTTTTTAATAATTACATACAAACCAAAATTATCAATTACAAAACTACATAAAGTCTATAAAGTCCCGATTCTCAAACACCAAAAATACAAATGAGTCCACCAAAAATACAAATAAGTCCACGAAAACTCAGTTTCAATTTTTCAGAGTTTGGTTTTCTTCTTTTTTTTTTTTTTTTTTTTTTTTTTTAATTACGATTTTCCCGGGTTTCAGGTCCGGACCTGAAAACCCCGGGTTTGGACCGGGTCCGGACCGGGACCGGGAACCTGGATTTTTAAGAACCGGGACCGGACCTGAATCAACAGGTCCGGGTCAGGTCCGATCCGGTTCAGGTCGGTTCAGGTCCGGTTTCAGGTCCGGGCCAATTTTTGTACACCCCTACTTCCAGCAGTACCACCACATATCATATGGCAAATAAGTTGAAAGAAAAAAAAAAAATCTATTTATAAATCAAGGTATTCTTTATGAGTATGAACATGTATGGTTATGTATGTACATGGAGACGGAATAGACGGATGTAGCACCTATAGCAAGATCACAACATATCATGACCGTGTTTGATCTTACGTATAAATTATAAAAGATGGTGAAAGGGGTCACGTGAATATATAAAGTACAAAAAATGGAGCATTAGGCAGCTCTGTACTAGCATAATTTAACATTGTAATGTGCTAAATTTTAATTAATATGGTGGTTTCAGGACTTTGCTGGTGAAAAAGATGTGTTCTTTTGTGGGGTGTTCGACGGGCATGGACCGAGTGGTCACAAGGTAGCTCGTATTGTCCGCGATCAGCTACCAATAAAGCTCTCCACTGCTCATAAGCTTCTCCAAATGAAAGGCCATAGCATGAGTGATATCGACGCATTTTATGAGGATGAAGGTGGTGCATTGCTACAAGCATATCCTAACACCGGAAAGACTATTGATAGCCGCCACGACCGAGATAATTATGATCCTAATTCAGTGCTTCATTTGTGGAAGGCTGGCCTTTTGAGATCATTTAGAGAAGTGGATAAAGAGCTTAGCCGTGACCCTACGATTGAGAGCTATTGTAGTGGTACAACGGCTGTAACGGTTGTCAAACAGGTTGATTTTCTTGGTTAAACTTTATCGTTAATCGATATTGTTTAGTTAAAAAAAATGATCATACATTAGTTAGTTTGATTTTGCACTATTATATGACTTTTACATCTGTTTTAAATAAACAAAAGCAATGTAAAAATATAATCATGGAAACAATAAGTTTATTATGTTTATGTAGTAAAACTATGCAAGTTTTCCCCTTGTTGTAGGAAGATCATCTAATAATCGGAAACTTGGGGGATTCGCGTGCAGTTATGTGCACACGAGGGGACAAAGGGCAAGTGATACCACTCCAATTAACGGTAGACTTGAAGCCAAGCCTTCCAAGGGAAGCCGAAAGGGTGAGGAGTTGTAGTGGTCGAGTTTTTTCTCTTGAAGAGGAGTCTCATGTTCTTAGACTATGGCTGCCTGATGAAGATAGCCCTGGACTTGCCATGACAAGAGCTTTCGGTGATTTCTGTCTTAAAGATTATGGTCTTAGTTCTACCCCTCAAGTCTTCTACCACCAATTGACTGAACAGGATGAATTCATTGTCCTTGCAACTGATGGGGTAAGATACCTTACATGTTTTTATTGCTTAGCTCCTTGTTCTTTAATTTGTTACATCTAGCCTAATTAATAAGCTTCATTTATACCTAAAACAATAAAATTTGTGACTTTTACAAAGATATCTCACATTGTAAACTAATAACCATAATTTTATATCCTTGATTTTGAATTTTAACCATCTAAATCAGATATGACTTATTATTTCAGGTCAAAGATAGTATTCTCCCTATTTCATAATGTTAGTCTCATATGAAATTAATCACATAAAATAAGAAAAGAAGAATATTTGGAATCTAACATTAGAGTACAAAACAATTCATAATTAGTTTACCTTATTTAAGTTTTTTGATTTTTTTTTAGAAAGCATAAGTCATAATTGCATAATTCAAGGTAGAGATTTCCTTACTTAGAGTCATGTCATCAATCCTCAACCAATTAATTCCAAAATAATTAAGTTAAAAATGAAACATATTCAATATGGGTAGATCTTTTTGAAACGCCCAAAATAGTATATGGGACTAACATTATGAAACGCGGGGGAGTGCAATTATATGAACAACATGTACAATTATATGAACATGAAGTATATACTGTTACATACGTGGTATGTTACTAAGGTTATAAATTTGGTGATACAATATATTGCAGGTGTGGGATGTGCTAACAAACTTTGAGGTAGTAAAAATAGTCTCAGCAGCAAGGAAGCGATCCCATGCAGCAAAGTTCCTAGCAACACATGCAGTTCGTGCCTGGAAGAGCAGGTTCCCATCCTCGCGAACTGATGACATTGCGGTGGTTTGCTTATTTTTCAAGCCTCCATCCCCCGGAAAATCTATGTCAGAAGTTAGCCACATTACTCCTGACAGCTTGAGCCACCTTAATTCTTCAGTATCTCAGCATACATACAGAAGCATTAGCAGTGATGCTGAAGAGGGGTTCGATCTTAGGGACAACAACAAAGGTAAGTTTCAGGACATTCCAGAGGATTGGGGTGAAGGAGAAAGTTTAGTGGACACATCATTGAATTTTCCGCGGTATACAAACTCTAGACACAAAGGCAGACCAACATCAAAAAGTGCTGATATCGATTTTTGATACAAATTTTTTAGCTTAGGGGAATGAATGAATTTGGGCAGTGAATGATTTTGTGTACATATGGTTTTGAAAATGGCTAAAAACCTGCCTAAAGTGAGAAAAGTGTGAGGAACTCTGACAATTTTTTTGTTTTTTCTTATTAGTTAAAACTTAAAAGGAAGATACATATAGTTGAATCACATACTAGTTCCTCTTAGATGAACCAAAAGCTGAAACCAAGAAGTTAACTTCATATTTCTTCTATCATAAGATGTTGCACTTCATATTTCTTCTATCATAAGATGTTGCCAAGAAAAGGAGGAGAAAATAGATAAAGATGTGAAAACTAAACAGAGTTTCATCAGTTGTAATTTTGTGAATACAAGCCTTGTTCCGTTAACATATAGTTGATTATTTTTTTTTTTTAATCTGCTCGTCTTTATAACCAGTGGCAAATGCAGAATTACCCAAGTAACATCAATACACTAAATCACTAATATATGTATGATCAATACTACCTATAACACAAGTCACATGAATGACCAATAAATCTTCAAACAAAGTTACAATAATATTAATCTGCAATTACGATAAATTATTTATAACTGGATGTGAACCGCACGATGCAAGTACCCCGTCCCCCTTCAGGTTTCAAATACTTTGAGGTTTGATAGTAATATTCAATTAGTTTGGCTCAGTTCTCGATCTTAACTTTTTTTGGACTGAAAATTATTTTATTTTCATTGACCCTCTACTGCGGAGTACTATATTTGTGTAGAATTAACGTGTGGTTGGTGCACCCAGAATATTAGGCATATTTTAAAGAATATAGGCGGAAAAAAAAAAATTATACACATTTATAAAAAACGCGAGCATAATATGTTTTTGAGTTTGATCATTATGTTCTTTGAGTTTGAATTACATGTTCTTTACATTATACAATATGTTCTTTAATGTATCCCTTTAAAAAAAAATCAAATGTTCTTTAATGTATTTACATAAAAAAATGTTAAATTCAACCACCTGAGTAACCATGAAAAGTACATGTTTCTTTAATATATAATCATGTTTTTTTTTTTTTTTTAAGGACTTTATGTTCTTTGTTAAACACAAACATGTTCTTTTTCAAACATTAGTATATTCTTTCCGCCTTTTTTAGTTTTACCGGGTGTGCACCCGGGTACACTATACTATTTTCACACTTTTTTTTTACTGATTAAAATTTATTTTTTTTATTGAACCCAATTTATTTTTAATAAACTTCACTTATTTTTATCTAACTCAAATTATTTTTTACTGAAAATTATATAAGTAAGGTGAAACACAGTTCAATAAAGGTTAGTAAAAGCTTTTAACTTTACATGATTGAATAAATATAACTAGTGTGTGGCCCGAGTAATGCCCCAGATTGTTACTTTAAACACTTATAATTGAATAGATAGGTTCATTTTTTATTATTCCATTTATTCATTATTTGTTTATTTATATAATAGTTTTTCATATTTATGGAACAACTACTGACTACTAATTATATAAACATGTTTTTTGTATATAATTTATAATTAATATAATGAAAATAAAGACATAATTATTATCAAAATAATTAAATAACTAAAATTAGTCTATAACAACAGTTAATTTTTCTTGTTTGCATTACCTCATCGATGAGCATTATTAGCAAATAATAGAATTGATTTTTTTAAATCGCAATCATTAAATGTTTAGATCTCCAATCCATATATATATTTATGAATCAAGTATATATATATATATATATATATTTATGAATCAAGTATAAAAATAGTATTAATCAATAGATGAGATGGTAAGACTTCTAATGCATATTTTTGAGGTTGTGAGTTCAAATCTCATGATAGAGATTTTCATTAGAATATGCTCATAGTTGAAAGATGACATGGCAGAGGGCTACGTGGCACATCAATGTTTTTAAGAAAAAATAGATTAGATTAGTTTTTTCAAATTTTAATTTGGTTGGAAAAAAAAAATAATTGTAGATTGATTATACAATACTTATTTTCAGGTATTGGATTTGAAATCAAAGCTGGTTCAATCACGCACATTAGATGTTCGATGAAATTCCCCTTTGAAGATATTCAGCTCTTGATTGAACATGGAGAATGATAACGCTTTAGACCCGGTAGCTACTGTTCATTGGAAGAGGATTGACAGAAATGAAAATCAAAAAAATGAAAATGACGAATATAAACCATAAAAATTCAAACCTGCAATATATAATTAAAGAGGTAGAAAAATATACGGGAAAAATTATTTCATTGATAATTTATGAGTTACAACTCTCGCAGATCTCTTAATTCCCTCTCCAAAGGGTTTGAGTCTTGATATTTGTTTGTAGTACGGGGCCTTGTCGGCTTAATCCATACTTGTACCTACAGTGTTTGGTAGTAGGGAGGAGATGGGGTCTTTGTGCCTTGTTCCATCCGAGCCTAATTAAACCCTACAAGCGACTCTCTTTATATAGAATATTGTTGAGTAGTAAACAAGATAACTATCAAATATTCTACGAGATCTTGAAGATAAATATCTTATTTTTTGATATTATCTTCTTATTTACATATATCTGACACCTAATAATTAACAAAATTTCGTGTCAACAACGACCATTATACTACTGGGGTTGTCATCTTTAAAAATTCCATAGCATTGATATTGACCTGTGCATATCAATCGACATTAATCATTCCTGGCATCACAGAGGAACAACTGCAAGAAAAAGGGGATGAAATTAGTGCCAAGTTGAGTATTGAAGTGATATTTATTTTTTTATGGGAGGAAGCATTGAGGATGATCTTGCAGTTTTGGCAGTGGAAGTTAACGACTTGCACCAAGGTGTTCCGATGGTTGAATTCAGTGAGAACATTACATTTGGTAGATTACATTTTGCCATCTTCCTTGACCACGGGATACGTCTCGTGAGTTTCTAATAACCATTTAATCCTATTTGCATCTGCACGGCTGCACGTATACAATCACTCAGCTCGAATGTACTATAAACATAGATATGCTGTTTTTGCAGGCAGCCAACAAGGTATCTTGATTTTCGTTCACCCAAAGAGTCTGTGGAGTATTGGATGCCGCTGTTTGGTTCAGGATCTTATGGCGCACCCTTATTCAATGAGAAAAATCAAGTTGGTTCAGAAAGTTTTCAAGGTCGAAGAGATGATTTGAATGCAATCTTGGCAAATTTAGGATAGCCTGTTTGGTACATAAATGAGGAAAGGAAACTTAGGAGATCCTATCAATATATGTCATAACAGATAACTACGACAGAGATGTTCATCCTTGGTGTAACTAAGAGTGATGTACCGGATATTAGCTTGGATGCAAGATTGGTAAATTTTTTGTGCAGCACTCAACTTTCAACCCGAATGAAATCTATGGCACTGTCATAACATAATTTTCAATATTGAACCAGTTTAGATTCGTAAAATATATATATATGATTTTGGTGTATAAAATGTTGTCAATATTTAGTTTATTACACTGTGTCTTAATTGAAGACCCTTTTATTAGGGTCTACTATTATTATTGTGATCAATATGACAAAATTTAATTCAAGAGCCAATGTTGGTCAACCAGTTTTCCTTTCAAGGCTTCAGTATTACCAGAACTTACAATTTTTTTGGAGGGTTTTATGCATAATCCCATCGCACTGTTACTTATACAGTTAAAAGGCAACAATAATTCAATAAATCCCATAACAACAAAATTAACATTCAAAAAAATAACACCACAAACCCTATTATTCTTTAGGCTTTGGTTTTCCAAAATATTCCATTTCAACCAAAAATACAGTTACAAATGGTCAAATTGGTTTCAAGCAATTCATATCTACATTGTCTATGAAAAGGACAAACTTTTTATTTTTAGAACGCTCCATATACATTTACGAGTAGAAAGGATAAACAAAATTAGAAGACAAATGGCATTATTTAGCTACTCATTTCATAGATTTTAATTAAACTAAGGTATCATTATTATTAAATTAGTCAAATATGCACATAATGAAGATACTTGAATTGGAGGTAACATACCTGTAAGGGCAGTAAAATGATCTATAACAGGGAAGCTTTTACATTAGAGCAAATAAACTATTTAATAATGTGTTGAATGAAGTTAAAATTAAAAAAAAGATTGGATCTTGGGTGAAAAATTGAAAATGAGTTATAAGCTTCTAATTCTAAGCTTGAGTTTGTAGGCTTCTCGAACCCTAAAATCTATGAGGAAGTTATAACAAGGTGCATTTTCCATCCTTTTTTTTTTTTTTTTTTTTATAATTTGTCCTATTACAAATATTTGGATTTATTTTTATTTATTTTTTATTAAAAGAAATTACCATCAAAACCCCGTCATCTACTTAAGATATAATATATTCCTATCTCGTGTGAGATCATTATCTCATTATATATTAATTTATTTTTTTATTAATAATTTTTACTCATCTAAAATATTGAGCTATAAACGTTTTAAGACAGGCTTGAAAACCATGAAAAATCAAATATGACAAAAATTAAGAATAAAGGGGGTATAAGATATGAAGCTTAATTGCTTCTAATTTAAACAAAAATGTATAAAATAACTAACAACTCATATTACATTAGTCATCATGGACATACTCCCACGAAGTAAAATCTTAAAAGTAATTAGAAAGGTATTCTACTTCCTTGATGTTTACCATGCACAACATTGACCTTTTATATCTTTAATTGTGTATAATTAATTAATTATATAAATTATATATTTGAAAAACATATATTGAAACAATTTTATAAGACAACTTAGCTATGTTTATTATCATGCATAATTATCAAATGAGGATGAATAACGGAGGAAGTATCTATTTGGTTGGACATCAAAAAGGTCAACAGTTGACTTATAATAGAGATTTTATGAGCACTTTCTAAATTGGCCTACATTGTTGATGTATTATGATTGTGATTTTGTGATAGGTGAGATTTTAGAAAAAGGTAATGTATAATAAGGTTAGAATTTGAACCTGCAGAAACTGTCCATTCGATGATGAAGTTCCACAAGTTCATACGATAATAAAATGCTCCGTATTTTAAACCTTTAATCATGTTCAGATGAGAGAATTTTAAGAACAAGTATTAGTTGCTTCAGTGGATTGGTGAGACAGACTTATGATAAATCATAGCATGGAATCTAATTATATCCTAAATCAAGAAATCATCTCTTCGAATAGAAAAGTTACTCCAGTCCCCCAGAAATTATAGCAATTCCATCTCGTCCCATACAAAATTTCGCCTTCAAAAAAATGGAAGAAATTGGAATACTGATGTATCCATATATTGGATATGAATCAGAGCAAGAGTAATGGAGGAACGCAAATTTCTTCCCTTAGAATACACCCAATATTTCTTAAACTGAAAAGAAATGGAGATAAGATCAGATAATGCAGACCCATTTCTCCCATATTTCTTAAACTGAAAAGAAATGGAGATAAGATCAGATAATGCAGACCCATTTCTCCTTTACACTACCCTACACATGCACTTGCCTCTCATTCTCTTCTAGTCTTCCCTACCCCTCTCTCCTCCATTGCTTTCCGAAAACAACATAATAGTGTGCCAGTTTGGTGTAAGAAAAGCAGGGTAAACATACCGATTGATTTCCGGTAGGGTAAGCCTGTCAATAACGATACTTTTGACCAGATCGGAACCACAGCTTTCCCTTCTTATAACCACCTGAAATTCCAATATTTCCCCCAAACAAAAATTAAAAAAAATATAAAAAAATAAAATTAATATCAAATAGATATACAAAAATATATAGTAAATATGAAATCCTCAGAAACCAGAATTAATATTGACCTCAACAGCAATTGCCTGTCTCTTATTTGCATTATCATCACTTCCCTATCACACCCAAGCTCCATAGAGTTCTCAGCTTTATCAAACAGTACTTCAGCAAACTGAAACCAAAGAAAAAATTATGCAGTAAATATGGCGTATCAAGATGGAGACAGATTATTCATGAAGTAATCCATCAAGCAATGATTTCAAGAACAAAACAAATCTTTAAACAATGAACATAAGGTATTCACAGAGATGATTCAGCCAAAAATATAATTTTTGACAAGAATAATACCAACTTCAATTATCCTTATTTAGATAGTCTCACTGTTTGATTAAGTGCGAATAATACCAAATCTATGAGATGTCTTCCACTCTTCCCAAAGCATAATTAGTTATTTAAGCAAGTACACACGTCACATACTATTTGCCTCAAAATTGTGTACTTTCTTTCTTATACTTATTTTCAAGAAAAAAGTCCTAAAACAATCTACTCCAACTCCCCACGCCCCTTTTCTTTTTACCCACCTCCATTATTGACCCCCTCGGCCTACTATAGCAACAACCAGCAGCAACACCAAACAGAAGTTACTCTGATTGGTACCTGCTCCTTGTTCAACTGCTAAAGTAGTCATCCAGCGGTTAAGAGACCTCCTTAATGGTAAGCAAAAACCTCATAAAAATCCAAATGGTAACAAATAATCTGTGTCTCCACCCACCCATTTCCAAAACATTCAGCTTCTCTTCCAGTCCCAACATGCATTTCCCTGTATTCTAATTAGTTTTCTCAAAGTAATCTATGAAGACATCTCTACAAAACATCCATTACATACCGAATCTTTGCAGCTTTGCCCCATTTTCTCTCCTCCGCCTTGCCAAAGGTAGTAGCAGTGCACAGGTAGCAGAAAGCGACTAGTATTGGTGTGCAGTAAAGGAGCAGAGACATGTAAGGAAAGATGATGTTGAGACTTAGTCTCAGCTTATCTTCTTGACTAAGTTGTAGATAGCTTGTATCTAGATGATTATTGTTGTCAGGCTATGCCAAATTGCCAATGAATGTCAATACTCAGCTCTCAAAATCAATGTATAAAAAGGCTCAAGGGCACCAAGGCAATTCAAATTCCCTGCGCCTAAGGTGTGCCTTTGTGCGCCTCAAAGAAGAAAGGTGCATATAATAAACAATAAAAAAAAGCATTCTGAAAAAATCTTTTGGCGCCTCCGGGGGTGCGCCTCATCAAAATCGCTTTGCCTGGACAACAAAAGGGGCATGACCCTAACGCCTTCCGTCTCAGCGCCTAGGTGCGCCTTTTCTAACACTGCTCAAATCATTTTGTGAAATCAACATACAACCCTTCTGACTACCAAGCTGAAGTAGGAAGTAGGAAACCTACATACTTACTAATTGTCCAGATAATGCATCGGTGGTAAATTGGTTATCTCAATTAATGCATAAACTACATATCACTCATTGGACAGCCTTGAAGCATTTACTGCGCTACTTAGCTGATTGATTGGACAAAGAAATCACAATTTTTCATGACTCTGCACTCACTCCAAACTTTTCCGGATGCAGAGAGGGCTGCCAGAAGGATGATCACGCATAAACGATGATCACAGATAAACAATGGGTTAATTTATGTTTCTCAGTCAACCATTGATAACATGGAACTTAAAGAAGCAAAGTTTCCTACCTCAATCTTCTACTGAATACAAAGCTGAAACATGTATTTCTCCACAGCGGTCGACTAGCAGCTGCACTCAATAAATTCTATTCTAGAGCAAGTTCTGATACAAGATTAGTCTTTCTATTTGGTCATCAATATTCAACATGATTATCTCTCTCTAACTAGCTCTACTTATAGAGCTTTTATGTAACAACAAACAGATTAACTTTTGCTAGCAAATTATTGTAACTCTACTCCTTAAAATACCCCTATACCCTAAGGCCCTAATACCAATTTAGGGCAATAATACCATTAGCTATCTAGTAACATAGCATAAACATTGTATATGGTAGAAAATAGGAAGAAAATGATGAATTTTCATTAATAAACTGAATTACAGTACTTTTGTATAATAATTCCACTTTTGAGAGGTGGACTCTATCCCAATTTAGCTTTCCAAAGATAACCCAAAACATTCAGCAATATTCAACATGATTATCTCTCTCTAATTAGCTCAATTATAGAGCTTTTCCCTAATCCCAAAAATATCCCCTTCCATGATACAACCTCCATTTCAATTTATTTGCAACATTTTGGAACTAAGGCTCCATGGATTGCATCAAGGGTCTGCATTAAACCCTTTTCTTTTTGTAACGTTTCTAGATGAAGTAACTAGACCAATACAAGATAAGGTTCCATGGTGTATGTTGTTCGCGGATGATATCGTTTTGGTGGATGAAACTAAAGATGGTGTTAATGCCAAGTTAGAGCAATGGAGACAAAGATTGGAATCTAGAGGGTTTGAGCTAAGTCGGAGTAAGATTGAATATTTGGTATGTCGCTTTGGTACTCAAAGGGGGACAAGCAATGAAGTGGTGAGTTTGGATGGAAAGGATTTGACCATGAGTGAATGTTTTAAGTATCTTGGGTTGATCATCCAAAAGAATGGTGACATTGACCAAGACGTGGCCCACAGGATTAAGTCGGGGTGGCTTAAATGGAGAGCGTCCATGGGAGTTTTATGTGACCGGAGCATTCCCTTATAGTTGTAGGGAAAACTTTACAAGACCAATGTTGCTCTATGGTACAGAATATTGGTCTTCTAAGAAGGAGCACATTAAAAAGATGGAGGTTACGGATATGCGCATGTTAAGGTGGATGTGTGGGAACACTCTAAAAGATAGAATCATAAATGAGGTTATTCGCAAGAAAGTAGGTGTGATAGGCATTGCAAATAAATTAAGGAAAAATCGCCTGCATTGGTTTAGGCATGTACGACGGAGAACCAAGGGTGCACCGGTTCGAAGACTGAAAGAGTGGGACCATAGAGGGGTTAAACGAAGGAGAGGGAGACCGAAAATGACTTGGTTGGAAGGAGTTAGGAAGGATATAAAGTATATGAATTTGCATGAGGATGAAGCATTGGATCGTAAGAGATGGAGGAGGAAGATTTATGTCGATGACTACACGGAATAATCAAATTTGGTTCATGTAGCCGACCCCACTTTTGGGATTAAGGCTTTGATTGATTGATTGATTGATTTTGGAACTAAGGCTTTGTTGTTGTATTTACCATAAGTGGATACTACAAATTATTTGCAACAAAAGGTTTTCTTTCATTTTTTTACTAGTCATTTATTTCTATGTCTCTCCTCATCACTGCAACTTTACTTTTCTCACTCCATTAACACTCACAAACAAATTTTATCTAGATGTTGGTAAATGTCACATCCCTACAAATAAATTGAACGAAGGTAGTATAATTTTTGAGGGGACCTCTTCTCTATATCAATTCATAGCTTATTGGTGATTAATCACCTTGGTTAGCATTAATTTAGTCATATCTTATATTTTCTTAATCTCTCTTCTTCATCCCTTAATCTCTCTTCAATCCTTATTCTTCGTTTTGGTCTCCATGTGAGCTAATTCGTAGCATGTTGGGACTGTGTTCTAGCTTAAACTTATCAGGTTATTGATTAGTCTCAATGTATTTAAGAGCACAAGGCGCAATGAAGCAATAAAGATTGCCTAGAGAGAAAAAAAAAAAAAAACTGCTCTACCCTAATTGCTTAGCACCTAGGTGCGCCTTTTTATACACTGATTAGTCTGCTACTAAACTCCCTGAATTTGCCTAACCGGCATACTTATACAAGTATACTGTACTCCCTTATGAATAAAATTCAAGTCTTCTCATACTATATAAAACAATGGAGAGAGAGAGAGAGAGAGAGATAAAAATAAATAAACAAATAAATAAATAAGTAAATAAAAATTTAGAATGTTCAACAGGTTACAAATTGCTTAAAGCCATTTTGGAACGACACCCATGAACTTGAGATTAGTTCATCAATATGTGGGAGTTTTTAGAGAAAAGGGAAACTTGGGATTATTCCTACCATATTTTCTAAAAATATAATGTACTAGTAAAAAACAGATTATGATATGTGTATAAAGACTAAAGAGACTTGCTTCAACAACATGATGGTAAATAAATGGTATTTACCTCAAGGGGAGAGCACACAGGAATTTCATCGCAATGAGTCACAATATCACCGGGACGAACTCCCGCAGAATCTGCTGGGGATCCCTCTGTTACCTGGAAGGTGTTTACTTTATAAGATTCCACATTGAGGACAGTTATTATAAGCGTGATATAAGTCCAGTAGTTTGAATGTTAAACGAAGGCCTCAAATTGTATTGAAAGGAACCCTGAACACAACAATTGAGCTATTCTCCAGAGTTGTAAAATACGGCATTCTCCATTGCAGTTTCAAGAAAGCGTGCAACGAGGTAAGGACCGAAAAAAGACATCCTTCAATTGTAAACATCACATTGGAACATGATCATATAGCATATACAGCAATGCAAGCATATGATTATCCAAATGTAAGATTGGATTCAACAACAGATGATATATTAAAAAGCAAAGACCACTATGGATTCCACAACTAGATGGTGTAACCTGTAGGTGATAGGTCAAGGTGTACATCCAATTCGTATCAATCAATTAAATAAAATTACCTTCTCTACAAATACCCCATTAATATCAGGAAATTTCTGGTATATTGTTTCAAGCCGGGCCATTTTCAAAGAATCAAGGATTCGAGTTCTCATTCCCAGCCAAGGTCGAACAATTCTCCTGCAAAATCGGTACATATCACTACAGAAGTCATTTTCTAAAGCATACATATAATGGTAGAGGCTTATACTGAAGTTGGCATGAAATTCAAATATGCTCATTGTTTAAATAGAAGGAAATGGAAGAAAAAGAAGAGAAGAGAAAGTGGAGAGAACAATTTCTCTTGTTTGGGTAAAGGATTGGGGGAAGGAAAGGGAAGGAGAGGGAGGGATCCATATTCCCTTTCTATCTCATAAGCATAATCCCTCTAAAATTGGCGACTTGGATGGAAAATAGAGCTCACCTTTCCCCTCCCTTTCTCCTCCCTCCCGTTCTCCTTTTTCCATCCTCTTCCTATCCTCCCTTCTTTGCTATCCATACAAAGCGTACAAAGTCAACACTACAATGTGGATTCTAAATTTCTGATATAAAAAGACATTGTTTAGAAGAAATCACTACCTCCAAAATAAAATGTGAGTGGAAAACAAAAATTATTAAGATAATCTGAAACATAAAGGATATTTTTAAGCATGCATGGCCCAAGAATTGCAATATTAACCACTGTTTCATATAAGGTTATCAACAAATTAAAAGCATGACACTCAATTAATTTCATGACAGAAGTATTAGTTATTTTGGAGATAATGTTGGACCATTTATAGTTATATCGTAGGTTGCACAAGAACGGGTACTGACACATATTTGAGTACGAAACGGATACGGAAAAGCGTTTATCTCATAATAAGGGACACGGGTATGGGATGTTAAAATTCATATAATATATGTAAAAAAAAAAAAAAATTGACCATATATTTGTCATTCCGTCCTCTAATGAGTTAGAATAAGGAAAGTGTGTCACTTAAATAATTAATATAAAAAAGAGAGTACATAGAGAAATGACAACCAAATAATTAAAGTGGAGAAGGTAGGAGAGTTGATGAGAGCTAAGATATTAATTAAAAAAAAAAAACACATCAGGGGAAAAAAACTAAATAAAATACATTAAAGAAGAATTTTTATTTAAAAACATAAAATATGCCAAACTTACATCATATTTCAACAAATTAAATGTGAGGATGCAAGAGAATAATGTCTATTACGTAATTTAATTCAATCACTTAAAAATTAACCACTTGAATAAGAGATACTGTCAGCCATCAACTAGTTAATTTTTCAATGATTGACTAAAATAATATCGAACAAAATAAAGCAGGTATAAGGTTTGGAAGGAAAACAAAATCATGTAGAGAGGAAAAACCAACAATGACATACCCATAACTTTTGAAGTGCTTCAAGCATCTCAGCAAAATGGTATTGGGAAGAAAAACAAAACAGTTTGCATCAGTGAAATTCATTCCAATAACTGATCCCGAAGCGATGTCAACAAGAGGTCCCCCAACGCCATACTAGTACATAGAAAAAGGAGGTAAGCAAATGTCCCGAAAACACCATTGCACTTCATCAAAAAACACACAAAACAAATGTAAATACTTTGTAAGTATTTAAAATAAATCATCATTACAGCTTGGTAAATATAGACTGAAAGTATATTGAACAACAACATAATACAAATTGATAAGTTATCTGTTATAAATGTACTATCCTATTTTCATTAAAATCAGACCATAAAGCAACATAGAATAACATTTCCACAGGATTATTAAGAGAAATCAACCTTATATCATTCACTCCCCCCCCCCCCCCCCCCCTCCAATTCCAAAAAAAAAAAAAAAAAAAATGAAGTTTCTATCAAAACATATAAAAAGTAATGACATCATCATCCATCCAATGCTTTATCTGCACAACTAAAGCCAAAGTCTTTTCTCAATAGACCTATGACTAACCCAAAAAACTAGAGTTAAGTATAACATTGGTGTCTATCTTTTTAATTTTTTCACCTTTTGGGACCTCGGTATTTTTTTCACCTTTTGGGACCTCAAGTGTACTTTCCGCCTTTCCGGCCAAAATTTAATTGTGCGTGAGTTAAAAATATAGTCCCTTAGTTAAATAACTTAAGTCCCCTAAAAAGTCATCCAAAAAAAAGATACTCCCCTATTAAAAAAGACAGTCCCCTATTAGTCCCCAAAAGGTATATTGCTGCCTAATTTGTAAATAGGGTGGTATTTCTCTTTGTTCAACAACATTTCACTACAAACAATGGACTGCAGGAATTTTATATCTGGGGAAGAAAAAATTTACTGGAAGAATTTTCATTTTGCTCGTTTCATTCTCATTTTACCCAGTAATTTTCACCGTCTTGTAAGTATTATCCCGTATTTAATTAAATTACTGCAATTAGGAGTATATATTTCAGTCCATTTCTTTACTTTGTTCTTGTGAAGTAAACTAAAATTAAATTTCAATTGTATTTTATTGCTAATTTTTCTTCATTTTGTTTTTACCATGGATTTCTTAGTTTTATTGATTATTATTGTGTTATTTCTCTGATTTTTTACTCCGTAGCCTTTTTATATTAGGAAAATTTGATTTAAATAATCCAACCTTTGGCCGATTTATTTTAATAAAAATATTTTAATTATTCTACAATAATCCAAGCTTTACCCCCATTCTTTTTTATTAAGCCAAACCTGTCATCAACTTACAACAACAGGTTACCTTGCCATGTGTCACATTTTGATTGGTCTAATTTTTTTTAAAAAACTTTTTTAAAAAAACATTTATTTTTTCATTTCCCCTTACCTCCATAACTTCCGGCCAACACCAGAGCAACCAACCCCCCTCACACACCACCAACACAACCCACTACCAATTCATAACCCACAATCAGCCCCCCCTCCACTGCCCTCGCCCCTTCCCCGCACCCCCCACTCCTTCCTCACCCTTTCTCCCCCATTCCCTCATCGTCAATCTCCACCTGCCCCACCAGCCACCCTCTTTTATCAAAACTTGAAATTAATGGTCAGTAATTTTGATATCCAATGAATCTCCGTCGAAATCCACCCACCTCAGTCGAAAACCCCCCACCCACCTCCAAGAGAACCCCCACCCATCCTCCCTCAAAACAAAACCCAGAAATATTCAAGGTGGGTTTTAGGAGTTCGCGGTGTATAACGTGGTGGCTGAGGTGATAAGCGTTTTGGGGTGGGTTACAAGGTGGCTGAAAGGATGAGGGTTTCGGTTTTTTTTTGGAATTGACAGAATTTTTATGAAGGGACTCATTTTTTTTGTTGGCAAATAATAAATGAAGAGACTGATATTTTTTTCAGGTGAGTTAAAGATGGGTTAACTAGCTGGATAGTTAACTATAGGTCCTAAAAGGTGGAGAAAAAAAAAAAAGGACTGACATCCCAAAAGGTGAAAAAATTAAAAAGATAAACCCCATTGGTATCTTAACTCAAAAAAACTAACTTTACAACCTTCATTCACCCCACAAATCCACTATAGGCAAAGGCTTTCAAAGATCATTATAACCAAATATATGACCTCATCTTATATTTCCCACATTAAATGTGAACAGGCACCTGTAAATTATATCATCACAATGAAGACAAATATTAACCATGCTATAAAGTATGAACCCATACAATAAGCACCACACAAGATTCATATAAATTAGATTATACACCGGCATGCACGATTCTCATTGTGCACACAATTTTTGCTGGCAACTGTTGAAAAATTCAAAATTAAGGTTATAAATTTCCAATTCTAACTTGTAAAGTATATTTTTGCAAATTTTAGGAAGAGAATGCAATACTAGGGTTTGAAAATATCATTGTAAGAGATTTATTTTAGAAATTATGAATTTCAAAGCAATTTAGGAGTTGATTATAGTCAATGAATTTAATAATAGGAAGATGAAATTGAAGAACTCATTATTGAAAGAATTTATTTCAGGTTTATATACTTTAGTACTTCTATTCCGGTTTTGTACTGTGATATAAGGTTGAATATGATGTTCATCTGATTATAAAGGATGTTCTTTTAAGTTTTAACATATGTGCTTTCTCATTACAATCCTTCTTTAATTGTTGAACAAGAATTGAACATTTTTTTTTTTTTTTTATGAGTTGTATGTTCTTTGGGCCTAAGCTAAATGTATTCTATGTAATTTACTTTATGAAATATGCTCTTTAATGAATGGAGATTAAATATGCTACTTGGATATAAACAATATGTTTTTTGTACTTGGATAGAATGTTCTTTAAATCTTTCGAGTTCATGTTCACTTGCTTTAACCCATATTTGGTTTTGAGTTCATGCTTTTTGTTTTACCCCTTATGTTCTTTTGAGTTCATGTTTTTATTTTTTAGCTTTTACGCTTTTTAGGGTTCATGTTCTATGAATTGAACCTATATGTCCTTTCGGATACTCGCTTTCTATGTTTTGAGGGGTGCCATTCTAAAATGGGTGCACGATCCATGCTTTGAATAGAATAAGCATTACAAAGCTAAGAATAAGAATGAATTTGCACTCATGCCTAAAATTTTTGATTCAGAACCTCTGACCTTAATCCAAAGAAAGTTCAGTCTGATGGTTTAGTGTTTGTAAGAATCTGTAGCCCTATGCCAGTTGATTATATGCAGCTACAAGCGATGTGAACCAATAAGTCACAATCTAGGGTTTATTGTCAGAGACACTCGATGCTATGTGCAACTAATGGACACATGAAACAAGAAGTTGCAACTAATGGACACATGAAACAAGAAGTCTGTTTTAGTCAAACACTATAAAATGCTTCAGTTAACATCAATTTGAAACAGTTACCAAAAAAAAAAGATGTTAATTATCTTAAATAACCTTTGTTCTATAAGTCATCACCAATATGGTTTTCAAATTAGGGAGCATTAATTAAAAAAAAAAATAAAAAAAAAAAGAATCAAAATTAAATGGAAGAAGCAGTTCTCTAGGTTTATTAAGGAACCATGTGGTATAAACAGCCACTTACACGTGAAATTAGCAGCCTGTAGGCAAAACATCATCATCTAAATCGTGGTCTTTGAGCAAAACTTCTCCCTGAGCAGCCAGCAAATTGTACGAGCTAGCAAGTCGACCAAGGGCTACCACACTCTTCCCAGGAGTAAGCAGCTCAAAATCAGGCAGAAGAGTGGCAACACGAAGTTTAGGAACAGATGGCACCATAAGAATGGCAATGTTGTGATGAAGATCAGCATGTGAAATGGAACCAGGCACTGTTTTACGATTGGGCAAATGTACTTCAACCTGAAACAATAAACAGCATCGGCTTGAAGTTATCTCTCTATGCTTAACCATGGCTGTACATTTTAGTTTAATTCAATGGCACACAATTAACTTAAATAAATGGTCCTAACCTTTATTAGTATTTAAACCGCGTATGACCATGCAACATACCCTTCAAATAATAAATATATTTTAATACACCACTTTACATGTACACACTTAGAAAACTTAGTTATCTGTTAGCACGGACCAAGACATTAGACTGAGATGGTAAATTCCCATTACACACCACTCAACAACTGCAAACACTTCCTTGATTCTTTATAACAGTATTTAATTGCAACATTCACAAGCATCAATGTGCGGCAAGTTTTATTCAATCCTCAAAAAACTACATACTACAAGTATCACATATAACAAAAAGATCAACAAAAAAAACATTGTTAAAATGATTCAATCAGCTCATAAGAGCATTTTTTAAGTTGTCATAGGCCATGTTCAGCGATGGCGTTTGAGGTTATAAAATTATACAATGTAACAGGTTATAAAATTTGTCTCGATCTATATCATGATATCATCAAAATGTCAACTTTTAACAATTCCTACCTATAAATAATTTAAGATACTAATGGTCAAGGTTGTTCGTTGTAAAATGTGCCAAACTAAAATCAGACAATAAAAGCACCTACAGAAAACATTTCAACTACTCTCTTCGTTCGAATTTACTTGTACTGGACTTTATACAAGTGGAAAAGCAGAGTAATAAATGGGAAGGTGAGTGAAGGAGTGGGACCCAAATCAATAGAAAAGGAGAGAAAATTTTCCTATACAAGAAACGAGGCAAGTAAATTAGGACATGCCAAATAAGAATATGGGGTCAGTATATTGTAATTTGGAATGGAGGGAGTGGTTTTCAATACAATAGTGTTGCTATGCCAATTAGACCTAGCACAGGAGAAGGGTGCTCCACCAAAAGAAGGTTAGAAATCATAAGCAACTTTTAGGAAACTAATAGACAAAGACCTTTGGGTAAAATCTTAAGGGTACATGGAGAGGCATAGAAGCAATGAAGAGGACGCCACCAAGCAACACCACCATCATCAGAAGTTAATTGTTAAAAAATGTCAGCATAGTATGACAAGCCACCACTGCTAATGTAGGGTTGAGGAAAAATCTTGGTTGAGGATGCCACTACAAAGAAGTGTACGAAAAACATGCATGGGTCAAACAATATTAATGGGCTATGTAAATCGTAAGAGGTGCTCCCAAGAGAAAAAAAAACAACCCTTATTTGAACCAAAAAAAAAAAACAATTTAGTATCTTCATGAGTTCAAAGGCTTAAATCCTTTTCATCTACTTTAATAAACGCTTTTATAAAGCTTAGCAAAGAAACATCAACCAAAGGGGTGGCATTTTTGTTAAGTAATTGACTGTGTATCGCTCAAGAGGAAGAATCGGAATAGAGATTGGGTGAAGCCAAAAGGATGCTTCGAGGTTCGCACTGGGGTTAGACTGGGGGTTGCTTGTATGCTGGTCACAAAGAAAAAGGACAGGAACTGAGTGGGTTATGCACTCAACAACAATATAACATTAGCTATTTAAGACAAAGTGTACGTTTCTAATTTGTAGTCACATTCCACACTGTGATCATGGAGATGCACAATATAACACCCACCATACACCAATTTAGCATGTTGTTACTGAAATTGCAAATACTACTAAATTTTATACTATCAAGTATCAACCATAATGTTTCATTACTAATCTCCAAGCAAAGAAAAAACATTCAGGAGTATACATCTTGTAGGAGTGGTAAAGTGCTACATATTCCACAAGCATAAAAAACAAGGCATGAACACTATAAGTAATAAGACTAACCGTAACATTGGTAATGGTAGGCATGGTATCCTTATATCCTATGAAGAGACTAGCAGAAGTTAAGATCGTTCCAAACATATCATTCCACTCTATGAAAAATCCTGAGCAACTAAAACGGAACTTTTCTCCTGTAATAAAATAACAAATTTGCCAAAATTCATTTACAAATCTGCTAAACAGATTCTTAGAATTAATTAATAGGCATATGCCCAAGCATACCTACGAAAGATGTCAGTGCAACAACAGATGGCGCAACTCTAAAAGCAACAGATCTTGCAATTCGACTATAATAGTCACCTTCATCCAAGGTACAAAACTCTCCATTATTTCGCAATCCTGTTGAAAGTGAAATGAATTCAATATTGGCCCCAAACAAATGGTAACAATCGACAACAAGGAAAGAATGCTCAATTGAAAAACTCAAGTTCTACAAGAATGAGCATATTTAATATAGCGTCACTCATCAATAGGTCAGTAAAATCTCTATTAACCCAACCACACAATTAGAGATGTGTAGCATTTTATTTCTTTAAATTAATCCATATTTGCAATGGCGAGTGTACAATGACTACTTATAGCCTCCATTGTACTGCAGAAATGTGTGAAAAAAGAGCATAAATAAGACCATATATTGCCAGTTTTCTACTATTCCTCAAAACTTGTGTATAGCTACAATCTCTAGATTTTAGAGTTCCTGGATCAATGCATTCCTCCTTTAGTCCTTTACTAATTATTCAAACACGATTATACAGGACTACAAGAGTATGCCCCAACAAACAAATCCAAAATACTTGTCTGCGTCCAAATTTAAAAGGCAAAATTGGCCGCAACACCCCTTGAACTATGGCTTAGGTGCACTGAGCACCCTGAACTATGCGTAGTAGCCAAAACACCACCAACTATGGTGTTAGGTGCGACGTGTGCCTTAAATGAAAATTTTCGGCCACTTATTTCATCGGAGGAGGTGAATCCATGCGTGCTAAGTGGATGGAAGACTACATAACTGTTCTAGAGAGTGAAGATTCACCTCCTCCCGGTGAAATAAGTTGCCGGAAATTTTCATTTATGGCACGCGTTGCACCTAACACCATAGTTGGTGGTGTTTTGGCTACTACGCAAAGTTCAGGGTGCTCAGTGCACCTAAGCGATACTTCAGAGAGTGTTGCGGCCAATTTTGCATTAAGAAATAAGATTGGATATTTGCAGTCACGAAATTCCTTTGAAAGAATCAAACTAACGATAAGACCATCTATACATTCTTAAAGCAATCATTTGATATCATGTACAATATAATAATAGACATGAACAGATTATATAGTAAAGAGCATAAAACATACCGCCTACATATTTTGGCTTTTTATTAAACTTCAAAGGACCAACTTTTGTTTTTATTGTCGCTGCCAATGAAAATAAAACTGTGTTAACAAAGAAAATTTGTACATGATGAATAGATTAATAAAGTATAACTTTATATCATAAATATATATACAGGCTCATTGTTCAATTACAAAATAGCGATTATACAATTCACATAATACACACACTTTAACCAGTTAATTTGGCAGCATGATTCCAGCTTAAGTGGCTCACTGCGAGACTTTGAGTCATGTACATCTCTATACAAAAACATACTTTCAGATAAACTATACTCTTTCAGTCAGGATACAACACAGTTTATCCCCCGTCTCAACCCTCCGTGCTTAAAATTCACCACGAATTCACTAAAATGCCGTCTGTCTACTGTAATTACCATCCTCTCTTCATTTAAAGGGGTAATGTTCAGAAATCTAACCATTATCAGTTTCTAATCAAAGTAATTTAACATTTTTTAACCGGTAATCTGACAATAGTATAGGCGACTATTAATTTTGTACCAATGTGCATAGAATTAAGAATAAGGTGCATATATAAAAAATCACTAAACAATATGAGCATTGTACCTTATTATCTTATTTTACAAAGCAACTAATGTCCTAGTGTTCATTATATATCAAAATATTCTTCAGAATTCTATGTCAACGAGAACAAATTCAACAATTAAACAAATAACAGCAGTAAAATCAAACTAACACTAAATTGCAACAATGTTTTGTTAATAGAAATATCAAATTGTTAACAATAATCCAGACAAAACAACATTCGATTTTTGTATTCAGATATACAATTGACTTGACAATTATATAAGAAAAAACGAGAAATTGATAAAAATTGAAAGAAAAAAAACCTTCGCCTCGTCAATTTTTGTCGAGTCTTTCGTAGATAGTAAGAGGACGCGATGACTGAGGTTCCTCCGGCTGATCAATCTCAGACATTGCTGCCAGTTACCACTCCGCGCGGAAGAAATTCTTTACAAAACCCAAAATTCTCTTCTTACTTATATGCAAACTAGTTTAGTTACTTTGCTATGCACGGTTTTTAAACAAACACTGATTTGTTTATAATACGGAGAAATATAGTTTTCTACTTCGTAAATACATTGGCATATGAACATATCGGTAAAAAAAACAACACAGTATGGACAAATGATAAAGCATATGAAAAGTTTATTACATAAAAAACAAAGGTAGTGAAAAAAAAAAACCTATTGTCATCATCATAACAATTTGGCGGGAAAATTTTTAATGTCAGAGTGACATGTGTACAATTTAGAGAATGGATAATGTCAGCAATGTCTTGTTTTAATATTAGTTAATAGATTCGGGGTTTTATTTACTGTTTGCTACGGGTTACTCCGCATTTGTTATTCAATACCCTTTTTTTGCTACGAAGTAGGTAAAAACATAAACTCTAGGTCAATCTGGCTTAGGTACTCTGTATTTGTAATTGATGCAAATCTACTATAAAAAAAAAAGTTTTTTCTAAGTTATGCCCCCGTGGTTATTGAAGTTGTGTCCATTTTTGTAAAATTTACAAGACATGTCCTCCAAGTCTCCAACTTAAGGTGTTTATTCAACCGTATCCTTTGACGTTAACCCAACATTAGTAGTTGTGTTAACCGTTAATTACCCCACTTTAGAGAAACAATTCACGCCCAACTTGGGTTAGAGTTATATAAGGGGATTAACATTAAGAGCTCTTTCCCAAATTAAAGTCAAGAAGAACCGCAATTCCCAAATTGCAGCCAAAGTTTTAAGTTTTCCCATTCTACCGTCCACGTAAGCACTGGTTAAAAAACCGGTTTTTTTTTTTTTCCGGTCCAGGGTAAACCGCTACTTGAAGTAGCGGTTTCTTTGCAATAAACCGCCACTTCAAGTAGCGGTTTCTTAGTTTAAAACCGCTACTTGAAGTAGCGGTTTGTTTACAAAAAACCGCTATTTTATGTAGCGGTTTATTTTGGAAAACCGCTACTTCAAGTAGCGGTTTACTTTGAAAAACCGCTACTTGAAGTAGCGGTTTACCCTGGACTGGTTTTTTTTTCAAACTTGCATAATCACTCAAAAAAAAAACCTGCAAGTTGTGTACCTGTAAAACATGAGATATATAGCATATTTTCAACACAACCACCATAAATAACAAGTTTATGAAGATCTAAGGAAGTCGAAATTGCAAAGTCGAATATTTTTCAATTGATTAAATATAACAAAATCCAATTCTAAGCATTTACAAAAAAAATTAGTTTAGTTCCAAAATATACACTTAGCTCGGGCGTTGCTTCTTCCCATGAGGTGACGATGAAGATGATGCAGCTGTCTCCTCTGGAATGTCATCCAGGCCAACTCCAACCCCAGACGTAGTGTTGCTACGCCGTCGGTTTCTCTGATACTGGCGATGCACTAGTGGAGGAGATGTCATGATAGTATGCTGAGAAGGAGTCGGTGGACGGAAGGCACGTGCTGAATGGCCTCCACGATGAGGTGGTGGTCTGATCGGCATAGTGTGCACAGTAGAAGATGAAGACGTGGACGGTCGAGGCTGCTGAATAAGGTGTGACTGCCCCACCCTAGACAAGGTTTGGCCACAAAATGATGTAAAACCCTGCATCGTCTGTATGGCAAATGGTATAGCCGTCTCTGGTGGCAAGTGGGAGATGGTCTCAGTAGCTCCCGATAGCTGGACGTGCAAATCAGCAAATGCATGTGCCTACATTTAAGTGTAGTTTTAATGTTAGTAAAATGAAATCAAAAACGTAAGAACTAGATTGAAATGAAGTGAAGTTCATACAAGCAGGAGGTCAGAGGTAGCTGGCTGGTAATGACTCGGGGGGCGCTCCTGCGAAGGTGGAGTAATGACCAGTCTCGTGATGCGACGGTACCAAGCCATGTACTCTGTCATGGCCGGGGAAGAAGTCCCAGTGAACGGGTATCCCTGGACGACTAATGCCTCTCGTCGACTCCACTCGTGTACATGGTCCGAATGCCGAATCTCCCAATTACGCTGTCCCCTTCGATCCTTCCTGTGTAGAGCAACGTCCGTGTCTACATCCTGTGGGATCGGCTGGTCTAACCCGAACTGACGAAGGACTCGGTCTGGGAGGTGGAACTCAACGACGTCAAAGCATATCAGAGGTGCCCGTGAACGCCAAATGTGCATGTCTGAGCGACAAATCTCCGGAAGTCGATCCATCACCGCCTCAGTATATGGCTGCCAAATCATCTAATTCCCAAAACAAGTATGTTCTTTCCTCTTGCACTCAACAACATATTTCTCTGGCTCTGCCTCCACAACTCGAATTGTTTGATTTCTAGCTATGGAGTAAGATTTCACAGCATCTTTCAGTTGTTGCAATGAGTCAAACTGCTGACCAACCTCAAATTCTCCCCCATTGTTATATGTCTCATTTCCTAACCAAGACATCCATGAGTTATTCAAACGAGGATCAACTTGCGCCACTTCATTGAAGTCTGAAGTGGGGGCGCTTCCTTTAATTGCCTTATCACGAGCTTCAATTACCTCTTCATCATCATCTTCATCAGTGTCATTCATCTCTGCATCGCCAAATACATCAACATTGTTTGGGTCAAGAGAATCAAGAATGCCTTGTGGTTGTGTGCTTGTCGAGGTTCCAACATTAGGCGATGAGGCCGGAGACCTAAACTGTGAGAGATGGTCATTGACATAATGTGGATCAACAAGCATTCTTGTGAATGACCCTATGCCCACACTTTGAACACCAGTGGAAAACGGTTGATCCACACTACCAAAAAAATCCATCCCCGGAAAGGAACCAGTGTTAGTTTGCACAACTGGCTCCTTTGGAACTTGTTCAATGAACAATTGCATTGCAACAGAAGAACTCTGAGTCACAGCAATCCACATAGCTCTAACAGCGTTGTCGTCATTTAACGGAATTGCAACATATGCCCCAGCCATAGGATAACGCATAACCACCTTCAACTCCACACCTCTAGGATCAACACTCAATTCTTCATATAGCTTGTTCAGAACTTGTGAATATGTCATCGCAGAATGTACAAACACAAATTTTTTATTCCCACCCCTATACGTTATATCGCTATCTTTGTGGACAATTTCTCCACCCCAATAGCAATATAGAGGGTAGTTCGGAACCTCCATGTTTCATTCTAGAAAAGACCATTATTAATCAAAGATATTAGATTGCAAAAATTCATTAACAGTGTGGCAATGTCCTAACATCAAGCAAGCAAACTACACAATTATAGCAACCTAAACTGAGCTATGAAGGTCTTAATACCTCTTGAAGCTCAACATGGGCATAAGTCATGACTACATGTACTTTGAGCTCATGTACTTTGTGTATAGAAGCTCTATTTTCACTTTCAAAATCAGCAATTATAGCAACCTAAACTGAGTAATGTGATCGAAACCATTAATAATTCTACAAGGGTTATATGTAAGGTAAGTAAATCAACAACAACAACCAAAACCAACCACAAACATACATACAATTCTGAAACTCAATAACAACAACAATAAACAAGAACACTAACAACAACAACACAACCAAAACCGAAACTCAATAACAACAACAATAAACAAGAACACTAACAACAACAACACAACCAAAACCAACAACAACAACACATACATACAATTCTGAAACTCAATAACAACAACAAACTCAATAACAACAACAAACCCAATAACTGAATACAAAAAATAATTAGGGCACTTACCACAAACAAGAAGATCAGCACGTTTCTTCTGAAATTAGCGAAGCCGACCACTAAAGTCGAACCCTCGGCGTCAACAGCGGCGGCCTTCGTTGCTGAGGAATGCTCCGGCGGCGTCGGTGGATTCCTTGGCTGCGCCGGCTTCCGTTGAAGGAGGTGTGATTTTGGTGGAAGGCGTGGATGGGATTTTGGTGAGAAGACGAAAATGAAAGAGGAAAGTGAAATCAGGAAATTATACCTGCTAGAAAACCGCTACTTGAAGTAGCGGTTTATTAAACAAAAACCGCTACTTGAAGTAGCGGTTTATTAAAAAGAAACCGCTACCTGAAGTAGCGGTTTATTAGTAAAAACCGCTACTTCAGGTAGCGGTTTTGCTGTAGACCGGATTTAAAATTTCTTCCCCCTGAACCGGTGACGTGGACGGTACTTTGGGAATTCTTAAAACTTTGGCTGCAATTTGGGAATTGCGGTTCTTCTTGACTTTAATTTGGGAAAGAGCTCTAACATTAATCATTTTTTCTACATTTTCTCATATACTTTTTCTTCATTCTTCTAAAAGCAACCATTAATGTGTCTAGTACTTGGTGTACTTCTTCTTCTTCTTTATTTATTTATTTTTTTCTCATCCGCTTCTTATTAATTCCCATTTTTTTTACAATCACTAATGTACGAGTTAACGTTAGTAGGTACAATTGATTAAACACCTTAAGTTGGAGGACACAACTTGTAATTTTAAAAAAGCAGGAGTACAACTTAGAAACTTAACAACCTTAAGGGCATAGCTTAGAAAAACTCAAAAAATAAAATAAAAAAATTTCTCATCCGCTTCTTATTAATTCCCATTTTTTTTTTACAATCACTAATGTACGAGTTAACGTTAGTGGGTACAATTGATTAAACACCTTAAGTTGGAGGACACAACTTGTAATTTTAAAAAAGCATGAGTACAACTTAGAAACTTAACAACCTTAAGGGCATAGCTTAGAAAAAATCAAAAAAAAAATAAAAAATAAAAAAATCAATTTTATTAGGGGTAAATACAAGTTGATTTTTGAGATTAACAATTTTTAATTTTTTTATCACATGTCATTTTCGTAAATAAATAAATTATTTTTATCTTAGGACCACACTGTAATAATGACTGGATAAAGTTGTTGATTTATTTACCAAAATGTTCTGCGATAAACGTTTTTTGTTTATCATAGAGATTAACCAGGGTTTCCTCTATTATTAGTCTATCTATTCTTTTACTTTTATTTTTGCATTTCTAGCTCCTTTGTTACAACGAGAATACATTAATTGAAAATTACATCTTCAGTGCTTTATCTTGACGGTTTAAGAGATCACTCCATTTTTTATTGTATTCCACTTTCAATTGAATATCTATTGTGTAGGCTGAGGGGAGACTATGGTATTCACCTAAAAAGACATTACCCCTCTTAGGTTATACTATAATATTAAATAAAAAAGGGTAAAAAATAATTTATCCAATCATATTCTATTACAATTAAGTAACTTTCAAAATCAAATACTTAATAATTTTATAAATTTCCAATTAATAATTTTTTACTTTTTATTAATTTTTGGGTCTTTATAAGTTTTTTTTCGTTTATAAGAAACTTTATTAAGCAGTAATTAAAAAATAATAAATGAAGTAATGGTTAACTTTAATATATGTAACAACAAAAACAAATGGTCAAAGTTTTATGATAAATAATCTATAGCGTCAATTATTATGAAATAAATGGAGTGAATCTTACTAATGTTAATAGTAATCATGTTTGGTGAAAAGCTGAAAGCTGAAAAGGTGAATCCAATCGTGTTAACTTATTTTGACTAATTAATTATTTTATTAATTGATTTGACTAATTGATTGTATATTAACGGTTGCATAAAGATGGTATTTGATAAATAACTTATTTTTTTAAATTGTTTGAGTACACAAATTAAATGACTAGTAAGGACATTGACATACTTTATTGTGGTAAAGTAAAGATATAATAGTCCTTTCACCGTAAAAATGTTTTGAAGACACCTTTCACCGTAATATACTAGCTAATTAAGTATAAATAAGCTCCTCCAAATAATAACTTATGGAAAATGAGTTTATTTGATGGAATAATAAGCTTTTGAATCAACTCCCCACCAAACACCCCAACTAGCTTATTACAGTAGTCAAATTAACTAGTTAATATTGGTCAAATTAACTAATTTTGTCTCAATTAGCTCGCTTTTTACCAATCACCTACTATATACAATATACTACTTTCGTTTCAAATTATTTGCAAAAATAAGATATTTTCTACTCGACTACTCATACTTTACGTCAAATCGTTATAAATAGTTTAAAACAAAGGTAGTATACTAGTATCATTGTAGTCAAAGGTCAAATTTACGCATTTAAATCATTTCATGCATCTCAAGTTTGACTATGTTTAATTGTGTTAATTTAAAATGGAGAGGGTGTAGAAAAGAAAAGAAAAAGTTTAGAGAAAGAGTCTCCAAGTGTACCTACATTCAAATATTCAATTATTAATTGGTTTTATCTCATTAAAGATTGTGAGTGTACTTACATGTTCAACAACATATATCACATTTTATTGCAATGCATATAAACCCGCAAAAATTGAATGTCGCTTATTAGCTCCATGACTCTCTTCTAGATGAACTCATGCATATGAACAATTAACTTAAAGTTTAGAGGGTATTTAAGGAAACAGAAAAAGTCGATGCTCTAATCTTCATGGTCCCATAAATCAGCAACACTCTTAAATGGTCCATCACGCTTGTTAACAAACAGAGCTTCCCCATCCAACTCACGCTTCTGTACAATTCACAAATATTGATCATTATTAGATGAAGTATCCTAGAGATATATTGAAAAATTTCTCTAATAATCATGTTTAAAGACTTTATATTGACAATTGACAATACCTTATAAAAAAAATTGGCAAAATGTATTACGAAGTATAATGTATATTGTACCTGGTTTTTAATGGTGCAAAGAGCTTCAAAATCTTGCTCGGGTATTACCCAATCGAAGACGTGAACATTCTCTTTGAGATGATCAGGGTTGGTTGATTTTGGTATAACACTGGTTCCTCGCTGTAAGGCCCATTTGACCAAAACCTGGCCAGGGCTCTTGTTCAACTTCATTGCCACCTTATCTACCACGGGATCATGCACCAGGTCTCGTCCTCCATCTTGTGACCCCAACGGTGAATATGCCTACCACCAACAAAAGACATGTAAATATGCACTTGCTTGGCTCCATTTCGAAATAATACATGTACGAATACAAATTTTGTGATTTCCAATTAAGTTGCTAACATGACACTCCACAAATATGTACAGTAATAGATTATGAATATGATCCAATAAGGTTGAAATCACAAACCTATTTATTGGATTAGCATATATACATTATACATCCCAAACATTAGGCCATTAGGGTGAGACAGGTTTTGCAATTAGTGAAAATCAATAGAACACTCCTTACCGTGACGTGTATGCTATTTTTCTTGCAAGTCTCGAGCATTTTGTCGTTCCTCCATCCCGGGTGCATTTCCACCTACAAAATTAACCTAATATTATCAATCCCCTAAGAATTATCAACACATATCTCTAGCTAATTATGTTGAATTGTTGAATATTTCAACCATACTACTTATATAAGCAAAGGTACTAATTACCTGGCAAACTGACGGCTTTATTTGAGCAATATCAAGCAGCTTGTTAAGCTTCTTGATTGTAAAATTACAAACACCAATGTCCCTAACAAGTTTTTCCTCCACGAGCTTTTCCATTTCCCTCCATACACCTTTCATGTCGAAATCCGTTACCTCCCCTGCCTTAGGTGGCCTACTAGCTCCATCTTTCAAGTGAAATGGCCAATGAATCTGCAAATTAATTACTCTAGTAGTATCAAATTTCATGATTTACAAATCCGTAGTGTAATAGTTGATTATCAAATGGGGCTGGTTAATTACAAGATAGAGGTCGAGATAGTCAAGCTGAAGTTCTCGAAGAGTATTGTTTATAGCAGGTCGAACACTTTCTGGAGATAAGTCAGTACACCTGCATGGTATCATGATACAATTAGCACTCCCCTTAGATTACTCCATGTGACTTATATATGTTCCATATTATGATATGATCACATAGATTTATATGTAAAGAAAAATGTAGCACGTGTACTGTGATCTTGTTAAAACCGCCTAAATATGAAATTCTATTATAGACCTATAGTATGTACTCTATACTTAATTTTTAACAATTTTACTTGTTGAAAACTAAAGATATTGATTGTTAAAAGTTATACATTTACATGCGTGATAGATAAGACTAAAGAAGTAATATATACGAGTAATAAAGATAACGGAGCTGAGGAAGTTAAAGACACTAGACCATATTGAAGGGAATTAAGTTTTTGGCTCAGAATTTTGAAGATACCATAGCTTTGAAGTGACAAAGATATGCTTCCTCTCTATGCCTGCATGCATGGCTGCTTTAAGTGCACGACCGACCTGGGGAAATTATAGATTGATAAAAGAATTTAAGTTGACATACTAGATTCACCTAATAACCTGCCACATGAACATGTGCATAAATAGCAAAGGTGTGATCTGAAAAGATTTTTTTTTTAAAAGGTATGGAAGAACAACTCTCCTCATAAGGAAAACACCTACTCCGTAATACAATATCATTATGATAGCACATAGTAGTATTGGTAGCTTTAATATGCACTTCGTATGTAATAGATAGGACAAAGTATAATAACAATATTCCAAATACTAAAAATAGCTAAAGAATCTTCATTGACTAAGCAAGCTTAGTAAATATGGTAGCCGTGGGGAGCTCAACTTGTGACCTAAGGTCACAATTCAAGTTTGAGTCCGCCATCTACATACTTATGCTAAGAAGTGGAGAATCCCTCTAAGAAATCGTTTGGTTAGATCTTTTGAAATGAATTGGAATGGAGTTAGATATTATTCCAACTATTTTTTTGTTTGGTTGAGTTTTTTAAATAATGGAATCTCATACCCAAGGAGTTCTAACTCTACCCTATACTTATAGAATCTCATACCTACCTCTCCCCCCGATCAAGATTCACAATTCATTCTATTAATAAAGTATAGAATTCATTATAACAATAAATCCAAACAACTTTACACTAGTATAGGTTTTAAAGATTCCATACCAATCCATTTTAATACAATGAACCACACCCTCTTATAGGGATCCTCAAGACAGGTTGGGAGCCAGCCGAAATTATATACTTTAAAAAAAATTAAAAAATTAACGTATCAAAATACATGTAAAAAGGGTGGGAGTTTAAACCTTAGCCCCAACCTTTTAATCCAAGATCCAATACTATAACTCCCTTTGTCTCACTAAGTTAGCCTTGTACATCTTCATTTATTCATTTTTGTCTTATTTAGTTTGCCTAATCATGGAAAAAAAAATCTATATTTTGCCCCTAACCGGCATATATACCCTTTTCAAAAGAGAAAGAGATAAAAACAAAGAAAAAATAAAAAATCACATCGATCCTCACACATTTCCTTTTAAAAAACCTTTTAAACAACTCATTTTGGGGCAATTTTAGTAGGAAGAAAGAATATGTAATATGTATCATATTGATTGTAACATTGATAATAAAGCATGAATTTATAAACTTTACCTCTTCTTGTACACCATATTGTGCTGCTGTATCCACATGCATATAACCAGCCTACAGTAATAAAATTTACAAAACTCATAAGAGGTTTATAAGGAGTACTACACACACAGTATTCAAGCATAAACTAATTAACCAACTTTAGCTAATTTTCTAAACATCAATAAATAAATATATATACTAAAAGACACACCAGCAATGACACGTGTCATCTTCTAGCGTGTCCTTAGTTTTTTTTTTTTTTTTTTTTTTTTTTTTTTTTTTTTTTTTTTGTAAATATCTATAAATAAAATTGTTGTTTTTTAGGCAATGATAACTTAAATGATACCATTCAATTTGTAAGGAAAATATTATATTTTTCATGTAATATCTTACTTATTATAAAATCCTTATATTTAAGTAACTAATTTTGTGCCCGTGCCCGGGTTGTTTATTAAATTTAAGATAAATTTTTTATTTATATGCTAGATTTTAAAACATATCATTAATATAAACAATTATATACACAAATAAATTATACACATCAATCAGTTAGTTGTTACCTATACCTACGTGGCATGACACTTATGAAAAATTGGAATGCCATATCTCGTGCCCTGGCTAATTGTACGGACGTTTTGTTATATTGTGTGACTTGATTAATCGTACAACTTTGTATATTTAATAATGACTAAATTATATTTTATGTCAATTGATAAAATATATAATAAATAGATTTATTTTGAAGTACTCTTTAAATCAAATTTTATAACATATAAAACATAAATTTATAAGATAATTATTAATGAGAGTTATAATCTAATTTTATAATCTATGGCGAAAAATTGAAACGCCAAGTGTCACTGTCTCTTGTTGGCTAAAAGTTAAGCTTTATATATTAGTTATATGGTATGATGAATATGTTAGCTAAAATATGTATGATTTCTACTTACATAAAAATAAAATTGGTTAGGATAATTTTTACAAAAATTCGATCTCCTTTGTTATAGCTTATGACGCAAGCTTGAGTATCTTTTATTTTTATTTTTTCTTGGTGAGAAAGTGGGCCAAGCCCAGAGGTTAAGTATCTTATTAAAAGATAGTGATGTAGCTTCACTATCTTTTAATGTACCTATCTTTTAATATGATTCAATCATCAATAATAACATAATACTAAAACAGACACCGGGAATGACACATGTCACTTCCTGGTGTCGTTTTTTCCCTCCAAAAATCATTTTACAAAAATAATGTTATTCTAACTTTATTTTTCTTTTTATATCTTTTTAACTGACAACTTATTTAAGACAATAAATTTATATATTATAATACCAATTAAAGATTCTTATTACTAATATTAATATTATTTGTTTAAAATGATTTTTTTTTTTCTGATCAATTACACACAAATGGATTTAATTTATAGTATGAAATAATAAAAACATTTTTACGTTATATTGCATCAAAATGACTTTAACACAGAAATCTATAACTATAACTATATATTACATTAAAGGAGAAACCAAGAATGACATGTGTCATGTCCTTTATTTTTTAAAAATTTCCCTCCAAGATAATTTTTTTTTCCAAAGCTTCTTAAAGAATATTCAATACTATGAAATTATATTTCCTTTACTATTTGGTAATTATATTCCATTTATCCACATTCAACAAAAATATTATTCTTTTATTTAATACTATGCAATAATATTTTCTTAAGTATAACTTTGTGACGTAATCTATAATTATTTATATTAGTCGTGCATGTAATACCCCCACGATTTTCTATAGTATGATATAATTTCATTTTTATTTTTGTAATTACGAATTTTTCATCTTATTTCGCATGCAATTAGATAATTTTTATAATTAAATATATTGTTAAACTAATAATAAATAGTGAAAATTACCGTACATGGCACGAGATCATCTAGTTATCTTATTAAAAGATAGTTACATCATATTAATTAACGGTATTATTTTCTGATTAAGCAAGTGTTACTTCATTTGTGATTTTGACTTGCCAAATTCTTGTTTCCAATATGTTTTTTTTTTATTTTTTATATATCTTTCCCTTATTTTCTAATAATTAAAATTTATATTAACATTAATGATCTATCGACCAATAGCTATCTAAACCATATTAGCATATACTTCATATATACTACATATGATATCTGCCATTTTCTGGTAAAATTTTAATCCATCAAAAAATTCCATTTTTTTAATATATTTGTTTGTCCATTTTTTTAATATATTTGTTTGTCCTTTTTTTTTAAAAAAAAAGATAACATATACTTCATGAATGTGCTTAATTTTATTTATAAATCACATACAAGCACTTCATGAAGGTGCTTAATTCTATTTATAAATCAGATACAAGCATTGATCCAAGTGTTGTTTTTACGGTGCAAAATCCAAACGTTTTGGAGCACTTAAAAGAGAGTGATTTCCATGAATATTGTTAAAAGAAATCAAAATTCCACAATTACACTATATTTTATAAAAATTCCCTATATATCGTCCATGTCATCTATCCTATTTAAATATAATTTTATTTTTTTTAGGGATGTAGAGCAAAACCGCTAATTGAATTAGCGATTTTACTTTATATAAAACCGCTAATTCAATTAGCGGTTTATTTGAGTAAAAAATCACCTTACAAAAAATTGTGGGTTTAATATAAAATTAGCGGTTTTATGCAAGGTAAAATTGCTAATTCAATTAGCGGTTTTTATGTAGGGTCAATTACGGTTCTGCTTTTAACTAGGAAAAAAAAAATCATATTTTTAGAGGTTGGATACGTGGATGGTATATAGGGAATTCTGATAAAAAGTGGAACAATTGAGGAATTTTGAATTCTTTTAGCCACATCCATGGAAATCGATCCTTTTAAAAGATGTTGATACTCAAAGTTGTGCATTGGCAGAAAATATGTGTTATTTAATATTATTTAAGTTAATTATAAATAACTTTAAAATAACCGTGCATGACACGGGATCTAAACTAGTATAGACATATAGTCGAATGTTGCAAGTATTTAAAAACGCACATACCATAATAACTTTATCACAACTTTAACATGATACCTCGGCGATGGCAGTGAAGACAGAGCTTCTAGCTTGAGAAGCAGATTTCCAAGTACCCAATCCCACCGCCGGTATTTTATGGCCGCTCACAAGCGGGAAGTACTCCATTTCTTGGTCATGAGCCGTAAATGTTGCCTGAGCCATCACTAATTGCAAGATTTGCTCGACCAAATTGAAATTAAAATGGTATTTCTTGACACTCTAATTTCTACCTAATAATCACTTTCAAGTTTCAATGTATAATTGGCTGACTTCACTTAGCTAACTCATAGATTCATATAAATCATACTCCGTACTACGTTTGACGGTTGTGTACATGTGGGAGTGTTGCATGCATTCATGTTGAACACGTCATTTTTTGAGGGGTCGTGTCATTTGCTAAGCACCATAGACCCAATTTAATCGATAAGATCAAAATTAGTGTGTGGACCGAACAATGTTCAGGGTCATTATTATAACTATTATATTGAGATATAATAAATATTATTAAAAAATAGAAGAACTAATACAAAAAATTATATAAAATAAACACCCTAATAAAGTTAGATATATAATTAAAAACATTATATATAAAAGTATAACTAAATGTTGGCTAAGATGATAAGTTTGATTGTGGATGATGTGGCACATTTCTACTATTTGAGAAAGGTGCAGTATCATGTGTCACGTAACATTGTTGATTATGAATGATATGACATGTTTTCAGCGTTTGAAAAATGTGCTACATGACACATATATTATTAAGGAACGCTTTTTAATAAATTAGTATCATCAATGATAGAAGTTATATCAAGTTATATGTAAATCTACATGTAAGTATGTAACCAAGCAAGTAGAACTATTTCGTATGGCATAACTTATTGTGTTTTTGTTACGGAATATATTATTATAATGTGCTTCATATTTGTAATGATATGTTTTGTTTATAATTGTTGTGTAGTTTTATAATTATGTTGTTTATGCTGTTGATACTATTATTCATTCTTATTTTTATTGTTGTTTATGTGCTTTTATTTTATTATTAATGTGCTTTTAAAATTATGTTTGTGCTTTTATTTAATATATAATATTAGTGTTTTTGTTTGATACGCATGTACATTTATCACAAAAAAGTATCAATATTATTGTACCCTGATTCCATGCATGTAGAACTACATATAACCGGGTGTAAGTTCTAATTAGCTCAATTTGATGGCTCTACCTTAAGTTCACACCACATATACGGTAACACTTAGAATTTTGAACTATTTATATAGTTTATTTGTTCCTAAGTGATTTTATGCGACATTCCTCATTAATTCATTGCTTAATGTTCTTTACAAATCTACTTTGTTTCATTTTTAGCGAGAGTTTTTGAAAATTTTACTCTCATTTAGCTCACCAGACCTAATTGTATTGTTGGGCAATTTATAACCACTCCTTTGAGTATGTTTGGTCCCCTGTTTATTGGCCCATCTTTATACTCTCCCTTAGTGTCTTTATTGTCATCAAATGAAAGAAATACTATTCCTAAAAAGAGTGCTTATATGTTGATTAGTTGATTCCGTATGACAAAATTGTGTTTTCGGGTGAAGTTTTGGACGGAATCATTGCAATGCATATAAAGTTATGTGCAAGTATTAGTGTAAGTGAGAAGAAATAAAGAATTAATTGTATATGAATTTAAGTATCTCATTATCAACAAGTAAACACATACACAATTACAAAAAGTGAACATCACTACAAATGGAAGCTATATTATGCTCATATATAGATTGACGTACGTTAAACAGAAGTAATTATTGTATGTGAATTACGAGAATCTTCAACATGTAACTATATTTCTAGCTTAGGTACAACCAAGAACATTTAAGTGTCTCGTAAAAAAAAAAAAAAAAAAAAAAACAAGACCATTTAAGTGCTCACACATCATACAAACACATGGATAAACAAATAGCTCTAATTATATATTATATACTTGTTATTTTGAATCAATATATTATTTACTTCAAGGTAGAAATAGTTGTACATAAAAAACTATTGTACAGACTCACATAGACAAAATTTAAACGAGTATATGTTTCTTAAGAAAAATTGTCTCATAAAGCCCTTTATCTAAAGACATAAGTAAGTTTATTAATCACAACCCAAAATGATCAAGAAAAATCATTCATTTAGTTATGTGAAGGGGGAAATAAATAACCTCCCTCACAACAACACTCATTAGGATAATGTGGCCCTTGTCCACAGAAAAACGTATATGTTATGATGCCCGAAGCTTTGCATTTCTTCAAACATTCATCTTGATACTTGCATGGCCCTACGAATATGCAATTTTTGCTCCATGTTGAATCCACCTTACCTAAGACATCAATTGTCGACTTTATTTATTATCCAAGATTATTACTAATATATATTCAATTAACAAGAAATACATCTATAACAATGTGTAAATATATAAGTTAAATATAAAACTCAATCACAGAGTATATGTAGCTAATTCCTACATAAACTTTTTTTTTTTAGAAAAAGATGGGTGTATGGTATAAGATCTTCAAGCTAAGTCATCAACGTCATCATTTTGAAGGTAAAATTGATTACTAATTTTTTGCACTCCGTCATTTCCTTAAAAATCTTCCTATTTACATTTTATTTGATTTGTTAATGTAATTTCTTTATCATTAATATTTTTAGTTTCATAATATGGAGTTAAAGTTATTTTTAAAATGATTTAATAACAAATTGAATCAAATTTGACTACACGCCCTGCGTGATACTCTGTAGTATTTTTTTCATATGCATAAATAAATTATATAAGTCATCAAATTTTTAAAGTTTGATCATTAATAACGAAGGGAGAACTAAAAACTAAAATTGATTTGTTTAGATCAAGAAGCAATTACCACATGAAACATCTTGCATAAAGAAAATTAAGCATGGTGAATATATTAATAATTTGATTACCGTAGATGAAATACCTATAGATGATGAGACAAATAACTGCCGATTGATGTTTTGATGCCATTCCTTCGTTTAAAATATTGATCTTTTACTTTCGTTTTGTTAAAATAGAGAGTTGTTGTCTATAATAACATTCTTTATATAAATATATAGCCATGAATATTTAAATTATTACTACTCTATAATGGGTAAAATCTAAAAAAAAAAAAGGTATATCATTGAATCAAAAGATTGGTTAGTTGCACAATCGAGTTTGATTTTCCAATCAAATTATCCTTTCTATATAATCGTCTAATCGATATTATTTTTCCATCATGGTTTAACTATTTCCATATTTAATTTCTACCATCAAAATTATCAATACTATACAAATTAAAATTGAGATTTTCTAACATGTCCATGGACACGGAACACCCATTAACAATTACTGTTGTAGTTTCCTCTAGAATATCTTAGTCTAAGTGTCTCTGACTCTCTGCCTTGTTTTCTTCTCTGCTAGCTGATTGCCCCTCCGCTTCTAGTTGCCTATGCTCTTGATCATCCTCGCCGACAATCTAGTGTTTCAACGCCAGATCCTAGTTGAGATCGACACTGATTTCTTTGCCGCCTCACCGGTATTGCGACCCACCGCTTCATGAATGTCGTCGGTTGTTTGGTTCATTAGCTGTTTGCTTTAACTTCTATGAGTAGCTATACATTTTAGCATCTTAGAGAAGTTTTGTTTAGCTTCTTTAAGAAGCTTGTTTTTTTAGCATAGGTCTTTATTATTATTTTTATGTTTTTTAATTTTATATATTTTTCTTTTATCTTTCATCTATTAGTCTTTCCCTGAGATAGAGAGGCTTTTAGATTTTAGTAGTCTTCCCTAAGATAGGGAGATTACTAATATCGTGTACCTTTCTATCATAAAAAAATAAAAATGATACGAATAGTGTTTGCATGGTAATGCCACTAATGCATGCTTCAACCCTGTTTTGGGATTGAGATGAACATTTTTATGAATATATTGCTGGTGGAAATAAAGACATGTTTTACTCTCTATATTTTCATTTATTTCAGAAAAAGTAAGTGACGATTATATAAGTTCAGGAAAAATAATTTACGTAGTATGATGATTTAAGGGAGATCGGTCTAAGTTCAATTTACATATAAAATAAATTCTAATAAGTCAAATAAGTTTTGATAAGTTTATATAAAAGCTAAGGTAAATTTAGATAAGAGAAACTTTGATAACTAAAGAAAGTAGGTGAATCGTACGTCTCCTTCTCTTGAATGGTTAAAAAGCTCAACACAAGTATGGTTTGGGATAAATACAATGTGCTATCACATTCTTTTTATTTGTTGGTTGACTAACTACTCTTGATATGCATAAAACTAAAAAAATTTGCCATGTTTGGTAAATGACTTTTGGCTAGCTTTTTGATTGGCTTTTGACTTTTTAGATTGGTCAAACAACTAAAAATATGTTTGATATTTTCAACTAGCTGAAAAGCTAGCTTTTCCACCAAAACTAATTAAAAGCTAGTCTTACTAGCTTTTTGGTGTTGCCTGTTTGCTTTTCATGTGTAAAATTACATTTTAATCCTTATTACTTGTCACTATTTTTTGTATACAATTAGTGAATAGTAAGGACAAAAAAGTAATTTTATCCCCAAAGATAATTTTTACATAAAACAACCAGTAGCCAACAACCACATTTACCAAACATATTTATTAATAACCAATAGTCAAACAGCCAACTTAAAAAACTAATACAAACAACTGGTTAGACTAATTAGACCAACCAAGAGAAACATCCAGCAACCAACTACCAAACAAGGCCATTGAAACAAATGAGCTTACGTAGAAGTGGAAGACGAGTAGTTCAACTTGGGTGCAGGACGAGTTTGATTTAAATGAAAAGATGCTTAGAACGGGTATATAATGGGTTGGATTAGACTAATTTCGAATCTATAGAAAATTATCCTTTGTGCGAACTTAATTCATTTTAATTACATTTGATTTTGGTCGTGATAGTTCAAGTTGGGCTTGTTTTGGACTTTTGGTCATCCAATTTTGAGTCAACTTAGGCTCAAGTGTGGTCAATTTTCGATCATGTAGTTTCGGGGTACTATGAGGGTTTGGGTCGAGCCATTCAAGTCAAGTCAGTTCTATAACGAGATCTTTACAAATAATAAAAACCCACACAATTTCATTAGTTTTGAATCAATTGATAATCAAAAACCTAAACGATCAATTAGATCACAACTACTCAAAATTTACGAGTCGAGTTGCCTTCTAGACGTGAAAAACTTGTCATTGTCCATCTAGGGTTCAAACTCGAGACTTTCAATCAAAACTTCCAAAACACAAGTTTTATAACCATGTGTTAGTTATAGTCCATTAACCCATTACAAAATACACGAACACCCCTCAACTAATTTTACTTGTAATTAAACTTTCGTATCAATTTATAGACACATATATAAAAGGAAATTAAATGCCAAAATTGACTTTCCTTAATACTGTACAATTCTCCCCTCTTTCTTCACCTCTCCTCCTCCTTCGTCTCTCCTCCACCATCATCATTCATTCATCCATCCTCTGTGACCCTCTTCACCTCCATTTCTTCCGGGGGTCCCGAAAAACCAAAAAAATCGAAAAAAAAATAAAAATCCCCAAATTAATCAATAATCCCAAACAAAAAACCCAGAAAAAATCCCCAAAAAACCCGAAAAATTCCCCGAAAAAATTAACCACAATTCTCAATCATCATCATCAATGGCGACACCCGACATGATGGGCGGAGCTCCACCACCGGCGGCCGCAGATCCGGAAGGAATCGACGGCGTAAGAATGTCATGGAACGCTTGGCCTCGCACAAAAGTCGAAGCATCGAAGTGTGTGATCCCAATCGCCGTATCAATCGCTCCGATCCGCGCACACCCAGAAATTCCCACTCTACCTTACGCACCTCTCCGTTGTAAGACCTGCGTTGCTGCGCTCAACCCCTTTTGCCGCGTCGATTTCGCCGCAAAGATCTGGATCTGCCCCTTTTGTTTCCAGCGTAACCACTTTCCGCCGCACTATTCCGGCGTTTCCGAGCACAATGTTCCTGCTGAGCTTTACCCTCAGTACACCACAATTGCTTATTCTCTCTCCTCAAATCCGGGGGACCCACATGCGCCTCAATCGAATGTTGCGGCTGTTCCTCCTGTTTATCTCTTTGTTCTTGATACTTGTATGATTGAAGAGGAGATGGGGTTTGTGAAATCGGCGTTGAGAAGGGCGATTGTGTCGTTGCCGGATAATGCTCTTGTTGGGTTTATTTCGTATGGTACTCAGGTGCATGTTCATGAATTGGGGTTCTCTGATATGAATAAAGTTTACATCTTTAGGGGTTCCAAGGAGATTGCTAAGGATCAGGTGTTGGATCAGCTTGGATTGGGTCCGTCGTCGCGGAGAGGTGGTGGACCTGGACCTGCTGGTGCTGCTGGCCCTGGTGGGTACCCCAGAGGACAGCCGGTTGTGCAGAATGGATTGCCTGGTCCCGGTGTTAATCGGTTCCTGTTGCCGGCTTCCGATTGCGAGTATACTCTTAATGCGGTGAGTTTTATCATCTTGGATTGATGATGATGATTGAATCGTTGTTGATTTATGCAATGTAGGTGTAGTATAAGATCTTATAATTGAGTAATGACTTGTTTTGCTTATATTTGATGATGATGATGTTCGTTTTACAGTGATCTGATTTAGTTCAATTTCTCCAATGTAGCATGATGAGTGGTTCTGGCTGTTGATATATGTTATTGCTAGATAGTTGCATATTATTTTTTACCAAGTATTGATTTTTGATCAGTTCATATGTATAATTTGCAAGTGTAGGTTTTTCAGTGTAATTTTTTATTTGATTGTGCATATTGCTTTTTGAGAGTGTTTTACTCTTCTTTTAGTTTTAGTTGATTCTAAGTGATATCTAGGAAGTGAGAAAATTCTAAGCACATATTTTGGAAGTGATCATGACTCTTTGGTTGATTGCATCCTTTTTACCCGGCGATCCCTCTCTTTTGATGGGAGAAGTTGTAATCTTTTTATTTTTTTTGAAATCAATAGTCGTTTGGACTTGAATTAGACATGGGCTGTAACAAACTCCTTGCCTTAGTCGTTTTTGTAAAAATGTTGCACACTCTTGGTTCTAAATTGACTGTCTTACATAGTCGAAGAGTTGAGTATCTGACAGCGGTAAATTGGTAATTGTGATGAATGAAGAGTCCAAGCTATGTAAGTTCTTGTCAAGTTAACAATTTTCAACTTTTCATTTTTCCATTATGCACATGTTCTTTTTCTTCCTAATTAAGTGAGCACCATTAGTTTTTGACTTTTTGGTGGATTGTCTAGGGTGGGGCTTGAAATGTGCTAATTTTTTTTTCTGTGTCTGTGAATTTTAGTTACTGGATGAACTACAAACAGACCAGTGGCCTGTTCCACCTGGTAGTAGAGCATTGCGATGCACCGGTGTGGCATTGAATGTGGCTGCAGGGTTGCTTGGAGCCTGTTCACCAGGAACTGGTGCTCGGATTATTGCTTTGGTGGGTGGTCCTTGCACAGAAGGGCCAGGAACGGTATGTTTGCTTTGCAAGTTGTAAGACATCATGCATTTTCTTTGATTCAGTGCTACCCTTTTGTCTCAAATAGTGACATTAATAGGTTTGCTTCTGTGGCTTCTATCATGATCTATTTGCCTGTTCGCTATATTGTCTGGTTGATACGCAGAAGTTGAAGATTTTCTGAATATAATTTTTTTATTCTCTCAATGCCACTGTACTAATTCCAAGAGTGAAAAAGAGAGTTAAAAAAAAAAAGAAAAAAGAAAAATAGTTAAGGGGGTTTATTTTCATATTTCAATTTTTCAAAGATTATTGTCTCAGTGGGCTTTATGTTGGAATTGGAAACCAGTCATGCTTTCGATACTTGTGGGTTTCTCATTGAATATGAAGTTCAATATGCTTTTGTTTTTTCAAAAGTTTTGAAGGGGCCAGCCCATGTGTTGGATATATGGTTACAAAGTAAACTATTGATAATTATAATTGATATGGGGGGAGTACCTTGCTGTTGCTACCCACTCTACCCAAGCTCCACCTCTGATTTTAATTCTGTCCACAGCTAATGCTTCTCAAGAAACACTTTCTGTGGTTATATTGAAGTAAAACTTGGGTCATTCAGTGGGGGAGGAAAAGCAACTTGTACTTAAGAAGTTATATCGAGTCTTGTCTAAGCATGTTTTATATATATATATCCTTTTATTTACCGATGCATTATGCATACTGGGCTTTACTTTGATCTGTGTGATTCAAAACCTGACTGATTCTTTATTTTGCCTTTTTTGTTTCTTTTGCAGATTGTATCCAAAGATTTGTCAGAGCCTGTTCGCTCCCACAAGGATCTTGATAAAGATGCTGCACCCTTTTTCCAAAAAGCTGTAAAATTTTATGATAGTTTAGGAAAACAGCTTGTTAGCCAGGGTCATGTCTTGGACCTCTTTGCCTCTGCGCTTGATCAGGTCTGTCATTTTGTTGTCATACCTATATATGTATTATATTTTTTCCTCTCTGATTGATTTACTGGCATTATAAGACTTGCATATGTCAAAATATTTGTATTGATCTTTTTTAGTGCATTGAACATGTTGTGTATGTTGGTTTGCTACCTCTATACAGTATGCTATCTTGGCTTCTGCCTGGATGGTCTGCTTGATAGAAATGTGAGTATGTGACTGAGGTTATGTTTTGTCTTTTCATGGTAGTTTCAGCCCAAGGTTTGTAAAAGATTATTTTCCAAAGGACATTATTTCCATCTTATTTTTGTTGTAGTAGCTATAACTTATAAATTACATAGTAAAGCTAGACATAGGCATTTCAATTGCTATTTTGTTGTCATACGGCTATGTGTATTATTTTTGTTGGGTTGTAAGTATTGGAACTCTCTTACATTTTAAGACAATCTTATTGCTCACAAGTAGGATGTAAGCGACTAAGAACCTTTTAAATTTGGGTGAATGATATATCAGTACATGCAACTTTCTATTCTTTTGGTGATATTTTGCAATTTATTCACTAACGGAATCACAATACTTTGAAGGTTGGAGTGGCAGAGATGAAGGTTGCAGTTGAAAATACTGGTGGTCTTGTTGTGCTATCAGAGAGTTTTGGTCACTCAGTGTTCAAAGACTCCTTCAAGCGCCTTTTTGAGGAAGGAGAACATTCTCTTGGTTTATGCTTTAAGTATGTATTTTTTATTTGTAAATTAAACAATTATGTGTTGCTATATCTGGTGTTTTCCCTGTTATCTTTTTGTTGTGCTACTCCTTTTTTAGAAATTCTTGAACCAAAGTTGCTGTTTATGTGAAAATTTCTGTCTTCTATGCAACAGAATTGTTTTAGATAGTCTTGTGGCTTTTGGGGAGGTAAACAAACTTTCCTGATTACTTGTATTGGGATGCCAACATTCCAGATTGTGGCAAATTTTTTCTGCTTTAATGATAGAATCATGCTAGCATGGCTTGTTTTAAGCTTTTCTATCCCTTGGTGGTGCAGTGTTTGACTGTAGTGAGACTTTTAAAAGTGATTAAAACAATGGATGGTTTATCTACTATCTAGGAAGATGGTCAACCATGAAATGTTGCATATATAATTATCAGCAAATGGTCAAGTTTTGAACCTCTTTATATTCCTTAATGATTCTGTTATTGCTGAGTGCCAAGGGAAGGGGAAATATTGAGCCTAAACAGCTGGGTCATTGTCATCCAAGAAAGGCAACTAGAAACGTTGTAATTGATTTTGGTTAAGTACAAAATGTTTGGATTTATTAATAGTTCCTTTGTGCTGAATTCTAGTTTGTACTTGTGACTTTAAGAATACTGGCAGTGAAGAACATATTTCATTCCTTTTTATGCGGGGATTTGTGTTGTTTTGGGGCACTTATGATATTGGTGAATCAGTGCTGAATTTTTTTTGAACTTGCCTACCCTGTTACTGATATTTGAGAAGCTTTATTTGAAGAGATTCATACTAAGTGCTTCTTTGTATCTGAACAAGAGAATTGTTGTCAATAGATTGACAAGGATTTTGAGTGAATACCTCGAGAAATTAGTCAAATTATGAATTTCGATATTTGGCTGTTGTTAATGTACGTATGTCTTTGATTTTGGGTATTTATTATGCTGGATTGTGTACTGCTTCTAGATTAGCTGCTAAGGTGTGTCATGTTGTCGATGTGGATATTCATGCAACCAGAAAGAAATTATACGAGTTTGCATATTGCGGAATGTGGAGACTTATGTAGTATTTTTGAATTGCTTTGGCTGGGAAGCAAATTTAAAGAAGAGTGCTTAAGGCGGAGTTTTTTGCAGAGCGCTTTTGGCTGAGCTGATTGTGTAGTGTGATGGTCATTACCTGCTAAAAAAGACATATTGGAAGATGGCAATCATTCAGTTGGCTTGAATTGTTACTTGTGAACATCACAGACCAGTTTTACCTTATTCACTAATCCGCTCCCCCATCCCGGGTATTAGTGTTCCCATACCTGTTCCTTGTACCATGAATTGGGTAACACTGTCATAGACTCAGCTGCCTGCTCTTGGGTTCCACTTGCTTTTGCTGTTATCTGAAGTATGAACTTCAGGCGGCTGGTCCATTGGGCTCTTGGAGAAGTATTTCCTGGAAGACTGAGAAGATAACATCAAGTGTAGGTTTAAGATAGTTTGCGTTAGGGTTTGCAGCCAATATTTCCAATTCATGTGGCTGTCTTCCCTTGTTATATGGTTTTATTTATTTGTTTATATATAAAAATGTGTACTCCCTTCGTGTTTAAATAAATAAAACGTTTTCCTTTTGCGGCCGTGTTTAAATAAATGAAACCTTTCCTTTTTTTAAGTAATTTTTCTCTATTTTTTAATAATTACTACTAACTAATGGTCCCCACAAAACCCCTTACTTTCTAATCTCTTCTCAAACTTAAACCCACTACCTATTATTTTAATAAATTCAACTAACTTTCCTAAAACTCCGTGAAAGTCAAAACGTTAATTTATTTAAACACGGAGGGAGTATTTATATGTACATGATCAATTTATGGTTTTAAGTGTTCTTTTCCTATTTTGTGTTGTGTGTGCTACTTAGGCCTCAATTTTATTTTTATTTTTTTTTTTTTTTTTTTTTTTTTTGTAATGTGCCTATACATTCGTTATTAAATCCACTCTTCTAATTTTGCTGATACTTGGTCATTTTTTATTACGCCAGTGGCGCGCTTGAGATATATTGTTCCAAGGATATCAAAATTCAAGGCGCTATTGGACCTTGCACATCACTAGAAAAGGTTTGGCCTGAATACTTTGAAGCTTCCTTTAAAGTTTCTGGAGTGTTAATTGTATATTACTTATTGTTTCTATTTTCAACTTGATAATTTCTGGAAGATTCACATGCCAAGGTTTGTAGCATCAGTAAATGTTGCAAACTAGGTTCAGTTATGCAATCTAACACTATCACTATTTATCCTTGCAGAAAGGAGTTGCCGTAGCCGATACAGTTATTGGACAAGGGAATACAACAGCTTGGAAGTTATGTAGTCTCGACAAAAATACTAATTTGACCATCTTCTTTGATATCTCGTCTAGTGAAAAAGCAAATCCTTTTGGAACTACGAATCCCCAATTGTACTTGCAGTTTCTGACCAGGTCTGTTGCTTTGGCGATTAAAAGATTTATACTTGTCTATTATTTTTGTTGAACATGTACCCTGAATTAATTATTTTTCCATGAGCTTATCTGACTGTTAACTGTTTTGTTTCTCGGCAGTTATCAGACTCCGGATTGTCAAACAATGCTTCGCATCACTACAGTCAGTAGAAGATGGGTAGAGAGTGTTGTTGGTTCTGAGGTGTGTTGCTTGAGAATTATAATCATACTTCCTGATTTCTTGCTTCACAAATTATCATATCTGCATGATTTACTTCTCCCTTCCCTTATTTCTAATATATTTCTTTTGAATTCCTGTACAAATTTATGCTTCTTTATATCAAAGGAGCTGGTAGTTTGCATTGTCAGATCCAAAACCTCTAGTTTAGCTTCATAAGATGTTGAATGTGAGAGTGAGACTTACTGCAGATTTACTAGTCGATGACAACCTTACTCTACTGTTTTTTCAACAATTTCCTTTTATGGGTTTTATGGGAATTGTCATATTACTTGCAACATTACTTAATTAGGTGATTGTTACATGCGGAAATCTCACGTTTGTCCTTACGTGATCACTTAAGTCCCACATTATAAAAATAATTGATGTAAGCAAACTACCATCTTTACCCTCGAATACCACCACCCAAATTACTGTCACATATTAAACTCACCACCACCATCCCACATCACTGTACTGCTATCATTCTCCCAAAATTACAGCCTCACCACCACTTTCACAACCCCTCTAATTGGGAAAAAGAGAAAGAGAAGAGAAACTGATTAATTTCTTCAGTATACTGATATATATATATATATATTATTATTTTTTTCCCCTGAAAGTGAACAACGGAATACCAAATCAAAGGAACTGTTGAATCTTGATTGGAAGGATGAAATCCCTTAATTTAAATTGGAGATAAAACAATGAGAAGCACTGCTTCTGGTGGTTGAAGGGATGGGTAGTCATAGAAGGGTAAAATGAGTAATCTTTGAAACAATGGCTTGGCTGTTTGTGACACAGATCTGAGAGGAAAAGAAGGCTTTACATATTTAACCTCAGGCAAGAAGGTTGGTCGGTGATGGTGGTGGTGGATGATATGTTGTAACACTAGTAAGGGAAGTAGGGGAAGGAAGGAAGGTGGTGGCTAAATTAGGGGTTGGTGTGGGTAAGTAAGATAGTTAATTAAATGGACTATATGCCCCTCTTCTCCCTCAACATTTCCTTGGATTCTGTCCCCTTTCATCTGGTGGCAACTGGAAAGTAAAAAATAAAGGAAGTATCTTAGTAATTATTGGGCTGTTTTAATGAATTTGCTATTTCTGAAATAATAACATGTATCTCTAACTTGGAAACTATTCATCAACTCTTATACTGTACTCCCTTCGTATTTAATTTATTGCTCCACTTTCCTTTTGCGGTCATATTTAAATAATTGCGCCATTTCCTTTTTTGGAAACTTTTAATGATATTTTACTATTTTCCACCCCACTAGTGGTCCCCTTATATCATATTTTAATATTTTCATATTCTCTCTCTTCACTTATGCGGTTATACCCACTTTTGCTCTTTCAGATTTATTTTATTCTTCAACCAACCCCAATTGAATTATAAAATAATATTTTCTACTATTTCTCCTAAAACTCCTCTCTCGGAGAAGTGGAGCAATTAATTGAATACGGAGGGAGTACAACAGAATTTTTCCAAAGCAAAGGATAGTTAAAATCTGAGAGCCAGACTTGTTGTAGCTTTTGCTCTATCAATAGTCTATAATCTTGCTACTTATAGTCAGCTATAGAGTAAATTGAATAAATGCATCCCTCACATTTTATCTCAATATTTAGAGAAACTTTAAATCTGCAATGGATATAAGTTGTTTAATAGGCAATTATTATCTCTTCCTTTTGTGTGTTGGCCAGTTACAGCTGATGCTGCTTGACTTGGTTTGTTGTGGTTAGTTTTTGACTTTTGATACATTCCTTTTTATGTTCATTTATTTTGACAGTTACTATTTGTAACGATGATAGGCTATATCTGTGAGTTATCAGTTTCCATAAGCATTTTAGTAACTAGTAGTTTAGAGCATTATTCTTTATTTTTTTAAAAAATTTTTATATTGGTTTGGATGTCCTGACTGTCATAACTTCAGTGCAGGCCACTTTTAATATTTTATTATGTTACAGTGCTTTTTGGAGCTATGTGTTTTGGAAATGTAGGTGCAAATATTGAGATAGCATTCTTTTTTGCAGGAACTTGTACAAGGATTTGATCAAGAAACTGCTGCTGTAGTAATGGCTAGATTATGTTCACATAAGATGGAGATGGAGGTACTCTTTTTGCTGTCTCTGTGTCCTTTAACTGCTTGTTTATTCCCAATACAAAGGCTTGTATCTGGTAATACATATCTTGCCGATCCCGCTGTTATTTGAAAGGGACTTAGTTTTCTTTCATGCGGGCTTCTCATTTCCTTCCAGTAGTTCCCGTTTCGCTTACAAGCTGCACTAAAACCATTAGACATTTTAAAGCTAGTTCATTTTGGATCAATCATGGATCCATTAGTGCTCAGATTTTCCCTCAGCTTTCTCTTTGCTGTATTGTATGCTTTCTGTGATTGTTACCTATGCCAAAACCCTTATCTGTGCTCTCCTCCTTATCTTTCTGTTAATATCTTATTTGCTGTTACTCTAATTGTTTTCTCTTCTATTTTTAGCTCTTTGGTTTGATGTAAGTTGTCTTGTTGCAGGAAGGATTTGATGCTACACGGTGGTTGGATCGGAATCTAATACGTCTTTGCTCCAAATTTGGTGACTACCGGAAAGATGATCCATCATCATTTACATTAAACCCTTGTTTTTCCTTGTTCCCTCAGTTTTTGTTCAATTTAAGACGATCACAGTTTGTGCAGGTACTAAATTGTGGTTCTGTGTCTTTTATATTAATTTTTGTACAGATCTCAATTATATTTTGTTTTCTTGCAACAGGTGTTTAACAATAGTCCTGATGAAACTGCCTATTTCCGCATGCTGTTGAACCGTGAGAACATTACTAATGCAGCTGTGATGATTCAGCCATCACTTATTTCATATTCCATGCATTCGCCTCCGTCTCCAGCATTGTTAGATGTGGCATCTATTGCAGCTGATCGCATACTTTTGCTGGATTCCTATTTCAGTGTAGTTATATTCCATGGCATGACAGTCGCTCAATGGCGTAATCTGGGATACCAGAATCAACCTGAATACCAGGTATGTCCATTTTTTGGATGGATTTTAGTGTGGTCTCAAAGTTTTCTCTTTGCATGGAGGGTCTTTCATGCAATTGGTCCCATGCAACGAGTCCTTTTTTTTTTCCAAGGTAGAGGGTGGGGCAGTGTAGTTAACTAAGTGCTAATGAGAACTTTTACTTGTGTTTTCTTATAATAACTTGATATCGTTGCCTCATTGGGTGGAGATAGTACTGTCCAAGTAACAGCTTACCTTAAAGTAAATTTGTCCAGCATTCTGTTCCAGAAATTAGAACATATTTTCTGGTGCTTTCTTTTTATCTTGTGCCAGTGATCTCTCATTCTGCAGACCGTTGTTTATCAACCTCTTTTATCGTTTACTTTTCAGGCCTTCAAAGAACTATTAGAAGCTCCAATTCAAGATTCTCAAATGATCATCCATGATCGTTTCCCTGTTCCCAGATTGGTTGTTTGCGATCAGCATGGTTCTCAGGTCAGTACATTTCTCTGATCTTCTATCTTTTGTACCAGTGTTTGCTAATTTCTGGATTTTGGATGCAAACTGTGGTATGTATATATTGGAAGGCAAGGTTGTTCATTCTGTAAAGTAATAATAATCAGTAGATGTGGAAAGCTACCCTGCAATCCATGGCTAAAAGGCTATCCTATTCTTAGTGTTCCATCTGTTGCCTATTTATGTCATTACCTTAATTTAGATGACTGGCAGATTGACAAGGTTCTGTCTTTAGCCATAGTTTTCTTTGATGTTTGGGAGCTCTAGAAGCTTTGTACTATGTTTTCCCTTTCGCTGTAGCTGCCATTTCTTCCAAATAGATTAGAGTTTGTAAATTGGAATAAATGAGATAGACAGTTCTTATAGCGACACATCGTATTAAGAAATGTTGATCTAGGTGAAAGATATTACCATTATTCTTTCTAAGTTTTATTGTTCCTTTCAAAGGCTAAATCCCCTTATCTTTGAATATATTAAATAATTATACAGTTGACCCCAATGTCCCATGATCACCATACTTGTATTAACCAATAAGCAATAGTAAGATCGTCTATATATAGTATAGTAAACTAGTGTGTGGCCCGGGCGATGCCCCGGGTTGCTAGTTTGTACTTCTTTAAATTGATAATTATGTTCGACTATTTGTATAGTTAGTGGTTCGGGCGTTGTTTCGGGTGTTTTTTTTTTTTTACCTCATATGTATTTAATTTCTAATCTTGTGAAAATTAAATTAATTATATAACCTCTAATTTACTTAATATATGATGTTAATTATGTGAAATTTATAACATTAATCAAAGTTGGTTGAGTTGTTAATGTATGACCTTTGTACTATGGAGGTTACGGGTTCGATTCTCGCTCAAAGCATAATTTATTTTGTTAAATGAAGTGACAAGCTTACGTGGCGCATATACTTTAGATAGTGACGTGGCACTGTGCATATACATTGAAGAGTGCCACGTGGTACCGTTCCTTTGAAAGGAACGCCTTTTAATATATAGTATAGATGTGATGCAATTATTTAACTGGTACTACTGTTGTCTACAATGATCAACAGGCTAGATTTCTTTTGGCAAAGCTGAACCCATCAGCGACATACAACAATGTCAACGAGATGGGCACTGTGTCAGATGTAATTTTCACAGATGATGTTAGTCTTCAAGTGTTCTTTGAGCATCTTCAGAGATTGGCTGTGCAATCTTGATGGACATTTTTTAGGATTTGTCCTCATTGTACAAGTTCAACGGGTGTGGAGTAGTGAATATCTTGGGTTCTTAAGTTGTTAACCTTAATATGCCTGCGAGTGCCCTCAGGTCTAAGTTACCTGAAGATAAATGTGGACATATATAATTCTTTTGGGGGTGTTTTGAGGCATTTCGAGGTTTGAGACAATAAAAAGAGCAAGAAGCCCAATTGACTCTTTTAAGTTATACACAAGGCACAATCGATATAAATTGTGAGAATATATCAGTTGTTTCAGGCGGCAGGTTTTAGTCAGGATATCTTTCATTCCTATTGTAATCATCACAGGTTAAAAGTATGTGCTTTATTTTTTATTTTATTTTTTGTTTTGAATTTTTGTATTTCGAATTATCCAGGTTTCCTGTAGTGCATTTGTTCCTAGAATTAGGAACCTACTCATGTGTCGTCTCATTTTCGTTTCTTTTCAGCTCCAAACTGTAGTATACCCTCTTTGTTTTTCATGTTTGGACATATTTCCAGAATTTTGATACAGTGAGACGGTTTTCTTTTCCCAACCACATTGAGGGTTGGAGACTAAAGATTTCTTGTCACTTGGTTGTTCTTGTGGTAATAGTTCAGTTTTCAATGGCAAATCAGGTTCTCCACTCGGAGTTGTATTTTACCAACAGTAGAACGATCCTTGGTCTATATAATGGAATTTTGATACAGTGAGACGGTTTTCTTTTCCCAACCACATTGAGGGTTGGAGACTAAAGATTTCTTGTCACTTGGTTGTTCTTGTGGTAATAGCAAAGTTTTCAATGGCAAATCAGGTTCTCCACTCGGAGTTGTATTTTACCAAAAAAACAATGTAAGTTATTCTCTTATAGATGAATGCATTCTTAACCGCAAATTAAGGGATTATAATCATGTTTGGGATTTACATAGAGGTAGGTGCACTTGGGTGTTTAATGGACGGGCTATTGAATACATATATCTGTTCCTAAATACTAAATCATCTGCATAATTACTCCAAACGCTCATTAAAACAACCCAAGTTTTTGACTCAAATAACGGCACTGATAAATTAATCGAGCGAATACGTTATACAACTTTGGACCTCACGGCCAGCCTAGTAACCTATCGGAATGGGGGATCCTGTTGGCAACAACCATGGTGCGCAACCTAACGGCCAGCTTACCAAGAGATAACTCACAACAAGGCAGACTGTAGATGTCGCCCTTCATATGGAAAAGTCACAAAAATAGTATTCCGTTGCCGGGACTTGAACCCGGGTCTCTCGGGTGAGAGCCGAGTATCCTAACCAACTAGACTACAACGGATTTGTTGTCAACTAAATGATGTAAATTTTAAAGTATTAACACTATAGCATATTTACATTGTAACAACAAAACTGATTTTTATTTTATTTTATTTTATTTTTTTTATTAAATTTTTTGGATTGTTCGTGAAATGAACGTAAGGAATATGCTTCATGTGTAACTCTTTTATCTTTGGTAGTCAAAATCGGCTCACTTTCATTCCTAATTCGCCCGTTGTGCAAGATGCTATATCACATGGACAAGATGAACTTGATCGACATTTTACCATCAAATTCTTTTAATAAGAATTGATTCACGTGAATGCTAATGCATTACTTGATACAGAGTAGCTATTATGCCAAGTAAATTGAACGATCTCAGGCGAAATAACAAAGAAAATTAATTAAGTACGAGTACTATATACAGTATATGTTGTTTGACACAGTGCCATATAGGTTACATTTTATTGGAGAGAAATAAAAAGAACACAAGGCGTCGATTTAGATAATTTTCCCTTCTAATGATCCGAGAAGAGAATTTAAGGAGCAATCTTTAGAGGAGGAATATCTTCATAGTCCCAGAGCTCTTCCACACTCTTGAATGGTCCATCCGTCTCGTTAACAAACAGATTTTCGCCATCCATAATTCGTTTCTACAACAATTAACCCCCCAAAATAAGTGTTCTCAAGCTTAAACAAAAAGGCGAAGAAAACAAATTCTCAATTCAAATTCGTATAGTTAAAGTTTACCTGTTGTTTGAAAATTGAAAGAGAATCAAAGTCTTCTTCAGGAATTTCCCACCCGAAAACTTGTATGTTTTCCTTGATTCTATCCGGGTTACTCGACTTAGGGATGACACTAGTCCCTCTTTGCAATGCCCATCTTACAAGTATTTGAGCTGGAGTCTTTTCTAGCTTCTTTGCTACTTTCACCACCACTGGATCATTCAACAAATCTATCTTCCCTCCTGAACCCAACGGTGAGTATGCCTGCCCGAAAATATTGCAACACCACCCATTTTTAGAATAATTGCATGTTTGTGGATTATATTGATGTGCCCAAATATCTTATGTGAAATGTAAACCTCTTACATACCATTTGTAGTAAGGTGATTAAACACATAACAAATCTACTAAATGTTGAGAATTTTGTAGTGTTACTACTAGTACATAAGTACATAATGTTATCATATATTGTTACCTAGAGTATTGAACTCATGTAATTTTAAAAAAAATTGACTTCAATTCGCAAAATTTTCCATGTCACTAGTTCTACATTCAAGGATCAAACTCAACTATGTTGGAAAATTTTCATGTTACTTGTATTTGTCTATTGAAAGAATTCACGTTATATCTATATATCTACTTTTTATTATTGTACATGGTACCGTGATGCCAAATATAACATTCCCTTGGACATGAGTACTTATTAAGAGAACAATTCATGTTATATTTAAGGTAAAGGGGGTGACATCTTACAGTGGCGTGAATGCCATGTTCCTTACAAGCATTGAGCATCTTCTCGTTCCTCCATCCCGGGTGCATCTCCATCTGCAATGGCAATTCATGAAGATCATTAGTCATATAGCAATGATAAAGCAAAATTTAATACACTTGAGTAGGTTAACATATAGGTGTATTGATCAATATTGTCATCACTCTTTTAAAACCAAATTGTTGTTGATCTAAATTTTATACCAATTATACCGAAGCCGGCTTGCTTCTTTTGGTTACCGGTTGGGCTTTCTACCGATGGGAGATTAGTCAGCGGAAGACTTGCAGGCTAGCTCGTGCAATCAACGAAAAAAGCCTTCTCCATTCTCTATCTTCTAAGTGAATTGGCATTAGCTTAGTAAGCTAGCTTTCTAAGCTAAGCAAGTCCGGTTTACCAATGTGACGAAGTAACTCCCTATATATCAGGCAATTTGTATGTTTACCTGACAAACTGAAGGCTTAACAAGAGCAAAACTCAATAGCTTGGTAAGCTTTGCGACACTGAAGTTGGAAATGCCAATGTCTCTAACAAGACCATCGGCGGCAAGTCTCTCCATTTCCCTCCAAACTCCTTTCATGTCAAACTCTAGCACGTCTCCTGCTTTTGGTGGCATGCTTGCGCCTTCCTTTAAGCGAAACGGCCAATGGATCTACGAAATGAACAATTAATATAGCCTAGGACAAGTGTTCATTGGATCATACTAATATAGATAAAAGACCAATGTACATAATAAAGAGGGCGCCCCCATTACTCACTGTGAGAAACGTTTTTGTTTCTCACAGTGGCAGTTTCGTAAATAAAATGTACCACTTTAGTCGGTGGTACATTTTATTTACGAAACTGCCACTGTGAGAAACAAACGTTTCTCACAGTGAGTAACAGAGATTTATTGCACAATAAATTAAAAAAATAAAAAAATAAAAAAAAGAAATAAAACGTGATTAAGAAGGTAAGATAATTTACAAGGTAAAGATCAAGATAATCAAGTTGAAGTTTTTTAAGAGTGTTTTCGAATGCTGGTCTAACCCTCTCTGGAGTCAAATCAGTGCACCTACAAACTCAACAAAAAAGTAAACGAGTTAGTTTATGCGACTATTTTTTTGGGGGGTTAAAGATAGACTAAATGAGATTAAAATTGTAACGTTTATATAAAGAGGTGTAGAAATAAACCATAGTTTAGAGGTGACAAAAAGGTCCGTCCTTTCAACTCCAGCATGAATTGCAGCCTTAATGCCATCACCAACCTGATAACAAATGTTACAAATCAAATTTGTGTAGTATTAAAAGGACTTTAAGCTATTTTTATATGAAATTAATATCAAATAATATAAAATCGTATGCTTTATTTATAAAGAAAAGAAAAGAAAAAAAAAAAAATATCATATTGAAAGTCAGAAAGAGTTAAGTTACCTCCTTCTCTACATCATATGCCCAAGCTGTGTCAATATGCCTGTAACCAGCCTGCACCCAAATCAAACCATTATTGCATTGTTAGAGTGAAAATGGGCCTGATTTTAAGCCAAAGCCCGACTCATGAATTGGCCCAATCCATAATCACAACTTTTACACGACTACAAAATCTAAAATTATCATTCTATTATGGTTACTCGGTCGGTCAGGACTTATTCTCACACAAAAAAAAACGCGTTAACCGACTAAGAATCCCAAAATACTATCATTATATTAATTTTCTATTGACTGATTTTGATTTATTTTAATGTCAAAATTAATTATAAATCATTTTCCTAATTTTAAAAATTCATTTATTAATTTAGAAATAATTTTTTATTTTAAAAATAATTTTCATAATTAATTTACAAAATTTAGTTTTTATTATTATCAAAATTAAAAAATAATTCATAAATTAATTATAAAAATATAAAAAAATAAAAATAAATTTTAAAAATAAGAAAAAAATATTTATAATTAATTTTGACATAGAAAATAAATTAAAAAAATCAGTCAATAAAAAAATTTAGTGTAATGGTAACCATTTTAAAGATGACTACTATAGAATTTTCATATAGTAAATCGTGGGGTAATGGATGTTTGTTTAATTTTATTAGGATTTCTAATGTTTTCATTACCATGTATATCATCTAATCTTTATTACCTCCAAACATGTGAATTTGCTCATAAATTCCCATTACTTCACTAATACCACCTTTAAAATGATAATGAATATTATATTTGTGAATATAATGAGTTATTTGAGGAAGGACTACCATTATAATATACTTCTTCTGTTCCACAAATATTGCAAGAAGGATGAAATTACGTATCTCAAAACACAGTTTATATGTTAAATATTTATAATTATATAAGAGTAAAAATTATAAAAAGTTGATATTGTGAAAGTATTTTACGAGACGAATCTAATAAGACCCCTACATGACTATATTTTACTTTACGTATAAATCATAATTTATGGTCAAACAAGCATGAAGAACAGTACAAAAGTCCAGTTATTGTAATATTACTAGAACAGAGGAAGTATGAATTTACGATTTACAAATTTACAGTGGGTATAGACATGAAATTTTCCCCACAAACTTATAAAATACGAAAGTATAAAAATATTGTAACGCGACATTTGTACAATAACTCAACACGTTGCTCGGGTCCAAAAAATAGTTAATTTATTTAAAAACAAGAATACCATACCTCGACGATGGCACTTTCAACGGAGTAACGAGCTTGAGAGCCAGATTTCCATGTCCCCAAACCAACTGAAGGAATAGTATGATTACTCATCAATTTGAAGTACTCCATTTTGTCATTTGCTGGAACAAATGTTACTCGATGCATTTTTTTTTTTCGTTCTCTCTCAAATTAATTCTCTTTCCTTTAATTTGTGAAGCACGTACTTATTCTAGCAAAATATTATATATACTTGGTATAAGTTGATGAGTAAGATCTAACTCATGGACCCATATTAGGTTGTTAGCCACGTGTATATATATATGTTAGTAGTTAGTTAGCCACGTAGCTTACTATTGGCGGTTAATTAAATTATTACTTTATAAAATATGATGATTTCTGTTCTGTTCTTTCGATGGGACTACTAGATAACACTTGTTAGTTCTTACTATAGCTGCTCCAGAGAGTCCTACATCCTGAAACATCCGTAGTCTTCCTTCGAATTTGCTTTTAAAAAACTAGTTTTTGTCCTCGCGCATCACGCATAGCGTTTTGTTTATCTAAATTAGGAGGACATTAGTGAGTCGGGCTTGTTTGACATCATTTTTTGTTTTTTATAAAATAAAAAATCAAAAATTGGAAACAAGAAAAAGGTGTTTCTACTTTTTAGTTGTCAGTTTTCAAAGTTATCATGATATTAATAAGTTTAACTAATTTTTTATTCATTATATGACATATATCTTATGGTTTTGAAAAACAAAAAACCAAAAAACAGAAAACCGCAGCGATGCCAAACGAACCCTTAAATCTATTTGGTTTAGGTTTTGTTATTTTGTGCATGAATTCGAAGTTGTATATAATATAAATGATTGAAATGCTATTTGTGATTGAAAAAATAGGATAAAATGTGTATAAGATGCATTTACCTCTTTTCGAAATAGATTAACGTTATAAATTATTTACATCATAAAAAATTGAGAAGCATTGAAACGTATGTTGGTATGGACTAAGGAAAATTAGCTGAGCTAATATCATTGCTTGGACTGGATTACATGTTTGTTCTTTTATTTGCTTTGTGTTAAATGTTCTATTGTGGATCTGTAAGTCTTGATGTTACTTATCTATTCTTAGTTAATAATAAAAGGGGAAAACTTACAAAATTTGTATTTTATTTATTAAATTTAAAACCACATTGTGTTGTGAATTTGTGATTTTAAATTGCATTTTTTTTTTTTGCTTTTTTTTTTTAAATATGAAGCCTTTTAAAATTAAATTTTGTAAGAAAAATTTCTGAATGATCAATATAAATTCAATGACATAAATCATCATTAAAACAAAAAAAAAAAAAAAAAAAAAAAAACAAGAACTTAGGAGAGTATACTAATGATAAAATACTACATAATCTAATGTTAATCAAATTATAATAAATCTCAACAAATACACATAAAATTAGATATAATCTGCTAAACAACAACTTAGGAGAGTATATTAATGATAAAATACTACATAATCCAATGTTAATCAAATTATAAATAAAACTCAACAAATACACATAAAATCAAACATAACTTGCTTTAAATAATTTTCATCTAACAGCAATGAGATTGAACCATTAGATGATCCGATAACATATCATTTAACATGAGGGTTTTTTTTTTTCAATTGAATGCACAGAGGTTATGACAAATTATTTGACACAGTTTAGCATTGGATTACTATCCATCAAATGCATAGTTTTCATTAAACATAATTGACTTATTTGTATTATTTAGTTTCTTGATTATTGTTTGACATGATAAGTTTTGTTTTCACTTTTCAGCATAATCGTGATTTGGATCAAGCTATTGAAGCTATTCAAGAAAAGTGTTGTTACAAATTTTATGTGTTGAATGACAGTAATTATATATGTTTTGACTTGATTTACCTATTATTATTATTGTCATTGAATATAGGGAAGGAATATGTAAGTAGATATCTGTTTTATTCCTGTAGAAAGAATCTTGTTTTAGAGTTTTCTTGTCAAAGGTATACATTATTTTATTAAATGTGATATCAGTTACTATGCTTAGGTTTCTTTATATATAGCATTCTTATTATGGATTAGTTAATACTGAGTGAGCTGTGTTAAGGAGATAAGTCTAGGTATATATTATTTTAGAAATTTGTATAATTCTTGTTACGGCGGAATTTGCTGCTACGTTTACTGTATGTTATGAGGCTGAGCAGCAGAACAGGCTGGTATGAAATATGTTTATTGATTTCTTTATCTTATGCTAGGAATAATGCTTTGTGTATTTATGTTTTTTTTAATAATGTTAACTTGATTTTAACATATGTTGTTGTTCTGTTTTTTGTGAATGTATATTTATTTACAGCGTATTCCAGATGATTTCAAAGACATATTAGATGATAGATTCTTAAGTGTTGAATTGTCTGTGCATGGTGATTCTAGATCTTGGGATGTTACTATGGTATATGAAGAGGATGGAGATGGTTGAAAAACTGTTTTGGAAGCTGGGTGGTCAGAGTTTGTGGAGGATAATGGTTTAAATGTCGTTGATGTTTTAAAATTTACTTATTCTTGGCAGAGTTCATTCATTGTGCAGACTTGTAAGCCAAGAGGAGGTAAGAAAGCACAAGGGTCAGGACATAGAAAGGGTGATGGCAGTTCTGGTAAGAGACGTGGGCGGAAGCCTGCTTATGAAGGGTGTTCTAGGAAAATGATTGAGACAAATGCATGGATTGATGACCTTGCAGCCGGTTGTTGTGAGCCAAAGTTTCGATTTATTTTAACAGTAGCTTATCTTCGAAAAGGGACTATTGTAAGTGTTGATTAAAGAATTTGATAAATTAATTTATTGATGTGGCAAAAGCAAATTAACTGAAATAATGTTGTTTTATCTTGGTAATGTTGTTTGCAGAATGTCCCAGTTGATTTTGCTTAGGATTGGTTAGCTGAATATGGTGAGTCAACAAATGTTGTTCTCCAGAATTATGATACACATTTCAATGTGCAACTGAAAATTGTGAGGAAGGAAAGTGTTATCACTCAGTGCTTCTTAAAAATTGGTGTGAGGGAATTCATTGATCGCTACAATGTCAAGAGGATGAAGGAGCTTTTTTTAAGTATAGGAAATCCTCCAATATTTGATGTAGACCTAGTGCTAGTGTAAGTTACTGGGGTTTTTTTTTTTTATTATTTAGGCTTTGTGTACCAGATTTTAACTTTGCTTTTAAGAACAATAATAAATGTAGTGTAATATGTGAAAGGTAGTTAATGTTCTATGGGTTGTTACCTTATGCATGATATTTATTATGATAAGTGTTTTAAAATTATTAGTTCTGTTATTTTTTTGAATACAAGTTGTTAACCATAACATATGTGTTTATAGTGCTGCTAATATGTTATATTAGAGAAAAAGCCAAGCACACAAGGAATTTTGCTTTGAGAACTATAGGCAGAACAGAATAGTGTAGAGGATTGTACAGGCATACATGTTATTACTGGTTTAACTTAATGGGTGGACTAAGATGAAGGCATAGAGTGAATTAAATAGGAACTTGTTGAATTCATGTTTCAGAGTAAGCAATTGAAATAAGCATTATTGTAGGATTTTATATAATGTATTTTTAAGCTAATTAGCAGCAACAATTGGGTTGTAAAGCACATATAATTTAAATTAGTTAGAGACAATGCTCAGGAAATGGTTGTAGAGCATAACAAACAACAACACATCTAAGATAGTAAGAGAAGCATGCTGTGACTAATGTGGTTTGATTAGAAGCCTTAGGTTGGATTGAACAGGCATTTAGTTATGGGAACCAACTTTCATCATCTACTAAGACCCTGTCTTGTATAGTTTTAAAGCTGATTCAGATTTGATGTGCATTGGAGGTGTGTAGTTTAAGTTAACTATACATAGCTAGATAAGTTTCATAATTAAAGGCTCTATATGGATGAGTTGTAGCTATACATATATGAGCTGTGTTATGTTATGATTCATAGTTTAATCACATGTAGGTTTAAAGGGTCCTGGCTGTTTTCTATTAGTTTTTGGTAAGAGTTATCCAATTTTGTGGCACATGAGAGAGTTATTTTAAGGTAGCTTTACTATTGCATAGAAACTACATTTAACCTTTAGGTAACACATAGTTAGTTATCTTGGCATATATAAAGGGAGGGTAGACTGCTAAAGATTTTACCATTTACTTGCATTCTTTAATTTATCCAAACTACTATCTTTGTTGTTAGAAGTAACTTAGTGACTATGGAAAACAAGGGTAAAGATAAGGTTGATAGCAGTGTTCAGTGTGGATCAGCCAAACAGCCTGACCTAGAAGTGGTGGAGGAACGTGTTATTTCTCTAGAGAAAAGGGTGGAGGAGCTAGAGGTTGTTGTTTCTGCTCTTTGTTTTGGTGAACCAGAAGAAGAACAACCTAGCCCTAAGAGAGGATGTTCCATGCACTTTGCTAAAGCTGAAGCAAAACAGAAACCTCAGGAAGGAACCAGTAATTACATTGCTCAGCCTATTCTTCATGGCATTGAAATCCACCACCATTCCAGCCCATCATATTCACCTGGAAGTGATGCCTTATATGGTGGTTCATTTTAAGGAAGAAAGCTCTTTTGCAGGCTACATCTGTGTTGAACTTTTATTGTGTCACTTTTTTTCTTAGTATTTGTAGTTAGAGTTTAAAGTTTTATGGTTGTAAGGTCCTCAAGCTGTCCTAATTCACTTGTTTATCTTAAGTGTTTAGTTAGTACTAAGTAAAATAAAAATGCTCTTAAAGTACTTGTAATTTAGTTTAAAAGTCTTATGGTTGTAAGGTCCTCTAGCTATCTTAATTTACTGTTCCTTAAGTGTTTAGTTAGTATTAAGTGATGTGATTTCTTAGTAATGTAATTGCTTATCTATGAACCTTGAGTGGTAAATTGCTACTATTTTGTGTAATCTTTTTTAAGTAATGATAGTTAAGTATTATGTAGTTGTAATTTATATAAGTTTTAAATTTAGTTTGTAATTTTTTTGTTTTAAATTTAGCTTTTATATTTTTGGTTGGTTAAAGCCCATCTAGTGATTAATCCGATAAGGATGGTTAATACGGAGTAATACTCTAAGGGATCTTTTTTTGATTTCAATGTCATAAAGACTCAAATAGGGCATTTTAACTGGCTTGTGAATTTTCTTGGACCTAGCACATGCATTTTCTTAAAAAAATAAAGATTAATGTCTAGTTATACTTATTAATATAGGAAATTCAATTTTAAAATTAAGTGCTTAAACAATATAATTATGGTTTATGTCATTATTTCATGTGATGCTTTTGTCATGATATTGTTTCATTGGATAGAGATTTAAGGTCCAATGCAAGAAGGTAATACATTGACCCAAAAGGCCCAAAGTAAAACCATAAAACTGGGCTGTAGGCCTAGTCTGTTGAGATGGATAATGACAAGATTTTGCCTTATTTCTTTGATATGGGTAATTTCAAAAATATGGCTAATTATTAAAATATTTAATAATAAAATACCTAATGATTTGATGAATTATTATAAAATTTTAAGTACTATGTTTGTTATAAATAATAAGAACGAAGGTTGTATTTGGGTTTTAGACAGGGATTCTAAGTTGATTTAGCCTTTATAAAATTGGGTTAAGGCTTTTTTAATTTTTTAAAAAACACCTAAGTTGCTGGCTTTATCGAATTATTATTAATTTTATTACGTATATTAATTCATTTCTTGTCGTCTTAAATGTTTTATAAAACAATTAAAATCAATGTAACTTGTTTTTAACTTGCAAGAAAAATTTGCGCGATAGTTTGTCGATATTATTATTATTTCGTATTATGTACAAATAAGTAGTACGCATGATCGCTTTTCTATGTAATAAAGATTTTACAAATTAAATAGAGTAGTAAATCTGAAAGTTTTCAAGCATCTCAAAAAAGACAATTTTTAAAATAAGGATTGATGACGTTTTTATTCCCGGGTAGAATTGCTGCATAATATCGTCTCAATATGACTATTTAAACAATTACGTAGAAAGCTTATTTTCTATTTTTTGGAATGTTCTTATGTAGTATTTATATAACAAGCTTTAACTATCAGATAATGTAAAGTGAAGTGTTTTCTCGGTCAATGTGTATTATGTCAACCGATGCAACCTTCTCTATCTACAATAAGGGTCTGGAAAAGTAATTCGAAGAGACATGGAAGGGAAAGAAGACATTTTGCTTGTTATAAAAAGCAAAGTGTCATCATTGTTCGCCTAAATCAAAATATTTCTCTGCCTAGGTTTTGCTGCTCAAAAGCTTTCTTTTTCCTCATTAAAATTTCCTAGCTAAGTTTTCAAATGGCCGGAAACAATGGCAGCTCTTTTTTTTCACATGCATATCGTCAATTTCTTGAGAACAGGAAATCGAATCTAATGGGTCAATTATCGGCAACCGTTGAAGTTCGGTTGACAACAACATGTAAGTGCGACGAGTTGCTAAAGGAGCTTAATGAGATTGATGGTCAGTTAGCAAAGTGCGACAAGGTTGATGAAGAGTGAAGAGATGGTAAAAGACCTAGAATTGAGGGCAATTGTGATGGTGTCATTCAAGTTAACAGTGATAGTGATGATGATACTGTTGGGGTGAAGAAGGTGCACACCGTTGTAGGTGAATCGTCTAGAAGGCAAGGTGAGCTCGGTGATGTAGGTGGGGTTGAGGCTCGTCGAGTTGAGGGAGGCGAGGCTGATATGGAAATTAGTGATGAAGATGTTCAAGTGAAGGAGGTTATTCATGAGGAGGTTGTTGTTCAGGCTGAGCAGGTGCAACAGCAACCTGCAATTCATGAGGAAGTTGTTGTTCAGGTGAAACAGGGGCAACAACAACCTCAAGTTGATGAGGAGGGGGAACCAGAAGAAGAAGAGGAGGAAGAGGAGGAGGAGGAAGATGAAACAGAGCCAGAACCAGGGGAGTGGGACATCAATTCTAAAGAGGACGATGGGTATCCATACCATTACCGGACCCCTGAATTTGATGAAGACTCCGACGCTTACGGATTTGATTCACTATAGAAGTAGTATTTTTAGGTATAAAGTAGTATTATCTTAATCAGATTATGTAGTTCTTGATTAACGAAGTTTTATAAGCCAGTTTCATTTTGTTAGCTAATGAGTATTGTTAATATGATTATAGAACTGGCTTAGGGTATTTGGTTTATAAATAAGTTGGTTTCAGTGTAATGGAGTTTGGCATATATAAATATTTTGGTTCAAATTGTTAGTTTTTTTAGTATTTGCCTTTTTTCATGCAATATATAATGTTGAATGGATTGAATTGTGGAATTGATTTTAGTGGTGTGTTGTTCTTGGACAAGGCAGAATAAATTTTATGTTGTTATTGAAATGATGTGCAATAGATTTAGGTGTTTTTGAGTAAGTGTTGAACGGATTGGATGTAGGTAAAAAAACAGAATTTATATGTTGTATGGATTGAAAACAAGGAAAAGATTTATATTTTTTAAGTTTCAAAGTTTGATGGAGTTTAGAAATTGATTTTTAATGGCATGTTGCTCTTAGATAACAAGAATGTGAACAATTTAGTAGGAATAATGATGTAAAGTAATAGGAAGCTTATCAGTTTATGAACAATGATAACGAGAAGCTACAAAATAAGGTAGGGTGATTAGCTACAAAATAAAGTGTGAGATTTTGTTACTGGAATGATTAGGCTTATGAGAAGCTACAAAATAAGGTATGATGGTTAGGTAGGTCAAAGTTTGCTTGAAAGTTAAATCAGCTAAGTAATCTTAAATGTATTAGTATTTTTTGCATTAGTTTGGGTCATTCTAGGTTGTATATATGAAATTATGCTCTTTAAGTGAAAATGATGTTGCCTATTTTGAGTTTGCTTTTCATTTACATAAGGCTTGCTTCTTTTGAGCCTTGGATTGCTGCATTAATGTCTGCTATTGTTTGGACAATGGCTTTCTTGAAAATCCTTTGTGTTTTGTATTGCTTTTCTGCATTACATTATTAAGTTTTGATGTATGACATGATAGGTGACTTCTTGGGTTGCTAGGAGATTTGTTGAGATTGTAACTGATAAAGATTTTGTAGTTGGGGTGCTGTTTTTTGTCCAGTGGAAAACAGACTGGTGTTTTTTGCTTTTATATAGCTTTTAAATTTGTGGCAAGTGTTAACTAATTTGAGATGCCTTTGCAACAAGTATTGAGCCCTGTGTATGAGTGTTAGTTACTTTAAATTGGCATGGGGTTTTGTTTTTTTTAAGCATGTAGAAAATTTTGCGTTCTATCCCTAGTTTCATTTTTTTTTGACATGGCAGGAAAGTACGAGTCTTCATTTCTTAATTAAGCAACCTTCTGCATTCCAAAAGCGCAATATAGAAGCTACGCTCTAGGAGCTTCAATATAAAGAAGCTCATTTACAGGGTCAATTATTAGATGCAAGGGTCATTTGCTTGGATGTTGAAAAGAGGATAGTCTATATAGAAATGCAGTTGCATGAAGTGGAAAATGAGATTTCTGAAATCAGGAATTTTAAAGAAGGAAAAAAGGTTAAGAAAAATCTTCTAAGTGATTCTCAAGATGCTGTGCATTTGGTTGAGTCAAGTCAAACTCAAATGTGCAGAACTGAAGTAACTGAGGGTGTTGTGTTAGCTAAAGCTGTTGAGGATCAAGTACAGCTAAACATGATGAAAATTTTGTGGTGTCTGAAGGTAAAAAAAAAACTTAAGGTAATGAAGTAATAAGTGTTGGTTATTAGTTCTGGTAAAGATTTTATACCATACCCTTAGTAAAGTCATGCATTCCTTTAGCTGACAACGACGATTCTTATGGAGATGGTGGAAATGATAAGGTTAATAGTTAATTAGTGCTTACTTAATATGTAAGTTAAAAGATGTTGCTTATAATAAGGTGAGTGTAGGACAGTGTTATGTCAACATGTTTAGTGAATGTGATAAGTGATTCTGCTAAGTTTTGGTAGTTTATTTGGGATATTGTGTTGTAATGGATGTTTCTTCGAAATTCATGCAATGAAATATAAGTTTATTAGATTCCACTGTATTTGTTTATTATTTAGTTTCTTATTAGATCTTACAAATAATTACTTGTTAGATTTTTAATTGCTTTTACTAAGTTGTCACTTGTTAGGTTTGTATTTTTGTTTATATATCAGTGAAAATGATGGTCAACTAATTGCATGCTTTAATAAAGGAATATAAAGAAGATTTTATTTAAATATAGCTGAAACAACTGCGGTTTAAAGATAAGTTCATTGATAAGGTAATGAATATCTGATTTTCTTGAATAAAGGTAAGTAGTTAAAACATATTGCATTGACTGAGTATTTTTAAAAATTATGGAATAGGAATAAATATTAGCAGATTTCATAAAGGTAACTTCAAACTCAGATAACTCAGTAGATAGCAAATACAATAAGCCAAGGTACTTATAAGCATGCATAAGTTACCTAGCAAGTTTCAAAATATAACATAGTGGTAATGTTAGAGTAGTTTAGGATTACATAGCGATGAGCAAATGATTAGGCATATGAAATGGGCGCAAAAAATATAGCATTGTTCCAAAAGGTGTCGAGTAGGAACACATCCAAAATGACCAGGTAGTCATACCTAAAACAATGTGTTCCTATCAGAAGCCTAAGGCCTAAGTAGTCACGACTTTACTCAAGAGAAATGGATTTCACAACCCACTTTAGATAGCCAACCCTCTTGATTAAACCATTTGGGCCTACTTCAAGCTTAACTAGTTTGTCTTTCAGAGCAGCAACTATAGCTTCAAATTCAAGCCAGTCTGTCATCTACACATGAAAAGGCAACATGTTAATATAGAGATAACCTGCAATGCTATTTAAGTCTGCAATGCAAGATAGTCACTATGTATTCAAGAATTTATTTAAGACTCTCTACCTTCTTCTGTAAAAGTTCTGTGTCTTTAAGGCCAAGTAATTTCTCACACTGCTTTCCATATGCAGTTAAGCGGATACTATCAATGTCATCAATTGCATAGAAGCTGATATTGACTCTGAAAAGAGACACATTCAGTAAATAATATGATGATTTGCAGTATCAAATTCTCTATGTATGGAAACATGTATCTCTTTTCTGCAATGCATTGAGCATTGCATTTGTCGCACTAAAATTTGACAGTCTTCACATTATCACAGCGTTTTCCACAGTCGTTGCATCCAATATAAGCATTCACATCTTCTTTCGTAGCAGCTGGAATTGTAACCTTAAGCCAGTGACGCTCATATGCAGTGGTTGTAGTTGACTACAAGTTAACAAACATACATGAAGATGTGTCATTGAAGATTAAGACGCTTTCTATGAATAATGCAATGTACAATTACTGTTTTCTTATTGAGCTCTTCGACAGTCATTATAACATTGGAGCTGCTAGCCTCCCTGATGGTCTCCTGACGTCCCATGTGATCAGAAAGACGATCCTAGTTCTCTAATATCCTGTTTCAGAGAAAATATCTAATAATTATCAACAATTCAAGTAGTAAAATATTTAAACTGATAAAGTATATTAGCTCACCAAGCCTTTAATGCATTAACTTCTGGACCAGTAGGGTTAGGATCAATAGTTGTTGACATAGATGATGCCAATGAGAACCCTAGGCCATAAAATATGAGTTAAGGCATAAACATAGTTAATCAAGCAGTATAAGAGTATTCAGAGAAGAATTAAACCAGTGTGGGGAGCTGGTTGTAAATGCCGGAAGCTGACAACCATGAAAGATTCTCACCAGCCTGCTAGTCGAGCAAAATCTTTAGTAGCAAGTTATCCATACACAGAAATGACAAGCCCATCACCAAGCCTGCAGATGTAGCAAGTTACTATTGAAATAGATGGCAGAAATAAGAATCAGTTAATATCTATATGCATGAATTTATACTAACTTTTGCACACTATGACCCACAACAATAATATCGCGCACATCAAATTCATAGCCACTTCTTGTTTTTTTCTTTCGTGTGTCTTCCAAATGCACCACTGTAGACATCTACTTTTGGCCTCCTGTCCCGACAGGAAGTGCGATGATGTTACAAAAACCCGTTCTTCATGCTAGATCAAAGTTGAAGTGTTTATGGACTCCAAAATTGCATTATGAAGTAAGTTAAAACTCGTATTTGAGACCAAGTTATCTTAGATCCTTGTCCAATTACTAATTAGGCCTAAAAAGCGCTCATACATGTTTCATCTTGATTAATTACGGACCTAAATGCTTCATATGCAATGATTAGATCAATTGGATCTTACATTGTTGAAAACCGATCCAATTAGATAAACCAACCATCAAATTTACGTGCAAGGCCTATACATCTGGATATCCCTTTCAAAGAGCTTTCCAACGGTATATTATAAGCCCAATTCCGAGTTAAAACGAAGAACTTATCATCAAAATACTAAACCGGGCCCTAAAACCAACACCCTTGCACTAAAACAGCCATATCTTTTGATCCATAACATATTTTAACCTAATTCTAATGGAATTGGAAAGTAGACATTCATAGCGTTCCAATGATATCTTATATGCCTTAATCCAACTTCGCAATCAAAATTTATGGAAGTTTTAAAAACGTGTTTTTGTATAAGGTAAACCGCACCGCGCAACTCTCAGAGTTGCGCGCGCCTGCCAAGCGCAAGTCAAAGAGTTGCGGTGGGAACTCCAGCGCGACTCTAAGAGTTGCGCGTGCCACTTGACGCCGCGGCTCTAAAACCCTAAACCTAGATTCCTATGCCTATAAATAGGGGTCTTAATCACGACGGAAACCCTAGCATTCTTAAATCCCTAATCTCTCAAGTTCTCTTACTATACACTAATTTTCTCCTCTCTTCCCAACTAATCTTCAACCCTTATCCATCCATTTGAAGTCCTTGGAGGTAGGAAGAAGAAAGAAGGTCCATAAACATATAAGACGAAGATCTAAGCAAGTATAAGAACGGTTAGTTTCCTGAGCACTTAGATAAATCACTTTTCTTTTCTTGTTTAAATAACTTTTAATCAACTAATTAGTGTTATTTGGTCACTCTAAAAAAATTAATAAATTAATTCACATAGTATTCTTTCGTTAATCAAGACTAGAATTTGAATAATTAATTGATTGTTTTATCACTTAAGCCAAGGCGAATCTTGTTTATTTTTGTTCTTTTCACAAATTTGAATAACAAAGAATAACGACATTCATTGCAATGTAATCTTTATGTGATCAATGTTTGTAAATAAAATCAACTAACTTAGTTTTAGGTATCACGTTGCATATATTGTTTGGTGATGAAATTGTGAAAAAGGAAGAGCTAGTAGAGGTCGCACTAGGGCTAGAATAGCGATTCCTCCCTAAAACGAACGTTATTTTAGTACCCTCGATCCCGAACTCATTTCTGGTACACGTAGACCAATTTGGGCATGGGTAAACTTATGATTCATGCTAAATATCCCTTGAACCCTACTTGGGAGAAAGGCATGAACGAGATTTATGAGTCATCCTAAAACTCATTGGCGACTCCTTATTAGTTTCTTATAAAAAAAGCGTAATGATAAAATCAACTCTAATTCAAGGTCCCCTAAACAGTCTGGAATTCAAATCCTAACACATCTTAAAAAGTGTAAAGTCCTAGGCTTTTAAAGAGCCATGGGCATAGAGAAGAAGGATCCCCAACGACGGGCACACCCTCCTCACAACCACAACTCCAAGAATGTCTGTATTAATAATCACAAAGTTAGTAAAGGCTTAAACATGTTAAACAAGGTTAATGGCATGCTAAATCAGAGAGTGAATATTACCAAAACAGTCATCTACACTTCTTGTTGGCGGCACTTCAGCAATAGGAGTGTATTTTGGCAAAATAGGACATGTGTTAGGATTGAGTGACTGAATTGTAGTTGACCCTCCAAATGACAAGTAGTAGTCACCTTCCTTGTTGCGATACATCAAATTGGTGTTTCTGATAGGTGCATCTGCAATGATGTACTCTTTCTCATGCTCTAATATATTTTAAAAATTCTTAATCTCATCATCAAATAGAGTGCCTCTGATTTTGTTACCCTACATGTACAACAGGGAAAAAAATAAGATTATATTTAACTCAAACATTTAAAATAAGCACTGAATGTTCATAGCATTATACCTCATCATCTTCAAAGACAAGTTTCTGGAAAGCCTTTTTGTTTTCTCGGTATTTTGCAGGAGACTTTTCCTTGACTGTAACTTTAATCTTGTATTTCTTGTTTTTGGGAGTTAGTTTGTCTATAGGAACGTATTGAGGCTTCATCTACTACAGTTGCATGTAAGAAAAGTTATTAAAGAGTGCTTGTCAATGTTAAAGGCTACACAATACATGGTAATGCAATAATAAAAAGGTGTTGCAGTGCTTAAAAGTGTAAGTTAACAACATGCTAAACTGATAAGATGCTTTGTTTAAGTCAGTATTTATATGCTAAGTGTACATTACTGGTTTATTTATAAGAATATTTTTTTATCATACAATGCAAACAACCTTTTCAAAGTAGTTAACTATAAGAAACTCAACAACTTTAATAGTGTAGACAACCATAATTATATCTAATTTGTACTGGTCAACAACATAGTAAGCACAAAAATAGATCCATCACAGTGAACTGCATTAAATAAGTCATGCTATTAAATTCAAGCAAATAAGATTTTACACGTAAGTTGTTTCATGTTCATAAGAGTTTCATTGCTAATTTTAATAGACATGTAATACAGGAAAGCACAACAGCAACCATACATATCAAGATGTGACAATGAATAAGATCAAAGAAAGCATACTAATAAATGCAAATAAGCAATAACTCAATAATTTGAAAACATGAGAACAAAGCCATTAATGCACTTACCTTAGCAGCAGGATATCAGAGAGAATAATCTGCAAAGAAGCTTCTCTCTAAAAGGGAAATGAGATGTACGTTTTGGAAGAGAAAATTGTCCTTTAAATAGAGCAAAGGAAACATTAAAATTTACTTATATCTATAGCTGATACGTTTTAATTGGCTAGAAAAGTAAACCTGTGCAATATCTACTGGAAATAAGCATGTGTTTATGCTATCTGGATAATAGTGAGTTTCACATTGCACAAGTTTTACAATGGTACAAGCAACCCAGCTTTACTCTACTTTCTTGAGACTTCTGACTAATGTGATTTTGACTCCTCCGTTGACACATAAAAATGTAAAGTATGGCAACTTTTTTTTTTTCCAAAATATTATAGAAAACCATTACTTATTTTATTTGTATTTTTTTTCTTAAGGCATTTTTTAAAATTTTACACCTTTGCATGTACTGCTTGTATTTTATTGTAGTGTGAATTGTATTCTAATTTTCAATTGAAGACTGTGACATTTAGTGGTAGAAAGAACATACAGCAATAAGCTAGAATAGGAGAGGTAAATATAATATGAAGTTTCTCAATAAAAATTCATTTTGAATGATTAAATACACAAATCATGTACGCAACAACTATAAATGGAGCAATTTAAAATGTCTTGGCTTAAATGGGCGTTGTAGAATTGACCAAAATAGGCTAAGTATCTCCAAAAGAACATAAAGTATTACAAGCATAACCTGTGAAGTCTAATGTTCTCACAAAACAAGCTGCATATACAAATCAATATCTGCAATGGCTGCAAAATAAAAAAGTAAGATAGAGTCAATTTAATAAACAATATAATAGTGTAAAAAAAATGATGTTATAATTTTATGTGTATAGTGGTATTGATGATGGGCCGGCTGAGGTTGAAACGAGGGAGCCCGAAATTCCCTCAAGCCGGCTGCTTGCTGTAACGTCCGGCTCCAATGCGGCTGGGGGTGGGATGACCCCTCAGCCTGAAAATCAAGGTATGGCTCTCACCTTTGATCCCCCCGGCCGCTTCGGCCTATGCGAGTCAAGTCCCAAGCTACCCAATCAGGGGATTCTTCAGGCAACCAGCAGAATGTAGGTGCCGCCTATGCTCAATTCTTAACCAATAAATCTGTTGATGCAGATGCCTCTTCTCGTTGGCTTGACCTCCAACAGTATGCCAAGAGGATGCTGAGGACCCTCACCCGGTCCGAAAAGGAGGCGGTGCCGGGTGTACACCAGGTCAACATTGACCGCATCAAATTAACTTGTGATGACTCCAACCATTCAATCAAGAACAAACATAACAATAATCAACACATACTTCCATTTCATTCTTGAATTAATTATTGAGCACATACAATTTATTTTAATTAAGGTTTCTTGCCTAGTTTTGTTCACAAAATTGCACTATTACTACCTTGGTGCATAAGATGCACTAATAAACTATAAGAGTTATGAAAGAAGTTGTAATTTCTCATTAAACGATTATATATATATATATATATATATATATATATATATATATATATATATATATATATATATATAATATAACTGGTAAGGGCTTTGGCTTAAGTTAGGCTATACATGATATCAATCAATCAATCACTAAGATTAAGGAGAGAATTAAGGCTAAATTATATAGAGTAAATTACTGACTAATATTCCTAGAATCAAGGTAGAGAATATTAACAAAATAATAGAAGATATTTACTTTGAGAAGATAAATTCTTAACACGCCCCCTCAAAATGGGCGGCCAAGATGAGAGACCGATTTTGCTTGTTAGAGTAGTGAAAGTTTGTCTTGGTAATGGCTTGAAAAGAGCATCTGCAAGTTGGTCATTTGGTTGAAATGTAAGAAACTAGGAGCTAACCACTTTGAACATCCTCCCTGACAAAGTGATAATCAAGAGCTAAGTGTTTCTTTTTGGAGTGAAACACCGGGTTTGCACTTACATAGGTGGCTCTGGCACTGTCACAATAGATGACTAGAGCTATTGTAACTTTATGACCAAGTTCCTTAAACAAATTTCGCACCCATAAGATTTCAGTCGTAGCATTTTCCACGGCTCGATACTCAGCCTCAATGGAGGACCTTGCTCTTGACCGTAGTTTTCTTGATGATCAAGAGATTGGGTTCCTGCCTAAGTAAACAATATATGGTGTTGTGGAGATATAATCATCCTTATCTCTAGCCCAATCAGAGTCGAAGAAATCATGGATAGTAAGAGGAGAGTTTTTATGCCAAGTTAAACCCATGTTGGATGTGCCACTAAGGTATCGTAGGAGGAGATGCAATGCTTGCATATGTTGATCAGTTGGTCTTTGCATATATTGGGCTAACTTATTGACTGTGAAGGCAACGTCGGGACGTGTTAGACCAAGATATTGAAGACTACCAATGAGTTGGCGGCATTGTGTAGGATCCGGCAGTGGCTCTCCATGAATGGACAAAGGAGGATCCGTGACAATGGGTATGGCAACTGGTTTGACTTCATCCATGTTGGCTTTGAACAAAATTTCATTAATATACTTCTTTTGACTTAAGAAAAGACCATTTGGATGGGGCATAACTTCAACGCCTAAAAAGTATGAGAGTCACCCAAGTCTTTCAAGGAGAAACGAGCAGCAAGTTGTTGAATAAAAGATTCCATGAATGATGATGTATTGCTTGTCACAATAATATCGTCAACGTAGACAATAAATGATGTTACCATTTTTGTGGAGAGTGAACAAAGAGGAGTCAGAGATAGTGTTCCTAAATCCCAAGTGAATCAAATGTTGGCGCAATTCATTGTACCATGCTCTCGGTGCTTGTTTTAACCCGTAGAGGGCTTTGTTTAGCTTGCACACATATGTATGATTATTAATTAGGATCACTATAACCCGGTGGTTAAATGGTATAAACATCATCAGTTAAAGTGCCTTGGAGAAAGGCATTACTGATGTCCAATTGGCGAAGAGGCCAACTTTGGGTAACAGCAAGGCAGAGAATAAGATGGACTGTTGCGGGTTTAACAACAGGGCTAAATGTTTCACCATAGTCGATTCCCGGCCTTTGATTAACTCCCTTTACAGCATACCTAGCCTTGTATTGAATGATATTGCCGTCTTTATCTTTCTTAATTTGAAAAATCCATTTGTACCCCACTACATTTTGTGAAGAAGAGGAGGGAACAAGATCCCACGTTTTATTTTTCACCAAAGCATTGATTTTGGCATCCATGGCTTTTCTCCACACCGGATTTTTGAGATCTTGTGTAATATTTTTCGGAACCTCAATATCAACAACCTCTACATTTAAATTCAATTTGTCAATTGGTTTCCTAATGCCATGTTGAAGTCGGGTGGCCATTTGTGGTGACAAAGGTGCATGGTGGTTCACATTTTGTGGTGATGAGGGAGGAGAAGGTGTGAGAGAGGCATGTGTGGGTGGAGTAGAAGGAGGTGTGTGGTCTGATGTTTCAGCAGTAGAAGGAGTGGTAGTGGGGTTATATAAGGAGTGGGGTGGGTTTGGTTTAGGAGTTAGAATGGGTAAGGTAAGAGGTTCCCATTTTTCGACCAATGATGAATGTGAAGGAAGAGAAATATTTTTCTCAGAGAAAGGGAATTTGTTTTCTATGAAATGAACATACCTATAAGTGTAGATACGATGAGAGTTTAATTCTAGACAATAATAGGCACTTTGTGTGGGTGAATACCCAACAAGGACACATGGTTTGGATTTTAATTCCAATTTATGAGAATTATAGGGTTTAAGAAAGGGGTAACAAAGGCAACCAAAGCTCCTTAGTTTACAATAGTTGGGTTGAACACCAAACAATTTAGAGTAGCACGATTCATTGTTTAGTGTTGGAGTCGATAGGCGATTAATTAAATAAGTGGTAGTGGAACAAACATGGGTCCAATATCCAAGAGGCATGTTGGCGTGTGTTAGTAAGGAGAGAAATGTTTCAACAACATGGCGATGACGACGTTCGGAATAGCCATTGTGTTGAGGGGTATGAGGAGGTGTAGTTAAGTGAGAGATACCATCAATAAAGAGGAATGTTTTAAGGGATTCATATTCACCACCATTATCCGAATAGAGAGATTTAAGGGGTAATTGAAAGTATTTTTCAACAAGAGCTTTATATCGGATGAATGTATTTTTGGCGTCGGATTTATTTTTAAGATTATATAACCAAATGTATTTGGTATAGTGATCCACAAAAATTATGTAATATTTGAAACCATCATAAGAGTAAACTGGTGAAGTCCATAGGTCGGTATAAACATGTTCGAGAGGAGCAGAAGAAGTAATGGAAAATGTAGAGAATGGAAGACGATAACTTTTATTACAAGCACAAGAATTACATTCTAGAGTAGAGATACTGGATACATTTAGTTTATTTTTAGAGATAATTTGCCTAAAGGCATATTGGGATGGATGTCCTAATCGGTGATGCCAATCAAGAGAACTAGTAGTTGTGCTTGTGTAGACCTTAGGAGAAGTGGTTTGGACTTCATAGATGCCAGACTTAATTTGCCCCTGGAAGAGAGATGCCCCCATTGTCAGATCCTTCACAAGAAAAGAAGTGGATGAAAAACTGATAGAAATATTATTATCTTGACATAATTGAGATATGGAAATAATATTTTTGGATATAGCAGGAACAACAAGAACATTGTTAAGTTTTAGAGAATTTGAGAAGATTATAGAACCAAAGTGAGTAATTTTTAGGCCTTTACCGTCACCAACAACTAGTTCTTCACTCCCATCATACAGAGTGTGCATAGAGAGATTGTTCAAGTCTGCTGTTACATGGTGGGAGGCACCACTATCAAGAATCCAGGTGGAAGAGGATGATGTAGCAAGATTAGTAGTGTTGGCTTGTGGCATAGGAGTTGGACGGTTGTTGTGTGGTGGTGGTGTAGCATTAGGAAACTGTTGTTTTAAAAAAATTGCAATGAGCAACAACATGACCCTGTTCACGACACCATTGGCATTTGCCGAGAAAAGGTCTTGATTACTTAGTATGGTTGTTGGGAGTTAGAAGAATACCTGTAGTATTGGTACGATTGTTGTTTTTACCGTAGGTACGGAAGTGAGGCCTTGTTGACACTGCAAAGGCAGTGGCAGGAAGTGAGGGATCGGTATAGCTTTGCTGCAAGGAGAGCTCCTTGTTGATAAGTTTCTCGTGCAGTTTCTCAAATGAGATGGGTGTATCCCTAGCATCACTGATTCGATGACTGAGTTGTAGGAGTCATCAAGGCCAAAGAGGACTCGATTAATTAAATCCTCGTGTTCAAGCTTCTTGCCCAATGAGGCTAAACGATCGGCACAAGTTTTGAGAGATTGCATATATTCAATGATGGATTGACCACCCTTGGTGATGCGATTTAGTTGATCCTTGATTTGTTTGATGTGGCCACGAGTAGGAAGAGCATAAGTGCGTTTGAGAATGTCCCACAGCTGCTTGGAGGTATGAGCCTCAGAGACCAAGGGAATAAGGTTTGGTGATAATGTGCCGATTAAAGCACCAAAGAGAAGACGATCTTGGCGAGTCCAAAAAACATGATCTAGGTTGGGTTCCTCTTCACCACTAGAAGAGGTGATAACAGAAGGAGGGCATGGAAGGGAGCCATCAATGTATCGAAACAAATCATGGCCGACGAGTATAGCTTCGATTTGAATTTTCCAAGAAAGGTAGTTTACAGGGGTGAGTTTGATAGTGGTCTGGATATTGAGAAAAGTGAAAGGTTTGGTAGGGTCATTCCCATTGGGAATTTGATAAGAAGGAATATAGTTTGAGTTGACCAATTTGGTTAGAGAAGAAAGAAAAATTAAGTGGAGAGAGGAGATCGGTAGGTTGATACCATATAAGAGTTATGAAAGAAGTTGTAATTTCTCATCAAACGATTACATATATATAGTATACAACTGGTAAGGGCTTTAGCATAAGTTAGGCTATATAAGATTACAATCAATCAATCACTAGGATTAAGGAGGGGATTAAGGTTAAATTATATAGAGTAAATTACTGACTAATATTCCTAGAATCAAGGCAGAGAATATTTACAAAATAATAGAAGATATTTACTCTGAGAAGATCAATCCTTAACATAAACTTCCTTGACTCAATCTCAACTTACATGAGTGAATAAATAAATAAACTAACTTCTTGACTCAACTCTAATAATATATGGGCGAGAATAAAATCATGAATCATGCTCAATAATTCTAACTTTAGCTCTTATAAACATACATAAGTCTTGCTTATTAAATTCATTCTTCCTTGACACTTAAAAATAAAACATACTTACATGATTCACACATATTCAACATGTATCATGCCTCAAATAACATATTCAAATGCTTGCATAATAATTCATGATCAACCAACATCCAATCCAAGCATTTAATCAACCAAACATTCTACTAATTCATCACTTGAAACATACTTTACTTCCCTAACATGATATTACGCATACACAAATATTTTTATGCGCATACGTACCTTGGAATAATGCCTAAACTCAGCCACACTCGCTAGAAATCACCTAGCTCAAAGCTTCCTACAAATAAAAATACATAACCATAATTAATCTTCTATTCTCACAAATTTCCAGCAACAATAATATACTTTAAACCTCACTAATTAACCCAATTTAATGGGTTAAAAGGCTTAAAACCTTTTTTTTAAGTGGGTACTTAAAACTCTTTCAAAAAGACTTACTTTTCATGACTTAAATAAAATTTTAGCATACTTATTTATTATAAAACATCACTAATCAACTAGAAAATCATATTTAAATCATTAAGAACCTTTTTCCTTTTATGGGTAATCAAACCCTAACATAATAATTAAAAAGTAGTGTGTATAATTAAATTCCAACATTAATTGAGGGCTTAAAACTCATTAAAAACATGTTATAATCATTAAGTTAACAACCACAACAACCTAGAATCAAAGCCTAATCATAAACATTCAATATCCAAATTCTAGGGATTGTATATTGGGATTTTAATCAAATTAAAATCTGAAAATTATAAGAATGAATTAACAACATCAACTACCCAAAGATAACATCAAAATATAATTAAAATCATGCCTTGAATTTATTAAAACAAACTTAGAAATTAAATTAGGAGAAAGAGAGTTTTTTTTTTTTGTACCAAAACCAAAAAGAGAGGAGAGAGACCATAGCCGGCTGGTGGTGTCGGTTGTTGCTGCTGGCCGCTGGTGGCACCGGTGGTTGATAGGAGGGGAGAGGCGTGATAAAGAAAGGTAAAAAAAAGAGGAAAAAGGAGAGAGAAAAATAAGAGAAAAAGTTTGGAGTTTTGTAAAATTTGACAAATTTGATTTTTAAGAGTGAAATTGTTGAGTTTTTTTGGGTATTTATATCCCTTTTTAAAAAAAAATACTTATTTATAAAACTGTCATTACTAATCTCATCCCTCCTTGAATTCTCCTTTGGGGCTAACTTGTTGGGCCCTTAAAAACTCTTTTACTCCTAACAAGTTAGCCTAATACTTTTATTGATGTTGGCCCAATTTAAAACACTTCATTGCCCTAATTATTAGCTCGTATTATTTTATATACACTTATTTTATATTTAAATAAATAATTCATTTAAAATGAAATGAATCATTTTAATTTATAAATAAAATAATTAATTTATATATATATAATATTATATAAATACGGAGTATTACATAGATCATAAGATATCAAGTCCGAAATATCAGGGGAAGCATAAAACTTTCAAGAACTTCAAGAAGGAGAAAGAAATGAGTATTATAATTTATGTCATAACCTTATTTTTTCACTTATTATAATTATTTTCTTAAAATATTTTTGAATTAATCTAGGTGAGGAAAATATAAATTACTCATGCCTCAAATTAATATCAATCTCTCCCTTAAAAAGAAAACGTATATGTATCATTTTAAACCGATTTATCTTCCTCTAAGTTTTCTTTATATCCTATGACTTTATGAAAGGAGCACTATAATTAAGTAAGAAATTATTTCATTTTAGAATAGAATATCTTATGCATTTTAAAGAACTTTTATTTAAACTTTAACTCCATCATCGTTCGGAAGAGCAAAGTTTCCTTATGCATTTCTTAATAAGAAGACAATTAATTTTTGACTAAGTAAAATACGGCTATGCATGCTTGTATCATCTTAGTAATAAAATAAAATCTTTCGATTTATGGTTTATGGCCTACATTTAAACAAGAGGGTAAAATTGAATATTTAATTATGACGGGTTACAAGTTGATCTATTTGCCATAGAGAATTATACTTTTAAGTTTCATTGCCTCCGATAGATCGTTTATGTAGTCTAACATGATCAAAATTTTCAATTCATCACCTATTATTTAGATTTAGGCCATATAGAATGTCCATTTTGCATAGGTTAATTTCATACTATCCCAACACATTTCCTTTCATATTCCTCTCAATTCGTATCAAACAAAATGCCATTAAATCCCAACTTACATAAGTTGGTCAATCCAAAAGTCGTCAATCGAAACACATCTTATAAAAAAAAAAAAAAAATTCTCCTCAAAGAATTTTCTATGGTGTCACTAATTCTAGTGGCTTCTTCAACCTTGATAGATTGACCTCCACCTTGAAAGCAAGATTGCTCAGTTTCATTCAAATGATCCTATATGGATCAAACCCCCCCCTCTCCCCCCCCTCCCCCCTCCCAAAAAAAAAAAAAAAACCTTTTTCAAAACCTTGTATGAAATTTTAAGACCATGTTTAGATGGACATTTGCTAGAATTATCTATGGTTTTGATCCAGGAGTGGATTCAAATCCCATGATGAACGACAACTTTAATGCTCAAGCCTACCATATATCGTAAGGTTTATTTATTTTTATTTTGCATTTGAATGTGATTGAAGATCGGGAAATTTAAGTGTTTTTGTGTATTATTAATTTAAGAAAAAGTATGTGAATAACCACAACCAAGTAACAACGTATTAGTAAGAGCTTGCTCTATAGAACAGAGGAAGAGACGAGTTCCAGACGTTCGATCTTCCTAACTTATACCCCGTTCCTAGATCTTTAATTTCACAAGATCATTCTTATATAATGCGTCACCTAATGGAGTGAATGTCGTTTTCTATTTGGAAACGATCTTATAAAAAACTGTCTCTATTCGGGGAAAAATAGAGTGACAACTCTAATTTCTTTTTGTCTAGTCAAATTATCGACTTACGCGGGATTTTGACTTTTAATCTAAATTAGTAAAAAAAATAAAAAAAAATAGGTACCACATCTGGCATAGTTTCTCTTAAGTAATTAATTTTCAAGGATTTCCCTTTAACTTATTTCAATTTAGTTTGGGATTTAATAAATATTCATTTTTTTTTCATTTTGTAAGATCAAATGAAATTATTACAAAACAACACTGACGCATATAACACAATAAGCAACACATTTTAAGAAAAATAATTTAAAAGTAATACCTCATGCATCGAACGAATCAAAAAGACAGTAATATTCTTAAAACTCAATGGAGCAATATGGTATTATTGTCATGTGTCATCTTTCCCTCACCATGACCTGTCACCACATGAATAATGGCATGACATGTCCATAAAACCTTCCATTTCAAACAAAAATAACTTAATGTCTAAACTTTATTATTATTGAGAAAAATTGCCCGGAATAATCCGACCTTTGCCTTATTCGCCCAAAATAAATCCCACCTTTCGATTATTTTTTAATAATTCGACCTTTAATTTTAATCCGCTTTAAATGGTCCCAACCGGTCATTTAACTTGTTATAGCATGTTAGAGCTTGTTTAGTTCACCTTTTTTTTTTTTGCTTATCTGATCTGTAGGCGTCGCACGAAGTGCGCCTACATGGAGCATAGGCGAATATGCTTGGAAATCATAGGAAGTTGGATTTGACATATAACGATAGGGACAAAAAATTAGGGAGCCGCCAACAAGTTTTTAAGGAACTTGTAAACCGTTTATGGATTATTAAAGGCAACCACGAAAAGGGACAAAACCGAAAGCGACAACAATTTGATTCATGAAGGTTACACCCCATTCATAATCCATGAGATTACTAACTCCATAGTGAAACTGAACCATAACTGGATATTCCGGGATGATGGCACAGATTGCGTCATGAACTCAATGCCGCCCGTATTGGCCTCCACTCGATTCTTATAGTGACACGTATTAACTGCAACCCAAAACACATACATGCAAACAATATTCAATTTGCTCCAAACTAATTAATCTAGGTCGACTGAATATTTAATGCATACATAAATCTAATTATTGTGACAACTTGAATTTAGCAACAAGATTACTAGGAACCTAAACCGGTTGTCCAAATTATCTTATTAGGCGTGATTTTCAATTACATATTCCCAATTAAACATGCAATATAGGTGATCAAAACAAATAGAACAAATTAAAACCAAACATATAAATATTGGAAGCAACTCAATAATTATAGAACGAATTAAAAGCATCCTAAACATGATATTATATAATTATTAATAAAATCCTAGGCATGATACTAACAAAATTAATATAAAGCCTAAACATGATACTAATAATTAAAAATAACGATCCTAAACATGATGCTAGTAAGAGTAAACATTGTAGAATTAATTAAACAAAAGAATAATCAAATCTAGCTACTTACTTCGATTGCGAAACCTTGCAACTACATCATGAATAAACGGTAATTAACTTCAATAATAAATCGAAATATACTAAATTAAATTAATTAAAGAAAACAAATTAAATCGAGTTTAGATTGAAACCCTCAGGGTTTATGATCAACCTTTCACGCCGTGGACCGCCGATAGAGCTTCGGGTGAAGTATTGATGTCTAGGAGCACTCGGAGGAGGAATTTTGAAAGATTATGTGAGAGAGATTGAGATGTCTAGAGCATAAGAGAATATGCAAGCAGAAAACGGTGCTTGTAACCCACGAAAGGCCACGGTATTTATATAAAAATAGACGGGAAAAAGATAAAAATTAAATTGCCTAAACCAGAAAGACCATGCGCCATCTCGGGATCATCGAGTGGCGATGATTTGCATCGCGCCACGATACAATGCGTTGCGACGCGATGCAACTTGGCGTGATGATGCAAATGTCGGCTACATCGCCACGCGCCAGATTACATCTTTTTGAGTTTTATTGAAATTAGTCTTTGTACGTCCTGGTATACAAAAATTCATCTTTTTCAATACGATTTTGAACGCGTTTAGACCTTTAGAAGATTATTTCAAACTCAAATTAATTTATGATTTAGATAATTTTTAGAAAATTGAGTTGGAAAATAAGATTAAGAATGAAAATAAGAATAAAGATGAAAACTAATGGATTGGGCTAAGATTAAAATAAATGTGGGCTACAAAAGTTAGATTAAATGGGTTTTAAAATAAAATTAAGTACTCCTTTATTCCAATACTAAACCCGAACCATATGGTAATGAAAGGCAACCCTCATCATCGGGTTTCAGTCAGAGAGACATTTTTAGGTGTCTACATGATCTGATTTGATCTGGTCCGATCCGATCAGATCTGATCTGGTTTGATTAGATTTGATCTGATTGTCTGATTTGACCAAACTTTGACCGTATGTGTACGACAATCTATAAAGAAAAAAATACATCAAGTGGGGTCTTATTAGATTTGTAATAATGTGTATTTTATTAAAGCGTATTTTATTAAAATGTAATTTTCATACTTTTTTTCATTACGAAATTAAAGATATTTAGCGATAAAAAATCGCACATAAAATGATGATCTGATCTTAACTTAACTTATTTTTTCTGAAATAAGTAAAAATAAGTTGAATTAAACAAGGCCTTACATGACACATGTCGACATCTGATTGGTAAAAAAAAATTTAAAGAAAAAATAAAAAAAATTACCTAATTAATTAAAAAAACCACCCCCACTTGCCAACCACCCTCCCCCTCCTTCTGACCGCCGACTCCCCTCTCCCCTCCCCCGAACCACCAAACACCCTTGAAAAAACCCTTCCCCATCCCGATCCTGACCTCCCTCCCCTTCTACCACCATGTTTCCGACCCTCCCCTTCCCTTGTCCTTTTTCCGCCCCTCCCCACAATTTCGACCCCCTCCCCCCCCCTTGTCAGCGCACACACCATCATTGTTTCGGTAATGGGTCCAGTGGTTTAGAGGCGACGAAAGGGAGTTGAGGAAGGGCGGCGACCGGCGCAGAGGAGCTGGGGTCTAGGCGCGGCGGCGAAGGGCCTGGTCTGGGCCGATGATAGGGGTGGGGAGGTGGTGGTGGTTTTAATTTTTCTTACATTTTAATTATTTTTAAAAATGTTAGTTTTATAGTGGTTAATTAATGTTAATCAGTAATAATCATTTCTTTAAAAAAATTAAAATTAAAACTTATTTTTGACCAATCACGTTGTGACACGTGTAAAAAAAAACATAATAAAAAAATTACCTACTTAACCGGGTTCAGGTCGCTTGGGACTATTTAACGCGGATTGACATTAATGGTCGGATTATTAAAAAAATAATCGAATGTTGGGATTATTTGGGCAGATGAGACAAAGGTCTAATTATTATGGGCAATTTATCCTTATTATTGTGTCTATTTAGCCACCCTAATAATATTACCTTACTATTTAGCAATGATTAACTTATACTAATACTTTGTAATTATTTTTTGTTACATGTATTATATGTTATTTCTTAGGAACAATTGATATTAACAATCCCAATTTTGCTCCATTTTCTTTTAATAATCTCAACTTTGGATTATTCAGGAATTATTCCAACTTTGGGGGCTGTTTACTTTCTTCAATCTCAATGGCCGGTTACCTGTTAAATAGGTTTTGTTTAAAAATTTTTCTTTAAATGATACGTGTTGTAAGTGAATTGGTTAAATTTTTTTTTTTTAAAAAATACAAAATTAAATGAAAAAAAACCACCAGCTAAACCCTAACTTCCAACCACTGAAACCTTGACGCCGGCCGGCTGCCGCTATTCCCCCTTTCCCTTGCGCCGGTTTCTCCCCTTCCCCTACGCTGGTGATGCAACTCATCCCCACCGCCCTCCATTTCTCTCTCCTCAGTGTTCCCAATGAAATAGGCACCGCAGTTTTCGCACCGATTTTTGAAAACCGGTGTTAAAAGAAATGGGCGGGATTGGGGAAAAGACTTTTCGTACGGTTCCAACCAAACCGGTGCGAATTAAAAAAGAAAAAAAAGGGAAAATAAATGTCGCGCCGATTCAAACCAAACCGGTGCGAAATAATCTATTACCACCGGTTCAAACCGGTGTGAAATTAAAAAAAAAATCGATCTTTTTCTTTCTTTCTTTAATTTCCCCTGCTATTTTCATTATTCTGTTTTCGTTCCCTCGTTTTCGCCCTTCTCTTCCACCACCTCCTAAGTTTCACCTTTCTCCATTGAAGCGGTTTCTGAGCTTTCTCACCTCCATTGAAGCAGCTGCACCTCCTTCTCTCTCCATATCTCTCCTCCATTGAAGCTCGTGCTCTTTATTCTCCATTGAATCGGATTCTGAGCTTTCTCACCTCCATTGAAGCAGCTTCGAGGTAAGATTTTATTGTGGTGTTTTTAAACTATCGAATTCCTTCGCAATCTAGGGTTTTTCGTTGATTTGCTTTTCAGTTTAGTAATTTTAGGGTTCTTGTAATCTACGGTTTGTCATTGCAAATTTTTTATGGGTATTACTTGTTTTAGTGGTTGGGCTGCGGTGGTATTTGGTGGATGAATTGCGGGTTGTGAGGGAGCAGGGGAGTTTGGTGAGGTGTGGCAGGTGTGGACGTGTGGTGTGGGTTGGATTGGTTGATTGGTTGATTGGTGAATGGTGAAGCAGGGCCTGCTGGTTTTGTTCGGTGAGTGTGGCTGCAACAGCTCCCCACCACTGCCGCACCAGACACCACCTCACCACTCCTTCCCCTTTCCCCACCTGCCTTTCCCAGTTTCCCTGCCCACCTCCCCTTCCCATCCGTCGCCCCCTCGAACTAAAGCCCACCCCTCGTCCAAACCTGCAACCTCAATCCGGCCAGCCTCCTTACCCACCGCAACCCTCTTAATTTCGATTTGGGTTTTCTGGGTTTGGGTTTCACTTTGGGGTTTTCTGGGTTTGAATTTCTTTTAGGTAGTCAATGGGGAGGCAGTTTCGTGGGGGGTTTAGGGGTTTCGTGGGTGGTCAGGGTGGCTGCGGTTGTCGATTTTTGGTAACGGGTGGTCACACAAAACCCAAAATCGAGCACACTTAATTTCCAAACCTTTTCTTTTCTCATTATCAGAGTATATTGGTAATCTTGTGAAACTTCAAATTTTAATGGTTTATTACGTGTACCATTAGATACATACTCCCTCTGTCCCTTTCACGGTCTTAAACGCGCGTCAAACTTCATTTTTATATATTTAAAAATTATAAAAACTTGATATTAATAAAATAGTCAATGAGACAAATCCAACAAGACCCCACTTGACTATATTATCTCTTATAAATTAATGAGAGTGTATGATCAAGATTTTAAAGTTTGACTCAATTATTTGGATTTAAGCAAAAAAAAGAGGGACAAAGGGAGTACATCACATTAGTATCATTAAAATAGAGTTTTATGGACATGGTAAATTTCAATGGTACTAATGTGGTATATGATAATATCATTAAGACTCCAATGATACTATACATATTTTTAATTATACACAAAAAATACCATTGAAATTTAAAATTTCACAATAAATAACCAAAATACCCCATGGTGCATGACGGGTAATCATATACCGTTGAAATATAAAATTTCACAGAAAATAACCAAAATGACCCGTGCTATATGACGGGTAATCGGGTATGGGAGTTTGGATTGGGCGTATGGGCGAGGGGGTATGAGCTTATTTTTGTCATCAATCAGTATCTCCAAAAGTCCAAAACAGTACATCTTTCCTAGTTCTTCTTCATCATTCTTCTTCATCTATCATCTTTCACATCAGCAGTAGTGATACCACCAATCACCAAACGCAAATTCTTTCAATTACAACCCAAACCCCCAAATTCTATGTGCTTCAATTTTTATCCAAGATGAAGAATTAATTGGTTTTGAAGCAAATATTAAGCAGAAAGTTGGACAAAGTAAGCGATAAAATGGTGGTGAAGCAGCAGCTTATGGCATCAAAAATTGGCATTGATGGCGGAGGATTACTTCCATTGTTAGCTGTTCCTTCTTCTGTCCGCTCAAATCCCACTTTACCCAGACGCCAATTTTCTCTCTCATGTAATAATTCTCTCTCCTTTTTCTTTTGAATTTCATGTTTTAATTGCTGTTTAATATTACTGTGTTTTTGGATACTTAATACTAGTAATCTCTTTGTTTAAAGCTCAATTGCCTCAAACCTATCAAAGTTTTGCTTTTGTATTTTTAACATGTGGGATTGTTTGTATAACTGAATATGGTTTGTCTAACGTGCGCCCATGGGCACTTGTAAATTCGGCGAAGATAAACCCGATAGAAATTAGTTTAAATAGAGGAATGGTGAACCCTGAATCAAAAAGGGAAGTCATTTTGGTTTACAAAGAATATGATTTGGTTAGAAAAAGATGAGGTGTGCCATTTATTGGTAAATGCGCAGAATAGCGTGTTAATGTTTTCATAATGCAGATTAGACAACTGCATTCATGATTTTATACTAACGGTTCATTCACTAAGGCCTTGTTTGGTTTGATGTAAAACATTTTCAATGGAAAATTAGTTTTATGAAAAATATATTTTCAAGTAAAAGCACATTTGCAAATAAGTTTTCCTTAGTTTGGTTGTATATGAGGAAAATTAAAGAAAAATCAAAAATAGGAATGGGAATGTGAGGATAGATAAAAGGAAAGTAAAAGGGAGGTAAGGAGGAGGGATGAAAATGTGCTTCCCTTGTTTTGTAAAGGAAAATGTTTTTTATCGTTAAGGATGCAATTTTCCACCGTTGGGAATATTGTTTTCCACCCCTTCACAAACCTAACAAAGAAAAATGGAAATAAAAGGGAAAATCATTTTCCATGAAAACATTTTACATCAAACCAATCAGGGCCTAAGTGTCTTTCCTGCCTTGATTTTGTTGACGCACAAGTGATTATGCAAAGTCTCGGTCATAAATTTGATGCATGAGCATAATTGGAACTGAAAATCTTTAAGACCATCCAACATGTTTGATATCTACAACCTAGTACATGGACAAAGATGCAGGTAAATAATTACTATCTTGCTGTATGCTCTACAGCATTTAAACATAGCATCTTCATATGTGAATATCCGGATTTAACTTTTAAGAGGTGTTGGTAGACTTCGAGTAATGAAGTTTCGGGTCAAGTATCTCTAAAGGAAAATTAAGTAAGAGCATAATGTTAATGTTGGAAATGACTCTTGTGACTTGTGAGTGATCATTTCTTGTTTACCTTTGTTCATTCTGCCTACCATTCTCCTCTTGTAGGTGACTCAAAAATTTTAAGCTACCCTTTTATAAACACTTTAGGAATTTTTGCTGCCTAAAAATTCAACAAAACCATCAGCTTTGGCATCCTAATAGATTTTGACATTACCGAATTCTTGGGCCTTGTTTATCAATTTGATATCATTGTGCAGAAGGTAGTATATTCAATTAGCACTTAGAAGACTTTACTAGTAACTAGTAAGCTGGGTTAGTAGGTTTGCTAGCCGTAACGCCCGTAAGTAGACTATATAAACGGTGTTTGGTGATTAGTAAAATAATAACTACGTGGTCTACGCCGGCTTTCACTTTTGAAATCCAGAAACTGAAATGCTGGAAGAATGAGCGTTTGCAAATTAGCGTACTTGGGACCAATATACATAGTAAATATTCTCTCAATCTAGTTTTGTCTATGGTAGGTGATTGCTTCCATAGCTGTCCTATGTTCTCTCCACTCAATTCCCTCTTTACCCACATGCCTCTATCTCATATAATTTCTCTCTCCTCTTTCCCTATTTTCTAACGTGTACATTTTTCCTGCTCTTGAATTGATCTATCAGTTGGGATTCAATTTTACTTTTTGTTTTGAGGATACTTCTTTAGTTGGTGTTGAGGTTATTCTTATGCTAACCCTCCAAGAAGAAAAAAAGGTTTCTTGTGCTAAATATGTAATCATCCCTTTTTTGCTTCTTGAATCTTGAGTAGGAATTAGCTCTTTGTTCTACACCTAATTATTTAATCGAGCTTATGAGATCGTAATAGATGATTTGAATAATTAGGGGTTACATTATGTTGGGTTGGTGAAGGATGTGTTAGCCTGAACAACCTGGTTATTTGGTGAGGCTATTGAAGAAAACAAGGGAATTTCTCGATGGTAACCCTTCGGTTCTTTAACCAAAAAAAAAAATAAAAAAATAAAACAAAACAAACAAAACCCTTCGGTTATACATGAACATGTGGCTTAATAAAGGTTATTTCCTTTATAAATTGTTTTTCATTTGTGTCTCTTTAAAAACCTGAATGAAATAGGATTTCAATGAGAAACGAAGGAATAACAATTTTTTCAAAGGAAACTTATGTCATTTTATTTTTTAAAGAACCTTAATTAGTTTGAAAACAAACCTTTTAGCCAATTTTTAGAACGGAAAAAAGTTATTAATATCACATTTTTCAAGTACAACTAAAATCACAGGGTTACCCATTGAGAATTAAAATTAAGTTTGGTTACCAAAGAGAAAATCCAAAACATATGATCATTGTACTTCAAGTAGTTCTGATCCAAAAAAGTTATTAATATCATGAATTATGTTATTAGAACAATAGAGTTGTTTTTTTTTTTCAAGTAGTTCTGATGCTAAATATATGGCTCTTATAATGGTTATTGTTAAGAGTGATTAATCAAATTTGCACGAAAATAAGGAAGTTAGCTATAACCAATTATCAAATGTGTTTGAAAAATTAACTACCAGCTTGCTATCCAAGTACTCCATCCATTCTTGAAAGTTTGACTTGCTTTATGTTTTGGTCTGTCTAGAAAGCAAGACTCAATTTTACTTTATTCTATTTTTGGCAATCTCATATTACTAGTTAACCCCCCTTTACTCCACTCCACAATTTATGCACCTTTCCAATTTACAATTACTCTCTTACATTATCCAATTCTTTCTTACACCTACCTACCTTTTTACTCCAGCTCTTTTACTCTAATTACCTTTTTCATGCACCCACTCACTTTTTCTTAACTTTCCTTGTAGACAAGAGTTGTACATTGAGTTAGTAGGCTTGTTGGGAGAAAGTAATCATATACTTGGGCTGTGTTGTCATGTAGACTTCACTTGCAAAAATTGAGTTAGTAGGCTTGTTGGGAGTATGTTGACAACCATCTAAAAGGTCTTTAGTATGTTAGCAATTTGACAATTACATTGGCTTTTACTTTTGAATTATAGTAATTGTCATGTTGATAGCTTATAGGAAGTGCTTTAGAAAATTAGCATATTGTGACATTCATGCTGATAAGTATTCACTCCATCAAGCACGTCAATTGCCATATTTAGGTGATCAAACATGCAAATTGTTCCCACTTTACCGATAGCAAAGTAGTACTCCGTCAAAACGCTGAGCACCTCCTTAGCTTAGTTGGGATAGCATCTTTGCCTCATTTACTCATGGTTTCACTACCTTATATTCTCTTAACCTAGTATAAAGATGAAAGGAAAAAGTATTGGCAAAAAATTACACCTGGTGACCAACTTTAAGGTGTGGCTATATATATTGAATCTAACTTCTACGACCCGTTGGATTTACACCAACTTGCTACGAAAAGAACAAAATTTACATGAATAACATTATATTGGGACCTATTAGCCAGAAAGTTATTTTTTACCATTTAAAAATCCTTTTAAGCATTTTAAATAAAAGGTGAATATATATTTAATGAATTCAATCACCTAAATAAAATTTAAAAAATACCCCAACTAAGGTAAGTTTGTATGTGCTTAAAAAGTTCCTGTGTTTTAACTCATTGAAATAATCTTCTCACTTTTTATTTTAATTAAAAATACTAAGATTTGTTTTAAAATGGCATCAAAACAACTTTCTAGCAAATAGGTTGCACGCTGGTTTAAATATGTCAACTTTGTTTTTAGCTAGTTGGAACTATTTGATGATTGGCACAAGCTAGAGTCAATAAATTTAACACACCCAAAGTTGGTGTCAATGAATGTACCATAAGTATATCATTAAATGTGTGTTGTTTTCTTGTTTGATTTATACAGAAAGACCCATGGTTACTCATAAAAGTTGGAAGATGCATAAATTCATAAAATCTTTGTCTGTTCCATTTTTTTGGTGGTACTTTTTATTTTTATCCATTCTTTTTGTTGGTTACACTTTTTCTTTTATCCTATTTTGGCAGACTTTCCTCGCATTAACTCATCTACAACCACTCTACTCTTTCTTAACAAAACCCACTTACAACACTATCTCTCCTACTCTTAATACACATATCCCACCTTTCACATTCCCTTTCCACCTCTCATTGGTCTATGGTATGCTCATGAAGTATTACTAACATATAAAACCGAAGGCAGTCTTAACTGATAATCCTATCATAGTTTTGAAATTGTGAAAGACCGTAATCTACTTTTGCCAACCTCTTATATCTTCTCATGTGCATTCATTTTGTTTCTGTGATTAGTTTAGTTGTCTTTGACATGTGTGGTTGGAGGGTCGAGAAGGGTGTAAAAATAGTTGTAGAATATATTGGATAGGAGGATAGTGTTATATTGTCTGCTTCTGTGCCCTATTACATAAGAGACATTTAAGGCTGTGAATATTGTTTGTTATATTTGGTGATTTTCATTTTCAAAATGCCTGAGTTTTTTGAGTGTGACCATCAATGTGTCCAAATGCCGATATGTATATCATTATAGGACACTCCTATATGCCATTATACAGTCAATCTTGGTAACGTTGATGATGTTTTAGTGAACTAAGGGCAATGTACATGTTTTGACTTTGGTCTTTAGTATCTATATTTTTTTGTATGAGTATCATATTTAATGAAGAAGGGACCAGAATTTTGTAGAATTCGATAATATCTGACTGAAAGAGCTTGGTGAAGCAAGTGGAACTAATTCCATGTTTGAATGATGACCTGTTAAGAGATCAAAGCTGTACCATGGCCTATAGGTGTCTTTCACTTCTGATATGGTCCGCTATTTACTTGAAATATTGTGTTTTTCTTGTCAGGACGTTATGTTTCTCCTTTTGCTGCTGAAATGGTGAGACTTAGTTTGTCCTTGCCTTTTGACTGTGTAATTGGTGGCATACCTACATTTTCTATACCGACTCTCATAAGAAACATTAATTTTTACTGAGAATCCTCAATTTGTGTTGACATATTCTTATACAAACCTAGTCTCTGGAATTCTAGGTTTTGGTATTTACACATTGATACACTAAATTTTGATTGATAAATAAATGTTTTTTATGTTTTGAAGTAAAACACAAGGAAACAAGGAAGTTCAAATCAGTCTTCAGTCCAGTCCAAAGCCAGGCCTCAAATGTTGGTGTTGGATCAAGTGACTTTGATGGAAGAGAGGAGTTTAATAGTCAGAATATATCTTCAAATGGCTCATCCACTGAAAGTTCCTCTCAAATGTAAGTATCAGTTGTCATTGTTTCAAGCTTGCAACCAATTAAGCTTTTATTTGTAATCTTTATGTCATAAAAAGTTTGTATCAGTTTTCGTTGTTGCAAGTTTGCAACCAAGTAAGTTGTTGTTTGTAGTCTGTATGTCATAAACAGTTGTGTTTATGTGAAAACACGTATGACTGATAGGCATCACCTAATAATAAATAAGCCTATAGTCCACTAACAAGGTGGTGAGGGAAGTAGGGTCGTACAATGTCTTTTTGATCCTATTATATATGCGGTCTAGTGTTTTGATGCTGGAATAATTGAAACTAAGACAATAATTGAATAGGGAATAATCAATACTAAGGTCTTGTTTGGTTGACAACATAAAATGGGGAAAGTGGAAATTCATGGAAATTGATAAGTTGGATAGTTGTTTGGTTGACATACAAAATCAAAAATGGAGGAAGTGGGAATTCATGGGAATTTCAACTTCCTACAAAATATGAAAAGTAAATTACCAAGCCCCCCTTGGTTAATCAGGTTTTATGGGAATTTGAAACTCCCCCCCCCCCCTTGTCTTCCCCAATTCTTCACTTTCTCTCTCTACTTTCCAAACCCTAACTTCTCAACTTACATACTTTAAATCTCTCACCCTTTCTTCATCTCTCAAATTCTCAAACTTTGTTAAATCTACTATCTTAATGCACTGTATTTTATCCTCGTTCTCTAAAGTCTTACAAGTTTCTAATATTCCAAATAGAAAAACTTTCAAGAACTCAAATATGGCACCAAAAAGGTCAAGAACGGGTTTGAGAGTTCGAGATAACCACAATCGGAGATTCAACAAGACCCAGACTAGATTTTTAGGACATAGTCATCGACACTGCAGACTAAAGGGTACTTCTCGATCATTATTAGTTTTAAAAAGCATAAGGCACACAGGGAGCCTAGGCACTAGGCACAAAGCGCATGCACGCGCCTTCCATATATGAGGCACCATTTTTTTTTTAATTAATTTATTTATTTATATACTGCTTTCTAAGTATTAAATATGTCCAAAAAAAAAAAAACTCAAATTTAATCTTTAAAACTGATTTACAATAACCTGGTTTTTTTTTTTTTTTTTTTTTTTTTTTTTTTTTTTTTTTTGTAAAAACAATCAGAAAGAGAGGGAGTTTAAAGTTGAAAGTTCTAGATCCTCTTAGAGGGTAAAAAAAAAATTCATAATTGTCAATTAATTCCTACTTGTTTCATTCATAGAAATCCTTTAAATGATATGGAAATTGATGATGAGGTAAAAATGTTGTTTGCTCAAATGTTTAGTTTGTCTTGTTACACTTTTTCCCTAATTACTTACAGTATGAATTTTTGAGCTCTTAAGTGTTGTGAAATCTAGAGGTGATGACATTACCTTGTACTTTAAATTAATGATTACAAATATTAATATGAGTTTGAATGAGTTTGCACGAATTTTTGGCCTAAGCAATAATTTTATTCACAAATCGCCGCCCGAATATATCGTCATAAGAGAACTGTGACTCCCTCCATCATCTGTATGCCACTCGAATCCACCACCTTGTCTCTAAGGTTTGGCACTGGTTTGCCGGCTTTACTATTTTTAGGAGGCATGAGCCTCAAAATGTTCATAGTGAGGAATTGGCCATTTTCGGTAGTTATGTTTACCGAACAACTAACCATACAAAATTAATTTTGCGCACCAACTTGCAGTCCACCATAAGGAGATAGCTAAGGCACCTCACTGCTGTCCCATTTACTTGGGTGGCTTGATCTCCCACATTGCTTTTGCTAAGATCGGTTTCGTTGAAACTGAGCATGTCCTGGTCCTGGTCCTATCCAATTCGATCTAGCCTATTACAATAGTGTACATGGGTTTGTAATAACTGTACTCCTACAAAGCAATAAAAACTAAGCTAATTGCATCTAAGGATATACTAAGGTCTATCAAAGTAAATACAATTTCTCACTATCATTAGACTCCACAAATGACTTCTTTATATCTCTGTAGGAGTCATTTTTACTCTATAAATAATTATGGCATTCCTCCAGACCCAAATGCTATAAATTGCTTCAGCAATAGCCATCAAATAAAATATACTAGTTGCACTCGTTTTTTTGGCAATCTTAATTGCAATATGCACTTCTTCTCTGAAAGACTTGATCTGCCTTCTCACCTGCAACACATTGAGCACATATGTCCAGACTTCAGCTGATGAGCTGAGAGAGAGCAAGAGAAGAACTAATGTTCAATGCTCTCTGGAGCCTGATCATATAACTGCAGCTTTGCACACATTCAATGCCCCAACTAGTGATTCTGTCTTTAGTGGGTAGTATATGCAAGACAGTCATCCATAAAGTGAATACAATTTTAGGACAAGCTTTAATATTACAGACCACCCTTCTCCACATCACCTTCTCATATGGTCCTTGAAGCTTCTGTTACATAAGTTTGATTGAGAAGCCATCTCTACTGTTATCTGCATTCCACCCACCAACCTTACCAATGTAGTCTCTACATCTCTAAATTTTCCTCTCAAGCCATGAAGCGTGGAATAAGCATAGTGAAGACATCCCTTTCCTTGATATAGGCATAGTGGAATAGGCATATGTGAATTCATTCGACCGAAAGCTTGTCCTTTCTGTAAGCTAATGCCAAATGGAGTTTGGTAAGGGCAGCCTTATTCCACACATGAAGGCATTTCATAATGCTGTATGAACTGTGTCATCTCTTTAGTATCCTACTTAAGATAATGTCTCGTGTGGCTGTGTCTGAAGTTTGTACTGTGATGTGTCTGACAGAATAACATGTTTGTGACTCCTGCTCCTGTACTTTGATGTGACAACCTTTACATTGTTCACCTTTTGACTTCTGATTAGTCTATATCATCTCTTAATCGCATATGATCTGTTGCAATGTGTATTAGGATGACATCAATTTGTGTTTAATTTTCAATTGTTTGGCAGTGACAAGCGTCCTAGCCGAATCCCTTATCCTCTCTCTATAGCTATGGTTCTAGGTGTGTGTGCTCTGGTGTTTTCCCTTGTTATGTTTGTCAAAGGAGGGCCTTCATCAATTTTGGCTGCTATTGCAAAGACCGGATTTACTGCTGCATTCACATTAATATTTGTCTCGGAAATTGGGGATAAGGTATACATTTTTGTAACAAAGCTTTTATCTGTTCTTTTGAAATTATATTGGTCTGCAGTCTGCACTCTGCAGTTTTATTTGAGTCTGTGATTTAAATTAGAAAAATCACCAGGAGTGTATCACATTCCTTGATCACATCTTCTTTTGATTTGAGTATATAATGTTAATTACAGATGGCTAGTTACTTTGCTAACCTAAATTTGAAAATAATGTTGAACCCATGTTTTTTTATTTTATTTTTTTTTATAATTGAAACATCAAGATAAATAGTTTTCCATATGAACTGGCCAGCATTACTGTGCTGCTATAATAGTAGATGTGATATTATAATTATGTTTGAGCTCTTGTTTGGTCATCAAGGAGGATCTCCTCTGTACTAAATGTCTGGGTTTATGATAATGACATCCTCCTCCTGGGCTGCTTGTAAGGACTTTAGTGATTAGTTCTTATAAATGATCTCTTTTAGGAGCATCTCATGATTCTTCTTAGGTTCTAAATTAGCTAGCGTTTTTCGATAGAATCTCTTGGTGTGGCCAGGGTTGATGCTGCTTAGATATGTTTGGAGGACAAGTTCAATAGAGTTAATGTGTGGTACAAACATATTTGAGATTGAATTATGACCAAATATTAATGGCAACTCCATTTATGTTAGATACCTCTCTGCTAGGCATCTTCAGAACTCATTTTAGAGGCTAACAGTAATTAGGGAAATGAATCTTTGACTGAAGAGCCTTAAAATTTGAAAAAATGCAAAATTCATGGGGACTTAATAAGAAAAAATTCTGTCTTTTGACTTCACTTATGTATTTTGACTGCCTGCCTATAGAAGTGCTTCTAAGAGATAATAACATTTTGGAAGAATTTGTTACTCCTACATGGGTAAACCAAAGAAGAGATAGAGGTAAAAAAAAAAGTTGAAGGAAGCAAAATATGTGCCTTTTCTGTCAATGTTCGCCTAGCCTTTTCCACTCAATTCTAGTGTTTTGAGTTTTTCCACTTTCATGTGCTCTTATATGTTGAGGTAGTGTATTGAGTTTCAAAAGTTTAGGGTAGGTGAGTGATAAATTGAATGCTCTTTGGGTACATGCGTTCAAATTCATTTGGTTTTCATTTGTTTATGGACACCCTTAGGGCATGCTTGGAATGCTAGTAAGAAGGGAGGAAAATTTATTGGAAGAAAAATATCTGACGTTTTTGAAATGCCTAATTTGGAGATAGAATTGTAAAAGGGTAACATGTTCCCCTCAAAATAGGGGTACAAGTTATCATGACCCCCTAGGGCTATGTTTCTCGGACTCGGGTACCCATGTCCGACACGAGTATGTGTCCAAGTGTCCGACTCGGCTATATTGTTAAAAAATTATATGATTTTGTGCTAAAATGAAGTGTCCAAGTGTCATACCCATGTTCGAGTGTCGAGGGTCCGGCGCGGGTACTTGAGGTGAAATGAAGAGCCCGAGTAACATAGCCCTAGGGTAACTCCCCCCTCTGAATAATTATCTAGCTTCCTCCTTTTTCCTCGCGCCATTTCATCTCACTCCTCCTTGCCATTCTCCTCGACCTTTGTCTTGCTCTACCTTAATCTCTCTCCTTGTTCTCTCAATTCCCAATGAGCTTATCGTCGAAAATTAAGTGGGTAAAATCTTACTCTATGGTGGTCAAAATTGACCAAAGATTTCAAATCAAAACCTTCAATGTCAAACTGACCACCATGGAGCTTGATTTTTCCCACAAAAGACTCTCAGTTGCGATTTCAATATTTCTCTCTTTCCTCTCTATTTTGCGGTGGTTTGTGAGGTGATATAATTTGCAATAGTTTGCATTGCGGTGGTTTATATGATAGGGCTTTTTTGCTGTGATTTTTGTGGTGGTAATGGCTGGTGTTGTCGGTAGTAACGATTGATGGTTGCATCTGTCGTGTCCTCTCTCCATTTGGACCTGTTCTCTTCACCTGAAATAAGGTGGTTGGGTGTGAATCTGATCTTAATTTTTCTGATTTGGTCTAGTTTGTTTTGATGCATTATTTTATTAAACTTTGACTGCGTTTTTAATCTAATCTATCAGGAAAAAAAAAAAAAATCAATTTGGATCTTATTAGGATCGTCTCATCAATCATGTACTTTTCAAATATATAATTTTCATAATTTATTTTAAATACACAATTAAAGATATTTAGCAATTAGTAAACAAGAATTAAAGGTTCTGATCTAAATATTTCCGGTCTGATCTAATTTGATTTTGACAAGAATAAGAAATGAGTATCTAAAATAAGTTAGAGAGAAAAAGTCCTTTCTCCATTGTAGACAACTTTGTTCATTACCCTTGAAATAATGCCAAACTTGAGCAAATGAAAATATTATCCCTTTAATTGATCCTCTAGTAAAATTTATACCCTTAAAATTACTCCCTTAACTATTTAAGAGAATCCAGGCAAGCCTTAAGGATTCAATTAGAGAGCTTAAACTAATTAGGGAAACGAGGTTGCGACTAAAGAACCCTGAGAACCGATCTGCCCTTTTTTTCCCATTGGAGTAACAAGTTCTGGAATCTGGCTTTGGTTTGAAGTATACAAGTTGTTATTAAAGTAGCTTCATTTCTGGTACCATCAAATTGCTTTATAGGACTAATAGCTTTTGGATGAGTATCCGGCTTATAGAAACAACTTGAAAAGTACATTGATTTTAATAGGAAAGCAAAAAATGTAAACAAACCAGTTGATTCTGACATGAAGCTAGATTTTCTTATGATTAATAAATATCATTTGCTGGCTTGTTACGACTCATTTCTGCTGTTATGAATTGCTTTGTTCTTTTTTAAAGTTTAACTGCAATGTATTCCTTTTTGGAAGTTGCAAATTAGTTGCAACATTACTTTATTTGGCCAATTGATTCTCTCTATCTTTCTCCTTATCACATGGGTCCACCTATTTGCTCTCTCTCTCTTTTCTCTCCTAAATAATTATGTATCCCCTCCACTTTACATGTTTACAATTAAAAGAGAACGGAGGAAGTATGTCAGTTTCATGGGCTCCTGATGCTACTCATTTTGTCAGTTCCTGCTCTATACAGCCCTTCTAATTTAGCTTTTGCATTCTCTTTACATAACTCTTGCATTTTGAAACACAAGTATATAAGCATTTTCTTGTTTTGAAAGTAACCTTCCATACACAGCGATTGGCTTCTGTTGTCTTAGGCATGACTAGTTAGTTTCCAATGTGATGTAAAGTTATTAAAATCAAGATTCTACTTTGAGGGCCTTTAGAATTGAATTGTAAAATCGAATCAAGTACATTATACTCAAATTTCATTGAATATGTTTGTATTATAAGTTAAAAACCTAACTACTGATAGAAAATAGTTGTTTACCCACTAAACAGCCAATAATTGACAGTGCAATTATTAATAACTTTGTAGGCATGTTTTAAATTTGTAAGGTTTTTGTTAGTTAAAAGAAATATGTAAAATCGGGTACAATTGTAATTCGAATCACATGGCCGTACAACAATCGTAAGACTCTAAGATTTAAAACGCGATTTTAATAACTATGGATGTAGGATTATTGGCTGTTAGAAGTGAACGAAAAGAGCCTTTTAATCAGAGTTGGAATATAGCTCTTTTGAAATGCATATTTTACCTACTGTTTATGGAAGGTTTTTACATAATATACTGACAATGTTCAGTATAATGTTTAACTGTAATAGGCCTGAGATCAGATAAACTCGTGCAATTTTCAGATAAATGTTATATTTTCATTTTGTATACCCTTAGACTTCCTCTGGAATGTTATTTTGTGAAATGGAAATATTGATAAGTTGCTTTGTGTCCTTGGAACAGACATTTTTTATTGCTGCTCTCCTGGCCATGCAGTATAAAAAAGGACTGGTATGATTCTCTCTCTCGCTCTCTCAGTGTGTGTGTGTGTCTGCGCGCGTGTATGTGTATTTGTGAGCATACTCAACACACGCACTCATTTTTCACATTCATGACTGCATTTTAAGTTATTAAACTTATGTACAACATTGAATTCTTTCAATAACAGCTTTCTTGTAAATGCCAAAATGAAGGTCATGTCATTTTGCTAATAACGTATCACATATAAACTCATCCTAAGGTCTGATGCTTTCATGTATTCTACTTGGCAGGACAGCTAATAATACTATAATAGTACATGACTACATATTGATGCTCAATCTCTCATAAGGTGGATGATGTACCACCTTAATGTAAAATAATAATGGAACATTAGAAATTTGAGTATCTGTAATCAGTGAGCTCTAATAAAATTTGAATTTATAAATGACAGCCTTCTTTACATTAGAGTGTGTAGGTGACACTTTTTAGCCATTCTACAAGAAGTCTCCTGTTTCCTCTTTATATAAGCAGAATAATTTAGGCATAGTTTCACATGTGCTTTTTGCTCAGGAATAGTCAAGAGGATGCCAGTTAATTTTACCTCTTTTCTTTGTGTTGAAATTGGTTGTCAGAATTCAGGCATGAAAAGTTGAATTTTTATAAAAAGGATACGCTTTGCCAGATAACATGAAGAGCAGAGTGGAGAAATCACTAGATTAGGTGGAATACTTTTTAACCCAGTCCACTGTTTTCAATTAGGGTTGAATTTGTCAAAGAGGATCTTTTCCCGAGATTTGCATGACACCAAAGAATTGTGTGCCCCGTGTAAAGATCGTCTATTTATCTGTTTGGGACATGTGATGTTATACTTCCTAATCAAGCAGTATAGGGTTAAAAAGACGGATTGAAAGGAACATCTTATAATTAAAACATGCAGTAAATCAGTCTAACGTTTCATAAATCTATCAATGATGAGTTGGCCCTTGAGAAGTGACAACCACAAGTCATGTAGAAAATCGATGAAGCTTGAGAAACTGAAAAAGGAAAAGAGTAAGCTTATCTGACTAGGCCATGCCAAGGTTTATGATAACATGGATTGATGCACTAAATAAGCGTAAGATATATTACTAGAACCTTGTTACTCTCTCTGTTGCTAGCGCATGTTTACTTATTCAGAAATTAATAAATAGCCTTCAACCATGTTTCTAGTGCACTAGTTTTGCTAGTGCTTAATTGCTTATTGTGTCACTAGTTTCTCCAGGTATATTACAGAGTGGATATCACTCTATTGGAAGGTTCAAAAAGTTATGGTAACTGACTTCTGTCTGCGGGGTATCTAAGTTTTGTTCACCTTGAACTTTTGGGTCGCCATTCTGTGGAGCTACTATATTACAGTGTTGAATGTAGCTTTTTCATTGCACAAGTCCTTTTTCTGCGTCATGATTAACTGTTAAAGCATTTTCTAAAGGGAGGATGATCACAGGAATTTAGTGTACTTCCACTGATGGAAATCATATGTTACAGTCTTTTTTTTCATGAAACAGGTGCTGTTAGGATCAATGGGTGCCCTTGGACTGATGACCATCCTCTCTGTGATTATAGGACGAGTATTTCAGTCTGTACCGGCTCAATTTCAGACAAGTATGTGTTTAATACCTCATATTTGAGGAATCATGTTTGTAATTGTTGGCCTAACTTATGTATGCACTGTGTCAGGGAGTCAGGCTCATGAAACCACCTTTTCTATTTTTCTTGGGAAATTCTCATGTTGCCTCTAACAATTGCTACGCTTGATTGGTAGCCCCTTTTTTTGTAAAAAAAAAATATTCATAAAATGACCCTAATTCAGTTTTTATTCACTTAAAGCGTTTATAAGACCTAAATGGATTAGTTTTCACTAAACTGCAAACCATGGTTAACCTATAAATAAATTTCTTAAATGGCCCTACAATCCTCAGCTTTCTCCCTACTTACACCACTTTACAGCATCAATCACCGCCACCGCACAACTGTTAGTAAGACCCTTTTTAGCCCAGCACAGTACACCAATCACTCTCCCTCCTTGATTTTAATTCATGGGTTTCGAGTACTGCTTTCGAATCCAAGGAGGTTTTACAAATTACAACCATCAAGAACACATTTAAGTATTTGAGAATCTGAAAAAGATGTCATATAGAACCTGTTATGAATATACTTAATCTGGCAATTTCTTAAGATATCTATTTTATACATTTCCAACGACACAAATGAAAAGGGCAATGTAGTTCAATTTGAGTTGCAATTAAACCATTTAAGAAGGCAATAAAAAAAAAAAATGACTTTTTTCGCCTTTTTTTTTTCTTCCCATTTTTGTCTTAATCACTTTAAACCATTTAAAAGTCTTCAATTTTCCATTAACTACAACCAAAGACAATAAGGGAAGCAGAAAAAAGAATGGGGAGCAGCTAATATCGGGAAACTAATTAAATAAATAAATTTTTACAAAATTGATTGATGAAGAAACGGAGACCTGATATAGTAGCAGGAGTAGGCAGGAGTATAAAACTGGAACAAAAGCGACAAGAAACCCTAGTGAATTATATCCTCAACACTATTCTCTCTCTCTCTCTGTAATAGACTAATCTAAGGAAGGGTAGTATGGGCATTCCGGTAATATTAGTTTATTAGGTTAGTAGTTTTAGCCTTAGTATAAATAGAGAGAGGGGAGAAAGGAGAAGGTAGGCAGAAATTTTTATTGAAGGGAGACCTTATAGAGTCATGGCCTCAAGTCATTGTTAGAGAGTGATAGCCTCTAGCTATTTTGAGAGTGATAGCCTAAAGCTATTAACCCTATCATTTTGTAACCCTTCCACCATTATCAATCAAATATTAAAGCTTTCGTCTCTATTATTTCCTCTTATTCAAGCAATTTACAAAAATCAGATTATCTAGTTTAATCAAAACCAATCTTTCTCTGTATTTTTACTGTTATATGCGTAAGTTAGCAGTAAGACCAGTTCATTACACTCTCTCATCCAATTCTGCTCCTGCTTTTAAAAAAACTCAGATTGCTTGGTGATGTTGGACACTTAGGCGTTAACGGAGGAAAGGAAATGGTGTTGGGCTGGTGGTTGGGTGTTGCTAATGGAGGTGGGTGGCCTGATTGGGGGACGAAGATAGAGAAGGGTGGGGGTTTGAGGGTTTTATTTTTATTTTTATTTTTTTTATTATTTTTTTAAGAAATAAAAAATATACTAACCATGTTTAGTTTTTTGATTAAAAACTTAAGAAACAACTCTCACTAATACAAGTTAGAATAACAGTTTAGTACTTGTCATATGAATACCAAGATAATCTATTTGATTCTACTTATTAGAGCAGATGGTCCTAAAACTTGAACAAATTAAAGTATGTCTTGGAGAATATCATTCTTGGACTTGGGATTTCATGCTGATTGTTCTTATGACATTGTAGGTCCTAACAATATTGATCGTAAGAAATACTACGTCCTGTTTTGCTGAGTTTTACTTACTATAGCTACGCAAACCAGGAAAAGAAATAATGAGGACCATACATTGGGTACTTTTGTATTAAAGAGGAGAAAGATAGAGAGTAAGAGATTTATTAAATAAAATTGGCCCCACAAAGTGGGGTTTTTAGATGATAAAAAGTGAATAAAAAGTTGTCATAAAAGGAATAAAGTAAAAGTGAGTAGAATTTAGAAAAACGGATGAAAACAGAAAGTGAGTAAGTCTTAGAAAAATGGAGGTAGTATAATATTCAGATAGTATTAATATGCGCGCATAACATAGTGTAGTTCAAGTTTTTTAATTATGTATATTAGATTATACTTGGGAAAAAAAAAAAACCTTCATGGCTCCTTGTTACTTTTTCTTACCTATATAGAGAACTTAGGGGGTGTTTGATTGGGGCTTTTGGAATGAATTGGAATAATGTCAAATCCATTCCGATGTTCAGTCGGACATTTAATGCTGTGGAATATCATAATATTTGTATCTAACTCTATTCCAACCCCCTAAAATCTCATACCTAACTCACCCTCTAAGATTCTAAAATCTAAATTCATACCATTATGTATGGGATCCCAATCCATTCCATTCTATTTAGAGAGAGAATAGTGGGTGTATATTTCTAATTAGAAAGTAAGGGATGTGAGAGAAAAGTAACGAAAAATTTGAGAGTATGGACCATAAGATGAGAGATTTAATAATTAAAAAAAATGTAGAAGATTTCCATTTGAAGGAGTATATATTAGATAATGGGTCAGTCTTGCATTGAGCTCTTTAAACATATAAAAAGTTTGATGCTAATCATGTATGGTCTCCTTTTCAGCTCTTCCGATCGGAGAGTACGCTGCTGTGACTCTTCTGCTATTCTTTGGCTTAAAGTCAATCAAAGATGCATGGGACCTTCCAGCAGATGATTCCAAAGATGAAAATAAAGATGGCTCTGAACTTGGTGAATATACTGAGGCTGAGGAGCTTGTGAAGGTGAATTTCAAAACACCGAATTTTATTTTCACGATACTTATAGATCACATATTTTTATTCTTCAAAAAACACCTTAACTCTCACTTCTTTCTAAGCTTACTATTACCTCTGTCTCATTTGCACCATTTCTGAATTAATAAATTTACTGCTCTAGTACTGGACCCTTAGGCTCTCAAGTGAATCTCTTTGACTAGGGGTGAAAGTTCGGTGTTCGGTTTGGATTATGGCCCAAACCGAAGCCAAACCGAAATAATTCGGTTTTACATTTTTCAATCCAAATCCACACCGAATTTTAATTCGGTCCAAACCAAACCGAACCGAATTTCTGATTAGCAAACCGAAACCGATCCATAAACCGAATTTTTTACCAGATGCAAATTGAAGTATAAGAAAACTAAGCAATCTTTATAATTATAAACATAAAATTACACAAACTAAACTGAGAATTAATTACATACAATCAACCATTATAAATTTGTCCACCGATTAAAAAAGAAATTAAATAAATAAATCAGATCTTCTGCTTCATGCATTCCTTCAATAATTTGGCTCAAAACCTCAGATCTATTCATTTCCTAATATAATTTCCTTTGAGTTATAAAAAAAATTAAATAGAAAAATAAAATCTTCTGCTTCTGCACCTCTTTACTAATATCATTTCCTTTTGAGTGACTGACCAGAGAGGTGGTGGTGAGGAGACGTGGTGGTGGTCGGCGGTGAAGTGGTGGTGATATGAGGGAAAACGAACAATGAAACACGAGCGGCCAGCGAACAACTTTGAGATACGTTGAGAGCACAAACACCGAAACAAGAACTGGTGGTGAGATACCTTAAGTGGACTTCTAGAGTGGTGGTGGACGGACAGAGTGAGGTGGTGAGGGAGAAAAGTGGGGAAATCTAGGGATTTGGTGAGGAAGGTGCCGAGAGAAAGTGAAAGGGAAATGGGAAAAGAGGGGAACAGTTTAGGGTTTTGGATATACATATGTAGGAAAATGGGTTGGGATTAGTGGGCTTAATAAACTTCGGTTTGGTTTTCGGTTTTCGGTTTTTCGAATCCCAAAACCGAATCCAAACCGATATATTTCGATTTCCATTTTTTCAAACCGATCCAAACCGAAAACCGAAAAAAACCGAACCGAATTGCTTATTCGGTTTGGTTTGGTTCGGTTTTCGGTTTTTATCCAATTTACTTTCACCCCTATCTTTGACTCCATTGTGTCCAATTAATTATATTTTCCTTCAAAGTTTCTAATTAGGACTTTGTTTGCTCTAACATAACAAATTAAATTCTCTACTTTTTATTGGGTTTACAATTGTTTCGTTTACTTTGTTTAATCTATATCAAGTATATAGATTAGATCTTATAAATTTATTAGCCCCCTCCCTCTGAGGATTAACTTCTCTGTAATGACACAATGGAGTTCTTGCTGCAAAACCAAATTTCTCTAATCATCCTACCCTCCCCCCCCCCTTCCTAAAAAAAATCCTAAAAGGTGAAAAGCTGTAATGATAATCATTGCATTAGTGAATGATAGCCTATTTTTACTGTGCAGGCTTCAAAACGACTGACAAACCCATTTGAAATTCTGTGGAAGTCATTCTGCCTTGTGTTCTTTGCAGTGAGTATATAATCGATCGTAAGTAGCTGTATTTATAATAATTTCATTTTGCTGAAACATGCTTACACTTTTGTTTCTGAGGAATGGGGTGATCGCTCAATGCTTGCTACCATCGCCCTTGGTGCTGCACAGGTACGATATAGACCTAGCATTCATATGTATAAACTTGTATGCATCCATAAGGTTTACAATTATATCTTAACTACTTAACTTTCAGTCTCCATGGGGCGTGGCAAGTGGAGCCATAGTGGGACACCTAGTTGCCACATCTGTTGCAGTTCTTGGAGGAGCATTTCTTGCCAAATACATTTCTGAAAAGCTGGTAGGTCACTGAAGTGTTTCTGCTGTTAAATTGTGCTATCTTGCTGCTCTTATTTATCATGCTCACTATATTTCCCTTTAGGTTGGCTACTTGGGAGGAGTCCTATTTCTTCTTTTTGCTGTAGCAACATTCTTTGGATTCTTTTAGTTCCTCGTGACATAACAGAGTCGAAGGATATTTTCCAAGATATTATATTCAAAGTGTTTATCTTCAAAAAGGAAATCTTCAGAAGATTTGTTCCCCAGATCAGGAACTCCTCCCCACTGACACATTAGTTGGATTGTGCAAGTAGAATCTATCAGCTTTATAGCCAGCTTGGAAATGTTCATACAAGTTACGCCATGCCAATTCAGCAACAGAGCACCTTAAGTAGGAAATTTGACAAATTCCAATAACCAGGTAAACAAAGTGAAACCTGTGAAGTATAGGTATTCATTGTTACTAATAAAATTTTTGTGCCTTCCTATGTATGACATTTATTTAAATTGCCATCTTGCAACAACCATTTTTGTATACATAATGATTTACCATGAATAAACAAGAGAGTTTTTTAAGTGTTATACGTTTCATTTTTTGGCATATATGGCATTATAGCTACATTACTCTTGATACAGAAATGTATGTCACAGATCGGATGGAATTTGGGAATTTCATCCCTCAGTAATCTTCCATCATTTTTATCAGATGCAGAGAGTTTGTTTAAATGGTTTTGAAGTATTACTTTTGAGAATTGTGGGATGGGGAATTGATAAGGAAAATTAATTAATATAATCCCAATTTCTTGTTTTTAAACCTGGAGGTGCTTTCATATACACCATCTTGGAAGTCCCATGAAGGCTAGCGACTAGCGTTGTGGGATATGCATTTGATATACTTCCCAATTTTTGCAGCTGCCACAGCCAAAAAAGTACAAACAGTCACCATTGTTGTCATTGGAACAAACATCACATAATAGTCCACCCCCCCGAATTGAGATCTCTAGAAATCACAAGTCTTGCTTTCAAGTGTTTTGAACTCTCATTAGGGTTTTTAATTCTGTACACACTTGCTTCCAAGGGCTTTCTTCCTGGGCAGCATTTTCCCAATGATCCATGTGTCATTTTGTTCTAGTGCTCGTATCTCCACACCCATTGCATCACACTAACCGGAAACTTTTAGGCTCTTTCCTTACTATCACAGTTGCAACAAATTTCCGTTTCTAACAGAACCATTCACAAATATGCGCTACTGACTCCAACTAGCAAACTTATCACCATCAAGTCGATTATTAGCATAGCACAAACAACCATATGTTTCATATAATTTAGGCGTTTAGCACCTTTTCTGGCGTTTCTAGAAATTACCAAGCAATTTGTGCTAGAGACTAATGCTTCTTGTGGAGGAATAGAGGTTACAACAATTCTGGACACTCCTTAGTTTTTTCTAGAACTATCATTCCTCGAAGGCAAAAGCTTTCATTATATGAAAAAAGAACTACTGTGTTTGCTCATTGCAGTGCTAAAATAGGAGCACAACCTATCTAGTCAAAAGTTTATTATACTCCGTAATAACTTATCAGAATGGCTCTTATCATAAAATTCGCAACACCGATTCAGCAGTTTGATCTAGTTGTCTAAGTTAAAGTGATTTGTCTTTGATAAACAAATACTAAAGTGGTGTTCGAAACTGGGGGCAAATGCTTTGGTTAGAATGTCTGGTTTCAAGGTTTAGATCATGGCCTAATCAATTTTAACTCATAATCACTTAAGTTGATACACGACGGTTGTGAGTTACATGAGAATGTGAAGGCCTTATTAGAGAAGCTTGGACAAGGGAAGAGATGATTAATACTTTGCCATTCCACTTGAACAGGGCGCAAGATGTATAGGCGAAAACTCTTGTTGATCAAAAGGAGGTCTAAATAGGAAGTTTGAGGTGAATATCTGAGTCAGGCTTACTATTAGCTGGTCTCGAGACCAGGTATAATACTTCCTCCATTCTACTAATATTGCAACAAGGATGAAATTGCGCATCCCTAATCACATTTTATATGTTAAATATTTATAATTCTATAAGTATAAAAATTATAAAAAGTTGATATTGTGTAAGTATTTTACGAGACGAATCTAACAAGATCCCACATGAATATATTTTACTTATCTAAATCATAACATGTGGTCAAACAAGCATGATAAATAGTGCAAAAGTCCAGTTGTTGCAAATTTGCAATATTACTAGAGCGGAGGAAGTAATATGGTTCCTCATTCTCACTATTGATTTGTATTTTTTCATTTTTCAAAAACCAAATGTAGTCATTTTCTCTCTCCAACAACCCACATTATCTCTCTATTTCCTCTCAAAAACACCATTATCAATCATAAAAAAATCTAAGATCTCAAATTTTGTGTTATCAAAAACTACTAAATCATGGATATTCAACAAAAAAAATTCAAGGTGCAAACAAAGAATTTTAATTTTTACTATTTTCTTCTATATTTCATAATACTAGAGCAAATTTGTTGAATAATTAGCGGTATTTCACCAAATGCCACTGATCACTTTAATAATTCACCAAATGCCACCAAGTTTTAAAAAAATTCACCGAGTGCCATTAATGACTGACGACCGTTAGTTGGCCGTCAGTTGACCCCACCACTTGCCACACGTGTAACCTTCTAATTGGTCTGTTTTTAAAAAAAAATACTTAAACAAAAATTTAAAAAAAAACCAAAAATATTTTAAAAAATTAAAAAAATAATAATAAAAAAAAAACCACCAAATCCCCACCCACCACCCCACCCCATCTACCACCCTCACTGGCAGCTAGGCCGCCCACCCCACCCTAAACCCCTCCCGGCTGCCGAAGACCGAAGCCCCTACCGCCGGCGACCCTCACCGGCAAGCGTGCCGACGGCCTCGCCCCTTCCTCATTCCCTCTCCGTCATCTTTCCACCACCATAAAAACCCACGTTCAAGCTCGAAGGCAAGAACACAACATGCTCATTTCTTCACCACTTTCTACAAAATTACTATCAAAATGCTCACAATCAAGAATGCAACAACATGGGACAAACAATTTCATCAAACAAGCATCACACGAGAAAGCCCCAAACCGATTTTTCAAAGGGGTTTTTGAATTTTTCACAAATTTGCATGAAATTCGACAATGAAGCAAGGATTATACATGGAAATACTTACATTGCAATGAGAAGAAGAAATTACACACAAATTGCAAAGCAAACCAGCGGAATTCGAGGCAAAAAACGAGCACCCACGAATTGAAAAGGGGTTTCAGGTTGTGTGGATAGGTGGCCAGAAACGAAAAGGGGAGGGGAAGGATGTTTTAGGTGGGGTGGCCGGAAAACGAAAAGGGGAGGGGAATGGGGTATTGGGTGGGGTTGCCGGAGTCGAAAAAGGGAGGGGAATGGCTGGGAGGTTGCCGGACTTTCGCTCTCCTCTTCGCTGTGCTTCTCCCTCCCCTTCCCCTTCACGGCGGCAGGGGAGCTGGCCTCGACTGGCTCCCTGGCGGCTGACTTTTTTTTTTTTTTGTTATTTTAAGATTTTTTTTTTAAATTGAACCAATTATATCATGACATGTGTCATGATTAAACCCTAATGACTAAACAGAGTTAACGGCCGTCAGTCATTAATGGCACTCGGTGAATTTTTTATAAAACTCGATGGCATTTGGTGAATTTTGAAAACCTTGATGGCATTTGGTAAATTATTAAAGTGCTCAATGTCATTTGGTGAAATAGCCGAATAATTAGCTATTGAAGAGTATATTCATAATGTTCAGATTAATACTGAACAAATTTGTGAATAATTAGCTATTGAAGAGTATATTAATAATGTTCAGATTAATACTAATTTTGCTCTAGTATTATAAAATATAGAGAAAATAGTAAAATTACCTTTCTGTAAAGGTTATTATTAAAATTCTTGTTTGCACCTTGGATTTTTTGTTGAATATCCATGGTTTAGTAGTTTTTGATACCACAAATTTGAGATCTTAAATTTTTTGAAGATTAATAATGGTGTTTTTGAGAGGAAACAGAAAGAGAAAATGACTACATCTGGTTTTTGAAAAATGAAAAAGCACAAATCAATAATGAGAGTGAGGAACATCAATGGTTATTTGATGCACCCTGGTACAAGGTGCATAACGTCTATAATATGAACATTTAATAAAAAAATAAATATGAACACATTACAAAAAATGAACATTAGTAAAAAAAAAAAAATGAACACGCGCGTTACCAAAAATGAATATTAAGTAAAAAAAAAATTATGAACATGCCACATAAAAAAATGGACATTAAGTAATAAAATATGAACATGTAATTTTAGTAATAAAAAACGAACGATTAGTAAACTAAAAATGAATATGATCATGCCATATAAAATGAACATTTAGTAAAAAAAAATAAAGAACAATTAGTAATAAAATAATGATCACGTAAAGACAATGAACATTACACATTATAATTATAAAAATGAACATAAACATCCAATTTTATAAGTTCATATTTATAAAGAAATGTTCAATTTATATGCTCTAAATGTTTAGTTTATATTACAAAAGTATTGAATTATATCGAGTCAGACTAAATTCTTTCAAAAAATTGAAGTTCATTATAAAATAGTGTTGTGTTCATATTTAAAATTTCAATGTTTATTTTCAAACAATATATGTTCAAATCCGAGTAGTATCATGTTCATATTTGTTGATGCTCATTGTGAAATAGCGTAATGATTATATTTAAAAATTTCAATGTTTATTTTCAAAAATTATATGTTCAAATCTAATAGTGTCATATTCATATTTTATATATTCATCTTCAGAAACTATAGTCTAAAATTTTATATATATAATTGTTAACGAAAAATAGATCATAATTAATTCATTATAAATTCTTTTATGTTCATTATAATGTGCTAAATGTTCATTTGAAAAATACTAATTGTTCATTTTATATATCAAATTCCAATTGAGGTTCATAAGTCCTTAACCCAAATTAACTTATGTTTATATATTAATCTAACTCAAATGTTCATAAAAAAGATATACATGTTCAGATATCTAACATAATAGGTTCATAATTACAAAAATTAAAAATGTTTTAAAAATACATAAATCGAAAACAAAATAAATTTTCGTATGCAAATAATCACATGTTCAGATATATAAATTATAAAGTACAAAATGCCAAAATTTTAAAAATGATTAAAAATACATAGATCTAAAACAAAAAATAAAAGTTCATAAGAAATGTATCACATGTTCAGAATTATAATTAAGATATTAAAAATTCCAAAAATATATGTCGGTAAAAATATATATTTATAGGAAACGTATCATACGTTCATATCTTTAACTTAAAATGTTCAAAATACCAAAATATAACCAAATATAGATTTGTTCATAATAAAATACACAAATATCACACAAACTCAAGCATTGATTAAATCTAACTAGATCAAAACATCATAAATAAGTGTGACTTAGCTACACCAACTATATGAAGAGGTCAAAGATGAATTTGTCATAACAATTAAGAAAAGATATTCTAAAACTCATCCTCTAACCTAGCGATGGCGATTTAAACAACGGAATGTCATCAGAAAATGATCTTCTCCACCGTCTTAACCACCTTCTCGCCGAAATTGCCATTTTCGGCTTCACTTCGTTGTAGAGACTAGCTCCATTATCAAAGCTTTAATTCTTTAAATCGAAGGTTGGACAAAAAGAAATTTGAATTTGATTTCTAGAAATTATGGAAAGAGAAAGAAGAGAACAAGATGAGGAAAGTTTTTAGTAGTGCGAGGAGAAGAGAGAATTGAGGTACTTTTTTGTTGTTTAGAGAGCCACAAGGGCGAGTGATGAGATTCGATCCCAAGATTACCTAAAATCGGGAGGAGAGCTCTAACCATCTGAGTTATCCCTCACTTTCAGAATTGAGGTATAAATGTGTAAAAAAATCTAGAAAGTAAATAATCAGGTTGGAGGAGAAGGAAAAACCCCAACTTATTATAATACGATGTAATTTTGGAGTGGTGGACCACCTAGAAATAGGTGAAACAGGGTTCATCTAAAAATTTGCGATCCAAAATGGCATGTATTGGGCTTTTCCAACGAGCTTGGGAAGCAATACAATGCCCCAATGGTCAAGTGGTCATAAATCCATAACTAAGGTATTTATAGCTACTATAAATAGTGCTTAGGGGCAAATCCCAAGGACCAAGGTATGTTCAATTTTTCTATTTGTTCGTACTTATCAAGAAAGATTACAAGCGTTTTTCTTTCTCAAGAACTCGTAACTAACTTCGAGTATTCTTAGACACCCCTCGAGCTTAGTTAACTATATTAGGTGATCATGATTCAAGCCTAAGATGTTCTTGACTAGTCAAGAAATAAACTCTTGATTTAGTGATTATACCCGAAACAACACTCATATGGACACAGATGAGCGAAGAATGGGACCAAAGAAATTTTTATCATCCAAGTATTTGGTCCATAATAAGTAATAAAGCTATAAATGAAGATCCGGGAATACTTCATCTAGCCTTTCATGATTCACAACTGAAACAGTTGAGAGATTTTATTCTTACAACAAATGCATCCTTCATGTTTCATGATAAGTATTCTTCTGAACTGATGGTATCTATAACTATCTTGGATGGGTGGGTGGTCAAGCATCGTGATCACAATGTTGCTGAAATCCATTACTTAGTATTTTAGTAATGTAATGTTGTCTTGAATCTCAAGCTACTTGGGAGCATACTTTAGATTTTGAGAATAGGTTTCCTAGTTTTGAGATTCAGACTTGAGGTCAAGCCTTTCTGATTGCTACAGAAAACAACTATTAGCTTGATTATAGAGAATGTGCAAGTTTTTGAGTAGTTTCGGCAGGAAGTTTAGTCAAAATTAAACTCAACTGTTCATTGTAAGCAGATTTTTCTCATCACCAAAATATGATGCAATAATATGTGCAAACAATTACTCGCAGTTAAGAAACTCAGGTGCCAATCGAGGAACTAGAGGCATCATTTAAGTACAACATAATCAGCCCTCTCAACAAAACAAAAAAAAGTTCATTTAAGTACCTGAAATTGTTTTGAAATATCAATGACGTTTCTTGGGTCACATGTTCACAACTATACTATATACTTATATAGTTATATTCAAGTCTTGGTATAATATATTTATTGTGTGCTTGCACTTAAATAATGAAAAGAGAAAATGTCAATGAGAGGACAAGTTCAAGCAATAAAAGAATTGAATATGTCCTTACTAGTCCGAATTTATGAATCAATTATCCAAATTTTGAAGATTTTGGTCAAACTTGCTTATTGTTTGGCCACCAGTAAATTTTTCTAGCTGCAACCATATAAACTAGCTAGTAATTGGTACTTAAGCAATTGATCGTTTGGTATAGAATTAAAGCAAAAATACAATGCATGTCGTTTTCTGATTCTTAGGAAGTACGAGAATACATACTCTTAACAATTGTTCAATTTTGGGTTGATAAATACACATGCCATGAAAATCACACGTAATTATGTAAATAATAAACACGTGAATGTAATTTTATAGTCCATTTGCTAAGTGGTCGCTGTTGTAAATAATGGAGTAGTCTAGTACAAATAGTATAGAAATGTTAAGCAAGATCGAAAAGGTGATCTTACAAACAAATGAACAATATCGGTGTGTCGTGATACAAATCACTGACTTGAAAACGAAATTCCGGCGCAACCACGGTGCTCAATTGTATTCACCGACACGTTCCCTAAGGTTAACAGACCACTTTCACACAAAGGCACTTTTGGGTGGAAGGTTGGAGCCAAGTAACTTATGCCCAAAATAGAATATGTATTTAGCTTGTGTTTGATGTATATGTTTCAAGGTATATCAAATCAGAAAATCATCCTCCAATTTATAAAGATGGAAAGGAGAAGATAGAAGATCATAGAGGAATCTTTTTCATCAATGAGAAAATAAAATCAGAATAATCATAGTGTTTAAAACACTATAATCAACCTCTTAAATGGGGGGTTACAAGAAATCAAACAAAAAGAGGAATCCAAGGGAGCTGTTGGAGTCCAACGGACGAGTTCGCGCCCGATCGGGCGAACTGCTAGCGAATTTCCAGACGTCTTCTCGTGCCCGGTTGGGCGAGCACCCAGCCAAAAACAAGGTTGCTCGCTCTCGCGCCCGGTCAGGCGGACCTCGCCCGGTCGGGCAACGGAACTCTAGAAATTTACGACTCTCTTCGCGCCCGGTCAGGCGGAACTCGCCCGGTCGGGCAACGGAACTCTAGAAATTTACGACTCTCTTCGCGCCCGGTCGGGCGAGGCTAGCCCGATCGAGCGACCATGTCTGACCCTTTAAATTCCCTTTCTTTATTTTAACAATCCTCACTAAAGGAAGGGAAGAAAAACAAAAGGATAAAGATAGGCAACATATTGGGCATAAGAGGAGATCAATACATAACACTTAGATATTACAAAAGTAATTTGAAATCTAGTGTTTAGTGAGATGAGACAATGAATTACAAATATAAGGGTGGACAAACCTTGAAACCCTTTGTAGGGAATATTTCAAATATCAAATTTGAGCCCCATTGTGATCATGCACTTAAGCATGGTGGCGTCCAAAGGTAAAGAAGCTAGAGATAAAAGAGTCGCCAATAAGTTTAGGAACTTGTAAACCGTTCACGGGTGGGAAGGTTACACCCCATTCACGATCACGGAGATCGCTAACTCCATAGTGGTCTGAAACCATGACTGGATATTCGGGGATGGTGGTATGAATCCAACCTAAAAGAGATTGAACTCGCCCTAATCAGCCTCTACTTAATTCTTGTGATATTCATATGCGCTTTCCGATCAACATACATACAACAAGTTAGCCCTAAACCTGTTTAATCTATGTTGGTTGATTTAATGTACAAATAAACCTATTATTGGCGATCACTTGAATTAAAATCATATTAAACCTAAAATCAAATTATTAATTATCTTATTAGACGTGATTTCAAGTACAAATTCCCTTTAAACCTGCAAGAAAGGGTGTGATCAAGCAATAGCAATAAATATTGAATAATCAAGCAACATAATAATTGACACAACGATCATCATCATAATCATAATCAAAACATTATAATCAATATAATCATAATCTCATCAATAGTATAATTACCAAGATCCTAGGCATGATACTGAACGGATTAATAACAAATCCTAGAATGTCACTAAATAATAAAGATCAAACCTTTAATCCTAAGCATGTTACTAGATACATGATATTAGAAATATTAATTAACACCCTAAACATGATACTAGGAATCAAAATCAACATCCTAACATGATACTAGAAATTAAAATAATATTGTCCTAAGCATGATTTCTATATCAAAGGAATAAATAAGTAATCGAATTACTTACTTTGATGCCTCATATCTCTTTCTATCAAAACAATACTCACGTTAGTAACTTCAAGAAAGATTAAATCAAATAAACCAAATAAATCAACTAAGAATTGAAATATAGATTTGGGACCAAACCCTCAGAACTATCAACCTTTCACATCGAGGTCGAAGGCAACTACGAGATTGGCTAGGAGTATTCAAATCTCGTGAAGGAGGTAAGGTATTGGACCCTCCACATGATCATTTGGTCGTAGGTAAGGTGGACTTAGGTTCTGTTTGGGCTTGGTTTAGTATTTTGGACATAATTTATTCGTTTTAAGTCGGATTTGAGCTTATAATATATCGTTGGAAAGCTCTTTTCAAACCCCATCCAACTACACAATTATTGGACCAAGATTATGGACCAAAATAAACTGGTTTGGACGTTTTCATAAAGAGGACACAAAATGAATGATTTTGGATTTAAAACATTTTAGGAAAGGTTAAAAATGGTCAAGGCTAAAGGAAATTCACGAGACTCTTCAACTCTTCACCTAACTCGATAATCAAAGACGTGAAAGGTACTCATCACTGGGTTTGGTTTTTGGGGAGACACAATCAGGTGTCTACACCCTTAAACCCTTGATCAAAGAGTAGACGGACCTTGAAACTCTAAGATTTAATCCAAGACCCCCACATCTCATACATCACTCTAAAATATACTTGAACTCCGCGAAGAGATGTACTTATTTATAGCCAAGCACATTCACCTTAGGTCTAGTGGAGGCTCTAGAAAACCGGCCAAAGTTTTCATAGAAGGTGGCTAGTCTTCACAACCACATAGGTGAGTCCTTTAGCATAATGCGTCTCAATAGCACAAGGACCCATTAAGAGTTAAACAACTCAACCTCACAAACAAACACACATTATCACCATAGGAATTAGGATAAATGTAATGTATCATATGGCGTAAGTCTTATTCCCCTCGATGATTCATCAACTTGTTTTCTTGCTAATCCTTTCGTCAAAGGATCCGCCAAGTTCTTTTCGAACCTCACATAGTCCAATGCAATCACTCCATTCTTGAGAAATTGCCTCACCACTTTGTGTCTCATACAAATATGTCTCTTTTTGACATTGTAGTTGCTATTATTGGTCACTCTAATTACTGCTTGAGAATCACAATGTATGGACACCGCTTCATGACCTGTCAACTCAAGAGCAATAAGTTCAGATTCCATGGTGGAGCGAGCTAGACATGGTTGTTTTGAAGACTTCCATGAAATAGCACCTCCACCTAAAACAAAAACATACCCACTAGTAGAAGAAATTTCATCATTATCAGTTACCCAATTAACATCACAATAACCTTCCAAAACATTTGGGAAACGATTAAAGTGTAAACATACATCTATAGTACCTTTGAGATACCTTAATAACCGACGAAGTGCAGCCCAATGACTTTGACTTGGATTGTGAGTATATCTACTAAGTCTACTTACCGTATAGGCAATGTCGGGTCGTGTGCAATTCATTAGAAACATCACACTATCAATTACCCTTGCACAAAGATCTTGAGATACACTTGGACCCTTGTTCTTCTCAAACTTTAAGTTGGGATCATATGGTGTATTGCTAGGCACCAAATCAAAAGAATCAAACATCTTAAGAATTTTTTCCACATAGTGAGATTGGCTCATGGAGAACCCACTCTTGGTCTTTCTTAAACGAATTTCAAGAATCACATCGACTTCTCCCATATCCTTCATTTCAAACTTAGTAGAAAGCAAAGCCTTAGCATCATTCACAACACCAAGATTAGTACCAACAATAAGCATATCATCAACATATAAACAAATTATAACACATGATGATCCAAAGTTCTTAGAATACAAACAAGAATCCGAAGAATTAGCTTCATAGACACAACTCCTAAGGGTGCTATCAAACTTTTCAAACCAGTGCTTTGGAGCTTGCTTAAGACCATAGAGGGAATTTCAAAGCCTACACACTTTATATTCTTAGCCTTTCACCACAAACCCTTCCGGTTGAGTCATATAGATTTCTTCATCAAGGTCTCCATTAAGAAAAGCCGTTTTAACATCCATTTGGTGAACCACTAAGTCATGAATTGCCGCAAGGGGTACTAAGGTTCTAATGGTGACAATCTTAGTCACGGGAGAGTAGGTGTCAAAGAAATCTTATACCTTCCTTTTGGGTGAAACCTCTAATAACAAGTCTAGCTTTGAATTCATCTATGGTTACATCCGGTCTAAGTTTCTTCTTGAAAATCCACTTACAACTTATAGTTTTAGAACCCTTAGGCAAGTTACAAAGATCCCAAGTGTGATTGGACATAATAGAATCAAGTTCACTCTTAATGGATTTTTTCCAAAAACTAGCATCAATGGATCTCATTGCCTCATCATAAGTATTAGGGTGTTCTTCTAAAAGGAACAAAGACACAACATGCTCACTCAAAGAATCTACATCAAAGTTCTCTACCACAAATGAAGTCAAGAAGTCTGGTTCAAAGAAAGACTCTATTTTAGGTCTCTTACTTCTCCTTGGTTCAACTTCTACCACTTTGGTAGAGGAATATGGGAGACTAGAACTAGGCATAGAATCAACAAGAGGCACATTCATACTTGACTCACTAGCATGCATATCAAGCTTAGAAGACAAGGATTTGTTCATAGGAAAAATATGCTCAAAAAATACCGCATCTCTAGCTTCACAAGTTGATATATCACTTAATAACATGAACCTATAGGCTGCACTATTATGAGCATATCCAATGAACACACAATCAAAAGTTTTAGACCCGATAGTGGATTTTTTAAAATCTGGAAAAGCCACCTTAGCCAAACACCCCCACACTTTTAAAATTTTTAAATTTGGACTATATCCCTTCCAAAGTTCATAGGGGTTTTTTTTTCCAACTTCTTATGGGGCACTCTATTGCGTACATAACAAGCGGAAAGAACCACCTCTCCCCACAAGTTATCGGATAGTCTCTTTTAAAGATTTATTTTTCCTTTCGGCAATACCATTTTATTGGGGTATGTAAGGTGAACTTGTTTCATGTATGATGCCATTGGCCTCACAAAAATCTTTTAAAGAATCTTTACCATATTCACTACCTCTATCGGTTCTAACTCTTTTGATCTTTAGGTCCAATTGATTTACAACTTCGGCTTTGTATCTTAAAAATGCACTTTCGGCTTCATCTTTTGTTTTAAGCAAATAAACTTTGGTATAACGAAAAAAGTCATCAACAAAAGTAATATAATATTTTAAAGTCCGCTAAATCCGAATGAATCAATTCAAGTAATTTTGTACTTCTTGAGACCACTTGCTTAAATGATTTCTTAGTATGTTTGGTTTCAACACAAATTTGGCATTTGTCAGGTTTGTCATCCATTGAAAAATTAATCAAATTCATGTCCTTCTTCTTTTTTAAATAAGAAGAAGTTAAGTGACCCAAACGATTGTGCCAAACATCCAAAGACTCAACAATATAAGCAAAAGAAGCACTTCCATTCTCATTCATAACATTTAAAACAAACAAGCCATTATTGAGGTAACATTTCCCAACAAAGTCTCCATTCTTATTCATTACAATCTTGTCGGCCTCAAAGACAAGTTTTTAGGCCGACTTTGTTGAGAAGGGATCCTGAAACAATATTTCTCCTAAGAGAAGGTACATACAATACATCATTTAAAAATAAAGTTTTTCCGGAGGTAAGTTTGAGATGGACCTTTCCTTTTCCAAGGACTCGGGCGGTGCTATTATTGCCCATGTAGACATGATCGCCGTCGGTTACATCTTCAAACTCGGTCATCAAAACCTTGTTTGCACAAAAATGCCTTGATGCTCTGGTGTCCAAAATCCACTCAATTTTGTTTTCTACCAAGTTGGCTTCAACCACCACCGCCACAATGATATCTTCCTTTATTGGCTTCGGAGGTATTGTCATCTTTCTTGGCTCCATGCCTTCGGTTGCATTGGTATGCTTTGTGTCCAATGATTCCACACACATAGCATGCTCCCTTAAGCTTTTTGATTTTGTTGTTATGAGTGAAGTTGCTTTTGGACTTGTTGTTTCCCTTCTTCTTAGATTTTTTCCTGTTTTTAGACACATTCAAAGGAGACTTAACAAGATTAGCTTTAGAAGAATTAAGAGATAAATTTTCAAAATTATCCTTAAGGCAATTAGCTTCTTTGGTTCTCATGTGACTAATGAGTTCTTGGAGGGTCATGTCCTTCTTCTTGTGCTTCCAACAATTACGGTAGTTATTCCAAGAGGGAGGGAATTTCTCCAATAGGACATTGGCTTGAAGAGTCTCACACATCTTCATGCCTTCACCAAGGATTTCGATCACCATGTTCTCATAGTCATAGACTTGAGTTATGATAGGCTTTTCATCATCCATTTTGAAGTTGATCCATTTGCCTACCACGTACTTCTTTTTCCCAGCATCATCCGCTCCATATTTCTTCTCCAAAGAATCCCATATGACCTTGGTTGACCTGAAATTGACAAACAAATCAAACAAAGTGTTGTTCATGTGGTTGAGGAGATGACCACGAACAAGCTTGTTGTCCTTTTCCTTCTTCTTCAAGGCTTCCGTTGTGGCCGCCGGAATTGCGACTGTAGCGGTTTTAGCATGTTCTTCCGCCTTCTTGAGTGTCTCAATAACATCTTCATTCAAAAAATAAGCTATTTCCAATTGTTCAAAAAAGATTAGAAGCTTTTGTGACCATCTCTTATAGTTGTTACCATCAAGAGGCTCCAACTTAGAGAGGTCGGGAAGGGTCTTGTTCATAACACTAGTTGCAATAGACATAATTTCGTTTTCAAATTTGTTGTAAATAATGGAGTAGTCTAGTACAAATAGTATAGAAATGTTAAGCAAGATCGAAAAGGTGATCTTACAAACAAATGAACAATATCGGTGTGTCGTGATGCAAATCACTAACTTGAAAACGAAATTACGGCGCAACCACGGTGCTCAATTGTATTCGCCGGCACGTTCATTCCCTAAGGTTAACACACCACTTCCACACAAAGACACTTTTGGATGGAAGGTTTGAGCCAAGAAACTTATGCCCAAAATAGAATATGTGTTTAGCTTGTATTTGATGTATATTTTTCAAGGTATATCAAATCAGAAAATCATCCTCCAATTTATAAAGATGAAAAGAATAATATAGAAGATCATAAAGGAATCTTTTTCATCAATGAGAAAATAAAATCAAAATAATCATAGTGTTTAAAACACCATAATCAACCTCTTAAATAGGTGGTTACAAGAAATCAAACAAGAAGAGGAATCCAAGGGAGCCGTTGGAGTCCAACGGACGAGTTCGCGCCCGATCGGGCGAGCACCCAGCCAAAAGCTAGGTTGCTCTCGCGCCCGGTTGGGCGGAGCTCGCCTGGTCGGGCAAACTGCCAGCGAATTTCCAAACGTCTTCTCGTGCTCGGTCGGGCGAGCACCCAGCCAAAAACTGGGTTGCTCTCGCGCCCGGTCGGGCGGCGAAACTCTTAAAATTTACGACTCTCTTCGGGCCCGGTCGGGCGAGGCTAGCCTGATCGGGCGACCATGTCTGACCCTTTGAATTCCCTTTCTTTATTCCAACAATTGTATATAAATTCATAATGGAGTCTTAATTAAACTATGGTAATGCTAATTAATTAACACAAACTATTGGGTGGGAAAGTCCGCACCCAACAGTTCGTGCGGCATACATACTCATTCCTCTTTTCTCCATATTCTTCTCTCTGAAAATCAGAAAAGTTGAGTGTCCTTTGTCTCTCCTCTTTCAAACTTCCAATTCTAGTGTTTCAATTTCAGATGTGAAGCAACGATTTACGATTTGGTGGTGCAATTTCCGATTGAATCTACGAATTTGCAATTTGGTGGCTGCTATAGCGATTTGGTGGTGCAATTTGCGACCTGTAATTTTGAAGAACTCCACCCCTTCGACGCCACTACGAATTTGCGAAATCCGATTAAATATTCGATTTGGTCGGTGATGTTGAGGGATGTGAGTCGTTCGAGTTGGTGGTTGCTATTGTTATTTGGGGGTGGTGTGAATTTGGAGGTGGTTGGTAGCTGTTATTGTTGTTTGGGGTGGTGTGAATTTGGGGGTGGTAGTGTGAATTTGCGATTTTCGTTGTTGTTTGTGTTGAAGCGGCTGCTGTGGCGCGGGTCCCGAAGGTGGTGGTGGAGAGGGAAATGCGGTAGAGGAGAGGCGGCGAGTGTTGGCGAAGTGGGTGGTGGGGGCGGTGAAGAGTGAGGGAGTGAGCAGAACATTTCGTGTTTGGTATTTGATTTTGAGCATTTTGGGTTGGCTGATACATTTGAAAAAGAGAGAAAGAAAGAGAGGAAGAGGGGGAAAGAGGAGAGAGAAGAAAATAAAAATATTGTATTGTTGTTAATTATATTAGCCAACAATTGACACATATCAGCCATTAAAATGAACACATTAGCCAATTGATATTTAATATTAGTCAACATTAAATACATTAATAAAAAAACATATCAGCCAACAAAAGGATGAAATCCGCAAAGAAAAGCAACAAGTAAGTCAACAAAATAAACATATCAGCCAATAAAATGAAACATATAAGCCAACAATTAAAATATACATATCAACCAACAAAATAAATATATCAGCCAGTTAAAGAAATATATAAGCCAAATTATGTCTGATATCAGCCAACAAAAGGAATCTATCAAAATTTCTTAAAAAATACTTATCAGCCAACAAAAAGAATATATTAGCCAACACAAAAACCATATCAGCCAACAAACATATCAGCCAACACATGAAACATATTAGCCAACAAGTAAAATATATCAGCCAAGCCTGCCGCACCAAATTTGCGTGCGGCAATCCGCACCCAATACCTTCTCATTAATTAATTATACCTTCAATAATGCTTTATTATCATAAATTTTCACTAAAATGTATTATGAAACTTTGTACTCCGTATTAGGGTGACATTAGGCGGATATTGAAAACTCATGAAGAAAATACACATGATGAATTTAATTAGTATTATGAAACTTTATACTCCGTATTAGTAATACATATTTATTCATGATCATTTTTTTATATGTTACAAGAAAAACAGTCAAAGTTAATATATAAATAGTAAAAAAAAAAAAAAGTCAAATGTGTCAATTATTTGTAAGATAAAGAAATTAAAGTTTTACAGTACTCAAATTAAATTTTACCCTTTTATTTTTTATTTTTTATGCATCACTTGAGTTTTCACATTTACAGAGGAACAACTTTAACAATCAAAATCTATAATTAGATAAAAATTATAATAAAATTATATTATGAAAGTAGATATGGTAACAAATTTAAGAATATATTACATGACCATGTTTATAAATTATATGGTAGTAAAAAAATTAAGGATCTGTTATGTTCAGCTTAATTTCAGTTCAGTTCAGTTCCTAATTTCCTTCTCTCATAAACAATTCAGTTTAGTTCAGTTCAGCTGTTTTCAGTAAATTAGAACATGTCCTAAGTCAAAGGTAACATGTGAATAGTGTAAAATCTTAAATAATACATTTTAAAAAAATGGAGTGAGTAGTTCAATTAGTCAATCGAGTCAATATTATGTTTGATCGAAATCAAAGTCCATTCTTACTTTCTAAGAACATTCCTCCTCATTTCTAAAACTTAGTCTATAAGTTTCATTTACGCCGAGTAACTAACAACAATAACATTTACTACCCCTTTATTACTTCCTCTCCAAAAACAGAAATAAAATTGCAAATCATTCCCCTTTTTCCTCGAACCATCCTAAAGATTTATCTGAAATTACCACGAACTCCCTTATCATATTCCCATAACTAAAAACTTAACATAAAAAAATTACCAGCTGTAAATTTATCAATATTGTAAAAACATATATCCCAGAGATTTAGACCCTTCCCCAAGCAACTAACAATGTACACCTGCCACTTACCCAACCGGTAAAAACAATTTTTATTTTTTTTAAAAAATAATAATAAATTTCCTTTTTTGTTTCTTCTCTCCTAATATTTGCCTTTCACATATTTTCATTGGTTCGGGGTTAATAGATGGATCAGAAATAAGTCAATAACTTATCAAAAACGCAGTTTTACTTTTACTTGAATTTTTTTACAAAAATAATTCCAAAAATAAAATAAATAAAAATCCAAGTACTTGGGGACCAAGGCAAAACCTTAGGCTAACACCGCCTTACACAACACACCATATAAACCGCCATTATAAACCCTCTCTTCTTCTTCAACCTTCCTCCTTCCCACTTTCTCTCTCCTCCCCCTAACTTTCTCTCTCAAAAAAAAAACCCAGAAAGATTTGAAGAAAACGATGATGGAGACCATCAATTCCAATCTCAATCTCCTCTCAGAAGATCCATCAACAACAACACCAATTGCTCTGTTTCCTGTAACATTCTTCGATGGAGAAAGAGAAATCGATGTGGGTACTGTCCCAATCACCCCATCTCTCACCTTCAAATCTTTCCAATCTATCTTAAGTTCTAAACTCCAGATTTCACCCCATCAAATTACGATCTATTTTCAACGCCCTAATTACAATGATTTTCACCACCATCATCGTCGTCGTCATGCTGTGACAAACAAATTCGATTTCGAGAACGCCATGGCAGTACCCGATTCAGCTTTCTATGTTGTTCAGAAGCGTTCTCGTCGAACACGACGTCGTAAACCCAGGAGTCCTGCAATTAATGGTAATAATGATTTTGTTCTGCTGAGAAGAGATAATAATTGTGATTATAATAATATCTTCAATAATCTCAATAATCATGTTGTTAATGGTGGGAATTATAATTTGAATGAGTATTTGGAGTATGTGAATAGGTTGAGATTGATTCAAGAAGTGGAGAGAGAAAGGGAGAAGTATATGATGTCGATGAATTTGAATTCGAATGTTTATGAAGATTTGAGTTTTGGGTATGGTGGAGGTGGAGGGTATTATGGTAATTTTAGTGATGATGCTGCGTCTTCTTCGTCTTCCTCTGTTTTCTGTGATGTTTGTTATAATGCTGCTGTGAGAGGAGGAATAATGGATGAAACGGTGCCGTTTCATTGGTGTAAAAACGACGTCGTTACTAAGGTTTTTCGATCGCCGGCCGGTCCCATTGCTCCACCTAATAAGAAGAAGAGTATGGTTGATTTCTTTGCTTGACTTTTTTTTTTTGAAGAAAAAAAAGGAAAATTTTTGTATAGATGATAATGTTCTTCTGAAAAAGAGGGAAAAAAACAGAGTTTGGGGAAAAATTGTGAATAATTTTGGGGATTAAGGAGGTTGGATTATGATTAATGTGGGTTTTAATTAGGAGAAGATTGTGTTTATTAGTAGGATTGATTTTGAATGATGGAGAGTAGCAAAGAAGGTGTTGTTTTTGCTATCAAATTTGTCTGATTTTTGTGAGAAAAAAGTGCCCTCCTTTTTTTGTGAAGTGTTTTGGAGGTTTGCCTTTTTTACAAAAATGTAAGCTACTACTATTATCATGGATAATAATCCATCTCAATAATATGTTTAGTTTATTGTTTGTTGGATTGATTGATATTATTTGTTCTATTTAGTTAAGCTTTTGTTTAATGGTTGTGATTCAATCTAATATTGGGTTTTATTCGCTTGTTCGAATTTAATTGTCGCACAATTTCAATAGTTGATGTTACGATTTCAATTGTAGACGATCAATTTGATTCAGTTTAAAAATTGTGGTGAGTTGGTGACTAAGACATGATTAATTTAAGAACTTGGTGTAACAATTATAAGCAAGTAGCAAATTAAGGGGATTGATAAATTTAGCAAATTAAGTGGATTAATACTAGAATGATACATTTAGCAAATTAAGTGGATTGATAAATTTAGCAAATTAAGTGGATTAATACTAGAATGATACATTTAGCAAATTAAGTGGATTAATACATTCGATGAGATGACGTGTTGATTTTTCATGATATTCACGAATTGTTTGCTCAAGTCGTCTTTTGCAATGCAATCGGAAAGAGAGGTACTCATATTACTTTATTGCACTTGCTAATTAGTCATTGAAAGCTACATTAGACATTTAGACTACACTATTCTTTACTAAGTTGTAATCCATATCTTTCTAGAAAAAGCTTGAAATGATGTAAAATTTGTGATTCAATGTTCAACTTTTGTAATCACATTGGATGAAAGTCTAGGAGAAAAAGTTAATCAATTTAAAATATTACTTTGTAAGTTAGTAACTCATATTTTAGACATGAAAAAAAGTCGATTTATCTTCAATTGATGGAGACATATAGACGATATAGCATCCTAGTATCTATGCATGTAGCCAATCCTTTTGTCATTAAAGAGTGCTATTTCTTACTATGACAAACTCATAGAGGCTAGTGGTTTAAAGGATAACAATACATATAGTTTGAATTTAATCATTCAATAAGTTGTAAAAATTCAGCCCGTCAAGTAGTCGATTGTAAAACAACAAAGTAAACTTTTTAACACTGACCGAGTATAACACTAATGAAGTAATCATGTAACATTGATCGAGTAACCTTTATAACACTAACGAAATAACCCCCATTTTAATTGACCACCCCGTGTGGCCAACCACATATAAGAATTTTTGTTAAAAATTAATACTTGTATCAATATAAATGTATGATAAATTAACATATTAATCAATATAATTCATATTTTCTTTATCCAACAACCTAACGATTTTCCTAACTTAAATGCCTGAAATAAATCATTGAGGCCACCAGGCACCTGGCCATCGATATGGTCACCTAAAGAGGCTAGGAACCCCAAAAGAAACACTCCACAACTATAATTAAATTAAATCAAATCAAATTAAATTCATAATCTATATGTTGTTTGATGTTGTCAAGTGGTGTATTATATAATGAAAACTGACAAATTCTACAAATATATCTTTTCAAGGAATTAAGGAGGGTTGGTTATCTACTAATGCTACACACAGATCGACTTAATCAGTCAACATTATTTAATTAAACTAGTTTTATTTATAAAGTAAGAAGTATACATTTATGGCAAGTAGGTAACATTTGTGTGGCACTTCCTCTACCACTTTTAGTACACTCTAAGATCTGTTTTGTTCACCTTATATAAGTTCTGATACATTAATTAAGTTTTAATAGGATAGGGGTATCCAAGTTTAAATTACAATCAAAATTAATTTTTAACGTCTTCTGATAAGTTTGTCTATAATAGAGTTATATATTATTTTTGCTATCTTTTGTAGGCTATAAATGTTGGTCAAGATTATCAATAAAATTCAAACATTTATCTCACAAATATATTACATATGTTGATTGAGAGATAATCGTGATGTTGTTTGGAAAAAAAATAACGCGAGTTTAACTAAAATAGGAGATAAAAGTATAAAACATACTTCTTGGAAGATTATTGACATTTATATGTTGTGCAAAGGGCAAGAAGGGTGCAGTTTAAACGTTCACATTCGTTATATCTTGGGATATGTAATTTTAAGTGTAGGAAAAATTGACGTCCAAAACGATTGTCATCTTCTTCAAATGCTCCCTTTGTCCCCATTAAATTAGTATGCCATGTTTATATTTAGGTCATTCCAAATTACAAATTAATATCACACCAACACTTTACATTTTTATAGTTACCTTGATGGAACCTTTATGATACGGTGGAGACACAAATATTATAATAGCGAGAGATATTTATAATACTTTCTCCGTTCTTTTTTTATCGCATCACTTACTACTTTAGGAAGTTTACTTATTATTGCATCATTTTCTTTTTACGATAAAAAATATCTATGTTCACACTTCAAATACCCAACATACCCTTATTTTTTCACACTTACTTTTTATTTTATCTTACATTACATGGACAATTTTTCAATTTTTACGTTTCTCTCTCTTACTTTTTTCCACTACCAAATTTTGCCTCCAAAAACCCCTATGATGCAATAAAAAAAACGGAGGAAGTATACTTTATGCTTGAAATTTGAATGATTTCAACATGTCCTATTAGCTAATTGGAAAACAGATATCCAACTAGTATGATTCTTAAAGACTAAGCCTCTATATGGCACATCTGATATTGTTTGAAATCATATTATTTAAATTCACATTATTATTTTTTCTAAATATCAGTTTTACACAAATTCTTATTTGTGACTAGCCACTTCACATATATAAGGTAATTAAATAAATAATAAGGATTATTGTATTCCTAGATTACCTGACGTATGTGGGTTAGTCGTTGAATGAGAAAATGGGGTTACTCTATTAAACAAGTAGAATTATTCTTTCATTAGTTAAAACAAAATAATAAGGGTTACTCTAACAAACAAATGAGGTTACTTATTGGGGTTACTCTTACGAATAAATGAGGTTACTTATACAAATAAATAAATATTACTGTCATAGACCTATGTGGTCATGTCGTGTGGCTAGCCACATATAAGACTTACCGATTTAATTTACATTATTTAGTCTAAACTTACATTATTCAGTCTGGACTTATATTGTTTTGTCTAAAACTATATTGTCTTAACTTATTTAAAATTATCTTAAAATAATTCGAAATTGTATTTGAAATTAAGAAAAATACTTATTTAATTTTGTTTGGATCTATTTGTCCAAATTTATTTAACTAAAATGATTTGCCTGAACTTATGTTCTTTGACTTTATTTTGTCACGACTTAATAATATTTTGTCTGAATTAAAATATAATATGACAAGATAAAATTAGATAAGATAAGATGAAACGAACATACTCTAACTATGACTTGTAAGATCTCAATTTCATGTTTAACCTTAAACAGTTGATACATTGACCTAATATCACACATCCAACTGATCCAAGCACTTATTAAAAATAGTACCAATCGTAAAAAAAAAAACAAAGATGATTACTTGACAATAAATCTATAGTTCTAAGCTTCTGTATTGTAGGAATCGCTTTCATTTATACTAAGATAGCTATAGCGTCCATACCACACTATGTATGAAATAAAGATGATAAATTATGAAGTAATTTCTTAGTGAACTGTAAAATGTATAATATCCCAAGGAAAAGTAAACAAATTAACTTAGGATAGGTGATTTATTGCTCATTTGTTGTTGATTTATTTCTTAAAATTAATAAATAATGTAAGAAGTACTTTCATGTCTAAAATGAACATCTTACAAGGACGTACACATATGGCCATCCATGAAAAATTTGCAATATTGTTCAGGCCCAAATTTTCCATTAGCAAAACCCACTTATTAGATTCTCCTCAAGGCTTAAACCGTTTGCTTTTCCCTTGCTTTTCAATTCCTCCAATATTTCCCTGCTCTCTCCAATATATATATATACATTAGGATCTCACGTCATGGAGTAATTTGCAGTTTTTTTTTTATTTATTTATTTATTTGTTTGGAATATTTTTTTATTGGATTGAATCTATTAGTATTCTTGCACAATTAGATCTAGTTTAGTATATTTAATCTTCTATATTGTTAGAGATATAAATTATTTGATATTTTATCCTTTGTTTTGTTAGAGATTATTGTGAGTTCAATTGTTTATGAGATCTAGGACTCTTTAGATTGTCTTTTAAGGTTATTTTTACTGTGAGTGATTGAGATTAATAAAGTTTAGAGTTCTGTGTTAAAAACTTGTGTGAGAATCCGCTTTATATAGTTGATTCAAGCTTGGTTACTTGCGTTTCAAGAAGCATTAGTTAGTCCGCTTGATTAACTTATTGTTTGATTTGGTCCGTTTGATTCAAATTAAACCCACTTTGTTTAGAGGAAGCTATGGGATTTTTTTTTTTTTCAAGTGAGCAGAAAGGAGAGCGAGCTTTCTATTTATTTAGATCACGATATGCCAAAGCCACAAGTCTTTGAAGGAAGGAGTCCATACAAAAAACTCTGAACTACCATGAGTAACCCCTCTTCGCCATGAGGTGAGCTACCATATTATCTGCTTGTCCAACGTAAGAAATATCAAGGCTCAAGATTCATCTCTTTACTATTTGTCATCAAAAATCAAGAAAATAGGGAATAGTACTTAAAAGAACACATCCACATGTATAGTGTCCTTTGGCAGCTAAAGTGATCCTGCCTTCATTTTTATATATCCGATGGAGAAAAGTGTGATGAATCGAATTGAATGAAGATAAACAACATGTTTTGCAGGGAATGAAACCCTTTAGGCTGTTGTCATACCGTATATTGCACCTGTCTTATATTGAAAGGGAAAATTGATTTTAGAAGACCTTAAGGACATGGTTTGAAGTTTAAAGCACGTTTCTGAAGTAGAAATGGACAGGTACAGAGGCACAGAGCCAAATGGAACGATATCAAGACCAACTATACTTTCACTAACACAGTTATTGGTTTTATGATTGCATATCCTAATATGACCTTACTTTGATTAGTGATGAGAAGATGATAACAAAGTGACAAAAACAGATGAGTAAACGGATGTTCAACATGTCACTGAGTTAGCTAAATATACTTGTTAATCAATATTATTGAGAGCTAATACTGTTGTAATGATACCTTAGTCCTTGATCAGAAGCGGTGTCTGTACATGTCTTTTAGTAGCAAAAGGGAAATACCCGTACAAAGGGAAGAGCTTCCTATGTTAGTTCTTCAACAGAACAGAAATACGACTTTTCTCTTTCAAAAAACAAAAATTTCACCTTTCAAGTCTTGTAGGTGACATTATTTTAGCTGGTGAGAATGAATCTAGTGCTAATCTTGTAACAGAAACTGTTGAGAATCATAATGAAACTGTGAAATGGAACCCACGTTGCAATTTGATTTCAAGTTGAGAGACGTAGAACCACATTGACTATAGGACACATCAACTATACCATATTTAACTCAGTTTGTTGCTCAAAGTCGGGAACAAGCTATAGGCAGATTTCTTTTAAGGGAATTCCATAATTCCTTTGCTATTAAGAGGCAGATGTTAATTGTTTCAAGGTGTATGTCAAAATTAATTTACAGATTATTTCTGAGAAGGGCCAATAGTTTCAAATAAATCCACGTAAAGGTCAGTATCATTGGATAAATTTGAATAGAGGCTACACAAGTTCAACGTACAGCTATAACATGTTTAGATTAACTGATGAAGGGCAATCATACAAGGAAAGAAAATTTCAGATAAGGGCTTTCAAGGTGAAAAGTATGAGTTCGATATATAACTCAAAAGTCACAAGGTTTGAAGATCTTAACCCTTGACTTTCAATTTTTATACCAAGGAATCATGCAGAACGGTAGATTTGATAATACCAACTCATGAACAGATGCAAGCTATTAAGTACTATACTACTATGCTAGTCTAACTTGTGCTCAGAGACCAAAAGAAAGGAGAAAGAGAGGAAAATTTTAATCTGTATTATAGGCTAGACTAATCTAAGTCACTGATTGGTATACTGGTTCGTGAGCAAATATACAAGCTACAAAGTACAATACTACTATACTGACCTAACTCAAGCTACGAAGTACAATACTACTTCAGGTATGCTGAGTTGGAGACTGATTCTTTCTACATTTGAAATGTATTCGAATATCAATCTACTTTTTGCTTGTTATGCCTTAAGAACTGATGTGAGCTTTGTCATAGTTGCAAGTCGAAGAGATAAGGTAGTTTGTTAGCAGGGTATAGCGTTAAAGGGTAAGATGCATACCATGGATCAACCAACAAAATAGCAGCATAGTCATTTATGTGAGGAATTGCTCTGCCTGCAAGTTTAGAATATACATGAATGAGGATATTGGTAAACATAAAATAAGCAGAGATTGAAAAACATGCAACCAATTATCGGTCAATTACTAGTACTACTCACCAATTTACTGATTCAAAGCTTTCAGTATGATTTTCTTAATACTCTTCGTCTTCTCAATGCAATGTCTTATAATGTCGAATCCAGCATGAAGATTTCCTCTGTTGTATCTGTCATTGTTTGAAACTTGCAACGGCTTGCTAAATCTTGCATCACCAATGTCTTCCATGTGCTTGATTTTCTCAACCAACTCATGAGGGTAAGGAAGCCCAACCACAACTATATATCTGCCCATTCCAACACTGAGATTTATGCCACCTTTTAGTGTGTCTTCCATAAACAATCCCACCTTTGACAGAGATCTTCCGTGAAGAATCCCTGACCGGTTGGATTGTTTTGGTAACCAATTTTCTTAGGTTTTAAGACACGTGTCGGACTTTAATAGGTTTATTATAATAATGGTTTGGGGTTTCGTGGTGAATGGGGTGGCGGCAAGGGATTTATTTTGGTTTTCAAGGTGGTAGACTGGTGGCTATGGGTTTTCAGGGTGGTGTTTTCGGGGTAGTTAGGGTGTTGTGAGCCGTTGTTGCTGTTGGCTGCGGTGGCGCGGTTGCTACTGGTGGTGAAGTGGAAGGAGGGTAGCAGCGTTTTGTCAGTGCTAGGTGAGGTGTGAACGTGGTGAGCAGGCCGGTGCAGTGTAGGGGTGGTGTTATGGTGGCCCAAGGAGAGAGAATAAGAAAAAAAACAAAAAAATTAACTTGTTTAACAGGCTGTAGGTCAAAGGGATTGTTAATGAAAGACCCCTATTAAAGGTGGGATTGTTTCTGGAATTTCAAAAGGTGGGATTGTTTTTGGAAGACATACTAAAAGTGGGATTATTAGTTTCCATTTTTCCTTTAGAAAATTCAGGTGAAAGGTGGGCTTGTTCCCAGATTATGTAAAGGATTGCTCGTTTTGAGCAGGTTGAGCAAAGGTGGGATTATTCTTTTCAATTTTTCCTATATATTATTATAATATCTGTTTTTTCTAAAAAAAAAAGTAAATACTCCCTCCGTTACATATTACTCGCAACAATTACTATATTTGGCCGGTACACATTACTCGCAACAAATTTATTTCTTTCCTTTTAAGATAAGTTTTTAACTGCAAAATGACTATAATGCCCTTACTTAAAATTTTATAAGCTTCTTAACTCTTTTAATCAGATTTCATTATAATCAAAACAAAATTAGATTAACCTAATGATTCCCACAAAAATCATTCATAAGGATCTGAATTCTTCATCTCCTCAACTACCACATTCATTGTTGAGCATTCAATTCATCTCGATTATGATGAAATTTTTGGTACAAATCTGGAAAATCCTCTCCAGATCTCAAACCCTAACCCTTGTTCTTCAAATTTTTTACTCTTTCTCTCTCCTCTCTCGAGCTTTCTCCTTCTGTCGCTCCTTTCTCTCTCCTCTTCATCTCCATTTTCTGGGCTTGATCTTTCTTGTACACTATCATGGCTTCCCCTGATGGTGAAAAAAATGACCTATTCTCCTATGAGTCCCTTGGATCTGAAAGTTCTAAGAAGAAATCATCTGCTCAACCTCAACGGTACAAATGTCAACCAGGGTTACTAGTTATGTGTGGCAGTCCATGATCTTCAAAAGCTTATTTGCATCTTCATTTTCAAAAGGTTGTTGTTTGCATCATCACTTGATTAGTCAGCATCCACTTCCATGTCTTGTGTCTCTGCTTGCATACCTGTGGTTGGAATGAAAATGTTGTTGAAGTAGTTCACAATACCACTTATTAGCTCTTTGCTTAGCTCCAGAATTTCTTGTAGTGTCCCTTCCCTTTCCTGTCTTACCTTTTCCATGTGTGGTGGATTGAAGTTATTCCCACCTTGTTTCTCCAATATTTTAATCATGCATGACTGGAGAGTGATCCATGAATACTTGTTGAGTGTTGGATGAAATACCTCAAATGCCTTTGCCACTTTTTCAATGAGTTCATCCAAATTTTAGGGAATGATTGATATTGGATTGAGTGTATAACCCTAAATAGACCAAGATCCAACGCATTAAGGTCAGGGCTTTGGGCAGGTTGGTATACAAATTGGATGTTAAACCCATTTGTTTGAGTGGCTATCAAAAGTTCCTCATTTGTTGGTATTTGATGAGGTCTTACATTGTCCCATTGTATGATTATGTTCTTTGACAACTGTGCTGGCCACTCTGCATGTGTAGTTGGGATGATTTTGTTCAAAAGCATGTCCCTAATAGCTTCTCTGTTGACACTCTGAACTGCTTTGGTTTCCAATGTTCTTGCTTCTCTGTTCTTGCTTTTCTTCTTTGCCCTCTCATACTTAAAAAAAGGAAATAAACCATACTTTCCAGAGTGAAGCATATTCCCTTCCCCATCATATAGGGGTTTCCCTATCATTCCTATAAACATTGCTTTCAACTTGAACCTTTTTTTATTGTTGTGCTCTGTATGGGGTTTCTTCATTTGGTGTCAATTAAAAGGTCCTTGTCTCTGGGTTCAAATAGAACCACTTTTCATCAATGTGGATATAGTGTTGCATATCCACAAAAGTAGGGTCACCTTCAATTGGAACTGGGTTAACATGATTAAGCACCCACTTCAGCCTTGCTACTTTGTAGTTGTCACTTAATGTTGGATGATTGCTTGTTGTGACTGCCCTGAGTCTCCCCTTCTTCTTTAACCTATGTATGGTTACATGTGATACTTTCAGTGATGCACCATAGCTCTTATTTGTGGTCCTCTTGTATAGAGGGACAAGCATCAGCCACTCATCTGTGTATTCCTTGGGCATAGGTCCAATCTTTCCTAACTTCTTGCTCCTGACATCAACAACATTCCCCAGCTGTATCTGTAACCATCTACTTGTTGTTGATCTGTGAATAGAGTGTTTGATTGCTAATGAGGTCAGAAGGCCTCTTGGAAGTGAGTCCCCTTCCATATTAAGCAGGATATCATCAACAATTTGCCTCTTCTCTTGGATGTTTAGTTCTCTGCTTTGTCTGCCATTGATTTCTGCATGATTTTGCTCACCTGCCTCAGAATTTGAGTCACCGCTATCAGTTGGTTGATTGTCTTGCTGATCAGTTGGTTCTGTTGTATCTGACCCTGATTGTGAACTGTATGTGTGCTCTGGCATTTGTGTGTCCTGCTCCATAAGCAATTGGTATATGTTGTAAAAATCTTCATCAAAGAAGTCTGCCATGAGTCCCTTTTTTTTTTTTTTTTTTTTTTTTTTTTTTTTTTTTGCAGATGTGATGAAAGGTGATGAAGTGGGTGCTTTTAGTTTTTTTTTTTTTTGGAAGCTTTCAGTGGAGCCTAATTCACTACATATGACTGATGCTGCTACTAACTCAAAAATTAGGAATTAGGACTAATTTTAGTTGATGGTTTTTGTAATTTGCAAACAATGGCTTTTGGTTGATGGTTTGTAACTTAACAATGGTATTCGTATTCCCATCCCCCCTCCCCCAAATCCCAGAAAATATTGAATATGGATTTGGGGTGTTAAACTCTGTTATTCCCTTTTTATAAGGGCCTTTTGGTTTTCAAATTTGATGAATTTGAAAAAGTGTTAATTTTAAATTGCATTCAAATTTTCATGAAATGTTTGGAGGGAAAAAATTGGGACCAAAAAATAAGCCCTAAAAAACGTGGCTGTAAAATAAAGGAGGGAAAATGGAACCCCTCAAAAACTTAGTCACATGTTCCATCCAAAAAAATGGGACCACAAACTTTCCCACCTTTTTTAACTCTTTTAATTACATACCCCTCCCTTTAATTAACCCACTTACAATCTTTTGCCTAGGAGTCCGCAATCCTCCCTTTTGTTACGAGTAATACGTAACGGAGGGAATATTACTATAATATCATATTTTTATACTAATTAAATCTGTTCAAAATATCATTTCAAATGATATTTATGTCATTCCTTATACAAATTTATTTAGAAGAAATATAGAATCATGTCACACATACTTCAAAAATTATATAAAACGGGGGAATATAAAAGAAAACAGATAATTAGACAAAAGACTCTCCTCCTCTACTAGACACTAGATTTGCCCCGCCGGGCAACATATTAGCCCCTTAAAGGCTACAAATTTTCCCGACGGGTTATTAACAAATTCAAATAATTTGTAAGTCCAAGCAAGAGTTAATCTGCGTAGCCAAATTCGAATAGACGAATTACCAATGATTCATCTTAGCATGAGCTAAACCTTCCTTGGATGACTCAAATATATCCACCTCTTTAACAAATAGTGCAAAATCCACCGTGCCTTCCAAATCGTGCCTTTAGGGAGGTTTTTCAAAGCTTACACTGCTGACCAAGAGCCTAACTAAGTTGACCTAATTTCGACGACGAAGGTTGCAATGCTTCGGATTCAAACATGAGTGTTGATTGTTCTTTCTTGGACGTGGACCACTACTCTTATAACACTCCAAGTTAACATGAGCCTACTAGTAGATATTCTCCTCTTTGGGCTTATCTAAAGCGACTCTATGCTCCACTTGTTTCTTAACACTACCATAACTAAACGATGTGACAATACAAGATTTAAACTAGATAACGAATTTAAATAAATAACCGTCCACCTTTACCTTTGAAACTAAACCATTTACATTCTAGAAGACTAAGTGAAATCAGATTTCTCGTGATATGCGTATAACATATGCCTAACATTGTTCAAATTATATAATATGAATTTACCATCATTTTTCCCAATTCTAATGGATCCTACGTATACAACCATTTTTGCAAACTTTGTTGTTGGCCATAGTAACACCTACATCTTCATGCTTGTAGAGTTGAAGTCTGTAAACCACTCCCTACGCGAACACATATGATAATACGCCCCCAAATCAAGAACCCATACATCAGATTGATGTGTATGTTCATCAGAACTAGGGAAATATTCCACTCTAAATTGGTTTCTTTCTTTGCAATAGAATTATACTTAGAATTTTTCGGTTGTCTCACCATGTTGGGATATTCTAATTTCCAATGTCCCTTTTCCTTAGGCCCCTTAGAAGAGAATTTTTTTGGATTTTCTCCCCAAATTTCCCTGTCTATTAACTCCACTGGTTACTAATCCAACAACTTGATCATTTGTACTTGTACCATACGCCTTGTGGCACAACTCTCTATTATGGAGAGCATATCTAACCTTAGCTCCTCTATCGAGAAGCAATCTCTTTACCAATAATACAAAACTGCACAAAATTCTCATATGACACTGAAAAAGACACTAACATAATTAAGGCAACATCCCCATCCTCAACCCTAACATCAATATTACACAATTCTATCAGAATAGTATTTAGTCGATTTATACACACACACACATATATAAACTCACTAGCTTTAACCACAAACCCAATGAAGTTTCTTCCTCTACGACCTCACTAATAATATCATCAGCTATACACAACAAAATTGTTGAGTGGGCTTTATCCTCCAAGACGACCTCACCCGAAATTAACCCATAGGCTCCAAACCAAAGCTCTTGGTACCAAATTTTGTAATAACATTTGGGGGACACAAGGAAGAAAAGCCCAGAAGCCCACAACCTAAAGCCCATAACGAGGTTCAATGCACTTTAAAGATACGTTACTCACACTTGCACCTAATGTGACACTCCAAATGGCCTTCTCAAAGCGTTATTAAGTGCAAGTGCTTATATTATTTATCCCACATTGAAAAAGAAAGCAAAGGGTCATTAGTTTATAAACCAAGATAACTACTTCTCCTATTATCAATCTGTCTAGGATGGAACCTCAATGAGGGCTTTGGTTTGTGGGCTTTTAGGCTTCTCTTCCTTATATTCTCTCCAATCTATTATAACAATATGTCCTCTATTAAAAGCTAAATACATTTGGGAGATACAAAACATCGATCACCATGCCACCAAAATTATATACAATTACAAAATAAAAATAAAAAAAAAACCCCAATAGCCAATACCCAATATGAACCATAACCTACATGCCCCCAATTCTCAGCAAGAACAGTCATCTTGATCTACTAGGAGTAAAAAAAATTATATAAAAATCTTAAATATCTAACTCTAATAAGATCAGGATTATTGTATCTAAATTGTTGAAACTTAAGAGTTTTGATGATGATGAATAAATGTAAACTTCAACTAATGCGATTTCTCTATGTGTTGAATTAGAACAGGTGAAGTTGACTTTGGAAGTGGAAGTGTAACCTATCTATGAAGACTCTAGGAGATCTAAAGGAAAGATAAAAAGAATAGAAGAAGAGTTCCTCATTGGAACTAGCAGTGATTCCTAACAGGAACACGAAGAGAAGTTCCCTAACAGGAGCTTGATAGCAAGCTAAGAAGACTAGCTTGAACTGCGTTGAAGCAAGCAAGTTCCATCAGAACTTGGTCTGCGAGTTCCAACAAGGAGCTGGAGAGTTGAAGACAGCAGGAACTCAGTCCTGGTCTGCGTAGAGCCCAAGTATCTATACAATGCAACGATTGAGGAGACAATCCAGCAATAGACTAAAAGTCTTATTATTACGGTTTTTGTTAAGTTTATTCTTACGAGGATTGTTGTAAATACGCTTGGTAAGTTTATGCATGAAATCTATTAGAAGTGTGGCAAAGCTTGGCAAGCTTTTAAATATGGAAAGTTTTATAAAAGATAAGTTATAATTTTTGGAAAAGATCTTTGATAAATTTTATCTTATAAAATCTTGTTTTACAAAATAATAATCTTTTCTAAAATCATATATTTGTTAAGATTTCCAAAAGATTTATTTTATAGTACTTATGAAACGCCAATTTTACAATTTCTATCTTTTGAAAAACCTAGAGATCATAATTTGCACAACTTGTGAGTTTGCATGAAAAATCTAAAGATTAAGTTTGCTAAGTCTAAGCTTTGTCATATTAGTTTCGGATTTCATGTGTAGCTTTCTATTCACGTAGTAGAGTCAAGAGTTTGTATTGTTTTAGTATTGGGGTGAGTGATTATTAGCATATTGCATACAGTTTGTAGGCTTCAAGGTTGAAGCTGAGTTTGTGAGTACTTCAGGAGTGTTGCGTGAATCTAAGTCTGGGACTTAGGTTGGGTAGAATAGGGTTCGACTTGGTATCAAGTTCATTTTGGAACTTGTGAGTAAAGGTGTGTGAGTAATAGGTTGTAACTAGGTGTTTTTCCTTATTATAGTGGATTGGTTTTGTTTGAAATCCCTAAGAGGGTCGAGGTTTTACTTCCAGTCGGGCCTTGGAAGGTTTCCTTGTAAAATCCTGTGTGCAATGCAAGTTCCTTTAATATTCTGTTTTATAATTCCGCAAAAGTAGTCACTAGGAACTCACTACAATTCACCCCCCTCCTGTAGAGTTCGTCTCAACTAACATATATAAATGAAGGCTCGGGTTTAGAAGGGGAAGAAGAATGATTTTGAGGGAGCCTTAACTATATATTTTTGATTTTTGTTCTATTGCACATGGAAGTTAAGAGGAAAGAAGATATGGGAACAAGAACAAAGGAAGAAGTGAAAAGAGTCAGGAAGGTCATGTTCAATTCACCTCATTTTCACTTATTAAGGAAAAATAAGTTCAGATAAACTAAATTTTGATAAAGATTTATAAGGATTATCAAAGTTCAAATTATAACTAAAATATATTCTGATAAGATAATAAGTTCATATAAAATTAAATAAGTTCAAATTAGTGAGGGTGAATATATAACACCATAAGTGAAACCTAGGTTCTAGGTTAAAAGTGTTGGATTACTCTTCCTAAAAGTAATTTTCAAACTCATTTAAACCAGGTTTCTAGTCAAGATAGGAAAATTACGTTTTTACCTGGTACTGTTTGTCTAGGTCAATCAATTCCAGCCCAATCTACTATCCAGTCTGATTTATATATTACGGCCCCATTTCCAGTCCAAGTCCGTTAATAATGCACACCCCATGTGTTTATATTGATTCATATGTGATGGTTTTGGTTATAAATATCATTGCATGTTGTTTTCTTGTATTTACTATATAGCTATGAATTATGCTTGTTGCACTTTGATAGGGCTAGAATAAGGTTTTAGTAAAGTTTACGATTAGTATATATATATATATATATATATATATATATATATATATATATATATATATATATATATATATATATATATATATATATATATATATATATATATATATATATATATATATATATATATATATATATATATATATATATACTATTTATGTAGTCAAAATAAAATAACTTTGACCACATTCTATGATTTATATAATCAAAATAAATTAACAAGTTTGATCTTATTAGATTCCCCTTTTGATAAATTTTTCAAATATAACTTTTTAAAAGTTTTACTTATACATAGCCGAAATTATTACACTATAAGAAAATTGTCTTTTCGTAGCGATTTTACATTTGCTACAATATGCACATATGTTTGTGAAATAGTAGTGGAATCCGTATCATTTTACAATCGACATAGTAAACCCATATGAAAATGATACGAAAAATATAATAATATTTATTCACCATTTTTATGCACATTTATAAAATTTTGGAAAGTGTATCATTTACAATCGCCACTAAAACCCAAAAATCAATACGAAAAACCTTTTTTACACTAGATTTTAAAATTTTGTTTGACAAAGAGAACATAAAATATGTAATAGCCCTTCTTGGATAAACATTTAATATTAAAGCTTGAGGTTGCATGTTCGAATCTTGTAGAAATCATATGTAGGTTTTTTTTTTTTTTTTTTTTTTTTTTTTTTTTTGTAGAAAATGAATTCAACATTTGTATCGATTATAACCGCTACAATAATCACCATGATTGAATGTTGTTTTCCGCATCGATTAATGAGGACAACCCCAGCAAAAGCGAAAAACGCTACTAAAGGCTATGGCAACGACAGATATTGTATCGAATAACCATTCATTGGGATTTTTTTTTGTAGCAATTACAATCAATACGAAATGTTAAAATAATCGCTACGAAAAAGGTATTTTTCTTATATTGTTAATGGTCAAAGATGTTCATTGGAGACCGTGCAAATGCAAAGTGAGTCGAATTTTCAAAGAAGGCAGTATATATATACATATATATATATAAATATATAAATATATATATATATATATATATATATATATGTTTGATGTTACAATTGTTTCGGGGTTTTTTGGATGTCCTGCGGGAGAGTTACAACACCAAGACTGACCTCTGGACGCCTGTACCTGCAAAATAACGGAGACTCCTGTGGGTGGGAGTTCTGCCTCCGACGATCAAGTTAGAACGTGTTCGGAAGTAAAGGTGCGGAAAGTAAAGGGGATCAGGCTCCTCTTGGAAGGGGAGTAATCATCCGACTGTCTCAGACAGTCTCGAAATCCGAGCCTTAGCTCTCAAGTAGCGCAATTAAAGCTGGAGTTAATGCTCAGCAAGTAATGTACGCGTGTGTTTAATGATTTCTGAATGATGTTCCTCTGAGGGAACATCTCCCTTTTATAGGGTCTTTGAAATGCGGGCCCGAGTTTGGGCCGTAAAGGTCGCTTTCCCATTTGGCAATCCGTTTGCCACGTGTCGTGACCTGATTGGTCCACCATGGGCCTTTCACGAGGTTACACGTGGCGGACTCTGATTGGTCCACGTGGACAACACGTGGCAGAGCTCCATTGGTCCACGTGGCGGGAGAAAATCCCCTAATCAATAATTATTCCTCCTTATAATTATATATAAATGTATTCATATTATAATGTAAATCAATTAAATAAATAAATAAATAAATAATTAAATAGTTGTATGTGTTTAATGTAACATTATGAAAAAAAATAAACTAGCTTAGTCATTACCTTATATGAAATTGACAAAATATGTCTTCACTCATGGCATAGATGTTGACCATAATAGTCATCATGCAAATTGATAACAACAATGTTACAAACAGAAAAGAAAAACAGTAGCATTGGTGGTTGATTTTCCCTGAATTTGTGACTTTATGAATCAAACTGCTTCCTCCGTTCTTTTTTATTGCATCTTATGGGTTTTGGAGGCAAAATTTGGTAGTGTGAAAAAGTAGGAGAGAGAAACATAAAAATACAAAATTGTCTATGTAATGTAAGGATAAAATAAAAAGTAAGTGTGAAAAAGTAAGGGTATGTTGGGTATTTGCAGTGTGAACATAGATATTTTTTGTCCTAAAATGGAAGTGATGCAATATTTGTGAAACTACCCTAAAAGGCAAGTGATGCGATATTAAAAGAACGGAGGAAATATTTTTTTTTTTTTTTTCTGAAATATCAATCTTTAGATAATGTCCACTTTTCAAAACAAACAATTGTCGAAGTTGATAAGGGATATTTTGATGAAACATTAGAATAATTTTACTTGAAATAATTAATAACAAAGTTTTTACAGCTTAATAATAGCTAAGGTGATTTATACATTTCTTACATTCCTGTAATTGTTTTAAGCGAAAAAAATCATTAAAGTTTTCATTATAATCTGACTAAATTCTTAAAACATGATATTTCATTCATGATTTACTTAACAAAACATTGATTTATGAAAATGTCTATGATTAATAATGAATATGTTTTTAATATACTGTATTATTAAAAAACTTAAAAGGATAAAAATTACGTTGATAAACTCCACTTCAATTCTCTTCACCTCGGCCCCTCCGCCAACACCTTGCCACCTGCGCATGCATGAAACTTCCTAACAACCCTAACAAAATTTTTCAAAACTATAAAAGGAAAATTTTATTTTATAATAATTAATACATTCGTTACATTTTTGTAATTATCATCTAAATACACGATAATCGACATGCTGAATGAGTTTTCTTCCAAAATTCGACCACTAAAATATTTAATTGGAAAGCAATTTAAGTAAATTACCATTATTGATAGATGAATATGTTTTCAGTTATTTTCCATACCATTAAAGCCATTACATCCTTCATCATGTCATAATCGACCTCTTAGATATCATGCATGTAAAGGGAAAAAAACCTACATTAATGAAACCCAAGCTAAGTCTTTTCTCTCCACTTAGTCCTCTCCGTCGGCACCATGTTACCCGCGTATGCATGCAATGACCTAACAATCCTAACAAATGTCTTTCAAAACCGTAAAGAAAGGAGAAATTTCTAAATTATTTAATGGCTTTATTTGCATAAATAGAGGTCATTAATACACCCGTTACATTTTTATAACTGTTTGAAAACACGATAATCAACATGCTGATGAAAGAGTTTTCTTCTAAAAGTATACAACTGATAAAGACTTAACAAGAAAGCAATTTACATAACTTACCAGTAATTAATGAATATATTTTTATTAATATCCCATACAATGAAAACGTGACATCCTTTAATTTATTCAACAACTAGACTTTCACATACACGCCTTTTACATACATATCATGCATGTAATTATATAAGCACAAACTATTGGGTGGGTATTGGGTGCGGAACGCACCCAATAGTTCGTGCGACAACTATCTTCACAATCCCTAATACCTCCAATAGCAGAAAAACACTCTCATCTTCTTCATCACTTTCTCCCTCCTCATTTCAGCTTACATGGCCGACCTAACTTTCGCCATCCTTGAATCGCCATTTTTGCTCTCCGAATCAGCAGTTTTAACCTCTTCGGCAACTCCATGTGACCTCGATTTCCATCTCTCACAAACTCATCTCCACCTCCTTTGCCGCCTTCCATGGTGTCAAACTCTGGAAATCGCCGCAAAAGTCCTCGCCGCAACGCAAATTAGAGTTGTTGTCTTCAATATTAGAGCCAACTGATTTGGACTGATTTGGAGTTGTTGTCTTCAATAATAGAGCCAATGCAAATTATAGTTGTTGTCTTCAATTAATATTAGAGCCTTGCCGCAAAAGTCCTTTTATTTTTCCACTTGATTTGGTTGATTTAATATTTGTTTGTGTACATTTTTTGTTCTATTTTTTTGTTTGATGTATGACTAATTAATTAGGGAGCAAAATTTCGAATTTGATGTTGTTGCTGAGTTTTGGAGCAGGAGAGTGTTGGTGAATGTGGAGGTCACATGGTGGTAGGGAGGAAGTGTGAGGTTTTATTTTATAACGCATATCGGCCATTAAAATTAACATATCAGTCAATTGATGTTTGGTATCAGCCAATAGATAATATCATATATGGGCTAGATGATATCATCTATTGGGTATATGATATCCTCTATTGCCTAGTTGATTTCATCTATAAAATGGATGATATCATCTATTGTTTTTATGATATACTCTACTGGCCGGATGATATTCTCTATTGGCTGGATGATATCCTCTATTGGCTATATGATATCATTTATGATTGTGTCTACACTACAAAATTAAGTCAATATAGCAACAACTAAAATTTGTTGCTATTCACCAAAAATCCGTTGCCAACTCTAGTTAGCAACGGGTTGGAAACGAAAATTTGTTGTTGCTAAAAGGCTTGTTACCATAGGATTTTGGCTACCATTTGCAAAACAATTTTGTTGCAATATTGCATTCATTTAAATATAGTTTCCATGATGGTTGCTGTTCTTAGAGCATGTGTTGCCAACTTTGGCAACAAATTACCATTAGTTGTTGCTAAAAGTAGCAACAAATTATTAATGTTGGATCCTAAAAATAGCAACAAATTATTAATGTTGGTTCCTAAAAATAGCAACAAATTATTAAATTTGGTTCATAAAAATAACAACAAATCATTAATATTGGTTGCTATCAACACTACAAGACAAAAACCCAATCCTTATTAGCTATTCGGTTCAACCCGATCCCTTTACCAATCTGAAACCTTACTCGGGTCAACTCAGCTCGGCTTTGCATGTAAGACTTTTTGAATCCCCAGTCTCAAGAATCGCAGTTGGTAGGAGTCGGACATGTGACCTCAAAGTCACATGGTGAAACTCTTACCAACTATACCAAGTACTATTTGTTTAATTCTATGCACATAATTGATAATAAGCGAACGAAATATTAGAGAAGGAATTAAAAAATTTGTCTCAAAATTAGGGACGAAATCAAAAATCCGTCTCTAAATTAGAGACGAAATTGAAATCTGTCTCTATTTGATGTCGTTATAGCAACAAATAACAAGAAGAGTGTCTCCAAATAATATTATATTTAATATCAAAAAGTGGCCTACATATAAATTAACAACAAACTGTAACACAGCTTGTTTCCAATGGCAACAAAAAAAAAAAAATTCATCGTCATTAACTGACATTGGTTATGGCAACAAATAAAAAAATATGTTATCATCTAACAACAATAGTTTAGACGATTTGTTTCTAATGGTAACAATTCAAAAATTCATTGTCCTTGTTTGTTTCTAAATCAATACAAATAAAATATCAGTTGCCATAATTTGTTGCTATATGGAAACAAGACAAAAATATGATGCCATCTAGTAACAACTAGTAAGACAATTTGTTTTAAACAACAACAAATAAAAAACACGTAGCCATTAATTATTAAAAAAGTAAAGCATAAAATGTCGCTTTTAATTAGGCAATGAAAAAAATTATTTTCGTTGCTATTTTAGCAACGTTTTAAAATCTATTGCCAAACTTAGTTGCTAAAAAGCTTTTATTTTTGCAGTGCTATGATATCCTTTATATTGGATAATATTCCTCCTTATTATTAGAGTTTGCTAAAAATAAATAAAGGAGAATTTACAAGAAAGAAGAGAAAAAGAATGAGAGGAATAAAAGGAGAGAATAAGAAGGAGAGTAGTAGCAAAATAATAAATAATCAATGGCAAATTATATAACAATAATTTGCATCATTAGTTATTTAGATATAGGCTGATTATAAATATGTAATAAGATTATTTGTTAATTGTAAATTGAGAAAGAATTTGTATCACATTATTTTTGATAAATAGAAACACAATTTAAATTTGAGAGTATACCATTGAATATTAGTTTATAGTTTATAAACACTTTGTGAGTTAATCTATAATGTTATAGAGATATAATTGTTACCTATTTTGTTTATACACAAAGGGAAAGTAAATAATATTTCCACTGCAAGATTTTTTGTGATCTTTCCCAACAGTCTGGTATTAGAGTCGGTTACATATATACATGTTGTATAAAAAAAATGGAAGATTCGATGGTAAGCTTATCGGGAATGATTAACGTTGTCCAACTATTCCATGTGTAAGTCTCGAATGGAAGATATCCTTTATTGCAAGGATTTGTATAAACCCATCGAGGAAGAAAATAAACCGAAAAGTAAAATCGAAGATGTATGGAAATTGGAGAATAGAAAGGCAGTCTGGCTGATATGACAACATATTGATCAAAGTATTTTTTAACATGTTGCTAATGATACCAATGCCCACAAGCTTTTGAAAAAGCTTAAGACAATGTATGAGAGGAAGACAGCTTTAAATAAAGCTACATTGGTAAGAAGGTTGGTTCGTCTTCTATACAAAGAAGGTAAAAATATGGTAGAACACATGAATGAATTTCAAGGCATTGTTAATCAGCTGACGAATGTTAGCGTGACAATTGAAGATGAAATCCAAGCCTTATTACTCCTTAGCTCATTACCCGATAGCTGGGAAACTCTTGTTATCTCGTTGAGCAATTCGGCTCCAAATGGTAAACTCACCCTTGACATGGTGAAAGATAGCTTGTTCAATGAAGAAGCTAAAAGGAAAGAATTTGCCTCCACAAATAATCAAACGGAAGCACACATGGTTGAAAGTCAAGGGAGATCGATGTTTAGAGGCTCCCAAAGTCATGATAAATCGAGAGGCAGATCGAAATCTAAGAAGAGGTTCACTTGCTTTTATTGTCACAAGGCAGGACATAAGCAAAGTGAATGTTGAATATGGAAGAGGGACATGCGATCAAAGAATGACAAGAGTAGTGATAATGAAGACAAGAAAAATGTCACGGCTACTGCAGTTGGTAACGAAGTTTATTTTGCAGGTGATGACTCATGCTATAACCTTACAAATGAAAATTGTAGCTGGGTGATTGATATAGGTGCTTCATATCATCTAACTGCAAACAAAGATTACTTCACATCGTACACTAGCGGCGATCTTGGCTTTGTGAGGATGGGAAATAATGGATCCTCCAAAATAATTGGTATTGGAAATGTTTGCTTGGAAACCAATGCAGGGTGCAAGCTAACTGTACATGATGTTAGACATGTTCCAGTATAAGACTGAATTTGATCTCAGCTGGCTAACTTGACGATGAAGGGTATGCGAATCACTTTTCTAATGGAAAGTGGAAGTTGTCGAGAAGCTTGATAATCATTGCTCATGGAAAGAAGCAACAAACCCTTTATGTCACAAATGGGAAGCTCAACACACAATTGAATGTAGCTGAAGAATGTTCTACCGAGTTATGGCATAAGTGGCTCGGGCATATGAGTGAGAAGGGATTGCAAATCCTCAATCAAAAGAAACTTCTTCTGTTGAAGGATGTTCATTTGAAATCTTTTGTTAATTGTTTAGCTAGAAAAAAAAACACAGAGTTTCATTTCGAAGAAACCCACCATCTAAAAGACCATGTATTCTAGATTTGATTCACACAAATGTATGTTCTATGACAGAAAAATCTCTTGGCGGGGCATCTTATTTTGTCACATTTATTGATGACCATTCCAGGAAAGTATGGGTCTATCTTTTGAAAAGTAAAGACCAAGTCCTTAATGCATTCAAGGAGTTTCATGCAAAAGTAGAGAGAGAAATGAGCATGAAATTAAAATGTCTACGATCTGATAATGGTGGTGAGTATAGAGGTCCATTTGAAGAATACTGCAAGAAGTATGGGATAAAGCTTGAGAAAACTGTCCCAAAAATGCCTCAACAAAATGCATTGCAGAAAGAATGAATCGTACGATCACTGAAAAATTTCGTTCGATGTTATCTCACGCTAGGTAACCCAAATCATTTTGGGGGGAGGCAGTTAAAAATGCAGTTCATTTGATCAATCTTTCTCCTTCAGTTCCACTTGATGGTGAAGTTCCACAAATGATATGGTTAGGGAGAAAAGTAAATTATGAAAGTTTGAAGGTGTTTGGATGTAGAGCCTTTGTTCATATCTCGAGGGATGAGAGATAAAAACTTAATGGCAAGACAAAATAATGTATTTTTCTTGGCTATCCTGAAGATGAGTTTGGTTATAGGTTATGAAGTCCTTCTGAAAGAAAGATTTTCAGAAGTAGAGATGTCGTCTTCTTCGAAGATCAAACCATTAAAGACATACAAAATTGGGAAAGTCTACAACATCCCATGAATAATTGCCTATAATTATGAATCCAATTCCTTCCCCGAGTGTAGTTGATAATCACGGGGGAGATGTAAACCAAGAATATCATCCTCACAACATCGGCGATGATGACAAGGATGATAATAATTAGAATGTGGAACAAATGACACAACAAGAAAGTCAACCGACATCACCATTAGAGTTAAGAAGGTCTAATATAGGTAGACGACTTCCAGCAAAATTTGCTAGTGGTGACTTTCAGTTGCTTACTGAAGGTGGAGAGCCAGAGTCTTATGAAAAGGCTCCAAGAGATATTCACCAAAAAGAGTGGATTGAAGCCATGCAAGACGAGATAAAATCCTTGCATTAGAATCATACATTTGATTTGGTACAGCTACCAAAAGGTCGACGACCACTCAAGAATAAGTGGGTGTTCAGATTGAAAACTGTAGAAAATAATCCGCAACCAAGATACAAAGCAAGGCTGGTTGTGAAGGGGTTCATTCAAAAGAAAGGTATTGACTTTGAAGAAATATTCTCACCGGTGGTGAAAATGTCGTCAATAAGATTTGTTCTCAGCATGGCAGCATGCATGGATTTAGAAATTGAACAACTAGATGTGAAAACAGCTTTTCTACATGGTGACTTAGAAGAAGAAATATACATGGAACAACCTGAGGGATTTCAGGTTGAAGGAAAAGAGCATATGGTATGTCGTTTGAATAAGAGCTTGTATGGTTTAAAACAAGCTCTGCGTCAATGGTATCGAAAATTTGAATCCTTTATGAAGGATCATAAGTATCACAAGACGAAATTAGATCATTGTGTGTTCATCAAAAGATTTGCAGAGGGAGATTTTATTATTTTACTCCTCTATGTTAATGATATGTTAATTATTGGCCGCGACACCACTAAAATCGCTAACTTGAAAAAGGCGATGAATAAGTTCTTTGCCATGAAAGACTTAAGACCAACAAACCAGGTACTAGGCATAAAAATCTCACGTGACAGGAAAAATAAGAAGTTATGGCTGTCACAGGAAAGATATATTGAGAAGTTACTAGAGAGGTTTAATATGCATAAGGCTAAACCAGTAAGTTCTCCACTTGCAAGTCATTTTAAGTTGAGTTCTCAACAATGTCCTACAAGTGAGAAAGAAAGAGAAGAGATGAATAAAGTTCCTTATTCGTCTGCGGTTAGTAGTTTGATGTATGCTATGGTCTGGACGAGACTAGACATTGCCTATTCGGTAGGTGTTGTCAGTAGGTTCCTCTCGAATCCAGGGAAAGAACACTGGGAAGGTGTAAAATGGATTCTAAGTATCTATGGGGCACATCAAAAATGTGCTTATGTTTTGGTCAAGGAGATCCTGTGTTAAAAGGTTACACAGATGTAGATATGGCAAATGATGTTGATTCGCGAAAGTCAGTATCAGACTATATGATGACTTTTGCAGGGGGAGCTATATCATAGCAGTCAAGGTTACAAAAATGTGTTGCATTATCAACAACGGAAGCCGAGTATATTGCTGTGGCATAAGCATCTAAAGAGCTATTATGGATGAAGAATTTCCTACAAGAGTTAGGGATTAAACAAGATAAGTATACATTTTACTGTGATAGCCAAAATGCTATTCATCTGGCGAAAAATCCCTACCTTACATGCCCGTTCCAAACATATAGGCGTAAGGTATCATTGGATACGAGAAGTCTTTGAAGCCAAGCTGTTGCATTTGAAAAAGATCCATACCGACCACAATGGTTCAGATATGATGATAAAAACATTGACCATGCAAAAGCTTGATGTTTGTCGAGATGAAGCGGGATCAATAATCTCCTAATAAGTCGGAAGGGGGGAGATTTGTTGGATAATATTCCTCCTTATTATTAGAGTTTGCTAAAAATAAATAAAGGAGAATTTACAAGAAAGAAGAGAAAAAGAATGAGAGGAATAAAAGGAGAGAAAAAGAAGGAGAGTAGTAGCAAAATAAGAAATAATAAATGGCAAATTATATAACGATAATTTGCATCGTTAGTTATTTAGATATAGGTTGATTATAAATATGTAATTAGATTATTTGTTAATTGTAAATTGAGAGAATTTGTATTACATTACTTTTGATAAATAGAAACACAATTTAAATTTGAGAGTATACCATCGAATATTAGTGTATAGTTTATAAACACTTTGTGAGTTAATCTATAATGTTATAGAGATATAATTGTTACCTATTTTGTTTATACACAAAGGGAAAGTAAATATTATTTCCGCTGCAAGATTGTTTGTGATATTTCCCAACACTTTATTGGCTGAATGATATCCTCTATTGGCTATATGATATCATTCCTGGATGATATCATATAGCCATCCAGCTATAATATCATATAACCAATAGAGGATATCATCCAGCTAATAGAGGATATCATTCAGCTAATAGAGGATATCATCCAACCAATAGAGGATATAATTTAGCTAATAGAGGATATCATCCAGCCAATAGAGGATATCAAAAACCCACTGGACTAACAAAACATTTGGTCAGTCCGGACTGACGCAATACCTTCTCTTATATAAGACGGTAATTATTCTCCAAATACTTAATATTGTCATCAATTCCATTTACATTAAGGATAAATACTTAGTACTTCGTATATGATTTTTTTTTTTGAGTAAATACTTTGTGTATGATTAACAACAAACAAAACTAAGTACTTTCTTCTTTTTTTTAGTTGTAACAAAAGGGTATTATTTATGGGACGTAAAATCGAGACGAACTGATAAGTTAATTGAGCCCATTTATTTTACCCCTCTTACAATTTCTCCCCCATACAAAGGATATCTCATGTGACTATGTGAGTGATGAGTATGATACGATCTCACCTCACATGAAATAAACACTCCTCTCTTCCCCAAATTGTCATATAAATAGACCCTTAATCGACACCCATTTCACTCTACACTCTCTCTCTCTTTCTCTCTCTAGATTTTCTCTCTCTAAAGAGTAGAAATCAATCTAAGCAACTCCCGCTCAAATCAACCATTCCCTTGCATTTTGCTAAATTAATTTCGATTAATAAATATTTTATTAATTATAATGAATAAAATGGAGGGATTGGGTGCAAATTTAGATGATGGAGAATTATGGATTCCATCTGATATTCTTCCAATTGATGAACTTCATCATCATCATCATCACAACCGTCCAATTGCTGCTGCTACTACTGTCATTCAAGATCCTAGCCGTCAGTTTGGCGACTTTAATTTGCTTCCTCATTCTCACTCTGTTTTTACCTCCTCTGTTTATCAGGTTTTCCCTCTTTTATCTTTTTTATTTGATTAATTTTGGGATTTTACCCTTTTCTTTATTTAATTTTTTGCTTAACTTCCCGTCTTTTTTTTTTAAATATTATTTATTCATGTTGGGATTAATGTTAATCAAGCTGATGTCATTGTTAACTTCAAGTAGTTCACTAAAAAAAAAGGGTTTTTCTAAGCTATACCCTAAACTTCTTCGCTTTCTAAGCTGTGTACATGCTTTTTCAAACGTCTATGCCCTCAACCTCACTTTTTTTTTAATTAGCAATAATCTTTGACGTTAAAATTAATTAACGGACGTTAAGGTTTGTTAAATTTCGTTGCTAGTTACTTATTAAAAACATTTTTTACAAAAACAAAAACATAAAAAAAAAAAAAACAAATTTCCCCCACGCCAAACCCTCACCCCTCCCTTAAACTTGTCGGAAAACCGGCCGACACTCCACCATAACCACCTAAATTGGCTGGCTGGTACTGTACCTCCCCATCTCATCCACCCCCAGCCCCCCCTTTCCCCTATCTCCCGCTACATCCACCTTTTTTTTTGAAACCCCAACCAACCGACCACCCTCATTCCTCCGTTAAACCACCACGAAACAATCCCCCATCTCCCTTTCCCACACCCCGAAACGACGAGGGAAGGTCGTTTCGAGGTGGGGGAAGGGATTGTTGGCTGTTTCGCGATGGTTGGTGGTCGATTTTTCTAGGCTAGGTTTTCTGGCTGGGTTGCGTCACGTGGTTATGTTCGTGGAGTGTTAAGCAAGGAAGGAGGGCGAGGGAGAAAGGGCGAGGCTCACCGGCGGGAGGAATTTTCTGGCGAGGGTGGACAACCGGTTGCCGCCGGCCACAACGTGGACTGATGGGCTGGGTTGTGGTGGTGGGAGGGTGGTTGGTTTTTTTTTCAAATCAATTCTTAATTAAGTTTTAATTATTTTATTTTCTGATTTTTTAATTTTTTTTAATGTGTTAGACCAATTAGAACAGAACATGTGTCAAATTATAAACGCCTCTTAACTTTTGTTAACAGATATGGCTGTCAAAGGATATTGTTGATAAAATATTGTGAGGAGGAGGGCACAACTTATAACTTTGAAAAAGCATGAGTACAACTTAGAAATTCAATAACTTGGGGGGCATAGCTTTAAAAAAACCAAAAAAAAAAAAATAAAAATAAATTTTTTTAGTGTAGAGTGGTGTTTTTAAATTTTATACTCGTATTATCGTATATGAGAAAAATTAATAATACTTCCTCTGTATCTACTCCGTAATAAAACTTAATTTGTGTGCATGTTTTAAAGAAGGCTCTATAATAACTTATACGTTATGATTTAGTTCATTAAAGGTAAAAAACATAAACCAAATGCTCCCTCTATGTCTTTGCTACTGTTACATTTTGGCATTTACAGTGATCATCATACATCTTTGATTACGTATATATTAAATATAATTTTACAAAAATTGATATTTTAAATATTCATTTTAAAACGAATCCAGCAACATCCAATATGATATGATTCGATCTCTTTATAAAAGTGTATTTTTGTAGTTAAAAGTTTTAAAAGTTGACTACCAAAAATAATAATAATAAAGCTTGATTTATTAAAAGTTTATTAAAAAAATAGAAATTGATGTATTAAAAGTAATTTAACATACTAATAAGTGAAATAAAACTTTATTTATAGTTTTTTTTTTTTTAATTAAATGAGACTTATTTTTAACAACGGAGAGTAAATTTTATTAAATTTTACGAGAGACAATTTTTTTGGATGAAATAAGACTATGTGTCAACAATTTTCTCCTATCTTTTTGGACTCAATGTATAAGAAAATGGTTAATTTTATGTCTGTACCAAATCTCTTGTAACCTTCTACGAGGCAAAAATCTTGGTTTCGGTGGTGGCCAAGACAGAAGATAGTACGAGGATGACAAATCATAATTAAAACGACATCTATTTGGATATATAATAGGTGTGAATGTAATAATATAACAAAAATAATACAATTAGGTGTAAATGTAAACATGTACTTGTAAGAAATAATCATGTGTAGAATCCTGTAGATTTTATCTATTACATTACTTTCACAGTAAATTATCTAATGTGAACATGAAAAATTATGTGATTGATTATATCTATATAATAATACATATAGTATCAAATGTGACTTCAATGTGATTTGGTTAGATTTATCTCAACATATAGCATATTTTAAAACATAATTTTTCAAGAATTTATAAATAATTGAATTACTAGTATTAGAGTAATAACCATGATAAATTAAACGTATTAACTAAAAAAACAGAAATTATAGATTTTAGTGGCTGACAAAAAATGGACGAATGTTTGTATGAATTGCAGCAGTTAGGAGTGTGTGAAGGAGTGGCACAGTATGCAGTAACTACTCCGTCTCCTACTCCAAATGGGTGTTATGGACTGACAGTGGGTCCCATTGGAGTTGACCATGCTCACTTCAACCATCATTCATTCATTCTGCTTCGACTTATTACCAAACTCCTATCCTCGGGTCTTCTTCACCTTACCCTGTGAACTCACCGGTTCAACCCTTGGTATGATTTTTTTAACCATGTTATATTATATTATTTATACTTAATTTTTTAATTTATTACTTTATTGTTTTAAGGTACAAATTTATCTTTTAAAAGGTTATTAATAAATATTGTATGTCCATTTAATAATATAAAAATATCATTAGTTTAAATCTTCTGTTTCACAATTTGTGTATTATGCGTGTCACGTTTTTTTTCTATTGGTTGCACGCTACTAATGCTTAGTCTCATGTCCACCACGTTTAATTATGCTTCCTTTTTTTTTTTTTCCTTTCTATGCCTCATTTATGCTTTTCAATGTGCTAATTTAATCACTATTATACTAATTATCAAAACAAAAATTATCTTTACAAATATGATATTATGAATGTATAAATCGGTGCGAATCTAATAATTTATTTGCTCTACGGAGTATAAATCATCAAAGTTAATCGAAGTGAAAAATATAAATCAAAACGTTACAATTAAAGAAAAAAGGGAGAAAATATTTATTATTATGGGTACAAATTAAGATTGACTTGACAAGTCTAAGAGTGTCTAAGGTACAACTGTACATATGCAATTATATATAATTCTAATATATATGAATATCATGTACAAATGAGATTTATGTCCAATTTTGTTCGTCGACAGCTATGTGTTTATTGTACGGCTATTTCACCAAATGCCATTGAGCACTTTAATAATTCACCAAATGTCATTAAGGTCTTCAAAATTCACCAAATGCCACCGAGTTGTTAGAAAATTCACCGAGTGTCATTAATGACTAACGACCGTTAACTCCGTTAGTCATTAAGATGTAATCACACAGTTCATGTCATGATATGATTTGTTCATTTTAATCATTATTTTAATTAATAAAAATAACATTTTTTTCCCAATTTTCGTGACGAAAATTGTTCGAGTAAAGTTTTGAGGGTTATTTTGAGTCTTTATGGGAAAAAATTAAGCTCAAAATTGACAAAAAAATAACGTAAATGCCACGTTTTGTGTGTCGAAAAATATCTCGAATAGGGAGTTATTATTTTTTAACCATGAAAATTAATCGGGTAAGGTTTTGGAGGTCATTTTGATCCTTTATGGATCCAAATTATGCTCGGAATTGACAAAAAAAACGTAAATGCCCCGTTTTGTGTGTCGAGAAATATCTCAATTTGCGTGTCGATTTTTTTAACTATGTAAATTGTCCAGGTAAGATTTTTGGCGGTCATTGGGCCCTTTATGGGTCCAAAATAAGCTTGAAATTGGAAAAAAGTAATGTAAACGCGCTGTTTTGCGTGTTAAGATCGTAATATTTTTATCGTAAAATTGCAAAACGGGGCATTTACATTAATTTTTTTGCCAAATATGAGCTATGACCCCAAAACCTTAACCGGTGAATTTTAATGGTTAATAAAAACGACACGCTAATCAAGATATTATTGACACGCAAAACGGGGCATTTACGTTATTTATTTGCCAATTCCGAGCTTAATTTGTTCCCATAAAGAATCAAAATAACCTCCAAAACCTTACCCGATCAATTTTCAAGGTTAAAAAATAATGACTCACTAATTTAATCGAGATATTTTTCAACACACAAAACGGGGCATTTATGCTTTTGCCAATCCCGAGCTTAATTTGAGCCCATAAAGGGTCAAAATAACCCCCAAAACTTTACCCGAACAATTTTCGTCATGAAATTCGAGAAAAAATGTTATTTTTATTAATTAAAATAAATGATTAAAATGAACCAATCATATCATAACATGTGTCATGATTAAACCCTAATGACTACCAGAGTTAACGGCCGTTAGTCATTAATGGCACTCGGTGAATTTTTTAAAAAATGGGTGGCATTTGGTAAATTTTGAAAACCTTGATGGCATTTGGTGAATTATTAAAGTAATCAGTGACATTTGGTGAAATAGCCGTTTATTGTATTATACTACCGTTATCAAATGTAATTTACGCCCATAAGTTGTTTTACTCCTTACAAGTTAAGCTAACCAATTCTTCAAAAAAAAAAAAAATGTTAAGCTAACCAAAGTTAGAGAAAGTTGATTTTCAAAATGCATGCTAGGTGATTGATAATTAATTCATCTAGCAAAACTAATATTCTTATTAGAAATGTGACATTAGGAGTCAATTAACAAACATAAATAATGGATTAGAAGTAGTTTACCAATCTCTAATTTAAAACTTGTAAAATTAGTGAATTTTCTCAAGGGTAACAACATTATCATCTGTTTATATGATGAGTCTAATGTCAATCCCAAGGGTAACAACATTATCAGCTTTGATACTTGTATGGATTTTCTTTTCTCGTTTGATTTATAAAATGGACGTAACAGGAAGTTGAGCAGTCGACGGAGACAGGATTAGCTAAGAGTGGTATGCCAATGCATAGCCATCAACCATATCCGATTCAAGCAAATGGTTTTGGGATCGGGTATATGAATGGCACTAGCGGCACTTCTGCTGGTACTGGTGTCTTCATCCCCCGCTCCATCGCTTCCTTGGCGGCTGCTGCCTCCAACAACCGTAAAAATCACCAAAATAATAATCAAGGTAAGGTTATTCTCTCGTATGTAGTTACCTTTCAATTTTCATTAGTAGTGATGATGACCCTACTTAACTCATGATATAATCGTATTGAGCTAAAATAAAGAGTTTCATAAGTATGCTAGCATTCATATCAATCAATGTAGCTTAAAATATTATGAAATTGGACTTGCTATTAATTGTCACTCGTAAACCAAATTTGCTCAATCTTATTAAACTTCTAATTACACTAGTAAATACGAATTTAAGTACACGGATCTTTTTTTTTTTTTTTTTTCATGTTTAAAATACATGTGAAATCTATTACGAATTTATGATTATGAAACTTGGTAATAATGGTTAGAAAATATTTGAGAATAATGGTCTAAATGGCACAAGGACAAATAGTACTATATATTGCTAGAAGAGTTATTACTTGTGCGTCAGGAAGACTACATGAAACAATGATGTATATCTATATATAGGAATAACGCAGTGTACCTGTTTTGGAGGATGAAACACTTTTTTTTTTTTTTTTTTTTTTTTTTTTTTTTTTTTTTTTTTTTGTACAAAGTACAATGTTTAGAAAGAATGAAGAAAACAATACTTGATAAATCAGAAAGTGATTACAATACTTCCTACTTTGTTGTTTGTTATTGTAGCCGACCTTAATATTTTCATGTTATTACTACCATACTCCATATTTCTCTTGCTCTTAGGAGTACTTATACTATTTCACATTTGGTAGCTAGCTAGCTGTTAAAAGTGAGTAATAAATACGGTGAATGCAGTGATAAATAGAGTAAAAGGATTAACAATTATATGTTGTCGTCGTAATAACGTAATGTCTTTTGGATTATGTTACAATAGTCATCATGGAAACTAAACTAGTTAATAGTTATACAAGTATATAATAAGGCGTACTATAATAATACGGTGATACATAGTAGCTAGTACATGTACTTTATATTTCATTATCCCGAACTATTCCATCATTATCAATAATAAATTAAATTGGAAGCATTGATGTATTATTATCTTAATAAATTAGTCTCTATATCAATTCTGAACTCTTTTTACTTTTTTATAGGGTTCAAAATAGAGGTGATACCAAAGAAAGGAGCAGCCAAGAAGCATGAGAAAAGGAAGAAAGTAGAGAAAAATAATAGGTATGACTATCAACCAATTGCTGCTTCTGAAGTGGTACTGCCAAAAAAATGGAGCTACTAAAGACATTGTTATGACCAAGCCGAGGGACGGAAGGAGTAGTAATATTGATTGTACTATTACTTGTATCTTACTAGTAATAGAGTGTGATAGCTCGCTTTTGTTGTTACCCTTGGCTTGAAACATAAATGTTGATACTTTGGTAGACTTTTGAATAAATGCTCCATTTTATATGGAGTTTATTTATAGTTTTTCGGTGTTTCTGCTTGTGTATCTTTTGATCCTGAAGCGCCCTGCTATGTTAGGATGCTTATTGAACTAGTCATGCCAGTTAAAAATTTCAAAGCTATCATAAAGATTTAGTCACAACTTAGAGCTAGCTAGGTCGATCCCTAGGCGTGCCTAAGAAATGAGCAAGAAAATACTATTGACTACAAGTCTACAATTAAGCTAACTCTAGGTGTACGTACCCTGGCCCCAAGTAATCTTCTCTTCCTATTATACCGGAGTATAATCTACTGGCCCCAAGTAATCTTCTCTTCCTATTATACGGGAGTATAATCTACATATTTGATTTTTACGCTTGACAATACATGATATTGACCATGAATGGATGATTTTACGGTACTCATCCATAAGTGACTACCATTATACTAAGGGGCCGTTTGGTTTGCGCAGGGGAATTGAAATGGAATGAATAAAGGGAATGAAAGAGAATGGAATGAAAAATCATTCCATGTAGTGTGTTGTTTGTTGTAAAAATATAAAGGGAATCACCCCCACCACCGCACCACCACCAACACCACCACAACACCACCACCAACGCCCGAAATTGGTTTCCATGGATCTTCATCTCTCATTTATGGGTTAGGGCTTTCTCTGGGTTTCGAATTGGGGTTTCAAGAACAAGGAAGGTGGCCGGATGGGTGATCGGAGGAGGGGGCTGGGTGGGGTTTTGGGTAAGAGTTGTCGTTTCCGGTGTTGCAGGGTGATTTTCGAGGGATGGGGGAGGTGCGACAACCTCCGGCAAGGGGTGAGGGAGGTGCAAACAGGGGCAGTGAGTTCCGACGAGGGGTTGGGGAAGATTTTCGAGTGAGGTGCGAGCTTACCGGAGGACGGCGATGGCCGGGGGGAAAGCGGTGAGATAGCTGGGTGGTGGTTGTGCGGTGGGGGTAGGGTAGAAGGGTGGTGGCTGGTGTAGGCACGGTGGTGTAATGCTGGCTAAGGAAAGGGAATGGAAAAGGCTAGGGGGGTGGGGAATGAACTTAGAGGGATTTGGGGGAATGAAAGGGGTAAAGGGGATTGGAAAAGTGGCCTAACAAACAACAAGAAAGAGAATGATTCCGGTCGATTCCCATTCCCTTTGTTGAATACCCCCAACCAAACGACCCCTAAATTTTTATTGGCGGATTTTGATTTATGTTTTTATGTCAAAATTAATTATAAATAATTTATCTAATTTTAAAAATTCATTTATTAATTATGAAATAATTTAGGATTTTTTTTTAATTTTCCTAATTAATTTACAATTTTCAGTTTTTATTATTACTAAAATTTATAATAATTCATAAGTTAATTATGAATATATATATATATATATATATATATATATATATATATATATATATATATATATATATATATATATATATATATATATATATATATATATATAAACTACTACTCAATTATGTTACAATTGTACTGTTCATATAACCACTTGATGCATTGCCTGGGTCTAAAAACTACTACTGTGTATCCGTATAGTACCACTTCGCATATAGTTTAATTTTAAATAGGAATTTTAAAAAACCATAAACTTTGATACAATGACAAAAAAAATATAAATCATATAGTCTTATCACATTATTTTTTTTTTGGTTATTTATTAATATGGGAAATATAGAAAAATAATTTTTTTTTACTAATTTTTTATTTTTATTTTTTGGTGTTCAGAGAGCCACAAGGGCGGGTTATGAGAATCGATCCCAAGATCTCTTGGAATCGAGAGGGAAGCTTTATTTATATTAGTTAAATTGAAATAAAATACTCTTTAATGGTTTAATCACATAATGAATGGATCTTGTTTTAAATCATATTTTAAAATGAATTTTATGATGCAAGAATTACAAATTTATAAGATATGTATTGAAAATCATAATTTTTTTTTTGAGAAAAAAATATAATATAATATAATTATATTATATATAAAGAGGGGAGTTTTTTTCGAGTCTTTAGAGAGCCACATAGGATTTAATTTTCTTACTGCGCCATGTAGCATTATAAATTTTGGTGGTAGCCAAGAAATTATTAATTTCTTTTAGAATTAAATAATTCAAATGCCACGTAATCAAAATTGGCGAATGAGATTTAAAGTTTAATTTAATTAAATACAATATATTATCTTTTGAAATTAGGAATTTTTTTCTAAATGTATAACGAATGAGAGATATTCACAATTTATCTTTAAATAAAAATATTAAATGAGATACTACGTACAATGAATAAAATAAATTTTTTTATCACATAAATACAAAAATATTTTGTTTTAAAATACAAACAAATCGTGCATCGCACGGGCTTCATATAATCTAATATATATAAATAAAGTAGGCAGAGCATTTGGCGCGCCACATAAGTAAAGGTATTATTTTGACCAATTAAAAGTTAGATTTGTATTTTATTTTAGAATTAAAAAATTCACTCGCCACATAAGCAAAAGTGACGAATGAAATTTAAATTTTTTGACACGTAGGTAAAAACGACGAATAATAAGTTATTAAGATTTGAATTATTTTAAAACTTAAAATTATCTTTTTTAAAAGATGATCTTTTGATATTAGGATTTCATTTTTAAAAAACTATAAATTATACAATTATTATATACAAACACTTTAAAATTAAATATTTGAATTAAAAGGAAAATATATGTTCATTTTTTTAAAGAAAACGTTCAATCAATTATTTTTTTTTTAAAAAAAAACATTTTAAAAGAAATATAAATTATTAATAATTAACTAATATTCTTCAATTTTTTTTAAAAAAAAATCAATATTCTTCAAAAAAAATAAAATAAATAACAATAACGTTCAGTCTTAATCAATATTCTTCAAAAAAAAAAAAACAATAATGTTCAATTTTTATCTAATCTAGCAATCCATTTCATGATTAGATAAAAAAATTTATAAGAGATTTATTTGCTACTCCACAAATATACAAAATAGGATGATATTAAAGATTTGTATACATCCTCTCAAAAATATAATTTTGATTTTTTTTTTTCAATTGTAAATAGAGAATATATATATATACTATACAAAAAACACAAACATGTGAATATTATTTATCTACACTTTTTCATGGTGTGAATTTTTTTCAGGTCTAATTCGTTGATTAACAAAAAATATTGGAAATAATGTAAGTATATCAAGGCTTTCTGATGGTAAACAAAATAAATTGATTGTTATTCATTATTTTATAAGATGTATGTTTTGTTTTATTTTACCTAATCTAATTATGTTACTTATCGTATTAAATTTTGTTAAACAACTTAATTGTAACTTAATATTAATTATTCTATATTTGAAGGGATTATGTCCATGCGCCAATTGAAAGAAATTTCTTCAAGCACTTATAAATCCAAAAGAGAAATGTGTGGATTGGAAAAGTAAGGGTCTGTTCTCTTCAGCTTATTTCCAGTTCAATTCAGTCCAGTTCAGTTCCTAATTTCTTTCTCTCATAAAATATTCAGTTCAGCTCAGTTCAGTAAATCAGAACAAGCCTTAAGTCAACTATAATGTTACAATAGTAGGGAAAAAAAAAATTAAAGATTGTAAGAGATGTCTCTGATAATTTTGATTTTTTTTTATGTATTATAGTTTCTGGTAGAATATCTATATTATTATTGTAAAAATTATTGTAGTAGTGTATACATATAACTTTATTATTAAGGACGACATATGATAATGAAATTTCATTATAAAGATTTAATTTTATTCAATTATATTAATTTTAGTAATGCAACACTCTTGGTAGTATATATATATATTTCATTTAACTATTTAAAAATTTATAAAGTCATATGTTTTACTATTACTCCCACCGTCTTTATTTTAACCTTGTAGTTTTAGGTTTACTTTATTAATTTTTCATTTTATAAAGTTGATACGGAGTAAAAGAATAATGGTGGTTTAAGTTATTGTTTGTGAAAGAAAAATAGTGATTCTATAACTATATATGTATAGTGGAACAACGTGTTTTCATTATACAAACGAATCATAGGTTAAAAAAATGCGAATAGGATTATGATTTTATTCTAATATTTATCATACTTATAATTTTCATATAACTAATATTAAGTAAATTAAGGTCGCATTATATGTTGCATAAAAATAAAACAAATTATCCGTTTTCTAACAAGCAAAATAATAAAAAAAATTATAGGGTTAAATAATTAAGAAAATAATCTTTTCACGAGATTTATGTATAAAAAATCGTGTATCGCACGGGCTTTCATTTAGTATAATATATTTTAGGATGAAAAATTAAAAGTTTATTGAAAATAAAACTTTAAAATAACTTTTTTTTTTCCTGAAAAATCTACCTGATATCGCTGATATAACCTCTAACTTTTTTTTTTTTTGATAAGGTCTTTCTAGGCATATTTATGTATTAGTCCCTAGTATAGATCTAAAGTTTCTTATTGAAGATCAAACTCTATTGTGGGCTTCGGTTCAAATAATGATAAATTTTATTGCTATTAGGTAGTGGCGGTTCTGGGCCGGAGCAAGGTGGTCGACGGAACAGGGCCCCCAAATTTGAGGGGCCCCAAAATTTAGATATATATAATTAAGTTTGGCATAATATCCTGAAATTGCAGTTGATGTAGTGGTTAGATCAATTGCCTTGTGTATACAAGGTTTTGGGTTCGAGACATGCATCAAACAATTTTCTAATTTCTTGGGGAGCTGACAGTTGGCTTTGATTTCCTCAAATTCATTGAATGTAGTCAGTAGTCTTCCAAAAGCTCCACCCAAAAATCAGATTTCTTTTTTCCCCAAAATTTTTTAATCTACTATTTCAATTCCAAAAAAACTCTTTATCTTCTAAACTCTATATTTTTCATTTACTTTCTTTTATTATCTTCTTCATTTTCTTCAATTATTCAATCAGTTTTCAAAATTTTTCATCTCCCAAAATTATTTTTCCCTATATTAGTTCATAATTTCAACGGTTAAATCTTCAATTTGAAGATGAAATTAATTATTAAACCATTGTTAATCTCCCAATTTTTCCTATATATGCATTTTATTTACTCTTTCAATTTTACAAATAAAAAAGAAATCTTTAAGATAATCTTAAATCCAAAGTTCTTTTCAACTATTGTGAGATAGGCTATAGCTAGTAATCGGAAAAAAATTCATCACAAACCTCTTCGGATTCACCCCGGTACGACTTTTTGTTAAATTTTAATATCTGGGTATGTTGAATTATTTCTTGTTGTTTAATTTAATTGCATTTTTCTGATTTTTATTAACTTTTTTTTGTTGAATTTTGTGGGTGGGATTGTGAGAGCAGAAAAAGGCCCCATTTTAAAAAGTTGAACAGGGCCTCATAAATAATTTGCAATTTTAGCCCCGGCACTGCTATTAGGTGAATGGAAACCCTAGAAATAATAATCCACCGTACTCTCTAGTCCGTTTATGAACTATATAAACACAAAAACCACAATCTCAAAGCTCATAATCCATCTCATCTATACCAAAACACTCAACGCTCATCATATCTTTCGGTGATCTGAAATCCCTAGGATAGCCTTCTTCTCTACTATGAAAAACCAAAGTGAAAACCCTAAAAGTGAAAGTGAATGTTTGATCAGCAATGACACCAAAAACAACAACTAAAACACGTATGTAGCTTATAGTGTTAGCACCACCAGCGTGTTTCAAAATATTCGACAATGCTGGGTTGCTGTCGTCCTTGGAGTTTTTACAGAGGGAGCCCCAATTCCTCAATATGAGAAACACTTTTGTTTCTCATAATGACATTTTGGAAAATAATGCGATGTTTTTCACTGATGGGGAACGCGTATATGTCATGAGAGGGAGCCCTGATCTTGACACATACCCATGAGTAACAAAACTATAAGCTAGGAATTTCATAGTAGTACCTACACTTCTTTTATGTTATTTGGGCTTTATATTCTCTACACATTCTGATAAACATGGCAAAGTCCCTTCGAGTTTCAGGCTGATTCTCTTAAGGTTGAAGTATTCAAAAATATGAATATAAATACCAATTATAACAGTTACAATTTCAGCCTAAGCCTCTCCTTATTTGCGGAAGAAGAACAACTTATTGTCAAAAAAGAAAATATAACAGAAGAAGAAGCCATATTTTTTCAAGACTCTCATAGTGTCAATACAATATTACGGAGAGACACTTTCTACCACGAAAATCGAGCCGTTTTACCAAGAGATGCATAGCAAGAAGAAATTGCAAATAGAGATGAGTAATTGTTGGGAATATAGGAAAATATATTATTGTGATATATTTTCCATATATATCTTATGATATTATATTTAGGATAATAATATATCTTAGTGATATGGAAGTTTATATGATAGAGTTTATATTGTGTAGGTTATCTTATGTAGGCTATAAATATTAGCCAAGATCATCAATACAATTAAAACTATTCTCTCATAAATAATTTGTCAGTAATGCTACCAAGTTAGCGGCTGACTCAATAATCGCTTTGTTATTCCAAAAAGATTTGAAATTTGATGTAATTATTCAAGGTCATTATTGGAGCTTACTTCATGATTGGGGATTTTCCAATTGTGAAGTGGTAACTACTTGTAAGGGAATCAAGGTTCACTTTTTGCCCTCATATAATGGGATGATTATAGGGAGTATGATTGGCAATGAACTTCGTTGTAATTCTTCAACTCCGGACTGTCATTAAATCCAAAACTTATAATTTTTTTTATTTTTAAATTCTTATACAAAACAAGAATAAAAATAAGGAAAAATTGTCCAAAATAATTTGAACTTTGGCTCATTTGCGCAAAATAATCCCAACTTAGGATTATTTTTTAATAATATAATGCGAACGAGTTTTCTTCTAATGGTCTCAACCGATCATCTAACTTGTTATAATAATTTATCTAACACTTCAGTGTATAATAGGTAAAAAAAATAAATTAAAAAAATTAATAACTAAAAAACCCACCACCCCTTCCCCCACTAGCCCAATCACCCTTCCTACCAAGCTCTCCGACCCCGATCCCTACCGTGCCTAGACCCACCCCACCTCTCCGCGCCAGCGCTTCCTATACCCCCTGCGTCGCCCCTAATAAACTACCACCCCCACACTGAAACCCAGATTCCTACCCCCCAAAAATTCCTCTCCCCTGCCACATAAAGCCCCCAAACGGCCCCTCAGCTACCCACCAATCGCTAATGTTTCGAAGGTGGGGGAGGGGCGGTTAGGGGGCTTTATACGGTGGGGGAGGGGTTTTTTGGGATTTTTTGGGGGTAGTGATATGCCAATTTTATATAGTGATTTACTCTCGTCCCTTGGTCATATTTAGAAGTATTTTTTGCTCTACGAAGCTACTTTTATTACTAATATGCGTTTTCTAGTGTTTTCGTATGTTTGGTATTATTTTATAGGAAGTTGTAGATTTGGAGCTTTTTCTCGGACTTATTTGAGCTACTACGAGCATTGGAGTAAGATCATATTCTTATAACCACATTCCGAAGCCCAAGACCGCATTGGAGCAATCAAACTGGTGATGGCTCGGTGAAGAAGAAGAGACCGAGGCATTGGATCGAGTTATAAGGACCCAAAGAGGAAATCCAAATTGGGCCACGAAAGAGCTCAATCGAAGAAGTTCCATGATGCCGAATGCTCGCCCGACCGGGGGAAGCCCTCGACCTGAGGCACACGCCTGGCCAGGTGAGGCAGCAAGAAAAGGAGTAACTCTCCACCAGGACACGCGCCCAACTAGGCGCGAGAAGAGGAGTCGGACACCCGAAGGCGGGCCCAGCCGGGCGAGATGGCGCCCGACCGGGCGCGTGTTTCTAAGAAGCCTAATGACGTTTTTTACTTTGTTTTAATTTAGGATTTCTAGTTTAAGTATTTATACGCTTTTGTTAAGCGAGAAACGATTACGTCTTTCCATTAGTTAAAATTCCATATTTTAGTTTTAAGCTTTTGATTAATACTCTTGTTCTCTTAATACTTTTGGTTTATGCAATTTCATATTTCTGTTTACTTTGGTAACGATTTCTTTCCCTTTTATTTTCAGTAATTTAATTGCTTTGATTAATCATGTCTTGTTTTATTGCTTTGCTTAGTTTAGATTTAAATATGTGTGAGCAGTTTTATTTCTAGAGTTTGTGGGGATCGATAAATAATATGAAGGGGTAATTTATTATTGTTGATTTTCAATGCTTGATTGATTTCTTATTGATTGATTTAATGCTATGCAATTAGATTTGGCCAGGTTTAATTGTATGAGTTTGTGATATTGATTCGAGATTCGACAGATGAGAATTGATGTTTAGGCTTAGTTTCAATAGGCAGGTTAATTTATAAATGGTTAAGTCAAGATTCGAGAGATGCGATTTAATATCGGTAGATTAATTTTGTGATTGTAATATGTAGCGAAAGCCCTTTATAATCTGATTAATTGATGCATTGATAATTGATTGTTGTGTTTTACCCTGAAATATTATTTATTGGTGAACCTATACCCTAGGCTTTGATTTATTGATTTCTCCCTAGTTTAATTTGCTTTAGTTTATTTATTTTCCTTAGTTTAATTCTCACAAAAAATAACTTGTTACTTAATAGTTTAGATTATATTAATTATTTAGGAATAGAAAGACTTGTTTCCCTGTGAATTCGACCCTACTTCTCAATCAACTCTATTACAATTAGTAAGCCATTGAAACAGATTTATCACCTATAAATCAGCTTTTTGCCTTTTCTTTTGATATTGTAAATGATGTTAGAGAACATTATATGCATGCTAGTCTATTTTAAAATGAACTCATATGGTTGGGACTAATATTTTGGTCTTGTATACTTTGTGCAGGGTAGAACTTCATTCATATGGTTAGGCATACTAGGGAGCTTCATTATGTTCGTTGGTGGTGTGGTGAAAGTCTGGCAGGGTTTCATCAAGGTGGAAGAATGGGCTGAAGACCCTCTGAAGGACTCCCTGATTGGCAAGGTATAAAAGTGGAAACGGACCTGCATGTAATTGTTGCAGCAACTCTTCTTCTTCAAGCATTTGACTCAAGGACATAGCTTTTAATTCTCATTGACCGTGTATTCCATTTCAACTATACTCTGATTTAGCATATTAATCTCGTTGTCAAAGTTGACAATTGTTTTACAAGCTTGTTTCCCCTGTTGGAAACTATCTTAAGGCGTCTTGAACTCTATGTACTTGTGTAGGTATTTTCGAATGGTAATCATCTCTTAATTGTATAAACTACGTAATCATCTGAAATGGCCGGTCTTCTTTCCCTTACTAATTGTCTTATTGGTTCTTGCAGTTCATAGTTCTCTTCTTGAATTGTGAATGGTTCATCTACTACCTTTTCATTTTTGTGGACATCATTATGTTGCATTTTTTCATTTGGTTGTGATGGAACAATTGGTACAACAACTTTAGGAGAAACATCAGGTGAACCAGTATGATAATTTTCAATGAACCTAGCATTACCCTTCTCAACTATCCTCGTACTATGGTTAGAATAATAAAATAATACCCTTTTGACTCTTCAGGATATCCAATGGAAAAACCACTAATTGTCCTGTGATCGAGTTTCTTTTCATCAGGATTATATAACCTTATTTCAGTTGGGCATCCTCAAACAACTATACGCCTTAAGCTAGGTTTCCTTCATGTCCACGACTCATAAGGTGTCTTAGGAACTGCCTTACTATGTGCGTGCTTAGTTTGCTTTCCTTTGATGCAATTAATACACATATCTAAATCACTAAGATCATCAATTGAGGAAGAATTTCAATTTTCATCAACTCAAAAAACATTTCTTTAGAAATGACCTAATCTTTGATGCCATGAGAAAGAAGAAATTTCATTCGATGCACTACGCTCGCTTAATGCCTTGACTTTCTATATAAAACAAGGATTTCTAAAAATTTAGTATCAAGATTGAACCTGCAAAGTGAATCAATCAAAGTACCACTACCATATACTTAATTATTCTTGTACAATGAAAATCCACCATGTCCAAATTTAATTTAAAATCCTAAATTATCCAAATTACTACTAATAGATACAAGATTGTTAGCACAATTTGGAACAGAAAGACATCCTTCAAGATCTTAACAACATCCAGTGTTTAAAATCAATACATATGTCCCAATTCTTTTTATTCGTGTCTTCATAGTTCATCCTTCTTTCCATGAACAAATACTGCTCAGTTTATAGAGAGAAGAAAGAGAGAGAATATTGTTTTTCTTGTATTACAGAAGAGCAGGAAGCACAAGTACATAGCTAAATATATACAAGAATCCCTATAATTAGGGAGAGTATAAAATATAGAATACATGATTGAGAGGATAGTGCCTAGATTCAAGGAGAATAATGTGAAAAGGATTTTCAATCCTTATTACGCCCCCTCAAAATGGGCTGCAGACTAGATAGCCCGATTTTGGGAGTTAACTGGGAGAATATAGTACGTGACAAAGGCTTCGTAAGGGCGTCGGCTAGTTGATCATTAGTGAAAATGTATGAGACACGAAGTTTCCCAGCTTGAACATTTTCCCTAACAAAGTGTAGTCTAACGCAAGGAGCTTCATTCTAGAATGGAAAACAGGATTCGCGCTGATGTATGTAGCACCTGCATTATCACAATATACAACAGGCATGGTGGAGAGTGACTAGCGCAGCTCGAATAGAAGGTTTTGAACCCAGAGGAGTTCGGCAGTGGCTGCTGCAACAGCTCGGTATTCAGCCTCTGTTGAAGACCGAGCTCGTGTTTTCTCACTACTAGAAAACAGCTAATCAACGACGGCAAAAATCCGTCAGAAACCCTGAAATTCTGTCGGAAGGCACCGTCACATTACATGTTGTAGGAATTTGGCGATATTCCGTTGAAAAGGTCCATTCCGACGAATTTTGTTCTGTCGGAGTCAAGTTTGACTTATTTGAAAAGTCCGACGCAATGTTCAGATGGAATTTTCCGTCGGTATGAGTTATATTCCGACGGAATTTTCCGTCGGAAGAAGTATTCCGTCGGAAAAAGTAAATTCCGACGGAAAAGTCAATAAAAAAATAGCCCTGCTCACCACCACTCCACCACCCTCTAACTCTAACCCTAAGCCCAGACCACCCAGCGCTACCTCCACCACTGAACCCAGACCCAGATCCTCCCCACACCTAGCCCAGATCCTCCTTACCTAGACCCACCTACGCCTCCCTACACCACTAGCTACCACTGAGCCCACCCACGCCTCCCCACACCACCATCTACAAACCACCACAGAAACCACCATTCCCCGCCCTCCCCAACCACCACCGAAACCCACCACCCACACCCAGCACTGAAACCCACCTTAAACCACCACCCACACCAAGCACCGAAACCTACCTAAAACCACCACCCACACCCAGCATCGAAACCCACCTAAATTCACCACCCATACCCAGCACCGAAACCCACCCAATAAAACATCAAAAAATTCGAAAAAAAACAATCGAAAAACATCAAATATCTAACAACAAATTAATGAAAAAAAAAACCGAAAAAAACAACAACAAAAAACCGAAAATACAACAAATTAATTAAAAAAAAAAAGATACGTACCTTAATTCGACCACACAAAACCTCGAAAATGAGTTTACGAGGCCAAATTCGACCATGAAAACTCTAGATCTAGAGTTTTCATGGTCGAATTTGACTTGAAAACCTTCGTTTTAACCATCAATTGTCGAAGTTGTTGTCGATTATAGCGGTTTGTAGTTGTTGTTGACGGTGCGAGAGTGAGAAAGAGAAAAGAGCAGCGAAGAAAGAGAAGAAGATAGAATGAAGGAGGAGAGGAAATCAAAGAGGAAGAGAAGAGGAAAGAGGAGAGGAAAGAGAAAGAGGAAAGAGGCAGAAAGAGGAGAGAGAAAAGAGAAATGAAAGGGGAAGGGGGAATTTTCCTACGGATTTAAAATCCGTAGGAAATTAATATGTTCCGACGGAGTTTGAGGGAAATTTCCGTCGGAAGCAGTAAATTCTGAGGGAAAAAAAATCCGTCGTAATATTTCCGAGGGATTTTCCGTCGGAACTAACATTTTCCAGCGTAATTTTCCGACATATCCAATTTCCGTCGGAAAATTCGAATTTTCCGACATATCCAATTTCCGTCGGAAAATTCGAATTTTCCGAGGGAATTTCAGTCCGTCGCAATGATTCCATTGGAATCCGGCCTATTTCTAGTAGTGTCTGCTTTCTAGATGTCCAGAAAATTGGTTTCCTACCTAAGTACACAATATAAGCTGTGGTGGAGATGTAATCATCTTTGTCACGAGCCCAATCCGCATCAGAGTATGCATGAAGATTAAGAGGAGAATCTTTGTGTATAACAAGACCCATGTGTGATGTACCATTGAGATAACAAAGGAGATGGGGAAGGCTTTTCATGTGGACGTCCATGGGTCTTTGCATGTATTGAGCTAATTATTGACAGAAAAGGCCACGTCTGGACGAGTGAGGCTTAAATATTGAAGACTTCCATCCAAGGAGCGATACTCAAACGGGTCAAGAAGAGGACTGCCTTCAAAGAAAGAGGAGGGTGAGTAGCAAGAGGAGTAGCCACTGGTTTAGCATCCTCCATATTAGCCTTACATAAAATATAATTTATGTACCTAGTTTGACTGAGGAAAATCCCTTTGGAGTGAGGCATGACCTCCACCCCTAAGAAATAAGAGAGTGCTCCTAAGTCTTTTAGGAAGAACCGAGACGCCAGCTTTGTGATGAATGACTCCAAGGCAACCGAATTATTGCTAGTGATGATGATATCATCAACATAAACAAGCAAGAGGATAGTAATTCCATGCTCAAAAAAAGTAAACAAAGAGGAGTCAGACACGACATTTTTAAACCCAAGAAAGAGAAGATGGCTACGAAGTTCATTATACCAAGCTCGGAGAGCTTGTTTTAAACCATAAAGGGCCTTGTGGAGTTTGCATACATGAGTAGGATGAAGAGGGTCGACATAGCCAGGGGGTTGAATAGTGTAAACATCTTGTACCTTGGAGAAAGGCGTTATTGATGTCAAGTTGACGCAATGGCCAACCGTGAGTTACAGCAAGAGTGAGAACAAGACAGATGGTAGTGGGTTTAATCACGGGACTGAAGGTTTCGCCATAGTCTATTCCATCACGCTAAGCAAAGCCACGAGAAACATATCGGGCTTTATGTCGGGTGATGTTACCTTCCTTATCATGTTTAATACGGAAAACCCACTTACAACTAACAACATTTTGAGAAGGAGAGAAGGGAACTAGAGACCAGGTGCCATTTTTCTGGAGAGCAACAATTTCTTCATCCATTACTTTCCTCCATATAGGGCTTTTTAAGGCTTGAGTAATTGTTTTGGGAATGGTGGAAGCATGGACTTCTGCATTTAGGTTGAGTTTGTTTATGGGCTTGCGTATGCCATGTTGAAGTCTTGTGACAATTTGTGGGGAGGGGGAATCATAGGACGGTGATGAGGGAGGAGAGTGAGATGTGGGAGAGGATTGAGGCAAGGAAGTGGAGGAAGTATGATCATGCGAAGAAGATGCCGTATGGGTGGGTGGAGAAGAGGAGTTTGCAGGAGTAGTGTGTTGTGTCTGACTTGAGGAGCATAAAGTGTGATCATCATGAGATGAATGAGTAATGGAAGGTAAAGGAGGAGATAAAGTAGAAATGGATAATGGAGCCCACTAATCAGCCAAATTAGTAGGGGAATAGGTGGGTGGGTGGGTGGAGTGAAGCAAAAGGAAATACTTGTTCATTGAAGTGTACATGGCGTGAGACGTATACCTTTTTAGAATTTAGATCAAGACAGTAATATGCACTTTGTGATGGGGAGTAGCCAATAAAAACACAAGGAGTGGACTTTGGGTCAAGTTTATGAGATGAGTAGGGTTTTAGCCAAGGATAGCAAAGAGACCCGAAACACCGAAGTTTGAGATAATTAGGATGGTGACCAAACAATTTGTAATAGGGTGAGACATTTTTAAGAGTAAGAGTGGGAAGCCTGTTTATTTAGATAAGCCATAGTAGAGGCAACATTATTTGACCAATATTCGAGAGGAATACTAGCATGAGCAAGAAGAGAAAGGAAGGTTTCAACAATATGTCTATGACGACGCTCGGAATAGCCATTGTGTTGAGGGGTGTGAGGTGGGGTTGTAAGATGAGAAATGTCGTCAATAGTAAGACAGTTTTGAAGAGTTAAGTATTCACCCCCATTATCGGAGTATAAGACCTTGAGAAGAAGTTGGAAGTATTTTTCAACAAGAGATTTATACCGGATGAATATTTGTTTTGTGTCCGATTTTTGCTTGAGATTGTATAGCCATATATATTTAGTATAGTGATCTATAAAAATGAGATATTACTTAAAACCATCATGGGAATAAACAGGAGAGGTCCAAAGATCAATATAAACATATTCAAGGGGAGCTTTAGAGACAATAGAAGATGTAGCAAATGGGAGTTTATGACATTTATTACAAGCACACAAGTTACAATCTAAAATAGAGATATTAGGGACATTTATTTTATTTTCAGAGACAATTTGCCTAAACACATTCCGAGAGGGATGGCCTAAGTGATGGTGCCATGTAAGAGAACTCATTGTGCTCGTGTAGGTAGTAGGAGGAACGAAAGGAAATTCTTAGATGCCATTACTAGTTTTCCCTTGGAACAGAAGATTCCCCGTTGAAAGATCCTTCACAAGAAAAGAAGAAGAAGTGAAGGTTATAGAGATATTATTGTCAAGACATAATTGAGAGATAGAAATGATATTTTTAGACATGGATGGAACAAATAGAACATTATTTAATGTAAGAGAAGAGATAGAACAAGAACCAAAGTGAGATATTTTGAGACCCTTACCATCTCCAATGATCAACTCTTTGGTACCATCATACGGGGCATGGAGGGATAAGTTATTGAGATCGGTAGTGACATAATGAGAAGCCCCACAGTCAAGAAGCCATTGACCGGAGGAAGATGGATTGGATAGTTGAGTGTTGTGAGCTTGAGGTGTGTGGATGGTCTAAGGTTTTTGAGAGGAAGTATAACGAGAGGGGGGAGTAGATTAGGAAACTGTTAAATGAACAAAGGACATTGCGCAACCACATGACCTTGTTATCTACACCATTAACATTTACCAAGAAAGGGGCGTGGTTGTTTGGGAGTAGGAAGGATACCTTGAGTGTTTTGCCGAGGAGGAGGACGATTGGAGAATTTTGAGGATGCAGCAAAAGCAGTGGCTTGAAGGGAAGAGTCATGGCGTTAAGATTGTTGAATAGAGAGCTCTTTGGTAATGAGTTTCTCATGTAGCTCTTCAAAGGAAATGGTGGAGTCACGGGCATTAATAGAATCAATGACAGATGTTGACCTTTTTGGTTTTGATGGACAAACTGACAAACTTGACTAACAAGAGTTTTTAAGTCTTTGGTGAATAAAGGGTTCAAGCACAGTTCGTTTCGGAGTAGGAACTTGATACAAAGGATGCGGAGTAGCATCAAAAGGCCTCATGCAAAATCTTACGATCTAGTGTTAAATGTAAACACTCAAAATATAAGTTAGTAAGGAACTCGATGACTTACGTTATAAATAATACTACTGGAATAAAATTGTTTTAAAGATTTATATAAAACTGTTTTTAAATAAATAGATTTATTTTTGGGAAAGATATTAAATATTATCTAAGTAAGTTTTTCGAATAAAGATAATTAACTTTAGTTGATTATCTTAAGTTTTAAAATAGATAAATATTTTTAATATCTTTTTCAGAATAAAATATATTTAAAGAAAATCTTTTTAACAGATAAATTTGAAGGAGTCAAATAATTGTTTTTAAAATTGCTTGATTATCTCAAGGCAACGGTTTTGTGAAGCATTATTTTAGTGAAACAGTTATTTACGTGGGATAAGGAGAAGTTTGAGAAACTTCCACTACCCTGACTATTGTCACGATTCTCCACTACTAGTTAGTGGATGTTGACAGGTTAGTGGTCAAGGTGGGAGTTGAGGATCAAATTTCTCTATATAAACCACGAAGCTATTCATTGCAAAATACACCTCTTAAGCTTCTATATTCCAGTATACTAAATAACGTAAAGAGAGTTCTTATCTTTTCTTATATTCTTGGGTGTACTAGGTATTTGTAATTGCAATTTGTAATCAAGTACTTGGGGTTTGGGATTGTGAGTTTTGTATTAGTGAGGTTAAGGAAACTTCATAGTCGAAGTTTCTATGAGAGTTGGGAACAAGTTCCAATCTTGTGGAACTTGTTACGGGTTTGAATCTTCACTTGTAAAAGAGTTTATTTACATAGTGGAAATTTACAAAAGCCTACATCATCTCTCTTTACTGTTTTACTTAGTTAAATTCCGCAAAAAGTTGTAAACTTCACCTACTCTACAATCAACCCCCCCTCTTGTAGAAGCCAGTTATACTTTCAACAGAGTTATAAGAATCATCAAGACCGGTGAGGATTTTGTCAATTAAATCCTCATCTTCAATAGGCTTCCCTAGTGCAGCCAAATGATCGGCACATTCCTTCAAGGAATGCATGTAATCAGTAATGGAGGAACCGCCTTTAACAGTGCGATGAAATTTATCCTTGAGTTGCTTAATGTGACTACGAGAGGGGAGAGCATAGGTGTTATGGAGTTTATTCCATAGTTAAGCCGAGGTTTTGGCTTGAGAGAAAAGAGGAACTAGATTGGGAGAGATGGTCCCCATAAGAGCTCCGAAGAGGATGCGGTCTTGACGAACCCAAAAAGTATGCAGTGGGTTGGGCTCTTCATTTCCGTCAACGACGATGGTTGCAAGTGGACATGGATGACTCTTATCCACGAATGAAAGAATATCGTGACCCCCTAATAATGCCTCACCTTGGAGTTTCCAAGAGAGATAGTAGTGGGCAGTTAGTTTGATAACATTGTGCATATTGAGAATGATGAATGGTTTTGCAGGATTGTTGGCATTGGACAATTGATAGGAGGGAGAGCCGTTGTTGAGAAGAGCCATGGTGGAAAGAAGCAGCGAAGAAGAGGATGGTGTTATTTAGGACCAAGAATCTGATACCATATAGAGAGAAGAGAGAGAGAGAGAGAGAATATTGTTTTTCTTGTATTACAAAAGAGCAGGCAGCACAAGTACATAGAAAAATATATACAGAATCCCTATAATTAGGGAGAGTATAAAATATAGAATACATGATTGAGAGGATAGTGCCTAGAATCAAGGAGAATAATGTGGAAAGGATTTTCAATCCTTATTACTGTTATGTCTTATGGGATGGATCGAACGGAATCCCTGTTCAATAGGAGACACACGAGTGGTAGTACCAGAATCTAACGACTAAGTACTTTTACGCACTTGTATAAGTTTCGATTCAAAGCAAAAACAACTATAATGCATATCTTTTCTTCTTGAGCCAAGCTATTGTTTCTTGAAGTGTCCAGATTTCTTACATAAGAAACACTTCTTTTCCTTTTGGATTTGAGTTTTATGACCTTTTATAAAAGTCTTATCCTTCATCTTGTTCTTGTAAACATCATGTCCTATAAGATGGATTGCTTGTTCCTTTCATATTTCTTTAATCTTCCCTCTTCTTGAACCAACATAGCTTTCAATCATTGAAAATTCCATTCAATATATTAATGGAAAGAAAGTAAAAGTTCCCTTCATGAACAAAAAATGTGTCATACTTCGACTATGGAATCTTCGAGGGATGTCAGGTGCTAAGGATGCTATACAACGATGGCAAAAAGGCAAGGAGATTTTCTATGTACATCTTCTTGCCGAAAGCTAAGGATGGGTTGCCAACTCTCATGGAAAACATCAAGATGGATGCGAGCATGTTTAAGGACAAAATCGAGCTCAAGAAGACACGCATTGACAAACTTTCAGTTCCTAAATTTGACTCTTGGGGCCTATGAAAGCTTTAGGATTGACAATGCCATTTAATAAGCATGGTGAGGATCTTTGAGAGAATATTTGCCGTGCCTTTCTCATTGATCATGAAACAGTATATAATACAAGCGTAAGCTAGGTTAGGGTTAAGGCTAAACTAGTAATTTACAAACTAATTACATACTAGATTATATACATAATCTAACACTCCCCCGCAGCCAAAGCGGGAGGACCATGAACGCTTAGACTGTCCCGAAAATCATCAAATAAAACCTTAGGCAGACCTTTGGTGAAGATATCTGCAATCTGGTATCGGGAAGGCACATGTAGGACACGTACTTCGCCCCTTTGAACTTTCTCACGAACAAAGTGAATGTCCATCTCAATGTGTTTAGTGCGCTGATGCTGAACCGGATTACTAGAGAGATAAATCGCACTAACATTGTCACAATAAACCAATGTTGCTTTCGAAATAGGAAGAAATAGCTCGAGCAACAAATTGCGAATCCAGCAGGATTCTGAGACCACATTGGCAACCCCTCTGTACTCTGATTCACAACTAGACTTAGACAAAGTGGGTTGGCGTTTGAAGACCAAGAAATCAGATTGTCACCAAGGTATACACAATACCCCGATGTGGAACGACGAGTATCCGGACACCCGCCCCAATCTGCATCCGTGTATGACACAAGGGTAGAAATAGGAGATTTATGCAGTTGTAAACCAAAATCTGTCGTACCCTTAATGTATCGTAGAATGCATTTCAACGCATTCATGTGCTCAACACGGGGCGAGTGCATAAATAAGCAAACTTGTTGAACTGCATAAGAGATATCTGGTCGGGTGAATGTCAAGTACTGCAAAGCACCATAGAGGCGCCGATAAGAAGTAGGATCGTCATACAAAGCACCCTCCTGAGTACTCAATTTGCCTTTGGTGTCAACAGGAGTAGCTGAAGGCTTGCAATTTGCCATTCCTGCTTTTTCCAAAATTTCCTGCGCATACTTCTTTTGAGATAAAAATAGACCACTTTTACCTCTAGTAACAGCAATACCCAAAAAAATAACTCAGAGGACCCAAATCCTTCATTGCAAATTCAGAGCTGAGCCGAGAAATAATATGTCGGCGGAGAGATTCCGATGAAGCAGTAAGCACAATATCATCAACATATAGAAGTAGATAAGCAGTATCATTACCATGGCGATAGATGAACAAAGAGGTATCATATTTGCTATTAGAAAAGCCAATAGTAGCCACAAAATCTGCAAACTGTTTGTACCACGCACGGGGTGCCTGTTTGAGACCATAAAGTGACTTGTCTAATAAGCAGACATGATCAGGTTTATTAGGATCTCTGAATCCCATAGGTTGATACATGTAAACCGTTTCATTCAAATTACCATGTAAGAAAGCATTTTTGACGTCCAATTGATGAATTTGCCAAGACTTAGCCAAAGCAATGCTAAGAACCACCCGAATAGTAGCCGGTTTAACAACCGGGCTAAAAGTCTCATCACAATCAATGCCTTCCCTTTGAGTTTTACCATCACCAACAAGGCGAGCCTTATGCCTCTCAAAAGACCCATCAGACTTAGTCTTATGCCGAAAAATCCACAATGACCGAATTATGTTCACATTCGGTGGTCGCGGAACCAATTTCCAAGTACCATTTTCAATAAGAGCATCATATTCTTCCTGCATAGTAATTTTCCAATTATGGTCACGAAGAGCGGTAACCGGGTTCTTTGGAATGGGTGATATGGAGGTGGTAGTATGATGTGTGTGGTCTTGGTATTTGGGATTTGGTTTCACAATTCCATGCTTGCTACGAGTAGCCATGGAGTGCGTGGGCATTGGGGATGGTGCGGGAACATGAGTAGGAGGGGAAAGATGCGGCTGTGATGATGGGGAAGAGGTGGCAGCAAGCTGCCGTGGTGACACAGGGGTGGCAGCAAGAGGAGAAGGGGGTGATAAGGGTGAGGCAGCAGTGGGAGAACATGGTGATGAGGGTTCGTGCTGCTGCTGCACTACCTCGCTCACCGCGCTGTGTGGGGCAGGGGGCTGTGCGGGCTGAGCAGACGCAGCAGTTTGCTGTACCCTCCCCACTCCAGCGCCTGCTGGATCCCGTGTGGGTGAGGTAGCAGCAGGCTGCTCCTGATGCTGCCGCAAGATAGGGAGAGGAAGGGGACCTAAGGCATCACCCAAAAAATCATAAGTATGTTCATTTGGGGTATGAATTTTAGAAAATGGGAAACCCGACTCATCAAACCAAACATGCCTAGCTATTATAATTTTACGACTCGAGATATCAAAACACTTGTAGCCCCTATGATTAGACGGATAACCAATAAAAACACAAGGAGTAGAACGAGATTAAAGCTTGTGAATTTTAGTGGAAGGAAATAGAGGGTAACAAAGACAACCAAACACCCTAAGATGAGAATAAGCGGGATGTTTTTGATATAGAATTTGAGTCGGAGATTTATAGCCTAGGAGTTTGGTAGGAATGATGTTATGAAGGTATGTGGCCATTTCTAAAGCATGATGCCAAAAGGTAGGAGGCATGGAGGCATGACTAAGAAGAGTACGAACAACATTGTTGATCGTTTTGATTTTTCTTTCGGCTTTGCCATTTTGAGGAGAAGAATATGGACAAGAGAAGCGAAAGGTCATGCCATGTTGTTCACAAAATTTTTGAAATGGAGTGTTGGTAAATTCCGTGCCATTGTCACATTGAAAAGCTTTTATTTCTTTTTCAAATTGAGTCTTAATATATGTTCGTACACTAAGAAACAAGTTGTGAACTTGGGATTTGGATGAGATAGGAAAAGTCCAAAGAAAATTCGTGTAATTGTCAAGGAATAGAACATAAAATTTGTGACCAAGAGAGCTAACAATGGGAGAAGTCCATAAATCACTATGAACAATATCAAAGGGCATAGTAGTAAAAGACATAGAATCATAAAATTGCAATTTCATTAATTTTCCCAAAGGACAAGAATGACAAACGTGATTTGTAGCCTTATTACAATTTATGAGTTTACTACTACGTAAAGAGCTAAGAATTGCATTTCCCGGATGACCTAAACGGGAATGCCACACACTACGAGAAACAACTGCAAAAGCTGACGGAATAGAATTGGAAATGACTTGACGATCATTGAAGAAGGGATAAAGATCGCCATGGCTATTACATCTCACTATTTTGCTCCCCGTCTGCAAATCCTTCACAGAAAACCCAAACGGATCAAATTCAATTGACACATGATTATCAATAGTGAATTTTCTAACAGAAATTAGATTTTTGACAAGTTTAGGCACGTGTAGGACATTTTTGAGTTGAAGTGTGTTTCGGTTTAAGGATTTGTGACCATAACCATGAATTGGAACTTTGCTACCATCACCAACAATAATATTATTATTATTATTTTTGCTCAAATGAAAATATGACGACAAGTTACCTTGAGAGTTTGTCATATGTGAAGTAGCACCGGTATCCATGTAGTAATTCGGGTCGGCAAGAGACATTGTATGCATAGCTTGCTCGATGTTGGTTGGCACATATCCTGAGGAAGAAGGAGGAGGAGAAGACATGAAATATGCCTGCTGTGGACGAGCACCGAGAAGACCGAGCTGCTGTGATTGAGGCCTCCCATCCCACTGCATTGGGCCTTGACCCTGTGAAGGGTACGGACATGGGGGAGTGGCCCATGGTGGCTGAGACCAATAAGCCCAAGGAGGGGGGATACATCCACCCCTGCTGCCCCGAGTGAGAATGCTGCGCTGAGGGCTGAGCTTGCGGTGCTGACTGCTGGGACTGGTTGTCCCGCCCACCGGAGCCGGCGCTGCTCTTCTTACCACCCTTCCCTTTAATTTTCCGACCACCGCGAGCAGGTGGCGCACCTCCACGAGCAGAGTCAGTCGCGGAAATACCCCTCCCCTGTTGCGGAAACGACGCTGGTTGCGAGGTTTGAGAGAGGAGAGCTTCCTCACCGGAATCTGGAATATCAGATGCATTGCTCTGCTCTTCCAATTCAAGCATGGAGCGCAATGCCTCAAAGGAAGGCAGCGGATCGAGGTGTCAAACAGAGGATCGAAAGGATTTGTAGTCATCGGTGAGACCCTTCAATAATTGCAGAGCCATTCGATGATCAGAGACCGTATCTCCAACGTTCCTCAGATTATCCGCAAGAGTTTTCAGATATGAGCATTACGGTTTAACACCATCAAACTGTTCAAGCTTGGTGTTTGTGAATTGTGCATCAAGGGTCATAGCACGAGCAGCCTTGTTATTTAGAAAGAAATTCTCCAAACGTTTCCAAGCGTCGACCGCTTTGTCATCGGGGTCGGCAATGGTGTTGAGCAAATCAATGGATATTGTCCCATATATCCATTGACGGACAAGGTCATCAAGACGTTGCGAGAAAGCCAATTCAGCAGCAGAAGGTTCGGGTTTCTTAGCAGAGGGATCAACCAGTGGAGGAATGATAATATCAATTACCATATTTGCGCGGCAGTGAAGTTGAAAGAGAGTTCTCCAAAGGTTGTATTGAGTTCCCTTGTAATTCAGAGTAACCGGAATACATGTCTTGATGTTGCTAACAAGTGTGGTCGGATGTAGCTTACTAGAATCAGCCATTAGAGAAGAAAAGAAGAAGAAGATTAGATGAGCGGAAGAGAGGTAGGGTTTTGGATTGAAAAACCTAGACTCGTGATACCATGAGAGAATATTTGCCGTGCCTTTCTCATTGATCATGAAACAGTATATAATACAAGCGTAAGCTAGGTTAGGGTTAAGGCTAAACTAGTAATTTACAAACTAATTACATACTAGATTATTTACATAATCTAACAATCTTACAGGATTTATCAACCTTCCGAATAAAGAACAAGGGCTTTATGTCTCAAAGATCGTTCAAAAGTGTCGCGTGGAGACTTATGAAGAAGGAACCAAAGTTGTGGCTTTCACTAGGGTCCATGGTGTGTGCCCTCAAGCGGCACCGTATCGTCCTCCACCGCCACGTCCAATAAACTTCGTGGCAGACCATCCCTTTATGTTCATGATTAGGGAAGATTTTTCAGGTGCTATACTCTTTGTTGGCACATTGGTTAACCCTCTACAGAAGTAAATGATGAATTTCTTTGAGAAAATTCAAAGAGATCAGAGGTTGAGTGCTTAAATTTCTTTTTGGATTAGCCATGGTTTTAAGTATTATAGTATTACTTTTAAGCATTGTACTCTGATAATGAGAAATTTATTTAGAGTTTTCTGTAAGTATTACCATAGTAATGTATGTTAAATAGGAGGAATCCAATACGAAGCAGGGCCGTCCCAACTATTACGGAGGCCTGTGCAATTATGATTTAATTAGGCTCTCTTGTAATGTATCGTCTCAAAATAAAAATGTAGAACATAGATAAAATGCGCTACTTTTGTAAAAAAAAATTATTTTGAGTAACAACGAAAATATAAATGCAAGTAAATGACTATTTAGAGAATTAGAGTTCTAAAAATAAAAAATAAAAAAATGAATATTTAGAGCAACTAAGTGAAAATTAAAGTAAAAAAAGTGCTGTGAAATACGATGTAAAACTTCAAGTGAATGAAAATTAAAGTGAAAAAAGTGCTGTAAAATACAATGTAAAACTTCAAATGAAAATTGAATATCAAAAAAGGATATATTTATTAGTTCAATTCAGTTCAGTTCAGTTTCGTTCAGCAAATTCAAAAATATTTCAACCGCACCCTAAGTGGACCCAAAAACATCCAAATAAATGATGTTAAACTACAATAACTCGTGATAAATTGAAAATTAAAAATTAAAAATTAAAAATTAAAAAATTTCCACCGAAACAGAAGAAGAGAGAGAGCAAAAAATATAGGAACACAAAGTGGATTGGGGAAGAAGAAAACCTTGAAATAAAGACGCATAGTATTGAAGAACTTAATTCACAAACTAGGAAAAAAAACACAAAATAATTAAGCGAATTAAACATAATTATGCAGCAATTAGCACTTTCTCCAACTAATTCCTCAAGAATGATTCTGTCTTTTGCAAGAGTTTTGAGCACTTCTCCTCTTTTATCTCTTCTCCGAAATTCAAGCAACATTTTCAGAAATAATTACAATGCCAAGTTTTATGTAAGTCTTTCTTTCTACTTTATAATCTAATGATATTTGTTACATTCTTGTTTCGAGGTCAGACTTTGAGCGTTATTTCTTTCATAATGTATTGATAAGAATCATTAATTTGGATAAAATTTTTTGCATGCACTTGTAATTTTTAGTATGAATTTTATTAGTAATGTAATCAATTTTCTGGGTTTTATAATGCATGATGAAACTATGAAAAGCAGAGTGTACGTTGAGTCCTCTTGAATTTTATATGCAATCTTGAATTATGGGAATTTGTTGCTTCTTTCGGATGAACTTGGTATTAATAAATTAAAAGTGATTACATAATGTGACTTGGAATTGTTGTTTTTTTAGCTAAGATGCTGTATATTATGTGGAGTATCTGCTCTATTCCATCAAAGATCTTACAATTCGCATAATTGCATTCTAGGCAATATCTATTGCAGATTTTTTACCTTACTATCTAGTCCTAAGAACTATAGAAAGTGTATATTAAGGTAGTCACTTGATAGTTATTTATCTATATTTAGAAATTACTAGATAGGACTATAGCTTTTCTCCATGAATAGTAGGATGTCATATACTCGTACACCATGTTACTTAGACTATTCATTTTGCCCCGAGTGTATCCGTGTCGGACACTAGACACTTGGACAGTGGTAAAACATTTGGACACTCATTTGTGCTAAAATCTAGAAAAATCTTCAAAAATTAGTTGAGTCAAACACTTGGACTTATACACGTGTTAAATATGGGTATACGAGTTCGAGTAACATACATAGTAGATTAGTCATACGTTGATACGTATATATTGTTGGAAGAATTGTGCTTAAATTTCAAATGACACATACCCAATAATATTCTGTGTAGATTGATTCGAATCATTCGATCATAACAGATTATAGGAGAAACATATTTGACTGAGCTCTAAGTTCATGGTTAATGAGCATAAGTGGTTTACCATAAATTAATCCAGTACTATAGTTACAATATGCCATTTCAATTCTTTTGTTTCTAGAATGACAAAAAAAAAAAAAAAAATTATTAATCTTATCTGTTTCTATGGATGATACTAGTTGAGTAGTTGGTGTAATCTAAGGCCATGACGCCGTTTCTGACATAACCATATAATTCGGTCATGAGAATTATTAATCTTATCTGTTTCTATGGATGAATGGTGGTAGAAATGGCTTTAATTTCAATCGCTGACGAATGCATCGGCTATATGGCTAATGGGCAGGGCTCTAATCTCGTTGCATAAACTTGTTGCATTGTCTATATATGGCTTTTCTAGATTCTAGATGTTTATCATGTTACCAAATACTGCAGGGGACATTTGCTATGCGTTCAGTTGGGCAGCAGCAGGAGCGCAATTACACCAAACATAGCAAACGCAACTTCACTGTCGACTTGCCTAGCATATCTCCTAAAGATTCGAACAAGAAGTGCAAAAAATATTTCAGTTTCAATGTAGCAAGGCACATCTTGCTAGATGGCTCAAATAAGACACCTCAAGAGAACCTTTTCTGCTCTCCTGTCTCGACAAGTGCTGTTTTAAACATGCTTATTCCAGGATCCAAAGGACTAACCCGTGATCAATTTGTTAATTTGCTTTGTTTGAAAGAGAAGGATTGAACAAGTCTTCCATGAAGCTCCTTGATGTTGTAAGGCCATTCAAGGGAGGAGATGGGCCAAGTATCTCGTTCAGTAACAGCGTTTGGGTTGACCAACAATGTCCACTAATTCAGTCATATAAGGAGCTGCTTGAAAATGTCCATGATGCTGACGTTAAGAGTGTTGATTTGTTGTACAATGTACGCATACCAAACTTTCTGTTTCAGTCTCCAATGCACACATTTACTCATCTTAATACTTGATTCTAGTAAATTATATTGTAAATGTATGAATTGCACTCATATGGAATGCTGAATTCCTGATTAATGTTACTGCGCCTGTGTTTTGAAGGCTGAAGAAGTGAAGGAAGAAGTCAACTCATGGAGCAGGACAAAAACTGAAGGGATGATCGAAACTATTCTGCCAGAAACCTTGTACTACAATGACACGATTGTGATTTTGGCGAATGCCTTACACTTTGAGTTGGAGAATTTAGATGAAACATTAATGGATCCTTCAGGAGCGCAACGTTCACTGTATTATTGTGGAGAATTTGAGGGTTCTGAGGTTCTTAGAATGCCAATAAAAGGAGGCAAAAAGATAGCAGGACAAGATCCTCGAAGCTTCTCAATTTACATCCTTGTTCCATCAGAGAAAACTGACCTTTCCAATGGGAGATCTCTTGTTGGAAGAAGAAAGATAAGCCTCTCACAATTCTTAGAAGAAATGAATATGGGCACAAAAGTTTTCCAGAAGAAGGTCAATAGACATAAAAAGGAAATCTCAGATTTTTCATTCCCAACTTTCAACATTGAAAGTGAGATGTCATTGTCAAGTAAAATGCAACATTTAGGCTTGACATTACCATTTCAGGCAGGCAAGAATGAGCTCATGAGGTTTATTGACTCTCCTCTTTCGGAACTAATGCGAGGGGTACATCTTTTTCCGTTGTGACTTACACAACTCTTAATGGCCCTGCACATCGTTTTCCAGCAACAACACCGTCAGAGCAGAAATTTGTGGCTGATAATCCCTTTCTCTTCATGATTCAGGATGATTTCTCTAGTGCTGTTGTTTCTGTTGGCACAGTGCTGAGTACTGATTTGTAGACTTTAGCTTGATCAACTGATACAGTAAGACCAAATCAAATCAAATATTAAGTACAGTACATATATTAGGGAAATTTTGTCAAATGTTTACGAATATCAATTAGAGGTATACATATATGTTCTGCCTATCATATCAAGGTTCATTCTATCAATATACATAGCTGATTTAGCATTCAATGTTGTGCCAGCATCTTAATTCTTTCCATGGAAGTTTTACTATATATTCGATTCTGATTTATGATTCATTTATATAATGTTGCAGTTATCTGATTAATTTGACTTGCATGCAACCAACTGAGGTTAGCATGAGTGGTTAAGGGCCTCTTGCTCCTTAACCAAGGTCTCGGGATCGAGCCTTGGGAAACTCCTTGTAGTAGTTCCAAAAAAAAAAAAAAAAAAAAAAAATATACTATATTAGATTTAATTTCCATTTAATTAATGAGAAAATCTTTTTATTATTATTATTATTATTATTATTATTATTATTATTATTATTATTATTATTATTATTATTATTATTATTAATTGGATATATAATTATCTATTAGCTGCAAACTTTATTTTATCATTCTAAAATATTGGTACGAAACAGGAAATATTATTTGTAGCTGTTATTCTGTATTTGCCTAAATTAATTAAATTCCAGGGTAAATAAATAAATTAATGTATAGGTTATGCTGATAATAGGGTTGGAAGATCGAACTGAAATTTTTTTTATTGAACTGAAATTATTTTTGCTTAAATTATTTTTACAGAACTTATATTAATTGTACTGAATTGAAATCATTTTTGCTGAACTGTATTAATTTTACTGAACTAAAATTATTTTTGCTGAACTGAAATTAATTTTACTGAACTAAAATTATTTTTGCTGAACTGAAATTATTTTTACTGATTTTCTATTATATTTCTTTTTTATAGTTATTGAAATTTACTTAACTGAACTTATTTTTACTGAGTTGAAATTATTTTTACTGAAATGAACTTATTTTTACTGACCTGAAATTATTTTTACTGAATTAAACTTATTTTTACTGAACTGAAATTATGTGTACTTAATATTATTTTATTTAAGGTGAAGTGAACATGAAATCTTCTTTTTCTCTCGCCTCTTCCTCTCTCCCTCTCTAAAAAAAACCCTTAAAAAACACCGAGCCACAAACATATAAACATGAACTTTAGTTTGGATGGAGCAAAAAGAGTTCTGGACATTAAGTCAAATGACAACATGGTTTGCTCTCCCTTGTCCATTTGCATTGTTCTCAACACCTTGGTTTCTGGCGCCAAAGACAAAACATTGGAGCAACTACTTGGCCTACTTGATTATCAAAAATTAGAAGAAGCGAATGCAGTTGCCTCTAAATGGGTGTCGGTTTCAAGATCAAATGTCAATGGCGATGGACCAATTGTAGTTTCAGCTAACGGTGTGTGGTTTGATAAGATATACTCTTAATCCTTCCTTCAAAGAACTCCTTGAAAATGTTTACAAAGCACGGGTGAAGGAAGTTGATTTTCTTAACAAGGTAATTAAATGCATCATCCACAACCCTCTCTCTTAGAGCATGTTTGATTAGTGTATTTTTTAGGTTGAAAACGGATTCGGTTAAACCATTACCTTTATCCATTGTTTGGTTAAGAGATTTGGTAACCATTACCTTTACCTAAGGATAAGGGATTCCACTCATTTGTTACCACTCTAAAACCTAATGTAACAAATACCCTAACCTCCTCAAACACAAATTGATTCATTTCCATAGTTAAACCAAACAAATGAAAAGGTAATAGTTACATGATTCTTTTCCCCCCTTTTATTTGTTTCAATTCATTTCCACTTTATTTCCATTGTTCTAATCAAACCCCCCCTTATTTTCACTTATTTTCATTACTCACATTTTTGGTCAAATTTTGCACCTAAATTAGAACGAAGAAAGTACTTCTTAGGCCCCGTTCACTTAATCTTATTTTTGCTAAACTAAAACTATTTTTACTTAACTGAAATTATTTTTGCTGAAATTAAATTATTTTTACTGAATTGAAATTATTTTTGTTGAACTGAAATTAATTTAACTAAGCTAAAATTGTTTTTTGTTGAGCTGAAATTATTTTGACTGGTTTTATATTTCTTCTTTAAAGATATTGAATATTACTGAACTGAACTTATTTGGGATTTGTTAAACATCGCCCACAAATCTCTACATAAGCCCACAATTTTACTTTGACTCTTTTGCCCTTTTTCTAATTTTTACCGAAAACGTAATTATCACTCACGAAAAATGTGGAGCAAGAGTGGATCGCCGAGAGACACCGGAGAGCCGTCATTGTCGCCGAAAAGCAAGGTAATTGGGGAAAAATTACGAAAAGTAGGGGTGGCGTCTGGCCGGGACGCCGCCACCGTGCGGTGGCGTCTGGCCGGAACGCCGTTACCGTGGCAGTGGCGTCAGGCCGGGACGCCACTACCATGGTGGCGGCGTCCTGGCCAGGCGCCACCGCCACGGTTGCGGCGTCCCGGCTAGACGCCACCGCCACGGTGGTGGCATCCCGGCCAGACACCACTTCTACTTTTCATAATTTTTTTTTTATAATTTTATTTAAAGTTTTTGTTTTTTTGGTTTTTGTTTTTTTTTTTTTTTTTTTTTGTGGTTTTTTAACTTTGATAAATTTGAAATTAAATATGTGTTAATAAGTTCCAAAAAAAAAATTGTTTTAATTTGAAATTATGTTTTAAATATGTGCTAATAAAATTATGTTTAATTTTGTATGTGTAAATTAAATATGTGTTAATAATTTCAAAAAAAAAATTATGTTTTAATTTTGTATGTGTATAATACTTTTATACATGATTATGTGTTAATTTTGTGTTAATTATGTGTAAATTTAGAAATTAAATGTATTATGCGTTAAATATAGAAATGAAATTTACAAATAAAAGTTTTAGAAATTACTTATGTGTTAATTTTTTGTTAAATGTATTAATTTAATATTTATATAAATATATGTATTTAAAAATAATATGGCATTGTTCCAGGATTATGGTGGAGACAGAAATTATTATAGTGGGATTTTTGTACATGATGGTCCCTCCGAAGATGTTCAACAAGCGATTGATTGGGAAAAACAGGTTGCAATTAGATCTGGTTTTTGTTTAGTAGTAGCAAGTCATAAATCTCTTAAGGACTCTAGACGGCGACATGGTATGATTTATTGAGTTCATAGCGCAAAACCCAGCCGAGAAAACGAAAAGGGATGATCTGAGTAATAAAACAAAACCAAATTAAATGAAATTCTGCAACATTTGAGATTGTCAATCAATTAGACTAAAACCCAAAATAATTAAAACGCACGTAAATCAATTAAAACGCTCAATAAACCCCATGCACGCAACATGCCATACAGTTAAACCCTAGATTTAAATATAATGGCTTTCTACTACTACACAATAAATAATAATTCAATGTTATTTCACAACAAATCAATAAAACCAAGTATATCTGAATGATATTCAAGCACAAAAGCAAGGAAATTGATTAGAAAAAGAACGATATTACCATAAATTGAAGAAATTAACAAGCAGCGGAAGAAATTTAACACGACTTTGACCCAAATTCGGTAAATTTCAGGCGGCTTCAAAAGATAACTACGATTGTATAACAGTATAAGAATACAAGATCGTGATGAACAATTAGTTTTAAAGTATGAATTTTTCAGATTTGAAAGCTAGAGAAAGAGAAGAGAGAGAGAGGGTTTCTATTACGTGTATGGGTAGCAGGGGCGGTTTCTGATTTTTTTTTTATTTTTTATGTTTTAAAATTTCATACACCGCTTTTTTGAAGTCATGGGTCCCATCCTTTTGATGTAAGCCTACGACCCCCCAATCATTCCTTTCCGGCGTTTCGACGCTTTTCCATGTCGAGAAACTACTTCGACTTAAAAAAGCGTCGATAAAAAGCGGAAATATATTTTTCCACTAACGCCTCATAGACAGCGTCGAGCCAACGACGTCTAGAAAGTAAAGGTTTGTAGTAGTGATGTGCTGTATCGTGACCGGATACGTCAATGGAACAATCTAGCTGCCTTTTAGTTTGTCATGCGTATACCTTTTCTATGTAACCTTGTATTTGTATTGCTATTTTTATTCCAGTAATTTATTTTTTGTATTCTAATTTTGACTAAATTTATATCTTGCATGCATACTAATTAGTATTCGCGCGTTACAAACTAAAAAGATAATGTCAAATTTTAAGAACTTAAAATGATAATGTCAAATGTTACAAACTTAAACGATAATGTCAGATTTTACAAACTACTATGATAATGTACAAAATGTTCTATAAATAAACTGCCAACAGATCAGTAATCCCTCTTTGACGCCCACACTGCGCAAGGTCCTCGACCGTTTTCTGCTTACCGCAGACACAGTGGACGTAGATTCCCGATCTACTAACAAACCTACCATCTCTACCCTTATGCACATCTACCCTATGCGTCTCATACATATCATCAAGCCTTTGACTGAATGGACCGTAATCATCATATATATCGTCCACATCCTCCTCCTCCTCCTCACCATCATCATCCTCGGGATGGTGAACTCGTTCTTTGCGAGTCGAGGCCGAAATACCACCCGATCTAACGTGTCTGGGCCCCGAGCTCTCCATTGAATAGTTTCTACTTCTAATAACTTCCATAGTCTTCCCCGCACCAGGTCGAAAATGCGATACCTAACTCCATAAAAAAAATTAAAATATATATAAACATAAAAAAAATTAAAAAAAAAATAACGAACCAAAAAAAATATCAAATAAACAAAAATAATACTAACAAATTGACATAAAAAAAAATTAACAAAACACTGCAAAATAAATAAAAACAAAAAAAATACAAAATAAAAATAAAAAAATTACCAAAACATAAAAAAAAATATAAACATGAAAAAAAAATTAAAAAAAAAAAACAAAAAAAACATACAAATAATTGAAAAGTAAATATAAACATAAAAAAATACAACAAATTTGAAAATAATATAAAAATAAACAAATAAATATACAATAAAATGAAAAAAAAAATATAAACATAAACAAAAAAAATCTGAAAAAAAATAAATTTTTTATACTGAAAACTGGAAAAAAAAACATAAACAAAAAAATTAAAAAATAGAAAAAAGGGTGGCGGCGCCCAGGTCAACGCCAGCCCCACGACGGCGGCGCCCTCGCAAGACGCCACAACCGTGGCCATGACGTCCCGCACAGCCGCCGCCGCAGTGGGGCTGGCGTTTGGCTTGGGCGCCGCCACCGTGGCCACGACGTCTTGGCTAGGCGCCCTGCCCTCTTCAAGGTTTTTTTTTTTTTTAATTTTTTAACAAAAAAATACGTTGCCACCGTGACCGCCTTCCTCCGCCTCCGCTGCCGCCAATTCCTTGTTATAGAAAGAAGATGGGTGATGAGAGTGTGTGAGGTTATATATATATATATATATATATATATATATATATATATATATATATATATATATATATATATATATATATATATTAACGGCAAAAGTGTCAATTCAACGAAAATTTGTGGGCTTTATGTGGAGATTTGCGGGCGATGTTTAGCAATCCACAACTTATTTTACTTAACTGAAATTATTTTTACTGAACTAAACTTATTTTTACTGAACTGAACTTATTTTTACTAAACTAAAATTCTTTTTACTAAATATTTTTTTTAAGGTGAAGTGAGCAAGACCTTACACTACAAGAAAAAGGGGAATTAGTAACTGATTTTTGCGACTACCATAATAATCAGTTGCAAAAATTAGTTTTTTGCGACTGAAAAAGACGAGTTTTTGCAAATTTTGCAACCGATTTTACTGTTGTTGCTATGCGGTCGCTAATTAGCAACTGATTTTTACGACTAACATAATAATCGGTCACACAAATTATTTTTGCGACTAAGAAAGACGAGTAGTCGCAAATTTTGCAATCAATTTTGTAGTAGTTGCTATGCGGTTGCTAATCTGCAACGCTCTTATAATTTTTTGCGACTAAATTGTAGTTGCTAGGGTCTATAATTTGAAACCATCTTTTTTAAAAAAATTGCGACCATTATTGCAACTAACACGGTAATCGCTACCATTAATTTTTTAATAAAGAAATAAAAAAAAAACCCTTAGTATAATAAGTTTTTGCCGCCAAATAACAAGAACTATCACTCCTTATTTTCATAATCGCAGTATATACTCTTCTTCCTTAAATAAAAAAATAAATAACAAAGGCTTCCATTGCGAATTTCAGAACCAAGTTCAGAACTTCAGAACGAACCTGTTGCCGTCGTCTTCATCTGCCGCCCCTGCGCCACCACATCTCCTCTCAGGTTAGTTGCGAATTTTAGGGTTATCATTGAATTTTTTGTCCAATTTTTTTTTTTTTTTTGTAATCTGGTTTCCATTGCGAATTTATTTTAATCTGACTATTGATTGAATTGCGAATTGATTTTAATCTGATTATTGATTGAATTTTTGAATTGTAAATTGATTGAGTTGCGAATTGATTTTAATCTGGTTTCCATTGAGAATTGTGGATTGATTGAATTGATTTTAATCTGGCTGCCAATTGCGAATTTTAGGGTTATCATTGAAGTCAATTAATGTAAAACAAAATTGATTGATTATGCAAAAAGCCCTAATTATTTTCAATGTAAAGATCCCAAGTCTGATTATTCCAACTTTTTTTTTTCTCTCTAAATGAGGTTGATTGATTAGAGTGTAGTTCTAATTGTAATGGGATAATCAATAGACTGGAACTTGAATAATGATGAGTCTCTATTTCCTTATTCTTCTTTATTGCCAATTATAAAAAGAAACTATCGAAAGAATATATCATCAAAGTACAAAAGAAATCGTAGAAAGACTATAAATTTGTATACTCCATAACTGTTTTGATTCATTATCCAACTATGATCAAAGTACTAATAATAAGAGGGGGTTAATGCAAGTTAAGCAAGTCTTCCAAGTCATTGCCTTAGAAGAGGTAGTGCATAAGACATATATTAGTACGAGAATGATTCATATAGTGAAGTAGCAAACATATAGAGAAGGAGTGCAGACTAAAACTACTCTCTGTCAAAACAATACTAGGACTCTGCTTTTCTGCCTATTTCAATTGAAGAATACCTATTACCAGACTTTTGAGTTATATAGGACAATACCCTTCTTATATAGCATAAAGTCAACTATGGACATTAAACAGATGAAGTGTCAACTGGAAAAAAGCTATTTTCTAACTCCTGGAGTGGTAATAGGACCCAATCAGATCACTAGTGTCAAATTCTATGCCAATCTTGTTGAAAAGTTGTTCATTTTTTTTTTCTGACACTTATCTTTAGTTGATTATCGATGGAGTATTTTAATGCCCCGTCATGAAAGAACATATCTTTTTATGCTCACTTCGTGTCTCTTCCTTATCGGCCGTGAATCTGATACCCTCTAAAAGTACTTGGTGTGTATAGTTAAAATTTTATTTTCCTTTTTTGTTAGTCAATTTGCTGTACTTTCTAAAACTAGAACATGACCTTGTAATTATATCAATCTAGATTTTGAAATCAATATGGAGTAGAACTTTGCGGTAGAATAACAATTCATAGTGCAATAGAATTCAGACAAAGTAAACTAAATCAGTTGAATAATATTTGCCTTTAGAAGTGTAGATACACTCATGATTATGCTAAGCCAATTGAAGTTGCCTCTCAATGCCACTAACATCAGTGCCAAGAACATGCTTGTATCCTGTATAATCGATTCAGATAACATCTAAACCATTAAAAATCAGAATTTGAAAATGCCAAAAACTATTCAAGTACTTATTATTCCCTGCCACGCACATAATTCTTTTGTTTGGATTATGAGTTATAACACAAAGCCATTAATTCCCTTAGAAGAGCATCAACAATCAATTATTTAACTAATAGAGCAATCCATAATCAACGTACTCCATAGTAAAATATTACTCCATTCATTGAGGGATAGAAATGATTTCCAACTGACTTATTAACTTGGTGATAGCAAGGACTTTAGTCGAACACCTTGAATGCTTAATTTCTGAAAGCCATTGCTACAAAATTTACATGAAAATTCCAATTAGAAAGTCATTGAACAATTCAAAAGTAAGTAGTCGTACAGAAAAAAATCTCAATAAATTTATATAACAAATCTAATAATATGTCTAGCCTATTTTCCAATTAGATTGAAAATCAAACATTACTAAAGTAAAAGAAATCAAATATGACGGAAATAAACAACTTCTAAATAACAATTGAAGAAGAAAGCAAGAAACCAAATAGGAAGGAAGATTACCAGGTTTCTAGAGGCACCTTAGAATATTATGGAGTTTTTATATGGCAATAATGGTAGTTTGTTGTTGTATCCAAAAAGGAGAATGGTAGAAAGACGTTAGATTGGAAAAGGAGAAGTCAAAAGATGGCAATTTGAAGAGGAGAATTAATCAGAGGAAATGAATGAGGCAAACGAAGGTGAAGAGGCGGCTGAATTTGTCCTCTCTCCGTTTTTTCCTCGACTCTTTCACAGTTTCTCTCTCTTCGAAACGAACATCAATCTCTTCGACCTCTCAACACGAATATCCTCAAATCTCGTATGTTCCTCTCTATTGCTTAATGTTTTGTTATTATGTATGTTCTATTTGACTGGAATTTATATTCGATATTTTGTTGGTTTCTAGAATTTGTTTAATTTCTCAAATTATATTGTATGTTATTCTGTATTGTTTAAATTTTCTGGAAATATTGTTGGAAACTTTGAGTATTTGTTCTTCTGAATATATTTCGATCTCTTTTGCTTAATTTTATTTCCGAGGTTAATCTGTGCTTCTTTTGCTTGATCTTTATCAATTTTACAATCTAGGGTCTTATCTTTGATCTAATTTAATTAAATTGTTTGTGCCAGTAAGTTTAGGGTTTGAAAATCTGAACAATAATAAAATCTAGGGTTTACTCTCTTTCAAGTTTCATTCAATCTCTCTCACATTAATATGGCCTTTTGCTTTCAAGTTTTGCCTCTTCTCTTCTTCCATTAATCTCTCTCAATTATCCAAGCAATTACTGTACTCTCATTCTATTGGTGTTCATTCGATTTAGGTAATTTCCATCTTTTCTGAATATTAATTTCATGTGTGATTAAGTATTTTGTTTTAATTAATTCTTCGTTTTTTTATTTCCTTCATATTATTATTTTTTTTGGGTACAATTGATATGTTTAGTCTGATTTTGATCTTTATTAATCTGATTTTAATTTGTTATTGTTCTTTTTTTTTTTTTTTGCAATAATATAACTTGATTAGCTTTGTTATTTCAAGAATTAGGATTTGTTTTATAGTTGCATGTTCTGTAATTTTTATATGTTATTAGTAATTAATTATTAGTAATATTGTCAATTCTACAATAGAAGCATCGATTCTATATTCTGTTTAGTGTTGTTCATTTGATTTTATTAGTGTTAGTTGTTTCTTATTGATTTCAATTTGTATGGTTACTGAGTGAATATGGTTTCTCCCAAAGCTCACATCTTTGGCTCAAACACACGATGGAAAGAAATTAGGTTACCTGAGGATGAGTTGAATTCATTGGTGAAGTATTCAGCTTTGGGAGTTTGGGTCATTAAAATTTTGTAGCTTTAATTGATAAACTAATGTATGATTGTTTTCTAAGCCAAAAGATTTGATCTTTATGGATCTTTCTTTGATATTTTTGACATACTATTTGTAGTACTACACATATTGTATGGTTTGTATCAATATATCTCTTTCAACTTTCATGTTTATGACCAATGATTGCTTATGCATGTTAACTTTCATGTAATGACCGTGCTTAAGCTTCATTGTTTTGGTGAATTCTATACAATATGCATACATTTTTCAGTTTGTAATGTGTCCTAGTTAGATTAAAAAAATAAGGATTCTAAAAATAAAAAATTGACTATTTTCCTATATGGCGCGCTGTATGCTTTCAAAATTGTGCCCTTTTAGAATATATATTGATTGTGTGCTTAATTTGATAATTGAATCAAATATTCCGAAAATTTGGTTGTTAGTGTATAATATGTTCATGTAATAACGAACTTAAGCCTTGGTTATTGTACTTGATGATACTAACACCTGCTGCTAACATCTTCATTTGGAGTTTGAAGCTATGAGATATAACCTGTATCATTTTTATTTCTATGGTGCTGCTGCCTACTACTTTTTAACAGGCTTATTGCTATGGGGGTTTGATGGTTCATTATTATACAAGGTCATTTGTAGATAATTCTTATATGATGCATTATTATATAGCCAAAGCCTAAGGGGGACATCATTAAATCAATACTGAGAGGAGTGAGTATTAACCAGGTGGCTGTAGGCGTCCTCATCTTTTTGAGACTTAGTGTCGTGCTTATAGTGCACCGTCATGTTTCCAAAATGTTGATATTCCTGTCTTCTGTGGTCTGTTCTTTCCATGGCTTATATTTGTTTCCCTTTTTTGTGCTTATAATTATCTCATGTATGTATCCGTCGGTCCGTCCCACCCTTCCCCCCTGTGCAGGAGTATTTGAAAATTCCAAAATGTCATCTGTATCATATCCAACCCCTTTGCATGGAAAAGCAACAAAAGAAAAGAAAGACCCTTTACAGAAGAAGACATCTGAATCTTCTAACTCTGAGGGCAAAGAAAAATTCACTTTCTACACGCAAAATGGACGTGTCGTTACTTGCCCTTATACTACTACTGTTAACAAAGATGGACTCATCGTCAATTCTTGCTCTTCCATGCCTAATAAGTACTATGAATTCAGCAATTTACCAGAATATAACACTACAGTTCCAGGCTGTTGCACTGCTGTTTTCAAGGGAAATCCAGTAACGTCTATTCCTTGGTGCGGTCCAATGTCGCTTCCAGTTCCCGTTGAATGTAAGCCAAATTTTGTTTTGCTGACTGATTCTGATGACATTCTTGTTTCGGTTGCCAACAATGTCGATCGTAAATACAACTGCCTCGTGGTGAGGGGCACCGTTGATACTGCCACTTGCTTTTTTCTGAGGCACATTAAGAAGGAGCTGGGCAACCAAATTCCAATCCTTGCACTGGTGGATTATGATCCCATGTCTTTGAAGCTTCTATCCTTGTACGTGAAATGGACTAGTGAGAAGATGCCATTGGAGTTAGCTTGCGTTGATCTTGACATTAAATGGTTGGGGCTCAGGCGGATCCATTTAGACGTTGCTGATAATGCTTTAGAACCTGAGGATCTCAAGAAGCTTGAGTTCCATGGATGAGGATGATTTAGCTGCTGCAAAAGAACTATTTTTTAATGCAAATTTTGTGAACAAGTCCCCAGAGAGGGTTGCGGAGGTGAGGAGGATGATTGATAGGAAGTTGATGATCTTGGTGGTTCATCTTGATACTGTTGATTTTCTTCTCAAGTATCTCCCTACTGTGATTGAAGGCTAGAAGTGGATTTAGGAAGCCTATCACCTGGCTCTGTTCTGCTTAGATGTGTTAGCTGCCCTTGCTCTGTCATTGTCATAATTTTTGTTTAGGGCGTGTTTAGAGGAGATGATTTACTATATACTACTTGTAGTTATTAAGCTTCGCTATTCTAATTAGAATGTTTTATTTATGTTTGTCGTGAATTATACTTGTATATAATATGCTTGTCAAACAAAATGAAAATATTCCTTGGAGCGCTGACTCATCATCTTATCCGCTGACCAGGTTAGAGATTGTTATTCCATTCGCTAGATTTCAGGGATGCTCCATAACGAACGAACTCCTCTGTAATTGAATAGTTTTATTTTATTTATATATTTTTTTTTTTAATTTTTTGAGACATCAAGTAGGCACAAAACAATGTGCCTCAGTGATACTTTAATTGAATAGATTTTTTTTTTTTTTTTTTTCTTTTTAATGATGTTTAATTACAATTTTTTTCGATGTTGTGCAGCTTATATATCCTTTTTTGGAGCTTGATATGAAGTACTTTAATCTCGGTCTCCCAAATCGTGATGCCACCAATGACAAAGTCACAATCGAAAGTGCAGAAGCTACATTAAAGTATGATGTGGGTATGATGTTGAATTGATGGGCAATTCGTTTGGTTGCTCTGCCTCGGGTAAGCGACTGTTGTCAGCGACAAGAGACGGAGGGTCATGGTGTGGGTATGTTTTTATTTTTTATTTTATTTAGTTATTTATCTATTTTTTATGTAATTTCTGTACAAATTTTCCAGAAGTTTGCAGCACCGAATTTTAGTTTATACGACATTATTCGACTTCGAATAGTACAATTACTTAATCAGCTTCTTTTACAGTTATTATTAATGCTGGAAACTTTACAGAATATTTAAAAGTGTCCAAAATAATTGTAAGGGAAGGTGGAAAAATTAATTTGAGGGGCACATGCAAGGGAACAACAATGTCACAATCTGAATTGATGAAAGTGTGAAATTGAAGGATGTTTAATAATTAATTAATCTATTTAATTGTAAATATATAATTTAGAAATGGAAGTTTTGCAAGAGAACAACAGTCCCACCTTTTCAATCCTCTTGTTCAGTATATAATTTCCATGTACATCATTCTTGTGAAGTATAAGAAAAATAAAGGTGGGTGAATTTGAAGTTTGGGCGTTTCTTCAATTTGGGGCTCAAATTGAAGAAAGAGAGAAATTATGAAAATCTGGATTTGGGATTAAAGTTGCAAGAGATTTCCTGAAACTTTAAGTAGGGAGAGTGATGAGGGACAACAAAAACATGAATTATTGGATGTAACCAAGCTCAATTTATCCATCTTCTTCTTTTTTCTGGTTATTTCTAGGTTTCATTCATTTTTGTGATTATTCTTACTCTAGTGTCAAATTTTCCTACTCTATAACTTTTTTCTCCAATATTTATGTTTTATATTTATATAATCTAACAACAGAATTTTACAGATTTGAGCATCTGGGATTTGCAATTAGTTTACCATTATCTTGTTTGATTAATCAAATGTTTGTTTTTGGTTTATTTCACAAGCTAATACCCTGTACAAATTGATTTACCAGATTTCAGCTTTTAACTGAACTTGAATGGCTTGTATATCAGAACTCAGCAATCCTAACATTGTACAATAATGTGTTTACATAGTTATTTAATGTTTAGTGCATTGTGACCTTCAGCTTATATTCTATTTGTTATGCTCTTCTTGGGTGTTGATTATAATTTGAGGTTGTTGCTTGGAAATTCAGTTTGTAGAGGTTTTGGGGCTTAACATTATAGTTTGATTATTGGTTGTTCACAAGGTTTGGTGTCTTTGCAAGTTGATTATGTGCATTGGGGTTTAATACTCGTTAGACAACTACTTACTGCTGCATAATATATTAATTTGGAACCTGGAATTTATTCGAGGAATACCCTTCTTAGTCATTGCCCACCAGGCCACCCAAGCACTTCTCTTGGCACCTTGTTATAAGCCTTCTCCAAGTTAATGATAATCATGTGAACCTTTTTCCCTCGCCCTATAATACTCCATTATTTGCCTTATCAAATGTACAACTTCCATGGTAGACCGCCCCGTCATAAACCCATTTTGGTTATGTGAGATCCTTGTACATGTCCTCAATTTAAAGTCTATCACTCTCTCCCATAGTTTCATGGTGTGACTCATGAGCTTTATTCCTCGATAGTTTGAGCCATCTTGAGCATAACCTTTGTTCTTACAAATTGGTTTTAACGTGCTTTTCTTCCAATCATGTGGCATAACACTGCTTAAAATTATTAGTACCATAATTTTGCTTAAAATTTTTCTTCAAAAACAAAATGCCATAAAATTTTTTGTTTTTTCTCTTCTATGCCACTGGGCAGTCTTCCTTGAAATTATTTGTTAGGGTTTTATCTTACAAGAATTTTCAAATGTTGAACAGATTGAGATGAATTGTTATTTTTGGCACAATCCAAACAGATCGAGGGCCATTATGGCCTTTTTTCAGGGACAAATGGATTGTCAATGTTTTATTAATTTAATTATAAATTACTATTCCCTTCTATTGCTAGCTAGCTAAGTAGTCATCAGATGGTTTTTGTTGAAATATATGTAGATATCAGAACACCTTCATGAGGCTTTTGTTTACCTAGATATGGGATGCACAGAGAGTTTCAAATTTATTGGTGCATTCTCTTTGTTATTGGAATATATTATGGAGCAGGAGCTGTTTGTTGCTACGTTGTATACTTGAATCTGGTAAGGGTGAGATAATTTGTTTATCTGCTGATCACAGGCTTGAGAGCAATGAGGAAGAGTAAGTTGTAGGCACAACATAGTTCTATTAGTCACCTTAATTGTGTGCTACTGTTGAGGTTAACATTTTAATTAACTATTAATAAGGAGAGATCGTGTTACAGCCTGTGGAGGTGAAGTTGGTCGGCTTAATACTAGTGGTGGAACAGAGGTAACTTTTTTTTTCTTTTTCTTTTTCTTGGAAACCTATTCTTCTCTCTCTTTTGATTTTGCACGTTATTCACTGCATCTTTTTGCTTGGATTGATATAGTTTTGTAAATGAATCTTTACTCACTGTAATCCATCTTGTGGCCTTATATGTCAAAAACTCAAGACTTATTTTGAAATTTCTGATGTATGTATTTGAGATTAATAGTTTTCTATTTGTTTGTTTGGGTATGCTTGTGTTAATGCACTTTGTAGTTGGTATAATGACAATCCAAATAAACATAAAAAATAATTTGGCAGAGCCATTGTCCCTTTTTTTTTTTTTTTTTTTTTTTTTTTTTTTTTTTTTTGCTATAGTTATTTTAGATTTTGAAAAGTATGATATGAAGTGTTTTAGATAGATTGATACTTATATACCATTAAAATTTTGGAGAGATTTGGTGAAAACATATTCCTCTCTTAGAATATAAGATGTTAGTGTCCAGGATTTCTTATTATATAAGATGTTAGTGTCTAGGTTTTGTCCAAAATAGGTTTCTATGGAAAAAATGAAGGGTAGGGATACTTCTGAACTTGAGTTGTGAATCAATGTGCTTAGGTACCCACTTAATTATTTCTTTTACCTGTAAACTGTTTATCTACATTTTAAATTGTGGTTGTTGAATGAAAAGATGAAAAAGTTAATGTAAATCTGCAGTAATAAAGGGATACAAGTGCTGGATATCATCTGCTCATAATCCTGTATAGCTTGGGAAGACAAAATGATTAAATGGATGGGCGACATCATTTTATAACTGACCTTAAAAAATGCACATTCAATTTTTTGGTCTACCCCATTGGTTTCAATCATTTTGGCTGGACTTTGCAGTTAATATATGCTGAATGTATGCCTAGGGCTTATTGGCCCCTATCCGGATGCCTCTTCTTTAGAGTAAATTCCAGTGAAGTGGATGAAGTACTAAAATCTGGAGCATAATGTGCACCAGATTTTATCTTATGCATTATGCATAATTTTTAATTATTTTTCCCTCAGCTTCACTTCTTTTTTTTTCTTTCTATTTTGTTACTAATTGGAGCATGTTATTCAATGCTTATAAAGATTGGTCCTTTGAGGTGTTGGCCTGGTGGCCTTTGTCTATCTCGATTTCTTGGAGATATGGATGTTGGCGAATTTAAAGTTCCAGTTCCTTATGTGAAACAAGTGAGGGTATGTTGACTATTTACCAATATTCTTCTTTTGCTTGATTATCATTACTGTCAATGCGTTCTGGAAAAGCTTGCAGATCCCTATAATTTTAATTACATTTTTACAAAATGCATATCCTTGGCCTCTTTGAAATTTGAATTATAGTTTACTTGTCTTATGTCGAAGATCCTGGGATTTGTTCACATCTCCTTTTCTTTGTATGTACCTTAGACATGGTTAAATTATACTTTCTTGACTACCTTTGAGATGATTTCAATCATATATTAGAGCAAAGTGTACAATAGATAAATTTAGAGAAGTAAAGTCCACTGAAATTTTGTTATCTTGTTAGATGCATTTTTATATGAACTATGAGTACAAATGAAGACATACAATCAAATCAAAGTTTCAGATAATGGCCTTATTTAGGTTGTGATGGGCAGTTGGTAGTTGGCACTCATCTTGCTTAGTATGATATTATAGGCTTTCAAAGAGTCACTAAGGCAATGATGCAGTCTTTCAAATCTTGTGTGATACTACTACAGCTATTGCCACTGTTAGTTCTAGGACGTCATGATATGTCTACAACTACAAGTAGCAAATGTAAATTAATACTAATCGTATGAAAGACCACTACTATTCAACAAGATTACAACTTTCATAGGCCTATTAAATGAGGCGTTCTTATTGCAATATTGGTGGTTTTGGTGACTTTGTTGTAGTTATTTGCGTAGAAAGAGATTAATGTGTGCTTTCATGTGTGAGGTGGTATTGTATGTTGGAGAAAGTGTGTATTTGTATGGATGGAATTATGCTATGTAGGTGTGTATGTTTATAGGTCTGTACAGGTTGCTATGAGTTATGCATGAGTATTTGTACTTGTGTCTGAAAGTGTATTGTGGATGTGATATTGTGTTAGAGAATGCTGATTTATATAAGGACTTATGCATATTAGGCGTAAATGAAACTGTATGCATCAAGTGTGTGAGAGTGTATGTGAGGCTGCATGTGTGCTAGGGTGTTTTGTAATCCGTGGGAGTATGTATTAGGTTGTGTGAATGAGAGGGTGTTTGGTGTTTTGTGCAGTTTGTACAAAGGTCCTCTGGTGTGAGTAGTGACATATACTGTTGGCCTGTTGAGAAGTTATGTAGCCTGCTGGATAACAACATTTAATTACTCTAGGTGCTTCGTTAGGTGCTGTAAGCGATGTGCATGATGTGTGCAAGTGAAGACAGTAGCATAGGTGAGGGAGTTACGTAATGTTTCTACTGTTTGTATGTACTTGCAGGTGTTCTAGAAGTAGCACCAAGTACATAAGCGTTTGTATGCTGCAATTGTTTTAAGGGACCTTCTTAAGGCTTAAGACGATCAATTAAAAAATGGGAGACATTAACTTCATATAATTATAAATGACAAGAGGAGAGGTAAATTAAGGGGCAAAAGGGCAGAGGGGGGAGGGAGCAAGTAGAAGGCCTTTTAAAAATTATCAAAGCCATGAAAGAAAAAGGAATGAGAAAGAGGGGGTAAGAGGAGGAGAAGAGTGGATGGGATGGAGAAAAGGCAGCAAGTTAGAAAGAATGGAGAAAAGACAGCAAGTTAGAAAGAATGCAAAGGTGAAAAATGAGAGAGAGAGAGAGAGAGAGAGAGAGCCTTATTGTGAAAAATGTTGAAGAGGGGGAAAGAGATCGAGGTAAATGTGAATAGGAATTGACTTAATAAAATTTGCAAGAGCATGAAATAGGAGAGGAGAAATTTTAAGTAGCTATTTTTTGTAAGAAACACAAGCATGAAGACTTTAACACTATGTTTGGATAACAGTGAAGGGAAAGGGAGGGAAATGAAAAAGAGGGAGGGGAAAGGTAGTTGAGGGAGGGAAAAGATCTTCCAAATCTCTCCAAAAATGGAGGGATTTGGTTTATTAAAGGGGAAGGGAAATGGATCCTTCCAATTCCCTCCCCTTTTCTCCTTGCATTAGGTATCCAAACAAAGGATGATGCATCCTTTCTTTTTTTTTTTTTTTCTCTTCTTTTCCCTCCATTTCTCTCTATCCAAACATAGTATAAGTAATCATAGACAAGTGGGAGAAGGATGTAGAGGAGGTACTGAGGTAGGAAAAAGGATGGAAGGAGGTGGGTGGGGGTTGGGGAGAAGTAAGGTAGATCTTATTTTCAATGTGCATATACTGCTTGCTCCACCCCTCATTTTGTAGATAATATGAAAAATCATGTGTTTTATTAAGCCTTGAAATTTAAAGTACACATGCAGATAATAATTTGATTTGACATAGTTGCAATGATCTAATTACCATCAGTTCCTTAGTTCTTGACCTTTCCTTTTGTTGTGTACAGGTGGCAAAGCTCAATACCCCAAAACAGTACTACTTCAGATTTCATGACCACAAGTATGCCACGGTCTTCTAGACTAATATGGAAACGCCATCTCTCTGCCTGGTAATTAAAGATTGTTAATCAAGGAAGACTTTGATTTCCTATAGAAATTGAGCTCCATATGGGATTTAAATAATGTTTGGTGCATGCACGAACATTAATTGGAAACCCCACAAATGCTTCCTAAGGTATGCAATTATTAAATAGCTAAGGCAATGCATATTGTTTCATACTTCTGCACGTAACCTATATTTTTCATGATCTTAAATATATTACTTATTTAAATCTAATTATACTTGAAAAGAAAAGCACTAAATTAGGTCTATAGAAACTTTCCGCTTAATTTTGGGTCTTAAAAGGTCTTAGGCTAATGTTTAGTTCACCTTATTTTTACTTATTACAGATCATAACAGAAAAGAAAAAAAAAACTTAGCCTTGTCTCTTGCCAACTAAGTCTCATACATGGAAGATATGTACATGAGCTCATGAAACCCTCATGCATGCTTTGATATGAGATTAGGAGAATATTTAAATCACTATCTATGACCTTTCACTTGTCTAATAGTTTACAAAAGAGAAGGAAAACGACCTAACTTCGTAATTATAGCTTAATTTGGACTATAATGTTGAGTTTATTTTAAGTTTTGGAGTGGGAAGCTAATTTTATACTCTCTTCGTGTGTTTGTAAGTGTTACACTTTTCGTGTGTTTGTAAGTGTTACACTTTCACCGGCACATAGTTTAGGCAATTTAATCGACTTGAATTAAATAAGAGGTAAGTGGGGTAGTTGGAGTATTAAAAATTGTAAAAGAAAGATTGTTGGGTTTATATTTTATTGGAAAGTAATGAATGTGAGAGGAAAGAAATAATAATAAAAAAGTAGTAGTGGGTTTGGGTGGGGACCATTAGAGGAGAGAGATATATAAAATTAAAATATAGCTTTTTGCCAAAAAAAAGAAGTGTAACACTTAAAAAAAAAACACGGTTGTATTTGGAAAGTGTAACACTTAAAAAAACAGAGGAAGTAGGTATGGGATTTTGAGGGAAGCAAGGAATTGATGTATTTCTGGTTCTGAATTTCTGATGATAGTGAGGCAGATCAAATCAGTTTATAGTTGTGAGAAGAAGCATAGTTTCATAGCATTTATTATGCTCCAATTTGTCAAATTACTATCCCCATATCAAGTCATGCTATAATAGCACAAGACTGCTAGCTTGTTTGCTGTCCCAAATATGTTGGTACTCCAGCTCTTGCAAGAATTAAGTTCAGTAGTGCGTAAGTGTCAACCCTTATGAATTTTTGTAGTTTTGGTGATCTAAGTTTTTCATGTTGGTTAAAGCAGTGCAATGGCTCCTGCATTATTACTACACTTACATTGCTGAATTGATATGGGTTGAGTGGTGTTATCTTATATGGCTATTGAATATAGAGTGGGCACTTGAATGGGTTTTGAATGACTTGTGAATGTTTAGTTTTGCTTGCAGATTCTTCTCATAGGGCCAAAGTATGCCAGAGGGGGTGTTATTCACTTTAGCAAAGCTCCTGGGGTTCCAAGCAGTCACACACTCACACTAAGCCCATTGTGTGATCACATGGGGTAGGAAATTTGGAAAAGCTATTTGGTTTTCCAGCTGCAGCAATTTGATGCAGATGACTCTGACCTAGAGGTGGCACCACCCTGGGTTTTCCTCTGCACCATGCATCCTCATCCTCCTAAAGTTGGCCTTTTATGATGCACCTCTCTCTCTCTCTCTCTCTCCATTGAAGCACAAACTCTGAATCCTCCATTGAAGCAACTTTTGAACTTTCTCCTCTGTGGAAGTAACTTCTGAGGTAAGATGTTTTCTATTGGTGTATATCATGTTCGTTTTTGTAAGTTTAAGGGGGTAAACAATGCAATAAGTTATTAAGTTATGGTCTTAATTTTTCCAAGATGTGATATGTCTTCTGCACTGATATTATCATCGTACATTTTGTTAGACTTATGGAAACTCACATGATACAATATATGACAAACTGATACTGACTTTTTACTACAAATCTATTGGGCGGCTTAATATTTTGTGCCCTATGGTTTATCTTTAGTGTTCTCATTATAGTAGGATAGTTGCACCATTTATGTGGTTAAGCAGTTAATATTAATAGTGCTTATCGTACTATAAATAACAGTCCCATTTTATATCACAGCATTGCTCATCCCTTTGTATAATTATATGTTCTATTTAGAAGACTAAGTTTGGTCCTAGCAAATATAGGTCCTGTTCTTGACCTGTACAAGTGTTTAGAGCAAGATTTCCTCTAACCAAATTGCTTACTGGGTTTTTAACTTACCTATTAATTAAAGTATGGGTTCTCTAAGGAGAGTGTGCTTCACCTCCACTATGTAGAGTCTGTTTTATCAGGGTCTTGGAGAGAGGTGTATAACAATCCCAAAAATAATAGGCACAAATAGAAGCAAGAATCGACAGCTCAATAAGTTACCTGAAAAACATCTAATCTTGGTGTGTGTTTGGATGAGGAATCAAGATATATATTCTACGTGTGTTGATGAATGATGAATGGTTTATGATTGATAAAAGACTGAGTTTCTGTTTGATGTCGTAATGGAGTTTTTCAGGATAACACACCACCGCTTTGACGCTAGAAGTAAATGGAGTAGTTTTGAACGTTATGGTGAAGAGGAAAGAAGAAAAGTCTATTGCAAGCAAAAGGACGAGGAGTTGGGTCATTACTGGAGAGGGTCTGTGACTGGACTGATGTTAGATTTGACATGGACACTAGAAATTGAGTGTATCTCGGCAGCATGTCAAGTTTTGTGATGAGAATGTGTCTTTGTGTATGTGCGAAAGGTCCTCTTATTTATTTTGGATTCCTTGCATCCTATTATAGCTTTGATTAGATCTTCATTTTCGAATAATGATAGTCTCATTAGAATCTAGATGGTAAAAAACATGATTTCCAATGTGAAGACTTTAAACTAATATCATTGAAGTCAGTTGCTCAAGCAATTTGTCTTGTGAGTAGTGTTTACTGTTATGATCATATATTTACTCAAGATGTGTCTTTTTGGTACTTTGAAATACATGTAATTCATAAGTCATTATTGCATTGTACTCCTGACTCTTAAATTTGCAAACTGCTATAAAATTGACACTTGTTATTGATAACTTGTTATTTGGCATGATTTTGGGGTACTTTTGAGCCTTGTTTTTGTTATTAATCGACATCAAAGTTCATTTTTTATCCTATTTTTATGCAAATATTGTACAATCCATGCTTCACGGGTTGTTTGTATTTTTGATGTAATGTAGCTATTATTAGCACTATGGATGTGATCAAGCATGAGTGATCAAGGATAAGAGCAAGCTTGGTTGATAGAGCCATGGAGGAAGAAGGAGGAATGCCTTAAAGGGAAATGAAAAGTTTTTGGAGAACCTTGAAAGGTCATTTGCGTAAGCGTCAACTTCAACCGACCATAACTTTTGATCTACTCAATCTTTTGAAGTAATTCAAATTGGAGATTAAAGTTCGTCTCAAGAGCTTTCCAACGACTGGTCACAAGTCCATTTCCGGCAAGAAACGAAGAAGTTACAGCTTCCCAAAGTTAAGTTGTCTAGGCAGAGCATTCTGCACGGACGTACAAGATGATGGCACGTCCGTGCCAAAATCTGCACGTCCGTGCAGACCTTGGCAGTAGCTACTGCCCTCTTTTTGGCCCTTCTGCACGCCCGTGCCAAATTTAATCTCGCACGTCCGTGCAGACCTACAGTCGAACTCTTTCCTCGTTTTTTCCGTCCTTTTTATTTGGAGGTCTTATAAATACCACCCTTGAGCTCATTTGTACGGGCTATGAAGGTTTTTAGCGCTTTATCTTAGTTTAGCAATTTTAGAACATCAAAACTCTCAAAATCATTAGTTAGTTCTTAATTGTAGCTTGGAAATATTCAACTTCAATCATTGTAGAAGACAAAGTCCACCATTGTTGCTCACGTTGAAGCTTCATAGTAACCATTTCTTACTCATCTTTTCCATTTCTCTCTACTTTGTTGTTAATTATTTGCTAGTTCTTGCATGTTTAGATTGTTAATTAGCTTAATCCTTAGTTTGAACTTGTTCATAAATTGCTTGAAATCTTTAATTGCTTTAATCTCCATGGATTGTGAGTAGTCTAATTTCTAGGGTTTGGGTAAAACCATCAATGTAGTCACTAATAAATAGTTGCATGTGCTAATTTGGTTGTTGTGGGATGTTAATTAGTTGAGCTTAAGTGGTTTAATTGCTTAGTTCTTATATATGACCATTGCTAGAACTATTTATCCAAGCTTTCTCAACGAAGGATCGAGAGATAAACTTGAGTTAGCTCCCTTATGCTTAATTGACTTGAAATGCCATGAGAATAGGAATTTCCAGTCAAGGGAATGTTTATATCATCGTGATTATGCTTTAACACTTGTTTTATGCTTTGTAACCACGAGAGTAGGTTGTATTCTTGATTCAAGTAATCCCTCTAGCTTGAGAGAGTAGTTGGGTGCCTTAGATGACTTCCCCTAATTTATCCCCTTAACTTACCTTGATTGTTGCATGCTAATCGTGATTTGTGATGAATTTGAGTGGTATAACCCGAGCCCTATATTCTTCTAAATATTGTTAATCTCCTCTTAGTTTTAGTTGAATTGAATTAGTAGAAGTTACTCAAAACCAACCCAATTTCGACTTCATTTAACTTATTTAAACGGTAGTACTTGGTGGTTGATTCAATGCCTCTCTTGGGTTCGACCCTTTCTTACCCTTGCTATTAGTTAGTGAGACCAAGATAGGATTTATTATCTTTGGTAGGCTCGACGACGGCCTATCAGTTATACTAAATTTAAATACTTTTCGTAATCTTCATTACCTAACATAAAACTTGTAAGGATCTTGCTAACAAATGCCCCTAGGGCATTAAATAAGCATTTAAATTATTTCCTAAAGAAGTATTAATTTTGGAATGTATGTCAAAATTACGCGTTGATCGGTGTAATTAATGTTCATATTAATTTAATATTTCTATTTTTAATTAGCTTATCCGACGCTTTCGGAGCGTTCGTCAGCTTTTGTCAAATTGCAATGTACTGCAATTATCCATTACAACGGATTTAAAAAGACATTACATTCTAATTGTATTCTTTTGCAAATTATATGATTAATTTCTGCTTATAAACACAACCTTATTAGACTAATGAAATTATTACAATGTATATCCTAAAACTAAAATTTGAGATTTTGTTCCAAACAATAAATAAAAATGAAAAAAAATAAATAAAGTTCAAAAACAAGAAAAATTAGAGGAAAAAAAAAGCTGTAAAATGTTTAAGTATGAATCAAACCTGGGAATTAAGCTTTTATCCACAACATATTTAATTTTTGAGTCTAATCAATCAAAATCACATAATATGTCTTTTTCTACCGTATACTTCGATACATCACACTCTCTGTACAGCTTTGCATTTCACCCCAATCGCTATGTCCGCAAGGGCTCAATTTGTTAAAATATTTAAAAGATGATTGATTTAATTTGAGAAAGATAATATAAAAATTATGAGTAATCTAAAATCTACTCCGTATCAATACACTTCATTATTATATATAGTTTCATGTAATTTGTTAATTTATGAATTATTTCTATATAATTTATTTATGTTGTTTGAACCCACCTATAAAAAAATGCTAGATTCGTCATTTCATGTAATTTGTTAATTTATGAATTATTTCTATATAATTTATTTATGTTGTTTTGCTTCTATTTTCTTTGGTTTTGGTTATTGTCTTTGCTACTGATATGACCTGTAGTAAATGAAGAAACTGTAATTGAATCTGTTCTGACAACAGCCCTAGATATTATAAGTACTAAACATCAGGGGGATATTCTAATCCTTATTATTTACCTACTTTTGCGGGTTTTTTTTTAACCATGGAAAGTGAAGCAACTACAACATCAATGCCGGTAGATGATGAGGTTGATGAATCTAATGCCGCTCGTAAGCGTAAAAGGAGTAGGAAATCTAAACTTTGGCAAGAAATGACGGAAGAAAGAATGCTAAAGGTGAGCGAATTGTTATTTGTAAGCATTGTAAAGTGGAGTTAATTGCCCACAAAAATAGTGGCACGTCTCATTTAATACGTCACTTGCTTGAATTGTGTAAAAAACGAACTAATGGACTTGTTTGATGATGAGGAAGAATTTGTTTTTGATATGAGTGAATTAAGAAAGGAGATTTTATTATATGTTGTTGAAGGTTCTCATTCTTTTTCGACCGTGGAAGAAAAAGGTTTTAGGCGGATGATGTTAAAGTTTAATTCTAAATTTAAACCATTTAGTCGAACAACTTTAACTAGAGACCTTTTTTCTTTGTATGCCTCTTATAGAGAGAAATTAAAAAAAAAAATTGAGGAGTGCACCCGGACGAATATGTTTGACAACTGATAATTGGAAATCATCACACACTTGGCAACATTACATTTGCATAACCGCCCATTTTATTGATCATGATTGGAAACTTCATAAAAGGATCATTAAGTTCACATCATTGTCACCCCCTTTTGATGGACAAAGCATCTCCGAAGAGATTTTTATGTTTCTTAATCAATGGCATTTAGATGACAAAGTGCTTAGCTTAACGGTTGACAATTCAAGTTACAATGATGTGATGGTTAAGCACATGAAAAATCGTCTTACATCAAGGGGAATGTTGGTTAGTGGTGGTTGTTTTTTTCATATTAGATGTTGTACTCATATCATCAATCTTATTGTCCAATCCGGTCTATCTTGTATTGAGAACATATTAGATAGGATTAGAAACTTGGTAAAATTTGTTATAAGATCATCTTCTAGAAGCAAGGATTTTTATGATACCGCTCAAAAGCATTTTTATTTAGAGGCTAAGAGGAAACTTCGTATGGACATGCAAGTTCGTTGGAACTCTACATATATGATGCTTGATAATGTGCTTTACTATAAAGATGTGTTTATTCATTTGGGGTCATTACATACATCTTTCAAGAGTAATGTGCCTTTGGAGGATAAATGAGATAAATTGAGTGTTGTTCACAAGTTTTTTAAACTCTTTTATGATGTTACATGTATGTTCTCGGCCAATGAGTCTCCAAATTCTAACATGTATTTTAAGTAGGGATGTCAGTGGGGCGGATCAAATAGGAGACCCGCCCCATCCCTGCCTCAACGAGGCGGAGATGGGTCTTGGTTTGGCGGGTGATGGGGCGGGGATGGGGATAAAAACCATACCTGCCATGGATGATGGGGCGGGGTGGATTTTAGGTTGTACCCGCCCCACTTCGTACCCGCCTCATCCCCACCTACCCCACTTCGTACCCGCCCCATCCCTACATCCATATTTTTCTTAAAACAAAATTATATACTTTTATACTATTTTATAAAAAAAAATTATGTAAAATAAAATAGTAAATATAATACTTTGTAATACACTTATATTATAAACAAAAAAAACAACCTGAGGATTAGGTGTATTTGGGAGGCAGGTCTTAGGTGGGGATTAGGTGGGGGTGGATATCCAAGTGGGGGTTGGGGCGGGGATGGTTTTGGATTGTACCTGCCGGGGCGGGGATGGGGATGAATTTTAGACCCGCCGCGGGGATAGGGATGAGGATGGGGATGATAATTTTAGATGGGGATGGGGATGGGTAGGCCAACATCCGCCCCGCCCCGCCCCATTGACATCCCTAATTTTAAGGGAGCATGTATGGTGCATCGTCGTTTACTTGAGACATCTAAAGGTCCACATGAATTTTTAGCTCAAATGGTGTTACCTATGTTGGAAAAAATTGACAAATATTAGTCCGAGTTTAACATATATCTAGCTTGTGCAGCAATTCTTGACTCAAGGTTTAAGTTAAAGTTTGTAGAGTATTGTTTTGACAAGATATATAGTTCAGATGAGGCTATGTATAAAGTTGAAAAAGTGTTGAACACGTTAAGATCTTTGTATAATGAATATAAGTCAACATTTTCAACTTCCCCAATTGTTGCGACCTCTACTACAAGTAGTAGGATTGAAGATGAAAACTTCTTTGATGATTATCAAAGCTGTAGTTCAAGAATTACAAGGACTCAAACAAAAAAGTCTCAACTTGAGCCATATTTGGAGGAATCGGAACTTGATTTGAACATGGAGCTAGATATTCTAGAGTATTGGCAACAAAATGTAGTGAGATTTCCAGAGCTTGCAATATTGGCACGAGATCTTCTAACGATTCCGGTTAGTAAGGTGGCATCCGAGTATAAAATACTTAGGGGCCGTTTGGTTCGCGCAGGGGAATCGGAATGGAATGAACAAAGGGAATGAAAGAGAATGGAATGAAAATCCATTCCATGTAGTGTGTGGTTTGTTTTAAAAATATAAAGGGAATCACCCCACCACAACACCACCACCAACACCACCACAGCGATGGCCGGGGGAAAAGCGGTGAGGTGGCTGGGTGGTGGTTGTGCGGTGGGGGTAGGTAGAAGGGTGGTGGATGGTGTAGGCATGGTGGTGTAATGCTGGCTAAGGAAAGGGAATGGAAAAGGCTAGGGGGGTGGGGAATGAATTTAGAGGGATTTGGGGGAATAAAGGGGGTAAAGGGGAATGGAAAAGTGGCCTAACAAACAACAACAAATGGAATGATTCCCGTTGATTCCCATTCCCTTTGTTAAATACCCCCAACCAAACGGCCCCTTAATCCTCTCTACAAACAAGTAAACGCATAAAAAAAAAATCCAAATTTTATACAATACTTAATGCTCAGACAAAACATTTCTCCAAGTATTTATTTTAATGCAAAATCACTAATAATATCGTTATTATACAATAAAATAACGAACCTAAAATTATAGAAACTCGGAATGTTAGCCATCAAAGATGCGGAGGGTCAGCCTCAAATTTGAAGATCAAAACAATTTTGCAGCATAGCAACACCACATAGTGGAATAATTAATTATGAATATAAAAGAGATTTTCAAAAATTTAGAAAATCAAATTTCGAAAAAATAATGAAGTTGTAGAAAGGAAAATTTATTTTTAATAAGTTTTACCAACAACAAAATAAATAAAAAATCGGCCAATGAAAATTAAGTATAAGATTACTTTTTGACACCAAAGTTTTGTTAATTGTTAGGAGATAAATAAAGTACGTAAATAAGGAGATAATATCATAAAAATATAAGATATTATTTTCAGAATCTCGTAGAATATTTATAACTATCTTGTTTACTACTCTGCGACACTGGGTCGTTTTAAGGGTTTAACCAGGCTTGGATGGAATAAGTCTCAAAGACCTCATCTCCTCCTTATATAGTATGGAATAAGCCAACAATAGAGTTATAACCCACAAATTATCAATAAAAATATTGTTTTCGTATATTCTGTTGCCTATTTATTTATATATTGCAAGGTTGAATTTTTATAGTTTAGTAGAATTTTCACTTAAAATAAGCTAACAAAATTTATAAAAAATTTGAAAGATAACCATATGTACCAATTACCACATCAAACAACAAGAAGTCAAGAACTAATAGACAACCCAAAATTCAAAAAGGGCGATAAATTATTTTTGTGTTTAGGTGTGTGAAGAATCTGAAGATCGATCGTGATCTAGAAATTGAGAAAATCGTTATACGTAGTATTTATTTTAAAAAGCTTGTTTTACAGTACAACAAATTAACAATCATTTAGCATTGATTTAGCTCTATAAAATGTGGTAGTAGTTTAATTGTGGGGTAGAGTTGGTATAGAGCATATTCTAAGAGTAGAAAAACTATAACCAAGGTCGGTCTTTTCAAGTTGGAACCTTCTTTGTCTTGCAAGTTGGTTCCATATTGGCATATTGTGGTGGATATGATGTTTCTTAGCTATCTACATTTGTTTTCATATGATTGTGAGTCAACGTCTTCTTCCAGCCAATGGAAACTTTTGTAATTTTCTTTTTCACCAGGGCTCCTTAGCCAATCCCCTATGAGAATTCATTATTTAATAATCGCAATAACTTATTCTCTTATACTTTTCAATGCGTAACTTCATTTGATCATTACTATTACAGTTATTTTTGTATAAGTATTTTTATGCCTTTGTAAGTTTGTATAGAAAGTGAAGTTCGGATTCAAAGATTGCTCTATATAATTTTTTAATGTTAATTTTCTTTAGTTAAGAATCATTTTATGTACAATTACTAAGCATGAGCTATGTATGTGGAACGTGACAAATTGGTACAATGGTACCTACTATTATTGCTTATCATAAGCCGGTTGTTACTTGTTAACCATCAATCATTGAAAAAGATAATTCAAAATGGAAGATACAAATCATACAATACCTTGATTTCGTAACATTCTTTGTTTTATATTCCCCGGATCCAAATAACTATAGTACTATTTTACCAACCCATGACAAAGAAAATTATTTTTGACACCACATTTTTTGTCACTTCTTTCCTTAAATAAACATATTACATCCATCCTCATTGGATCTTAACTCTTGCTTCCTTTGATCTTATAGTTCAACCCGCCCATTTTGGTGATACACGTTTGTCAACGCATTACTTTGATCATAATTATTTTTAGATTGCATGTATATATATAATTAGTTAAAAAAAATGTAAGAGTTGAATATAACGGAGTACATACACCGTGATAAACTACTCATTGAATTGTAATAAGTCAATGCAAAAAGACCTAATATAATTATGTTGTGTTTTATATACTGAAATCAACTTAGAATGTTCTTTCATCTTATGATGAGTAGTGCTAAGATTTCAAGTTGAATGGAAAATTAAAAAGAAATAGAGATTACTATTTTGACAAAATTTAGAATATGGAAGAGACTAGATATTATTGACTGGGTGAAAAAAAATGGTGAAAGTTAAGAGAGCCACAAGGGTGGGGGGTGAGAATCGATTCCAATATCTCCTGGAATCGGGAGGGAAGCTCTAACCACTTGAGCTATCCTCACTCTTAAAATGTGTAATTATTATAATGTAAGAGAATAAAAGGATAAACTGTATTTGCCAAAAATAGCACGAAAATGTGAGGGGAGTAAGAATAATGTAGATAAATTAGAGGAAAGTATATGAAAAGTGTAATTATTGTAATGTAAGCTAAGAGAGTAGATGGATAACTCTATCTGTCAAAAATAACATGAAGCAAAGTGTTCAAACTTTTATATAAAGATCAAAACAAATGAAAAAAAGTTAAAATCATTGAGATATATGCATGGAAATAATCAAATATGTAGTAGATGCATATTTCAAAAAAAAAAAAGGATATATACTCAAATTATTGATTTATCTTATGCAATTAGCACCTTAAATTATTAGTATTAATTAAGAAATAGTACAAGTACTACGTATATATAATGGTACAATAGTTGCAACCTACTAATATGACACCAATCCTAAATGTTAATGGTGACATGAAATAATATTACCCATGTTCCTACCTACCATTATTATCATTAGTTAATAATTAAGAAGTAAACGAAAGTCCACCATTTAACACTAGTTATAGTAAAATAAAGTTTTCTTCGGGTCATTAAAACAGCCATTACACGGCATTTATATGCGTCAACGTACGTACTCGCCTTCATTATCAACTCCAAACCTCTCTCTATCTATATTTATGCTTTGATGTGAACTTTATTTTTTCCCTAACAAAATAAATAGTATTCATCACTTTGCTTAGCTTCTTAGAAAAACTCTCCTCCCTTACCATCACCACTAGTCCACCACAACGTAACTATCGATACGTTCGATACACTAACAATCAAGCTAAGCCACCGCAATGTCAGTTAAAAACTGCGGCCACCACAAGGACAAGAAGAAGATCCTCCTAAAGCGAATATTCGCCGGAGTTTTAATCTTCGTCTTTGTAGTCCTCCTCATAGTCCTTATCATATGGGCCGTCCTTAAGCCCTCTAAGCCAAGTTTTATCCTCCAAGATGCAACCCTTTACAACTTTAACCTAACAAGCCCGGCACAGCTCACATCCATCTTTCAGGTGACCGTACAATCCAAAAACCCGAATGACAATATTGGAATCTACTACGACAAGTTGATCTCCTACGCCACGTACCATGATCAACAAATCAGTCTACCAACATCGATTCCGTCTACGTATCAAGATACAAGAGGGATGAATATATGGTCACCTTTTCTACAAGGTCAGTCCGTACCAATTGCTCCCTACATAGGAGCTCAAATCAATAACGAGCTTGAAATGGGAAGTGTTCAACTCATTATCAAATTGGATGGACGGGTAAGATTTAGAGTTGGGTCTTTCATTAGTGGATCCTATCGCATCCACGTCAACTGCCCGGCGGTTATTCCGATGAATAATCCCGGTACCGGAATTATGGTAGGGCGTACCGCCATCAAATACCAGCTTATCCAAGGTTGTAGCGTTAGTGTGTGAACAATTATTATATTCATCACATGAAGTATTATTATTTCTCCTTGTTATTAGTTATTATTATATTCTCTCTTTTTATTTATTTTCTCTCATAAAATTGTAAATTTTTGTTATTTACCATGAATAAGGTTAAAAAAAAAAAAAAAAAGTTAGATTGATTTGCAATTAAATGGGAAATTATGGAAGTTATAAAAAATGTATTATTTTTCTTATTCATATATAATTAGTGGATAAATATTTTTTATCAAAGGGCTAAGAGTGAAAAAGAGAAAAAGTACGTAGTGCATGGAATTTAGTGGAGGTGTTAGGTTGTTTTTGGGGGATAATAATAATAACTTATTTCAAAATTAAAAAGTAGTCAAATTGGTTACGTTTTGTATCATTAATTTCAAATATTAATGTTGGCCTTTTTGAATTATTGCACTAGCATATAATGTTATGTTGAATTGTATTAATGAAAAAAGAAGAATGATGAAAGCGAGTGGAAACTAATGGCTTACCGTCTATCCACCACCTCTAAACAAATGGTAGAGGAATTGAAGACAAAATTAGAAAATGAGATGAGATAAACGTTCATTACAATGCCAAGGAAGGTAGGGTCTCATGTAATGTTAGTATACCACGAATATTGTGTATTTGAGAGATGTACTAGGAATATGAGTATTGCTCGAAATAGTTCTTCTAGAGCATGAGATAATTTGTACAAGTAGGATAGACAAATCGACTTTTGGTTAAATTGCTACTAGCTAGTACAGTGTAATTGATAAAGGAGTTATATATTGAAAAAAGAAAGTCGGTGCGTGTAAGTATTTTGAGGTACAATAATTTAATTCCACCTAATTTTAGTTTTCTTGATAAAATCTCATAATGATAAATATAGAGGAAAGGTGCAAAATCTTTCATAAAAAAAAAAAAAAAAAAAAAAGATGCTAAATCAAACTAATTAAACTCTTTTTTTTTTATCCATTCTATTTATTTAAATTAGTTTGTTTATGTACACTTTATCGGTTTGGGTATCAATCAATTAAGTGCTCTGTTGAACACCTACAAATAATACTGTACGACGTACTATGTAAGACACAAGTAATAAAGTTAGTTTTAATTTGCTATCTGATGAATTGATCAAAATAAATCACGCAATAGATACAATAAAATATATATATATATATATATATATATATATATATATATATATATATATATATATATATATATATATATATATATATATATATATATATTTATATATATTTGAAAATTAAGCAACATATTATTAATTCATTAAACCATTCAAAAAAAAATATTAATTCATTAAAAACTCCTTACTTTATGTAATATATTTAACCTTTACGTAGATCACAAAACGTCACATATAATATAAAAATGATTATGAAGTGACCCGTAAACAATGGAATTCAAAGAATATGCACTTTCAATTTTCATTCATATATTCAGATTTTTGGACGAAAAAAAAAAAAAAAATTCACATCCATACATATTAAGAGGGAGTAATGGAGAAGAAAGGGTGAATATTTTCACTATGAAATTTCCAAGGTGGACCCCGCAATAGAAGCCATGTGGTTTAGTATAGCTTTCATATGGTTAGCGTTTACTTGTATACTAACTTAATTAACAAAATAATGTACTGTATATGATCTCGATTGTATTTCAGAATTGGCAGGATTATGTATAATTATTGGAAGGTTCTTTGATTTTTATATAATTGTATAATTATAATATAAGGTTAGTAGGAGAATAATGTGAAGGTCCAAACAAAATTAAGCGTTGGATTAATCACTTATACTATGCCTAGTTATTCGTTAGTTGCCCATCATTTGGGTGGTCCATAATCTAACAATTGGCAATTACTAATTAATTAAAGAAAATTTGTCTAGAAGGGACATATATGTTCACTATTTTGTTTGGAAGGACCTTATAAGTTTATTTTGTTGTTTAGGGGGACCTTGAGGTCGAAATCCGGCAATAATTGACTATATACTCCAGGGTTAACCTCTCACGTGACCTTAAAAAATGAACCCCTTTTCTTTTTTTTCCACGATTTACCTCCAATTCCCCAAATGACACAAATCAAAATAAGGGAATTTGAGGGAAATCGTGGAAAAAAAAAAAGGGTCATTTTTTATGGTCACGTGAGAGGTCAACGTAGGAGAAAAAAGTCAATTATTGCCAAAATCCGACCTCAAGGTCCCCCAAACAACAAAATAAAATTATAAGGTTCTTTTAGACCACTTTAAACATATAAGGTCCTTTCAGACAAAATAGTGAACATACATGTAGGGCTGAGCAAAATTATCCGAAAATCCGAACCGTAACCGAACCGAAAATTAGGGTATCCGTTTCGATAACAACAACGGTTCGGTTACCCGATCCGATAATTTGTTATCGGGTACGGTTATTGGGTATCATATTAAAATTAACGGTTACCCAATCCGTTCCGATAAGCAATTTTTTCTTTTTTTTCCTATTTAAATATATTTATCCAAAATCTAAACTCTTACTTTACTTCATAATCACTTCATAATTTAAATGATTAGTAATTATTAGTAATTTGGTCATGATCACGGGGTATTATTGTTGATTAGTGTTGAATGATATCATAATAACTATATTATAAAGTCTAAATTTTTATTATTGGATATCATATTGGGTACCCGATAACCGAACTGAAAATCCGGGTACCCGAAGTTCGGGTACCCGAACTTATTGGTTCGGGTAATGAATATCATTTTTAGTGTTATTGGTTATTGGGTACCCGAACCAATAGTGTTAATGGTACGGGTACCCGTCCTATGCTCATCCCTACATACATGTCCTTTCCAGACAAATTTTCCATTAATTAATTAGCAACTTACAATTTACAAATTTGTGAAGTATATCAAGTTTCAAGCCCAAGCAGTCTCGGATAGCAACAGAGCTAGAAGGGAGATCAAGCAAATTGTGGAGGAAATAAAACAATGTGCTGTTTCCTTCAAAAGTTTTGTAATCAGGAAAGTAAGTAGAAGTAGAGTCTTTGAAGCCCATAAACTTGCAGTTGCAGCAAGAAAGGGCATGTAATTCTTTTCCTGTTTCCTTGATTGTCCAAAAAAGAAAAAAAGTCCAAGTCCAGGTTTTATTTTCTTATTTTTGTTCTTTTTTTATATATGATAGTGCTAAGTCAAGTTTGTTGTTATTTATTTTTTTTTCTTTTTTTTTTTTATTTTTTTTTTTTTCCGTAAAGATCCTAAATGTACATTTATAGTGGTTTTAAGTTGTAATTCTATAGGAATGTTTTGTTCTCCAAGTCAATGCTAAATGTCGTAGTTGGGATTTGATATCTTCGAAGCTGGGCTGGTGATATCATGATCCTGAGCTCATTGGGCCGGAATTTAAAACTATATGACTATATCCACTATTGTTGTTACGAACTATGGGGTACCAAGTAATCTGGCAAAGGCAAAGGACAATATTCAATTCCCACCAATTGGCTATTGGTACAGTGGTGATTGGGGTTGCACTTGTTAAGTTATTAGGGTGCACTACAAGAAAACAGCTCATTTTCGACGGAAAAATTCCGTCAGAACTGGTTGTCGGAAGACGTGTTGTCGGAAAAACGACCTTTTTCGGCGGAATTTCCTTCGGAACAGTTTTTCCGACGGCACATCCGATGAAATTTTTTCGTCGGAAGCGGTTTTCTGGCACCTGAAAAGTTTGTCGGTAAATGCTGAAAAAAAATAAAAAAAAAAAGCCCCACCCCTAAACCGTACCCCACCCAGATCCACCACACCAGTCCCGTAACCCACCCAGACCTGGCCAGAACCACCACCAAAACCCCGTAACCCACCCAGATCCACCACCAAGACCCCGTAACCCACCTAGATCCACCACCAAATTAAAACCCATAACCCCAACTTCCCACCACCGATACCACCAAAAATTAATTAACCCCCACTTCCCAAACCACCACCAACACCAACCCTAAACCCCTATCCCACCTTCACACACCACCACCGACACCACCACACCAAAAACTCAAAAAACCGAAAATTAACCCCAAAAAACAAATATTAGCCCAAAAATAAGAAAATTAACACACCAAAATCGAAAAATACCACAAAAAAAAAAATCAAAACCAGTACATCTACATATTTAATCAGAATTTCATTCAAAATTAAAAAAAATAAAAAAAAACGATTATTAAACAACAAAAATTAAAGGAAATATATAAGTATACAATTATCTAATAAAATTTATAAATTAACATTACAATTACATAAAAAATTAACTATATATACAATCTAACCTAAATTAAAACTAGATCTACAAAACAAAAACCTTCAGTGGGGGGCTCGCCGTTGTTGTTGCGCCGTTGTTGTTGGTTGTTGATGTTGGTGGTTGTTGGAATTGGCGGTGGTGGTTGATCGATGTAGTGTCGTTGTTGTTGTTGATGGAAAGGAGGACGGAGAAAGAGAAGAGGAGGATGGAGAGAGAGAAGATCGAGAAAGAAGAAAAGAGAAAGAGGAGGGAGAATGAAGGAGAAGAAGATCGGAGGAGGAGTGAAGGAGAAATCCAGAAGATGAAGAGGAAAGAGAAGAGAAGAGGAGAGGAGAGAGAAAGAGAAGGAGAAAGGGGAAAGAGAGTGGCGGAAATGAGGGGGGGTTGGGTTTTTTTAGGGTTTTTTTTTTTTTTTTTTTTAAATAAGATTTCGACGGAATTTTCCGTTGGAAAATTCCTACATAATATTTTTCCGTCGGAAATGACCTTTTCCGACGGAATATTCCGTCTAAAAACGCATATATTTCGACGGAATTTTCCGACGGATTTCCTACGGAATAAAAATCCGTCAGAATTTCTGATTTTTCCGACATAAATACGTGTCCGTCGGAAACTGTCTGTCAGAAATCTGCCTATTTCTAGTAGTGGTGGATCGTGTGTTCGATCCTCTGTAACAACAATTGGGAGGGAATGAAACCTAATCACCCATAATAATTGAGCTCTAAACCCGGATTAGCCCAAAGGGTGAACTGGGCGTAACAAAAAAAAAAAAAAAAAAAAACAAAAACAAAAAACAAAAAAACTCCCTCTAGGTAAAATCGTAAATGCGCACATTAATTGCCCTAGTTTATTAAAATAAATAAAAAAAAATAGTCATATACAACCAGCAAAAATATTCACTTTGCGGGTTATAAACTTTTAGGTCTATTTTATGAAATTCGAACTCTTTATATATTACGTAAAAAGTAAATACTTAAATCAACATTTCGGACATGCCTGGACCACACGCTAGTATTAAACTTAAAGCAATGTATATACAAAGTATAACAAAAATTGAGCTATCCAATCATATTAACACGACATGGCTGATAGTTGTTCCAAAAGAAAGAGACACCTAAGTAATGAAATGACACTTTCGTCAAACAAGGAGCATCAATTAGGATCCTTTCACCGGAATATATATGCATTATAGTCAAGTCTTGGAGTGTGGCAGAATAAATGCAAGCGTCGCCTCCTTGAAAAACACAGCCATTGAGTGTTACTACTTATAGCGATGAGCAACCGGAAAAAAACCTTTCAACAGTATCTCCATTAGGAAATTTAATACGATTGAGATGAAGAACTTTGAGGCAAGGCGACCATACTGAGTTTGGAACTTCAAGTTCGAAAATACCACTAATTTCCAATACCACCAATGTTCTAGATTTGAAGAAGATATATTGAAAACTCGTTCTTTTAAAGTGTACATGACCAAGGTTAAGATAGAAATGTTGAACTTCCTTCAGTATTGCAGCACTGATCCATACATCGAGGTCTGAACTTTCATAGGTGTTCTGATGACACTTCAAACTGAATTTTTCTATAGGTGATTTTTGGTGCAATGCCAAGACAAGGTATACAAACCTCTTAAAGCTTTCTTTTCGAGCTTTTCGTTCCTCTTCAGTTATTGCATTACTAGCTATTGCAGACGAGTCTTCAAAATAAAGATTGGTGGTTGACCAAAAAATATACTTCCATCAAGTTGATAATATGCTCGTACCAACTGCACACTTTGTAGGAAGAAATGAAAGGATGTGACTGAGTACTTCATCAGGTAAGCCACTAATTCTATCCAATGTCTTTTCTTGATCATACGATTTAATTACAAGTTTACGACAGTCTGTGCTTCGATGACTCATCACTTGGCAGTACTCTTCCTGATACTGAAATCAAGCCAACAAGAAAAGAAAAATACAGCATAATGTAGAAAGAATCAAATATAACCTTCAATAGAGTTTTTTGATTGTTTACAATAACAACTTTCATGGAAAGACTAAATGTCAACAAGAAATTGGCTAAATCAACAAGGAGTCATATTAAGCACAAAGAATTAATAAGGCAAATTATTATTGTACATTTGTACTAATAATTGTTGCAGGGTGACTAAAATTCGACCATAGACAGTAGATCTAATAAGGTAAATGAGATTTTTTTGCAGTGCTACAAAATCAAGTAACATTTTGCAAAATTACCACTGTCCTGTTACAATACTACCACTATATATTATTACTCGAATACTCGAGGAAGAATGTAAAACATTAAGGCACACTATAACAGATAGATCCGAATTTCATACTCGGAAGATCCAACTTAATTATGTATCTAGCTCAACCAAACAAACACTCCGAATTTCATATATCATTATATCAACAAGTAACCTTAAAAATTTCTTCTATAGTCCTTAAGTTCATATCGAACAACGTAAAGCACATCAAATAATTCCTTATTTGTTACATATATATGACGGAATAATAAGAGAGATATACAGATTATAGAAAATCAAAATCAAACAACGTACCAGTATTCAACGAAGAATAAGATCAGAGAGAGTGTACCTTATAATAGAAGTTATAAATATACTCCAAATTTTTATGATATCAATTGTGAAATCTAACTAAACTTAAGCTTAAATGAACGCTTTGTACTAGTAAGCGTAGATATTAGATAGTTACTCAAAAGCCATCGCATTAAAGTGCTTCTCTAATTCTTAACAGTTTCCAAAGCTGATGAGTTGAAAAAATTTACTTAAGTCCCGAGATTATTTTTTGAAAGTTTTGCTCCCTTGCTCTACTCTATAACGGAGTAGATGGACAATTGTCTTTTGGCCTTCCTAACGTTTATTGAATTTTTCAAAATCTTCATTGACTATGAAATTATGCATTATGTAAACAATTTTTTTTTTTTTTTTATCTATCCGCAGTATAACATATACGAAGTATAATTTAACTTAATATTACGAGTAATATTTTAATACTCCTTATACATAGCTCTAAGAATTCTATGTGGTCAATAGGTCATTCCTAAAATTGGAGTATAACTCTCATAATAATTTGGTACTCCAATTTTAGGAACGACCAGAGTTATCTAGTAAAGGGGGGAGGGGGGGTGGTGGTTCAGATGAACAGAGTTATCTTAAAGAACATTGGAGCATTGTGGGCATGAACATCCAGATTGAAGGCGACAACCTCTTAGTCATCAATTTAGATGCATACATTCATAATCTTCTCAAACTTTTGAATGTTAGAGCATTCATCTTCTCTACTAAGAGACATCTCGAGTAGCATAAAGTATAATTCTCACCTCTTTAGGAATTCGTATAATCGAGTAGCACATTAGAAATTCCCCACATGAAGAAGGGTGTCGTAATGTTTTTTTATTTTTTCTTACTTATTAAATGGGTATTGACACGGATACGGGTATGATTAGGATACGAGAAAACGTCTATCTCAAAATAAGGGACACGAGTACGGAATGTTAAAATTCATATCATATATTTTAAAGAAAGAATTTAACCATGTATTTGTCATTCCGTCCTCTTATACTCGTACTATATATGAAAGATACTCATTTTATTTAACAATTACCTTATTTATCTTACCTTACTTAAATTTTCTTATTACAAAAAGTTGAACAACTCATATAATAGTAGGATACGGTCCGAGACGTATCGTCGTGTGTCCCACAATTGTCGGTGTCTGACACGGTGTCCGATACAAATACGGCATTTGGATGAAGTGTCCATGTAACCTAGCTGAACATTATTTGCACTTCGTATATGACATATTGCCCACTTATTAATGTATTTGAACATTTTGTACTAGGTATAATAATTATACACATGTGGGTTGTGGACTTGTGGGCCTGTGGCAGTCTATATATACACACGAGTTAGATGAGCTAATTTAAGCACAAGAACAAGATTAGTTTTAGACCTGTAGAGCTCCCCATGACTCCATTACTAATCCTAACAAGATATCAACCTTTAATGGGTATCTTAAACCCCATCACTTGATAAAACTCAAAAGCCAAGCCTTGCTTGGTACTCTCCAGTCTCCATGATTCCAATAGCTTGAGAGCTCTTGAACGGTTGAACCTCAACATTTAGTATCTCACCATCAAGCGACCGTCGCACGCTTTATTGTTTACATGTGTGAACGTATGAATCGATCTAATTAAGAAAACAATCACTCTAGTGTGAAACACAATTTACTAAATTTAGGAGATTTATTTGTTTTATTTTGGGGGGGTGGGTTGAACATTAACCCAATGACTCAATGATATAGCATTAAGTGAGAAATTGTCTCGCTGTTGCCGTAACCAAACAAGATTACTCCAAGGTTGAGTAAATTGAATGATTCAAAGATATTTGTCACATATTAAAAACACAGCATAAATTAAGCAATTATATTAAAATAATAAATAAAAATAAAAGATTAATTTAAAAATTCATAAATCTAGACAGAAACTTCCTAGTCCCATTCATTCTCTCAAGGTTAAGTCATCGTTTTGATTAAGTCAACTATATAGATCACCAATATCCTCTGCTTGATTATTAAGATACCCATTAAAGTACATAGTTTATTCCTCGTAATTCTTTGTTTAAAGAATTTAATTTGATTAAATTACTCCCTTAATTCTCTCTTTATTTAAAAAATTTACTCGGGTTGTTGAACACTAATCATAATTTCGTAATAAAGCTGACAAATTAGCCCCACTAAAAAGCAAAACCATGAAATTAATGAATTATGAACAAGAATTCCGACCGTTACTCACGATATAATAATTAAAAAATTAAAAACATCAATGAATTAAAGCAACAAAATTTCAACACCCAAGAAAATTAATCAAACCAGTAATTAAAATTACGACTTTATATACATGAAAATCAAGTTTATATATCCATAAAATATACGGAGTACTATATTTTTTTTATTCATAATATCCCTAAAACAAATCAAATAATCCCAAAATCAAGATCTAAGAACACAAAATCAACAAAGTTAAAAATAGAAATCAAAGATCATAGCTGCATTTAGTCCTCTCAAATTGCCCAGATTTACCTTCAATAGGAACCTTCAAATCACACTTAATCTTGGGCTTCCAAGTACCAGTTTTAAACAATCCAACTTTAAATCTGACCCTTAAATGCATCTTCAATTGAATTTCATAAACCCCTTCATTGCTCTGTTTATTATAATCAGATTTATCACCACTTCCAAGAACAACAATATGCTGCCCCTTAAAATTCAAAGGCCCAAGATCAGTAGTATTCTTATGACCCTGGTAAAAAACTGGACCATTAACAGTGCTGAATCTTTGTCCAGCGTAAATAGCATTGGCTTCAATGGTGTCGTAGTAAACACCGATTCGGCGATTTGGGTTTCGAACACTGAAATTGACAGCGAGATTGTAATTGAGATTGTCGTTGCTGGTAAAGTTGAAGGTGGTTAGTTTGGCATCTGAGGCGTGGAATTTGACTTCGTGAGGGCGGACAATGAGCCAGAAGAGGAAGATTAGGATTCCGACGATGACGAGGATGGTGCAGATGATGGACCAGATGCAACTCATGACGCAGCCGCAGAGGCAGTCGAAGAGACAGCAGCAGCCTCCGCAGCTTCGGCCGCCTCGCTTACCTGGTCGATTGTAGGAGCGAGGCGGGGGTGGAATTGAGGGGCCGTAGTATGCCCCGTTTAGTTCGGGTTGTTTTTGGTACGACATTGTTTATTAGCACGGGTATACACTAGTATTGCTATCGAACTTGATTTATGTGTGTTTTTTGGGGGTGTTGATGGGAATTAAATGAATTGGGTGGTGTGGTGATGAGAGAGGGGGTGTGTATTTATAGGGGAGTTTGAGGGAGTGGAATGGGTGGACGTTGAGCCGTCAAATAGAGTGGATAGTTTGAAATTAAAGGGAAAGTGAAGAAAATTGGAAGTGTTTAGGTTAACACGGTAAACAAATACGAGTAACGGAGGCGTGAATTCGTGATTATAATGGTTTTACGCGTTGTTGTCGTTTTAGTTTTGCAGGACCGTTATGGGTCGGCCCACTTACTTCATGGAAAGTTACGAGCGTTTTTTTTTTATTGTTAACTATTATTATTAGAGCCCAAAAAAAAAAAAAAAAAAAAATTAAGAAAGAAAGAAAAAATTATCTCAATTTGATAGGTATGGCTCATAAAGTTGATCCGCTTTAAGTTTGATAAAATTCATAGAATGAGATGTAAAAAGTTGACCCTATCTAAATCCATAGTGATTGATAATAAAATCTCATACAACTGATACAAGTATATGATTGCATTATTTGGTTTTTTTTTTTTTAATTATTATTAAACAATAAAGATCTTAACCAGATCTCAACCCTAAGGTATGGTAAGAAAATTCTTACCTTAAATACCTTCATATGGTAGATCTCTAAGATGTGAGGTATATCTTACCAAATGAGTCAATACTATATTGATCATTGTTGTTTCTATTGGATAAATTGTTTAAAAATATAAAAATAGTCCATGTATGAAAATAATAAAGACAGAGAGAATATAATTTGATATAAGAAACTAGTTTTGTGCCCGGGCGATGCCCGAATTGTTGATAAATAAATTTAAATTTTTTTTTGCTTGAATGTTAAATACGATCACATAATCTATTTTATAACGTAGAATATTTAGACATACGCTATCATATCGCTTATTTATATAATAGTTTACATTTTGTAGTTTTGTTTGTAAATAGATACATATTTTATTATTGACTTGAAATTGTTTTTACCGAACTTAAGTTACATTTATTGAACTTAAATAATTTTTTCTAATTAAGACTTATTTTTACTAATTCTCTATTATTTTTTTAAATAAATTAAATATATTATAAATGGATCTTGTATTAAAAAACTTTTTAAAATAAATTTTATGATGGAAATAGACCCAGTTATTGGATATTTATGAAAAGTTAGGATTAATTATATACGGGGAGGTTCCGCTAAAAACAGAGCTTATGGTGAAAACTAAAAACAAGCAATCTTAGCCATTGAATGTTCACTAGATAATCTGATGGTGTGAAACAACCCAGAGGTGACTATATACAAAAATAAGGTAATTATATCAATTTATAATAATTTTGATGACATTTACATCGAGATCACTATATATAGAAATAAGGTAATTATATCAATTTTTACAATATTTAGTTAGAGGTCACTATATACAAAAATAGGGTAATTATATCAATTTTGACCACATTTACATAAAGGTCACTATATACAAAAATAAGGTAACTATATCAATTTTGACCACATTTATACAAAGGTCACTATATATAAAAATAACGAAAGTCACTATATATAAAAATAAGGTAATTATATCAATTTTGACAACATTGACCACATTTATATGTATGCCTATCACTCAAGTAGCTCCACCTCCAGCCGCACAACCAGCTACTGTCGGACCACCCTATAACCAGCAGCTCGCCACCGTACCAAATCTCGTCCGCAGCACCGCTCACCAAACACCAATTCGAGCAGATGCAACTCCTGAACCACACCACGAGCAGCCGCCTAAGCAAACACCATCAATCGTAGCAACAAATAGCAAAAGAATATCAATTGCAAAACCAAGAAATCAAATCTAATGCATAAATAGCAAAATTATAACTATTTTAATGCAAATTAAGTGTTAGCACTACATACCAACAATGATATACAAATTTTAATGCAAGGAAAGCTATAATTTTTCAATAACTTATTTTGATGTCCTACGTAAAACAATAACTATTTTACACAACTCTACCAATTTATTTTGCCGTCTAGCAATGATCCAGCTGATCAATTTTGTAGTTTGAGCATCAATTGTATACCAAGCATCATTGAATAAAACTTTGAAAGAGTATTATGACAACATTGGACTTCAACACATTAGTTGTTCTTAGTTTCCTCATATAATCAGTAATACAATATCTAGCAACTAATCTCATCAGTAAAATTAGTCAACCCACACAAAAATAATTATAGGCTTAGTTTGTCTATTCATTACTGCCTAAAGTAACAGGGCATCATAATAGCTATGTTTTAACAGTACATAATCTACCAAACCTAGGTCTGTTAATCTCTCTCCTCCTATACTCTATGCAATATAAAGATTTCGAGGAATTTTTGGTGCTCTAATATCACTAATTAATAATACTATCCAATTTTACTCAAATCAAGCTAAAATCAAACAAAAATCAAGCTAAAATCACACATAAAAACCCAATTTACACAAATTAAGAAAAAAAATATACAAATGAATCTCAAATAATACCATACAAAAAAATTAAGTTGAATTTGAACATAATTTCCCAAACCTAGGCCTGCTAATCTCTCTCCTCCTCCTATACTCAACAGAACACAAAACCATATGCAAAATACTAGTGTTCACAAACACTTTGATACAAAAGATAAATCCAATTATAAACATGATATCAATTCAAAACAAGCTAGAAACATAATCATATGAGAGAGAAAATCAGATTAACACTCGCACTTGAATTCGGAATCAGAATAAAATCGAGTAACATAAGCGGTTAACAACTAAAACCTGATAAATATTATCTTAAATCGATTAGAATTTTAAAAACCAGCAATTATCCAAGTTCTTAAATCAAAGATGCAAATCAAGCTAAAAATCAAAACCCTAAGTGAGCGAAAATCAAAGTAACAATAATTAACTGCAGTTTACGAAAGCAAGAGAGAAAAATGCTCTAAAAAACATATTTTACAAGCTCGTATCAGCGTTCTTCAACAAAATCATCAGATTCGTACAAATTCTAAGATACAAAAATATACACAAATGTAGATCAAAGAATGCCATATAAAGAAATTAAGTCAAATTTTGACATAATTACACTCTTATGAAACGCGAATAAGCATGAAAAAGCTCAAATAAAGCGTAATTACTGCTACATACAACTCACAATTGAATTCGTGACAAAAGAAAATCGACCAAAAATTACACAAAAAAACCTAATCTACTAAAATCAAGCAAAATCACACAAATGCAGCTCACAACTACACCACAAAACTGGTTCAAATCAAAACTCAAGAAAATCTAATCGAAAAATCAGTTTGATTTCCAAAAAAAAAAACAATAGAATATACCAAATTAAACAAAATCATAAACTAAAAACTCACTTTTTTGAAGCTAACGACGAAATTGATGAAGATTGAAACAAATTCTAATGGCGATTTTGATGAAATTGAAGCAAATTCTTCTGTGTTTTGTAATTCACTTTTTTGGGAGAAGGAGAAAGAAAGAGTGAGATGGAGAACGTGAGAAGGAGGAGAGAGAAAAAAATAGAGTAAATAATAGAGGAGAGAGAAAGGATTATCAAATATCAAGAAACAAAACCCAGCTTAAGATTATCAGATATCACGCAGATATAATCTCATCCGTCGATTAAAATTCAATGGTCTAGATTATCTGTTTTTAGTTTTCACCTTTAGACTTGTTTTTACATGATCCATTCCCTAATTATATATATATATATATATATATATATATATATATATATATATATATATCGATAATAAAACTCTATACAACATTTTTATCTTAAAAAATTATCCAAAATTCGCTTACTTAGCATCAAATGTGCCACAATAATATCTATTTATCGCCTACGTGGCGCGACACTTGGCGGAAAACTTGAATGCTAAGTGTTGATGTCTCGAGGCCTGGCTGTGAGACCGGCTTTATTTATTAGTGACTAGTTTTGTGCCGGGGTGATGCCCTGATTGTTGATAAAATTTTAGGATAAACTTTTGGCTTAAATGTTAAATATGGGCATATAATCCCTTTTGAAAATGCAAGATATTTAGACATACAATATTATATAATAGTTTAATTTTTGTAGCTTTGTTTGTAATGTTATTATTAACTTGAAATTATTGTTATTGAACTTAAATTATTTTTACTGAACTGAAAGTATTTTTACCAAACCAAAATTGTTTTTTTTTATTAAAACTTATTTTTTTTACTGATTTTCTATTATTTTTTTAACTAAATTAAATATATTATAAATAGATCTTGTTTTAAACAACTTTTTGAAAGGAATTTTATGATGGAAATAAAACTGAGTTATACGATATTTATTAAAAGTTATGATTAATTTTGTATATATGAATATTAGAAGTATAGTGATAATAAAACTCTATACAACATTTTTTATCTTAAAAAAATTTATCCAAGAATCGCTTACTTAGCAACATTTGTGTCACAATAATACATATTTGTCGCCTACGTGGCGTGACACTTGGCGAAAAACTGGAATGCCAAGTGTCGCTGTCTCGTGGCCTGGCTGCGAGACCGGCTATATTTATTAGTGACTAGGTTAGAACCCGTGCGATGCACGGTTTATATAAAACCTATTTTTATAATTTTTACATTAAAAAAAATGGTTATTAGAGTATTAGACATGAATATAAATAAGAATTATGCACCTTATACAAAAATATTTGTAATTTTAAAATTTAGATTTTCATCAAAATTATGATATAGTATTTGTTTGACGTCGCCTAATATACGTATTTCAATGTAGGAGGTTATTTATTAGTGTGCTACTATTTAATTTTTTGTGCCCAGGTGATGCACAGATGATTAATAAAATTTTAGGATAAACCTTTTGACTTGAATGTTATATATGATCATATTATTCCTTTTGATAATCCAAGATATTTAGACATAAGATATCATATTTCTTATTTATATAATAGTGTACTTTATGTAGTTTTGCTTGTAAATAGATATCTATGTTATTATTGACTTGAAATTATTTTTATTGACCTTACATTTTTTTTACTGAACTGAAAGTATTTTTACCAAACTAAAACTATTTTTTCTGATTTTTTATTATTTTTTAAATAAATTAAATATTTTATAAATGGATCTTATTTTAAAGAATTTTTTAAAGCGAATTTTATGATGGAATTAGAATCGTGTTATAGGATATTTATTAAAAGTTATGATTAATTTTGTGTATATGAAATATTAGAATTGAAGTAAATCGATAAAAAAAACTCTATACAACATTTTTATCTTAAAAAATCTATCCAAAATTCGCTTACTTAGCATCATATGTGTCACAATTACATCTATTTGTCGCCTACGTGGCGCGACACTTGGCGAAAAACTAGAATGCCAAGTGTCGCTGTCTCGTGGCCTGGCTGCGAGACCAGCTTTATTTATTAGTGACTAGTTTTGTGCCCGAGCGATGCCCAAATTGTTAATAAAATTTTAGGAAAAGCTTTTTGGCTTGAATGTTAAATATGGTCATATAAACCCTTATGCAGGATATTTAGACATATATACGATATCATATCGTTTATTTATATAATAGTGTACTTTTTGTAAATTGATATATATGTTATTTTGACTTGAAATTATTTTTATTGAATGTAAATTATTTTTACTTAATTAAAAGTATTTTTACCATTATTTTTACTGATTAAAAGTTATTTTTTACTAATTCTCTATTATTTTTAAAATAATTTAAATATATTATAAATGGATCTTATTTTAAAGAACTTTTTAAAACGAATTTTATGAAGGAAATAAAACTGAGTTATAAGATATATATTTATTAAAAGTTATGATTAATTTTGTATATATGAGTTATTAGAAGTATATCGATATTAAAACTCTATACAACATTTTTATCTTAAACAATCTATCCAAAATTCGCTTACCTAGCATCATATGTGTCACAATAATACATATATGTGGGGCGACACTTGGCAAAAAACTGAAATGTCAAGTGTCGATGTCTCGTGGCTTGGCTGCGAGACCGGCTTTATATATTAGTTACTAGTTTTGTGCCCGGACGATGCCCAGATGGTTGATAAAAGTTTAAGATAAATTTTTTGGATTGGATGTTAAATATGGTCATATAATTCCTTTTAATAATGCGGGATATTTAGACATAAACTTATTTTCAGTGATTCTCTATTATTTTTGTACATAAATTAAAATATTATAAAATGATCTTATTCTGAAGAACTTTTTAAAACGAACTTTATGATAGAAATAGTACCGAGTAATAAGATATTTATTAAAAGTTATGATTATTTTGTATATATGAAATGTCAGAATTATATTGATAATAAAACTCTATACAACATTTTTTTCTTTAAAAATCTATCTAAACTTCACTCACTTAGCATCATATGTGTCACAATAATACCTATTTGTCACCTACATGGAGTGACACTTGGAGAAAAATTAGAATGTCTGGCCGAACCAGATTGTTGATAAAATTTTAGGATAAACTTTTGGCTTGAATGTTAAATATGGACATATAATCCCTTTTGATAATGTAAGATATTTAGACATACGATATCATATAATAGTGTACTTTTTGTAGTTTTGTTTGTAAATAAATATCTATGTTATTATTGACTTGAAATTATTAATGTTATTAAACTTAAATTATTTTTACTGAACCGAAAGTATTTTTACCAAACCAATATTAGTTTTACTGATTAAAACTCACTACAAAAAACTGTCCATATAGAAACGGAATTCTAGCGACGGAATTCAATCCGTTTCTAAATTAGAGACGGAATTAAAAAATCCGTCTCTAAATTAATTTAGAAACGGAATTAAAAAATCCGTTTCTAAATTAGAGACGGAATTAAAAAATCCGTCTCTAAATTTGAAACGGAATTGAAAATCCATTTCTAAATTAGAAACGGATTTTTTTCCGTTGCAAAATTAGAAACGGATTATTTTCCGTTGCTAAATTTAGAGACTCAATCAATAAGGACTAGTTAGTCAGAAAGGTGATGAATGCGATTTATTGTTTTTCCATTGTATACATACTTTCCTTAATAATCATCTTGTTAATTTAGTAAACGGTGTATTTAATTACGTGAATACTTTCTAGACGAGTTTATGTGGAGTTAATTTGGTAGATATATTCCTTCATGTTACGAGTTTACATGGAACTACTCAACCTAATCATGAAATTACAAGACATATTCACACGGTTGCTTATTATATTAGTGATGTTGAAATTTCCTTCAATGTGAAGCATAATATATTATATTTAGTTTTTTACTACTAGTATATATATGATATTTCCAGGTATCTTCTACTATTCTACCAAGACTTAGCCTTGGCTGCCATTCAATTCGATACATTGCCTTGGCATTAAGTCAAATAATCAATATAATTTATGTTTATTATTTAAGTATAAAGTTCATACTTAGTTGACTAAATAATTTGAATTGGAGTTCTCTACCAAGGGCATGATATAATAAGCCTTAATAAAGAAGAAATTTTAAGCAAAACTTATCGAGCAATAGAAGAAAGAATCAATTATATTTCTTTGATACGGAGTATTTATGAGATGTACTGCTTAGTAAAATTTGATCTCAAGTTGTTTAAAAAAAAAAAATGATCTCAAGTCTAAAGGATTGATAATCAACGGCCGGGTCATGTTGGACTAGAGTATCCGTTAGTTGGGCCGAGTTACACTATCACATCTACTACATAATAATTTTGGCATGCTAATCTTGAGAGTTGAACGCTGGTTAAGCAATATTTTTTTAATTTAGTGCGGATAAGCCAAAAGGGCAATACAAATTAATTTATTTTTAGTATACACACTGTAAATACTCCACGCATTAGTCTATATAACTCCGAATATGCTTACCTCATTCAAGTAAAAGATAATAAGATTAGAAGTAAAAGATAATCCGAAGTATAAATTGGTTATTGTAATCGTTCTTGATCTAACACCCATAAGAATCATGGTAATTAAGTGTTTTTTTTTTTGTTTTTTCCTTAAAATTTGATTTTACTAATTGATATGGCCTGATCCAATCTTTTTTTTTTTTTGAGGAAAGGCCTGATCCAATCTAATTTGACATAATATGATCCAAAAATTTCAGATCTAATATTATAAATAAAAGCAAATGATCCAAAAATCAGATTTGGTTTTCAAATTTGACTAAATTTTGACCTTATTTTTGCATGAATTTGCTATACAAAAAAATTCAAATAAGATGTCATTAAATTTGTACTAATATACTTTTTCCAAATATGACAATTTCATTATTGTTTAATTTACGAAAAATAAAGAATTATAAATAAAAGCAAATAAAAAAAAATAAGATTTGATCTGATTTAATTATTTCTAAAATAATTTCAGTCACGAACAAAGTAGTTGCTTTAAACATGATAATATTAATTTTTTTTAAAGTTATGTGACATTGATTTTTTAATGTTGACTTACATTATATTTGAAATTCACGCGCACACGTCACACGACATGCATAAAATGACTATTGTTTTTATAACAAAATCACATATTATAACCATCAAATTCAGATATACAAGTAAAACTATTCTGATTATTTTCATTTTTTTACCACCTTCAACAAGGCTACAAGTCCCTCGCTCTAGGGTCTGGGGAAAGTCCTTTCACTAGGGTTTAATAGTTAGTTTTTTCAGTCAGTTTTATCGATTGATTTCTCTTTCGATCGAATTGAACCCAACGAATCAATTTTTTGTCTCTAATTGACCATGAAACACGATTTGGTGAAAGATTTGGAGAAGTTGAAGCTAACAGAGGAGGAGGTTGCGATAATTGGTAGCGACTAGCAATGTATCAATTATGTATGATGTCGGAGAGTATTTGGGTCGCTTTTTAGAATTTGATGATGATGATCCCCTAGGGTGGACAGAATTTGTTCGAATGAAAATTTGGGTTGACATCAGAAAACCTCTGCGGAGAGGTGTTCTCCTTGCTACAGGACCATCTTCTTCCAAATGGATTGATATGAAGTATGAACGTCTCGCGGACTTTTGCTTCTACTGTGGCAGACTTGATCACACTGACCGAGATTGCAATTTCAAGGAGCAAGATCAAGAAGCAGAAGAACTTACTGTATTTCAATATGGACCTTGGCTGCGTGCTACTCCTAGAAAAAAAAAGCCAAGGTCAAGCTGTCTGAAAGGGAAAAAGAGAGGAAGTGGATGGATAGCCTTAAAAGTCCGTCACTTGTCAAGCGTAAAAGCTTCAATGATCCTGGTGTTATTAAAAAATTTTGCCGGAGATGGGGTAAATTGAGTAGAGGGTGTTGGTCTCAGCCAACCCCTCGAACAACAATGAATGTATTATGTTGGAACTGTCGAGGAATTGGCAACCCTCGAACAGTTCACGCACTCTGGAAATGGTGTGCTTCTTTTGCTCCTGTTCTTGTTTTTTTGTCAGAAACTAAAACTAATAATTCTAGATCCGAGTCTATAAAGAATTCTCTAGGTTTTAATTGTGCTTTTGGTGTTAGTAGTGTTGGAAAGTCTGGAGGCCTATGTTTTTATTGGAACAGTAATAATATTGATTTTGATCTTGTTTCTTATTCTGCGAATCATATTTGTGGCAAAGTATCTCAAGGAGATGTCTCTTGGTATTTTATTGGTATTTATGGGTGGCCGGATAGTTCAGATAAACACAAGACGTGGCACCTTATTCATTCCCTGTGCTCGACTCTTGATGGGCCGCTTCCAATAGGGGTGATTTTAATGAAATACTAAGCATGGAGGAGAAAGAAGGGGGAGTAGGTACTGAACGCCATTCTATCAGTGGGTTCCGTGAGGTTTTGGATAGTTGTGATCTGCGTGATTTAGGCTACAAACGGCAATGGCATACTTGGGAGAAGGGACTTTCAGTCTCGACCATAAATCGTGAACGACTTGATAGATTTTGTGGTAATAGTGTATGGTTCTCTTTATTCCCTAACACTTTTGTTGAACATTTGGTGAGAATTAAATCAGATCATTCTCCTATCATTGTCCGGCAACGAAGAGCAAAGAAGAAGCGTAGAAGAGGGAAGAAATCGTTTCAAGTTTGAAACCGCATGGCTGCTTGAACCTTCATGAGAAAATGCTGTAAAACAGGCTTGGTGTGACTCTTCAGGAAGTAGTATGACTAATCGAATGGGGCTGATGTTAGGGGCTCTCCGTGTTTGGAGTGGAAAAAGTTCACAAATTTTAACCATCAGCTAGCTGTTCTCGAAAATGAGCCGAAGTTAGTGTAGGAGGGTAATATTTCGGGCACCAATATTGATTAATGTGCAGATTTGCAAAAGAAGATTGAAGATGTTTTTGAAAAGCAAGAGGCATACTGGTACTTGCGGTCTAGGTCTGCTGAAATTAAGGATGGTGACCGAAATACAAGATATTTTCATCATAAAGCTTCTCAGCAAAAAAAGAAAAATGAAATTACTCGGATTCTGGATGAAAATGGTGAATGGTGCGATGAGGATGAGGATATTGAAGTAATTATTCAACGATACTATTCAGGTCTTTTTTCCTCAAGTATGCCGGATCAGACTACTTGTGAGGAGGTGTTGGTAGCCACCCCAATCTCTATGTCCAGGGAGATGAATGATATGTTACTACGGTCTTACACCAAAGATAATATTTTTGCGGCGATTAGTGAGATGCATCCTTGTAAAGCTCCAGGCCCTGATGGGATTCATGCTATATTCTATCAGAAATTTTGGCATATTATTGGGGATGATGTCACTAATTACGTCTGCAACATTCTTCATTGTCGGCCTTCTCCGGAGGAAGTTAATCGAACTAATATTGCTCTCATTTCTAAGGTAAAAACCCCCCGCTCAATGTCTGAATTTAGGCCTATTGCACTATGTAATGTGTTGTATAAAATTGCGTCTAAGGCTATTGTTATGAGACTTAAATCTATTCTTCCCGGAATAATTTCTGAAAATCAAAGTGCTTTTGTTCCGGAAAGACTTATTATTGACAATGCCCTTATCGCCCTTGAGCTCTTTCATGCTATGCAAAAGAGGAGCAAAAGTCGTAAGGGGACAATAGCTCTGCAACCTGACATGAGCAAGGCCTATGATCGGGTTGAGTGGTCTTTTCTGGAGAAATTGCTTCACAGATTGGGATTTTCCGAGGAGTGGATCACTGTTGTAATGAGGTGTGTTTCGACAGTGTCATACTCTTTCATAATAAACGGAGCTGAATGTGGTTTGGTCATCCTGTCGAGAGGTCTGCGACATGGGGACCCCCTATCTCCTTATTTGTTTATTATGATTGCTGATGCATTCTCAGGTCTTTTATGAAAAGCGGTCTCTGCAGGAGAAATTCATGGGGCTAGAGCTAGCCGAAATGGTCCCGAAATTTCTCATCTCTTTTTTGCCGACGACGGTCTGTTATTTGCTAGAGCCGACCAAAAGGAATGCTCCACGATAGTTGATATTCTCAACAGTTATGAAGCAGCTTCCGGACAAAAAATCAATTTTGAAAAATCGGAGGTCTCATTTAGGAAGGGTGTTTGTGTCTCTAGGCAAAATGAGCTTGTACAGTTTTTGGGAATGAGACATATGGATGAACATGGGAAGCATCTTGGGATCCCGACAATTATTGGCAGGTCAGAGAAAGCGGTCTTTGTAGCATTGAAAGAGAGAATTTGGAAGAAACTCCAAGGTTGGAAGGAAAAGCTTCTCTCCCGAGCAGGAAAGAAAACACTAATCAAGTCAGTCATCCAAGCAATCCCTACTTACATTATGGGAGTCTACAAGATCCCATTAGGAGTCATTGATGAGATACGAGCTATGACAGCAAGATTTTGGTGGGGTCATTCCGATTCCCGTCGAAAGGTTCATTGCATTAATTGGGACTCCTTATATGCTCCGAAGTGTCTTGGGGGTCTAGGCTTTTGAGATATGGTTGTATTTAATGATGCAATGTTAGGCAAGTAGGCTTAGCTCCTTATCTCTCAACCAGATTCTCTGTTTGGCAGAGTTATGAAGAAAGAGTACTTCCCAAATTGTGATATTCTGAATGCTTCTCTTAGCCAAGTGAGCAGTTTTTCTTGGCGTGCTATATGGGGCACTTTACTACTGTTAGGGGAGGGTCTTTTGTGGAGAGTAGGAAACGGGTGTGAGATCAAAGTCTGGGATGATCCATGGGTAGCGGATGAATTCGGAAGCAAAATCATTACGCCTCGTTCTGATAGACTAAGTCATGTTAATGAATTAATTGACTTCGAGGCTGTGGATTGGAATCACAACATTCTTTCTGAGGTTTTTTTGGAACGCGATATTAAGTGTATTACTACTATTCCTCTAAGCTTTAGATTCCCGCAAGACCGTCTCACATGGGCATTTTCCAAAGACGGCCATTAATCTGTAAAATCAGCTTATATGTTAGGAAAGGGGTGCAATTTCGACTCCTTCCACCAGGCATGGGTCAATCTTTGGAAGCTGGAAACTATCCCCAAGGTACGCCATCTACTCTGGAGAATCTGTACTGGTTATTTGCCTGTCCGAGATCTTTTGAAGCATCGACATAAATCTGATGATGAGATGTGTCCATGGTGTAGAGATGGAGTAGAAACTATTGAGCATGCTTTCTTTAAGTGCCCTACAGTCTGTGATTTGTGGATTGAAGCTCACTGTCAAAATTTGGTGAACAAAGGAAGTTTCCCTGACTTTAAAGACTTGTTTGAACTGTGGCATGAGGAAGATAAGAAGGTTTAGCAAAGGGGAGCAGCATTACTATGGCTGATTTGGCAGCGAAGAAACAATAAAGTATTCAATAATATGGATGTTGCTCACAGTAATGTCATCTCAAGAATGCAGCAATTGGTGGAAGATTATGACAAATATAATGTGGGAATTTATGGGAAGCACAGCCCCTGCAACACGAAGAGCCCCAAGACCTGGTTAGCTCCCCCTAACGGATGCATAAAGGTTAATTGTGACGCCTCTTTAGCAACTGATGGCTGGATTGGCATTGGAGTTGTTGCTCGGAACCATCTGGGTAAGGTTCTCTTTGCTAGCTCACGAAGGATGAAGGGTAGATGATCTCCTAAAGTTGCTGAATGTAAAGCCCTCATACACGCTGCACGCCTTGCTAAAAAATTTGGTCACAGCAAGGTGATAATTGAGTCTGACTGCAGCACCATTATCTCGAGGCTACACAAAGCTGCTAGATAACTCTTTGAGCTGGACGTTCTGCTTGAAGGCGCTTTTGATGTGTGCTCATATTTCGACTACGTTTCTCGGTCTCATGTTGGCAGGGAAGGCAATAATGTAGCGCCTCATTTAGCTCGTTTCATTCCCCTTGATGTAGAACAAATATGGTTTAACCATGTTCCTAGTGATGTAGCTCCTTATGTACTCTCTGATTATTTATCATCTAATTAATTGAAGCTTTTGCTTGCCCTCAAAAAAAAAAAAAAAAAAAAAAAAAACAAGGCTACAAGTCCTAGAAGCCTACAACTACAAGTTGAATTTTACAGCTTATAAGAGTGGTTAATTAGCTGCCATCTTGTAAACCTTCCTGTTTGTTCAATCTGCATGGTTATATTCTGTAGGCCTTATGGGCTCTTGTGCTATGGGCTGGCCCACTAATTGGATATAAAGATTTATAATATTGAGCTCTTTGGTTATGGCTGACCCACTATTTGGATATAAAGATTTATAATATTGGGCTTTTTGGTTATGGCTGGCGGCTGGCCCACTAATTGGATATAAACATTTATTATATTGGGCTTCTTTGGTTATGTCTGGCCCACGTATTTGATCAATTGATCCACAATTCTTACAAGATTATTTATAATAAAAATACATATATATAGGACAAAAACAAAGAAAAACTAGCACGCTTGTGCAGATCATAATTGAGCCGAAACCATTCTTTGTAACAAAAACAGAGAGTGTAACATAGCACGCCTAGTCTACTTTTCAGGCAACCTTCATAATCCAACACAATAAGCTGTATTAAATACTATTTTGTCACTGCCCCTTAATATTTATGTCGCCACAATATACAAATTATACTTGTATTTAACTATTTAATTATATACACGGTATACCTAGAGTTAGTTTAGATGCATCCAATGAACATTTATATTAATGAGTCAGTCTATAATTTTTCCTCCTATCTACTCTGATTATTATTTTTACTTGTAAAAAAAGATAATGGAAAAAAAAAAATTATCGAATAAAGTTTACGGAGTACTGAGTATCAAATCACCAGAAAAAAAAAAAAAAAAAAAAAAATTACCCTTACATCACTTGTTAGCTATTCACATTTACTGATTTTACATGGACGTAGTACGTACAAGAATTTTCACACAGTCTTCCCTTTACCCACTTCAACGGCAATAGAAAAAAATTATTTTGTAATCAGTAGTCAGTATCTTTTTATTTCCAGTAACATCAGATCACAAAAACATAAAAATCAATAATGTCATTGTCTTATTTACAACAACATAGCTAGCTTCCAACAACAAAACATCCAAATCATACATTTTTTTTTCTAACCCCTTCTACATTGAAGACTTGAAGTCAATTAATATACCTTCAACTACTTTTCTATGTCAAAGATTCACTAGCCACTAGCTACACATATATTTCTGTTACTTAGAACTATGTAATTTCTTAAATGAAATAAAATCTCATCCCAAATAGTATACTTGTAAATAGTATTGTATGAAGTAGTAAATCAGTGACACGGTTTTTAACTTTGACCGCATTTTATATTTATATATTTCCTATAAAAAGAAATGTGGATACGTAAACTATTGTTAGGAATTTCAATGTATTATGTATCGTTTTACAATATGTTTGACTTATAATAAAGATATTAATAGTTAAAATTGGCTTAGCAAACAAAATAAATTAAACGGATGCTAGTATTTTAAAATGAATGTGGCCGTTTAGTATCTAACTATCTATTAACCATCAAATAAGGAAAATCTTCAATTGACCTTATTTAATTTGGAAAGATGTAATCAATTAGCTAATTTGATTAATTAGTTTACATTGTGGCTGAAGCAAATGCACAGATTGTACACTTACGGAGTAGTAATATTTATCCAGGCTTCGCGGTATAATTCACAAGCCTCGCACATATCACAGACGTCTCGACTCGTACAGCACGTATGGGTGGATATGCAGGTATAGTACTAATTGCCAAGTTGACAAATATCAAATATGACAATGTTTTGAGTAATAATTGAGTTTTCTGGAGTACTACTGAACTAGTGAACTACTCGTACTATGATGTCTATGAACAATCTCATGTTAGATTGAATTGAAGGTTGAGAAATTAAAATAATTAATACACTATTAACAATAGAAAAAATGAACAAGGAAAGCATAGAAATTCTTGTTTTCCAACACTTTCTTTAGTAATAATTATGAAAAATTAAAGCATACCTAAATCGTACAACTAATATTTTCCTATACAATCTCCAACTACCCAACTAGAAGATAATATATTTTCCCTACAAAATTAATTTAAGACACGATAGGTTACAGGTTCAAATTTTACGCGGTGTTAGTGATCACCTATCTAACTCCTCTCTCGTCGGAGAAGGCGAGGGAGTAAAGTAAGGCGGAGAAGTACAAGGAGTCAAGAAATCCGGTTCGACATCGAAATCATCATCTTCACCCACCATAATAATTACCTCCGGCGCATCACCCCCAACAGGAAGCTGAAAATTACCAAAATGTTGACTCAAACTAACTCCAAATTTCCCATGATCTCCTAAAACAGAAGCAAGTTCAGTTTCAACTTCTTCTCGCTCTTCTTCCTTGATGGTAAAGAGAACCCTCGAAGGAGCGCCGTAAATTCCGTCTAATTTGAAGAGTTCAGCGTGTGAAGTGGTGGTTGGTAACGGCGTTGATGTGGGTGCACAAGCGGGCTCGATGCGGCTAGTGTTGCGACGAGCTTGTTGACGGCGACGCCAAACGAGGTAGATGAGCTCGGCTAAGAGGGAGAGAAAAAGGATGGAAAAGACTGAAGTGAGTATGATGCCAAGCTTGCTAAAGCCACTCATGGTTTTGGTTGTTTTGGTTTGGTTGGTTGTGTTTTTTTCTTTTTTTGGGTTTTGGGGTTTGGAGGTTTCTTTTTAGAAGTGTGAAAGGGGGTAATTGATTGAGTATGCAACGGTAAAGTGGGTTTTCCACTCTTTTGGAGTAGAGATATCATTATTACTACCATCATTATTGAAAAAAAAAAAGGAATAAAGTTACTTCATTATCATTATCTTAATATGGTCCTAACTGGATAAGATTAATGTACTAAACTAAATTTATTAAACTAAATAAAAGATAAATGTATGTAATTATTGCATGTGATAATTAACTTGTCTACTACTCTTTTTGCACGAATTGATCTTATAATTCGTTATAAATTGATAGTGTACTAGACTATTCGGGAGTATTTTGGTAATATGGATCAACATGGTAAACATTTTACTTTCTCAATTTCATAAAAATTGCAACACTTTTTTAGTCAAAGTATTTCAATTTTTTGAAATAGAAAAAGCCAAAATCAGAGTGAGATTAGGGTCGAAGGACATAGATTTTTTAAATTAGAAACTAAAGTTGTTGGTGTGTATTTAATTATTCAATTTGTTTATCCAAATATGTTGATATGTAAAATAAATTAAAAAAAAGTGCACAATTGAGTTTAGAGACACACGGGGGTAATTATTGTCACCCTTCCATTGAGGATTATAGTTCATCATCATTTTTCTTAGGTAAAATGTTCCCCAAATTGAGGGCTTTCTTTATCTCTCGCTTTTTATCGATCCACCACTACTTGATCTCATCTACCATTTCTTATTCTTAATTTTATAGACTTTATTTCCATTAAAGGAATTCTCTTATTCTAATTTTTTGAGCATGTTGTTGGGCTCGAATCATCCACCTTGTTGGGCCATATGCACACCTTAACTCCACATTGGTATGATGTTGTCTACTATGAGACAAAGCCACACATATTTATTTTTCAACATCTTTTCAAAAAGTCTCATATTAATTGAGTGTGCTATTACTTATAAAGACTTTCTTATTCTTTTATGTGGGACTTAGATTCCTACCCCAACACAAGCTCTTATCGTTAATTGGTGATATATATATATATATATATATATATATATATATATATAAAATGTATGTGGACTTAGCTAATTCAACTTTAAAGAACTACAAAAAATTCTTGTTCTTATTCATTATTGATTTTGTTAATCTTTTATACATTTATAATCAATAACATGCTCCATATCTGGCCACGCGCCCCACCTCATACTCGCTTGCCCACTCCATATTCACCCATTCACCTAATCCCAATTCCCAACCTTAGATGGAATCAACCACTATAATACTTCTTCCATTCTACTCCAATTGCACTTCCTAAAGCACAATTGGAGTCTTAAATACCTTAATTATATAGTGGTAGAAATTAAAGAAAATTAGCATTATGAAAGTATGTATCGGATTAATCTAACAAGCCCCACATACTATGAGTGTTTATATAGGAGGAAAATCTTCATCTTCCTTTCTTCTCTAGGCTTGAAGGAATCATCAAGTATGCTCGGCTGAGCTTTGGTTTTGGCTTGTATATATAAACTCTTTGACGATTCAAGGTACAACTGTACATAAGCGATTCAAAATAACCGACTTGAAGATCATACATACAATTATCTCTTTCAATTTTAATCTTGAAAAAAAAGGTTTAAGATCATTACCCGACAATACAATTTCCTCCTATTTTTTACTAGCATTACTTCAGTTTAGCAATTCATATACTTTACTTTCACTACAAGAAAATTACCTTTTCGTAGTGATTATTCTAACTTTTGGTATCGATTGTATTTGCTACAAAAAGCTTTTCCAACGAATGGTTATTCGATACAATATACGCCGTTACGATAGCCTTTAGTAGTGTTTTTTGATATCGCTAGGGTTGTCCTCAATAATTCATACGAAAAACTACATACAATCATGGTGAGGATTATAATCGCTATAAATGTTGAACTCATTTTCTTCAAAAAAAAAAATCACACATATGATCTTTACAAGATTCGAAAATGCAACCTTAAGCTCTAATATTAAATGTTTTACCAATAAGTTATGACATAATTTATGTATTATTTGTCAAACAATATTTGTATATCTAGTGTAGAGAAGGTTTTTCGTATCGATTTTTGGGTTTTAGTGGCGATTGTAAACAATATGATTTTCAATAATTTTATAAATGTGCAAAAAAAGGGTGGATATGTATTATTATGTTTTTTGTATCGATTTTATATGGGATTACCATGACGATTGTAAAATGATACGATTTCCTCTACAATTTCACAAACATACATGCATATTATAGTGAATGTACAATCACTACAATATAATCGCTACGAAAAGACATTTTTCTTGTAGTGTTTGACTAGTTTTGACGATTTATGATTGAGGAAAAATATATTTATGTAAAATTTTGTTAGATTCAACTAGATTTATAATTTTAAAATATTAATTTTTTATAGTTTTTACATATTAGCAATTAAAGATTTTAGTAATTAAAATTAATAACGTATTCACAAACATAAAATATGAAACATTATGAGTAAATAAACAAAGGAAGTATGACGGAAGATCAGACATTGGATTGTGGAAGTACATACTTACACAATACTAGGCTCATTAAGGAAGAATTAGCTACCCAAACTTGTATGCTACTTGGACCACCACTATATTGGGCTGGTTTAGGCCCCAATTAACAAACATTAAACGATTAAAGTATTAGCATACTTCTAATATATTGGGCATATTCATGAGACAAATTTCCTTATCAAACACATTCAAGTCTCTATCACTAACATGATTAATTGGTCTAGAACAACGAACATGCAATCGCCGCCATCTATAGTTTTAAGATCAAGAGATTCCTACTTCTTTACACTTTCTATATTACTCTCTTTATCTTTTTGACCAGCTTTTGAAGCCATGCATAGGAAATTTAATTGTTACAAACCCCTTCATAATTAAGATCAATTTAAGCTCGATCCATTTAATTTAAAAGTGTATCATACACACATACATTATATGAAGTATATTAACAGAAATGGTAGTTATTTTCAATTCCTCTCCTTCTACGTTATAATATAGGACAATTTACATGTGAATAACAATAAAGTATCAATTTTCAACACTTACACAACTTTATTTCATGTGTCCTTAAAATTTATCTCTAGCTAGAAGTGTAATCAATAACTATCCTCTTAATATATGGATGGGATACACTATTGGTTTGAGGTAAATCATTATCCATTTGGCTAATGAAAGTGTCCATTTTAATTTAGAAGAGACTCACTAGTCACTACCATGCTAAGACTCTAATAATACCATGAAAATTTCCTTATTTTATAGGTGAATTGGACCTGGGCTATCCAAGGAAAAAGATGAGGGTTGCTCTGTTTACAAACCTACATTAAAAGATTTCATCCCAAACCAGCCGCTGGTAGAACTAATATATAACTTATGGATCTTATAAATTAGTTAATTTATCCTCTATTTTTCAATGTGAAACAACTTACATGTTGATAGCAAAGGGGTTTAATTTCAACATATTAAACTCCTTATTGGATCCTAATCTGACTTAATTTATTTTAAATATCTAACTGAACCAATTGTTTTGTGAAATGTGATAATATTTTTGAGTATCGTATGCATTTATGTATGACTATTGATTTTGGACAAAAAAAATGCGGTTCATCTATAATTCTAAAAGGAGAACCTGTATATCACTTGGTTTTGGGAGTCATCTAGCTATATATTATCTACACCCAAATGGCCAAATTTTACATTTATCTCAAATTTCTCCAAGCATGATTCCTTTATTTTTGATGCCAAAAAAGAGGCCAATCACAACCTATTTTGGGTAGCTGTTCATCCTCTTTTCTTAAAGTCTGTAAAAGATCAAATTAAAGTTGGTTACTATGTGGAAATGTTGTCTTCATTACACTATTTTTGCTTCCTTTATTATTCAAACAGTGTTTCTTTATTTTTTTCTGGGACTAATTTACATGCTATGGGTTTCTGTAACTTGATCTTCAAATATGCTGTTTTTGAAATAATTCATGCATGGTTCTTTGTGCTACGAAATGTAACTCTCAATTTCCACTAGTAAAAATTAAAAAAAAAAAAAAAAGACGTAGAGAATGTTGGTCTTGTTATTCTCGAAAGTGTAGTAGAATTTTGGTCCTTACCGTGAATCCCAAGGAAGGGTTTATACTACGTATATCATATCATTAGATATATTATTTTATATTGCCATTTGTTTGGAGATCGATTTCATATAGCTTTATTATCATCTCATTATTAGTTGTATAAGCTTATAACATGATTATGTCAAAGACGATTGGTATTGATATCTAATTGTTTGGATGACAAGTGACAATTATTTTAGTTCGGGAATCATTCTTGTTTTTCAAATGACCGGTTGTAGGTTCCACTCTGAGACCAAGTTAATTTTGAGGAAAATTGGTTACATGTCGATATGTGATTAGGTAGCATTTGTTTGTCTTAAGTTTAGAAATAATTTTAATGTTAGTATTCAACAATTAATTATAGACTAAAGACAAAAGAACTTATATATTCTACAAAATATATATTTATGTTTTTAAGTGGATATTTTTTTGGAAGAATGCTTTTAAGTGGATTTTATTAATGAACTAATAATAAAATGATATTGTATAGAACCAATTCTATTTAACTGTGAAAACAATTGAAACTTGAATGTTGATACATATTTGACATGAAATATGAAATTTTACCATTTCCTTAATTATAGACCTTAAAACAAACGAAGTGTGCAAATTCCCTCAAAAAAAAAATAAAACGAAGTGTACATGTCACCCAAAAACATGAAATTGATACTCGTGTCAATGTATCATACATGATACATTCATACATGCATATTGTCATATTGACGCTTTTGCTCTAAAAAAAAGTTTAGAAAGACGCTTCTGTATAATGGAAAAATGGGCTGGGCCATTCTTGTTAAAGATGCGTAATATTTCAGCCTTAGTCCTTCAACGAACCAGTCCAAGCCTTTTATAAAAGGGCTGTAAATCATAAACCAATGCACTAAAAGCTTATCAAATAACTCTTTCAATTTTTTTTAAAGCAAACTGCCAAAGTGCATTATTTTATTTTTTTTTAAAGAAAGCCAAAGTGTAATTTCAAATCCTATGCAATGCACATTTCTTCACTTAATTTTAGAATTTTACAATTATTTAAGAAAAAATAAGTTTAATATAAATTTCGAAAAATATTTTTTGATAAGGGTTAGTATAAGGGCCACTCAAGGTCAAAGTACAACTAAAATAAGTTTTTTATAAAGTTTCATAAGCTAAGATCAGTGAAAACAAATAAATAGTGTCAATGCAAAATCAATTTTTGTAAGTAGAAGATGATGAGTTTGAATTTGTAGAAATTGGGATACAAGTTAATAATTTAAGAATATAAAAGACATGACGATTTATTTATAAAAAAGGAAAATACAAGGTACTGAGGGTCACATGAAAACATGGTATGATAAATTTTCTATTATTAAATATTCGTATAAATTAGATCTATTAGGGGCAAAACTTGAACAACATATGAAATTAATTTATAGAAACAACTCAATATGTCCAATAACCTTATATACTCACCTTTTCACTTGGTCTCCCTATTTTATTTTTATTTATTTATTTTTTTTTTCCATTTTTTGTTCAACTCATTTTTCTCCAAAATTCTCAAAATGTATGTCCATAATTACTAAGTAGAACCTACAAAAATGGTGAACATAAATGGTGAGATCAATAAAGGACGAAAAAAGTAAGAAGTATAATACAGTCTTTGCTTTGCTAGAGACGTGCAAACTAGGTATTAATAAACAATTGTTTTAAATTTCACATGTCATAGTTTTTTATCCTTAGGGTTTGCATCATACTCTTCTTTCTTTTTATTTTTTTTATTTTTTTTTTGGTAAGAAGCAGAACTTAGATAAATACATAATAAAGAGTAACAGTACTGTTCATGGCCACAGCCAATATACAAAAGGCCCCTTCATAATTACGGCGGCTGCGGAATTGGTGGGCTTTCATACTATGGTTTTCTAATTTTCATGTTGTAATTTGTTTCAATTTTGTACGTCGTCAATGGTCAATTGTTCAATTGAAACAGTTTTATACACATAAGAGTGGATTAGTCTTCACGACTCCTTATTACTATTGAAAACAATATAAATTAAATACGGAAAATGGTGAAAATTCTCTATATATTAATCAAAATATACTGCATTTTCATACACTTTTAGCATGACAGGTCGAGTTTAAACAAGTTAAGCATGCACAATATGATAAATTTTCACGGGCTTTTATTGTTTCAAGTTGATTTTGATTGATTGACTCGAATTTAGATATATGCTTACATGCTCACAACCTTTCATGAGCTAGCCTATAAATCAAGTCACTTGCATCATGTATAAATTTCCTTAACTCAATTGCATAAGTAATAAGTTGTTTGATCAAAAGAATAGAAAGTAACGTCTAGTCCTGATAGATTTGATAAATCTCCATACAAATGAAGAACACATGAAGTGCCATTATCTGCGGAATTCACTTACAAAAGGTAACCAACTTTTGTCCAAAAAAATCCCAAAAATTTTGCTCTCCATGTCTAACATTAAGAATCATACACAAAAATATATTCATTGTATAGTGTATGATTCAATAATGCATGGAAAGTTTTTTCTCCAATTGCTTTGTTACCTGAACCAAGAATCAGTAAAAGGCAATTCCATATAAAGGGTGCAAAAAGAAGCCCACATCCTAAGTCTTTTTTTAATTTAATTAATTGTACATTATATTATATGCTCCATAATTTTAATAATAATAACAATAATAATGTTACATTATATGTATATGCAAGAAAAGGTGGTAAACACCAGCCACAAAAGTGTGAGAAAGTTAAGAGCTTTTTCTCATAAAAAGGGACACCCCACTTTCTGCCTTATACCATAATTTCACATTTCTTAAATGAAAAGCATATCTTTAACTTGGTTCCTCCTTTAAGAGATTAGATTCCCATAATTTCAAAGTTCATTATAATATTCCCCATGTTTCCTCATAGGGTATAATTCATCCATTCATTGTACATTTATATTCAACATGTTAATAAACTAGCTTTACAACAACTAACCCTAATATTACTATAGATGGTGTGGATGGTGATACCTATACATATATATAGCCGTATATATATGATTCAAGTTTTTGACTAATCTAAATATTTTTTGCGTAAAATAAAAAGAAAACAAAAGAGTGCTTGATTCAATGTATCTTTAATTAAGATAAAAGTATGAAAGAGTAACATTATTATGTGGTGTTAGTATATTATAGCACAAAATTTCGCCTTAGTGACAAGCATAAATTGAGCATATACCGTTATACTAAGTTAATGCAAACTATTGTGCTTCATGCTTTTGAGAGGACGAGGATAGAATTTCATACCCACACAGGCTTCATCAGACCATAATATTCCTAATGGATTTTTCTCCATAGGATATAACTAGCTCATTATTAAATTTAATTTTATCTCTATTAAGCTAGAATGTAGTACATCAAAAAAAAATAGTTATATAAACCAAGTACTTAACCTTAATAATTATCAAAATTTAGCAATAGATTGGTTAATTGATTTCCTGAATAGTCGAAAGATTGAATAATAATATAGGATGACTTATTGTGAAGAAATGAAGATTACATAAGGAGTATGATTTTTCAGTTCTCTTATTATTATTTGGTGACTAAATTTTATTGTGAAAAGGCATGACCGTTTTATAGACAATAATATAGAATTTGCCTAATTATTATTTGACCTTTTAACAGTAGTATGCTCTTCCCTAATCTAACTTTCTTAGATGATTTTTAATTATTTTAACTCTATGTCAATCTGTATGTGTTTCAAAAAAAAAAAAAAAAAAAAAAAAAAAAAAAAAAAAAAAAATCCTAATGTGATCTCTTCTTAATATTATTTGAGTGCTTTAATGTTTGCGAATAATTTATTTATTTAATAGGTAAGAGTATATGAGTAAACAGACCCAAGGTTAAAGATTTGTTTGCTAACTAGCTTATTTGAGCAAAATTAGCTTTTTTGACCAACATTAGCTTATTAACAATTAAATAAGCTAACTCAAGGTGTTTGGTGGGAAGCTTATTTAAAGAGCTTATTCCACTAAATAAGCTCTTTTTCAAAAGGAGCTTTTTCAATTAGCTTATTCAATTCTTATGGTGAAATGACACTTATACCTCCATTTAGGCCCTGATTGGTAATTAGCTGGTAGCTAATTGATATAGATGATTGTATTAGCTTATTTACCTAGCTGGTTATATTAGCTGGTTTGACTAGCTGGTTATAATTAGCTGATTGTGTAAAAGTGTTTGGTAAATAGTTGTTAAAGATTAGCTGTTTTAGTGTATTTAAGAGCCAAAAAACTCATTGTTCAATAAGCTATTTTTTAAAAAAAACTCTTATAATGAGCTTATTTAACAAGAGCTTTTTGAGCTAAAAAAACTCTTTTAATAAGCTATTTACCAAACATCCAAATTAGCTTTTTTAATTGGTCAAACATCTAATTAGGCAAAATAAGCTAAAAGCTCTTTAAAAAGCTCTTTACCAAACAAGGCCTTAATCTAAAATCCTGTATGAACTACCTACCCCCACAATTAGCTTATTGGTCATTTCACATAATCAATCAGCTTTAAACAATCAGCAATTTACCAAACATTTTTATATATCAGCTAATAAAATAAGTTAGTCAAATAAGTTAATACAATCAACTAGTCAAAATTAGTTAACATAATCAATTTCAGCTTTTAGATTTTCACCAAACACGACTTAAATGAAAAATGAAGATTATTAAAAAATAAACAGCTTAGGTTTTCAGGGTTATTCGAATATGCTATTTCAACTTTCACCTATATTAGTAGCAATGGATTGGAAATATTTCAAAGTAGTACTGTCAAAACGGTTTGACAGCTCGGTTTGAAATCGGGTCGGCTAGAAATCGGTTCAAATGTCTTACGAGTCGGTTTCAGTTCGGTTTAAACAATTATCGGTTCGATTCGGTTTCGGTTTATTCTTGAACGGTTTAAATTCGGTTTGGGTAGTAAACGGTTCGGTGCAAACGGGTTGCGGTTTGTTAACGGTTCGGTGTAAACGGTTTTTATCCCGGTTTAAATTTGGTTCGGGTTGTAAACGGTCCGGGTAGTAAACGGTTCGGTGCAGACGGGTTGCGGTTTGTTAATGGTTTTTATCCCGGATAGAAACGGTTCGGGTCTTTTTTAGTTCAGTTTTATTTTAATTCGATTTATAACTGGTTCGGTTTGTTAACGAGTTCGTTTCTTCTACGATTTAACATTATTTGGATCAATTTTATTTTAGGTTTACTAAATTACGGTTCGGGTCTGTTTTTGATTTTTAAAAATCGGATTTTTATCGAGTCGTTCAAAATACTCCTAGTAGGAAGTGGTTTGTAAACGGTTCGAATTATAAGCGATTCGGTTCATAAACGGTTCGGTTTATAAGCGGTTTGGTTTATAATCAGTTCGGTTTATAAACGGTTCGGTGCAAACGGGTTGCAGTTTGTTAACGGTTCGGTGTAAACGGTTTTTATGCCAGTTTAAACGGTTTCGGGTTAGAAACGGTTCGGTTTAGATTTGGTTCGGTTCTTAAACGGTTTAACGTTTACTCGGATCGGTTCGGTTTCGGTTTTACTAACATGCGGTTCGGGTCGGTTTTCGGTTTCATAAAATCGGTTTTTAATCGGTTCGGTTCTCATTCGGATCGGTTGAAACGGTTCGGTTTCACCAGTTCGGTTCGGTTTTTGACAGTGCTATTTCAAAGCATGTACACGGGATAATTATATAACCTAAATACTAAGAAGTATATATGCACGTGCATGCAAAAGTTGAAGCTTTAGCATTGCACGTGTTCAAGTGTTAAAGACCATCTAGCTTCAAGAATCAAGATAGATTTATAAAAATAAATAATCATATATCACTAATATATAAAGCCGGTCTAATATACAGGTCACGAAACAGCGACACTTACCATTCTAGTTTTTCGCCAAGTGTCGCGCCACGTAGGAAATAAATAGGTATTATTGTGACACATATGATGCTAAGTAAGCGATTTTTTGATAGATTTTTGAAGATAAAATTTGTTGTATAAAGTTTTATTATCGATAGAATTCTAATATTTCATATATACAAAATTAATCATAACTTTTAATAAATATCCTATAACTCAATTCTATTTCCATCATCAAATTCGTTTTAAAAGTTCTTTAAAATAAGATCCACCTATAATATATTTAATCACAAATTTTTATACGTAGCTGGCCAAACCGTGTCACCAACTATTACAAGAGTTAATTCGTTAGTGTTATAGGGGTTACTTGGTTAGTGTTATAGTGGTTAATTACTCAATCAGTGATATAGATAAGGATTACTTAGTCAGTGTTAGAGGTTACTCAGTTAGTATTACAGGGGTACTCGGTTAGTTTTATAGGGGTTACTTTGTCCGGCCATATGGTATGGCTAACCGCATAAAAAATGCATTGTTATTTATTTATTTAAAAAAAAATTAGAGAATCAGTAAAAATAAGTTAATCAATAAAAAAAATTTAGTTTGGTAAAAATATTTCTGTTCAGTAAAAATAATTTAAGTTCAATAACAAAAATTTCAAGTCAACAATAACATAGACGCCTATTTACAAACAAAACTACAAAAAATACACTATTATATAAATATATCGTATGTCTAAATATCCTACATTATTAGAACGAATTATTTGACCGTATTTAACATTCAAGTAAAAAGATTATCTTAAAATTTTATCAACCACCTAGACATCGCCCGGGCACAAAACTAGTTAGTAATTAAATATACTTAGTATATATTCATAGGATTTTGAAGCTTGATCGATCAATTATTGTTCTAATGCTGGTGTCTATCACAATTCACAAATGAGATTAATCTTTTGTTATACTCAAAATATCTACAAGCGTATATGACATGAGTCATGAGATATTTCAACTTACAAGCATTAAGACGATAAAACATATTCAAAAAATTGCACAAACCAGTCTATTCTATTTTAATAGATTAAACCCTTGTAAGTTAAAGCGTGTCGCATCACATACAAGACTATATACCCATGAATTTACGCGTCTTAAACAAATTTATTTATCTACTTCGTTAAGCACATGAAAAAGGCTGAAAATTATCGCAGCTCATAGGGCCTACATAATTACATAATAACACTACTTAATGTATTGATCTTGAAGCTCCTCCCTAATCTTTTCACCATGTAAATAGCGACGAATTCTCTACTTATGCGTTAGGTTTTTAATTTTTTTTGCCCCTCTTTAATTTAAAAAGGTGAGAAGATAATTATCTTTTTGCGATTCTAATCAGACTCACTTTAAAGCTTTGTTTGTTTATTTATTTTAATTATTTTTTAATTTTAATTTAGAAAAGAAAAGGAGATGCTTGATTATGTGCGTCTTTGTCAAATTTATTCTAACTTTTACCCCTTCAATTATTTTAACTTGAAACTCCCTTTCATATATACCATAACTTTTCTTCCATGCTTTCCGAAGGTGAGAGAATGTTTGGGGTTACGAAAATCAAAGTGAGTAAAAGTTATTCTTTCTTTTCTTTCTTTGTTAAATTATTTTATACGAAATATTTCTTAAGAAAATAATTATTAGTTTTCACTAAAACCACATTAACCATAAAAAGAAGTGCTCTATCTTTTTTGATTTTTCTTAGGGAAGATTTTGCTTTTCCCTTCCAAAATAAAGTTAGTCCAAAAAAGTTGCCTCGCCTTTGCACAATGCTTACGTTATGGATCATACCTTAAATCTTTACTTTGTGCATTTCCAACACCATACTTTATAATTTTTATTTGTTTTTATAATGTATAATGCTATGGCCTTTAGCCCTTTATACTTATTTTCATGGTGATGATTTTGGCACTTCTACATTCATGCGGCCAGATTGTGGTTTATGATAGACTATATTTCGTATGAATTATGCCGAATTAAAGTGTACAAGGTTGCGTCGGATCTCTGATGCATCTTAAGAGTTGCATGTAGCACAATACCCTCGTAATAACTTATAATTGATAAAAAAAAAAGAGTTAAAAAACTTTATAATAAGACTAAGGAGGTACTCTTTTCATTGCTATATGATTTTGGGAATGGTCTTGTAAAATGGGCAATTTTTTTAAAAAAAAATTATTGACAAGTACCGAAGTACGGTGTATATTGCTAGGCCCATGATTGAAATCTTTAATGACTTAGAATCAACTAACTCTCATGGTTTCTTGGTACAATATATGCTAGACATATATTCAAGAAATCAAGAGTAAGAAAAATAAGGGTAATAGAATATTTATCCCAAGCATCCTTATTTGATAAGATTCAAACCCCATAGTCTCGTACATCTGAATTTCTTTTAGTCTTGCTTGATAAGTAAGCATCAATTACAAATACATTCATAATGAGCTAGTTCTACTAACATTTCATAAGAGAAACTATCTATCAAATTACTTAAGTGGCACCCCATCAATTTTTACATCTCCAATTAACTAGTCTTGCCAAATACATCCCAAGTATAGATGAAAAAAAATGGAAAATCTTAACTAAAACTCTACTTTGCTGACCTTAGTTTTAATATATCAAGAAAATTAAATTAAAATAACTTAAGTTTAAGAAATGTAAGTATATACTTTGTATAAATTATTATAAGGGTTAATAAATTAAAGGCTACTCAACTTCAATTTACAAGTACAATCTGATTAATTAAAATTACTTAAATAAAATGCACCCTGAATTCATTTAGAGTGTATATATGTTACAATTCTAGCTCAATACTCCGTATATTTTTTTTTTTAAATGGTAAATACGAACATTATTTCTTTTCCTATACACAAGAAATCTTCAAAACCGACGAAAAAAAGAAGTTTAAAGCCGCGGGATTGCTTAAGTAGTTCGATCAAGTAATGGTTTAAAGCTTAAAGTAATTAAAGAAAAAGAGCAGCTGGAAGATGCTTAATCGATCGTATTGCAATGATGAGGGTACAATTTTTATAAAAGGCCACAGTTTAAGAACTAAAGAGAAAAAGAACAACTATTATACGCCTATTTCATAAAGTTATAAGATAAAGCTATCAAAATATATAGTAACATTCATGAGAAAGGTACATGAATTATTTTTTATTTTATAACTTAATTGGCTATATAATAAGAGCTTAAAATTTTATTTAAAATTAGTTGAAGAAAGCGTCAAAAACAATTAAATTTTGTGCATGGAATATTGAAAATGAAGAGTAGATAAGTAAGAATCTTGTCACATTACATATCTCTAATGCAAATTGCAGGCGCCTAACGCACTTTCTTCTATTTACATATGAATAATAATTATTTTTTTCCTTTAATTTGGTGCGTAGGACATACGAGCTAATTAATCTTATTACAATTTCCATTGCAAGTAATTGATGGTGCTAAGTTTTTTTTTTAGATGGAAAGAATAATTTGTTTCGCAAGAAATTAAATAAGGTGTCGAAAACATGTATAGTGTGGAATATGCGACTAATCGTACGTATAGCAATTACGAGGGTATGTAGAGGTTTATTTATTGTAACAATGGAGTTCCTGTGCTATATATTGTAACAATAATTGAGTTCCTATGTAGAGTGCTTCTTACGTTTTTTAATAATCACAACATGTTTTTTTTTGACATGTATTATAAGGAGGGAACTAAAAGATGTAAAATGGACACCACAATAAACTAAAAATAATGGATAACTTAATATAAGATCAAATTCAAAATCAAAATTATAGAAAAAATTCATAAAAATAAATTAATAACGAATATTAAGACATCACATACTAAAGAAAAATGTAACAAGTAAAGAGAAAATTTAACTTTCTAACATTATAAAATGATTATCAAGGTAAATTTATGTAATTGACAGTTAGCTTGGTGTAATTAAACCGGCATTATTTTACAGCCACCTCACTCTACTCTCCTCTTACTTTTTCTCTCTTCGCCTACTTTTCACCTTACTCTCCTGCTTCAACCTTCAATTTTAATGGTGGAGCCTAATTTTCACCTTACTTTCTTTCTCCTCCTTCAACCTTCAATTTTAATGGTGGGTCGCTGGTATGCGCCTCTTCATAACGGCATCGAATAACCTCCGTCATTAATGTTATAACGTAACAGATGCAAGAAAAGACAAACATTGAATGTAAAATTAATAAGAAAAACAGACATAAATTTACATGATTCACCAACAATGCATTGGCTATGTCCACGAGCATGCGAGAGTAATAGTTTTATTGATCTTGGGGAAAGCAGATTACAGATTCAGAATAGATATGAGATCAATCACAGAAAACAAATTGATTATATCTCGGATTTCTAATGGTATCTTTCTCATAACTCACAAATGAGAAATAAACAAAAGACTCTCAAATTTCTAAATAATCACTCCACTAATGATTATAGAGGCTAGGAAATAACCTAGGATTTTTTATAATAACCCCCTAGGTTAGGATAAAAAACAAAAGAATTCCTTAAATGAGGAAATAAGGCCCCATGTGCAAACCTGACGCGACGAGCTCTCGCTCGATATTGAGCGAGCTCTCGCTCGGCCCCTGGCCGAGCTATCACTCACCCCAGCGCGCCTTCTATCCTCCACGAGCTATCGAGCGAGCTCTCACTTACCCCTTGCGCATCTACTATCCTTCGTGAGCTATAGCTCACTCGCATAGGAGCTATAGCTCTAATTTAATTTTGTCGCAACAACTCTAAATTTGCCTATGAACAACTAAGCTACCTCACGAGCTATAGCTCGCTGCTCCTAAGACCCGAAATCAGATTCAAGGCATATTTAACATTCGCAAATTAAAATAGAGCAAAACAAAGAAGCAACGGAATCAACGGAGGAGGGAATCCTCATCTACCCTTTGGGGTTAACTATGCCCTTTATTTCTTTATTTGTTCTTAGGAATTTTGTCTTTAAATCGCCTCTAGAAAGGGGTTTGTGGTGGCAAAATTGAAGCAGTGAAAAAGAAGATGAAGGTGGAAAGTAAGGATCGGAGGAAGAATAAGATGAAGCTAAAGTGGGTGGAAGTAAAAAGGAGGAAGAAGAAGATGAACAAGGACAAGGAAGAGGGAGGAAGAAATGGCCGTTAAAAGCAAAAATCTATATATCTCACCCGCCACAAACAATAGTAATATATATATTTTTAAATTAGTAGGCACAAATTTCAATACAACTTATTTATTAAAATGCCAAGAACAAATCAGAAATTATTTCGTTCTCTTCTCATACTTAGTATTTTTTTTTTCATTTTTGAATAAACTACACATCAATACATTTTTACAATTACTAATTTTCCAACAAATATTGATTACTTTTAATATGATAAATGTATTTATAAACGTATTTAAAAAGTTTTGCTAAAAAAAATCTAAGGAAAAATTGGTAAAAATAATTCCAATTTTAGTCATTCACGCTTTAAATAATCCTAAATTTGGAATATTTTTAAATGATCTAAAATTTTAGAGTTGTTCTCTTTCTTTGGTCCCATACGACCGATAACCTGAGGAAAGGGTAATTATTTTGTTAAAACTCTTTTTTTCTTATGACCACCAATACCACCTTTGAATGCCCCCCAAACCAGCACAAACAAGGTTTTCGGTGGTGGGGGAGGGAAAACGATGGGTTTTCAGTGGTGGTGGAGGGAAAAAGAAGGGGTTTTAGTGGTGGGAAAGGGAAGGAGGTGGTTTTTGGTGGTGGGTAACTAAGAGGAGGGGTTTTCGGTGATAGGGGAGGGGATGGGGTGGTTTACGGTGGTTTGGGAAAAGAAAAAAGGGGTTTTCAATGGGGAGATGGAGAGGGGGTGATTTTCGATGGTGGGGTAAGTTATCGAGAGGGGGTTTTTCGATGGCAGGGGAGGATGAGGAGGGTGGTTTTGGTGGTGGGGCAGGGAAGGGGGAAGGTTTTCAGTAGTGGGGTGGCAACTATGGTAGCTGTAATGTGGGGATCTATGTTGCACGGGTACCGACACGGACACGGACACGGACACGATACGGACACGGGAAAACGGCAATCCTGAAATAGGGGACACGGGTACGGCATATAACAAGGCATATAATATATCAAAAAAACGAGAATTTGACAACCTATTCAATAAAACACTAAATAATTAGCCTCAAAACACACAATTTTGTTAAAACAAGTAAATAAACAAAGTGTACGAACGTAATCTCATACATATCAAGAAACCATCAAACCAAATACATGTCTTAATAATAGTTTTACAAATCATAAATAAAATAAACAAAAGTACTAATAGTTTCATTCTTCACCATCACCAAGTACATCATCAAAAATCATATTCTCCATTTCAGCAACCAGCAAGTCAGCGAGTCAACAATACAATACAATTTCAGCAACCAGGGCACAATACAATTTGACAGCTGAACCCATCTCACAATTAACATCACAATTAACAATTAACATCACATTTAACAATTAACAATTGCGAATTACAGTGATACTGCCTCCACGGCTCCACCTCACAATTAACATCAGCATTCAGCAATTGAATTTCAGAAAACAAAGTACAGAAGACAGAAGTCACATAACCCTTACCTGGTGGTGGACTGGTGGCTGGCGAGTGGCGATGGACGGTACTGGGTGGTGGACTGGTGGCTGAGGACGAACAACGACAGCCTGAAACCTAGGTTGAGCGAGTTAGCGACTGAATTAATTGAATTTAAAAAAAAAACAAAGTACAGAAGCCAGTCAAGCCACGGCCTGAAACCTAGGTTGAGCGAGTTACCTGGTGGTGGTCTGGTGGACTGGTGGCTGGCGACACTGGGGTGGTGGCTGAGGACGAACAACGAGCGGCGAGTGAAGTCTGTGTCTCTGTGAGAGTAGGCTGTAGGCGACGAAGCGATGGTGAACTGAGTGACGGTCTGGACCAGCAGCAGCAGGTGAAGCGACGACGGTTATTGGCGCGACGGTGAGTGGCTGACGGTCTGGGACTCAGGGAGCTTGAGTAAGGCAGTAGGTTTGTGAATTGTGAATGGAGGAATTGAGAATGTGAGAGAGTCAGAGAGAATGGAGGAAGTTGGGCTTGTAAAGCCGTAATTGCGTGTCCATCACAAAACGGACCGTGTCCGTACAGAAGAAATTCAAAAAAAAAAACGGACACGGATTTTCGCGTGTCCAAGACGTATCCCCCCGTGTCCCACGCGTGTCCGTGTCCGACACGCGTGTCGACTCGGACACGCCACTTGGCAGGCGTGTCCGTGCATCATAGGTGGGGATAGGGGTGACCAGTGGTGGTAGATGTGGGGATGGGTGGAGGCTTGGTAAGGGTAGCGGTGGTGGTTGGGTTAGGGTTTTTTTTTTTTTTTTTTTTTTTGTACCCAACTAGGTATTGACACTTGTCCAAGTAATCTATTATAATAAATTGGTGACCGGTTGGGACTAAAGAAAGCGAATGAATCTTGAAGTTCGGATTATTTAAGAATAATATAAAGTTGGAGTTATTTAAAACAAACCAGCCTAAAGTTGAGATTATTATTTCCAATTTTTTAAAAATTAATAGGAAATACTAGTAGTGAATTTGAGATTTATATGAAAATAATATTTGGAATTACTCCCTTTGTTTTTTTAAAGGTATAGTTGGATTTGCACATTTGCCGATACACAACTTTGATCATCAATGTCTTTAATTAGAGATTAGTAAAAATTATGAAAAAATAATTTATAAAAGGCTCAAAGGGGTGGTTTTATTAAAAGTAGACATTATGACAAATCCAATAACATATTATTTGATCATATTTATATATATATATTGATAAAAAAATTAAGTCAATAATGACATATGAATAATCTAGCTTTTAAAAAAAAATAGAGGGAGTAAAACAGAAAAACTCGAATTCGTTGTACCCCAAACTTACCTGACTGATGGAGTTGACACTTGACAGGTCTAGTAATAGGAATGTTTCTCTAGCTAGCAAGCTTTATCTCCTATCTGTCCAACTACTGGCGTCGATTTTCATGCTATTAACATTTTTTCCCCATCAATTATTCGTGTCTTTTATTTACGTAAAATGAAGTGCTAGTAATACATACTTCGTACCATCTTAATTTAGGAAGGTAATCCAAGATATATACCTTCGACCTCTTTTTCTTGAGTTGATTTTGATTGATATACAGGCCATATACTAGAATAGCAAAGCGTTCTATATATACTTCCTCCGTCCCATAATATAGTTTCTATTTGTATTTTTTCACGGTATTTAACAAATAGGAGGAGAAAGTGGAAGAAATACATTAATAAAAGTGAAAAGTACTATTATAGACAAATGTTAGAGAGAGAAAATTGGAAAAAGTACAAAGCATGTGCAAAATTCAATGGTAACTTAAGAAGTAGGATGAATAAAGTTAAAAAAATGAAGGTATAATGGTCTTTATATACTATCCAAAAATAAAAACATGAACAACATTTTGGATCTCCAAAATAGAAAAACAGGAATTATATTATAGGACGGAGGGAGTATTATATTGGTTATTTTTTATGTGACGAATGTATTGCTCTATCTCTTATTTAAAGTTAATTTAGTAATAAATAAAGCTCGTTATAAAGATTTTACCCAACAAAGATAAATAATCATGTAATTGGTGTGATTTAACACATTGTAGCTAACCAAATGATCGTTTGGGATATGAGACTTGGTGATGACATGCCTATAGGGTTGAATATTATCAGTTACATGCAGTCGTTTAAGCATTTATCATGTTTGAAGATGATCTTGAGAGCCATGAAGAAAGGCTTGTGACCAAATGGTATGGTCGAAAGTAATATATTAGGGTGACATTGATTGTTTATGAGATGTTTAAATGCAATAATTTGACCAGCACATTAGCCGAGACACGAATTTGACAATTAATGTGTTTAAATGTAAATTAGTTTAAAAATATATCTCTCGGTTAATCCAACATACACCATATGTTGAAATTATAACAAGAAACAAAATTAAAACTGATTTTATTAGCTTGCACACACTGCTCTACACTCCTAAAAAAATACAAAGATGCATGAATATAAATAGCATACGAGATAACAACCTAAAGCTAATAATTAGGAGCATGATCTTATCAAACTAACTGACCCACTATGCATGACTCCACTAACCGTAACAATGACTAACCTCCCACGTAAATAGCCACTTACTCCTAAAAAAACTCTAACTTATCAACACTAAACAAACTATTCACCTAAAAAATAGCTAAGCACTAGTTTTGAATCACTAACTCAACACTCCCCCCTTGATTCAAAATTACACACAATTGACAAACTTAGCTGCTAACTTCATCGACTTGCAACGACGGACTTCAAATTGAACTCGACATACTTTTAAATTAAATCATCCACGAACACGTAACCTCACACTCGACTTTAGACGAGCCTGCAATCTTCCTCTTCAAATTTACAACATCTTGCTAGATGTTTTAATGTGTGATGCACATCTCATCACCTACACATAATTGGTTGATGCACATTATCACCAACATGATATTCTCGGAGCACTTCTTTCCGCACAACCAAATCTCGACATTTTTTGTTGATGCACTTCTCATCAACTACTCAATCTTGTTGATGAAAATTTTCACCATCTTACATTTAATGGAGCACATCTCTCCATTAACTCTCTTTGACATTGTCCTCCAATTGACCATGTCAACTTGCTTGTACCAAAAATCTTTGGTATTATCTTGGAAACTGTCTCTGCGTTGATTACGACTTCCACACTCGTAAAGATTATGCGATCTTTACCTCAAACAATGTTTCACCCTTTTTTTCACAAGATTAAAATCCATTTCATGGGCTAAAAGGGAACCCATCAACATACCAAACCAACCATTACTTCCATGGTTAAACACAAAAACACTCACAAAAAAAATTTCACTCGAAAAAAAACAATAATATTGCTCACAAACAATGAGATCAAGCTGCGTTGCTTGTCTCTCTTACTCAATTTTTTTTTAATACTCTCTTTCTCTCTCTCTCTTTTTTTTCTTTATTTTTTTTTTCTCTTCATCTCTCTCCCTTCTCTTTTTGGTTTATCCCAAGATCTAACATGAAACTCTTAATACCATGTTGAAATTATAACGAGAAACAAAACCAATTTTATTAACTTGCACACACTACTCTACACTCCTAAAAAAATATAAAGATGCATGAATATAAATAGCATACGAGATAACAACCTAAAGCTAATAATTAGGAGCATGATCTTATCAAATTAACTGACCCACTATGTATGACTCCACTAACCGTAACAATGACTAACTTCCCACGTAATTAATTAGCCACTAACCACTAACTCCTAAAAAAACTCCAACTTATCAACAATAAACAAATTCACCTAAAAAATAGCTAAGCACTAGTTTTGAATCACTAACTCAACACCATATTACAGAGTACATGCTAGCATATATTGTAGTTTTATATGTGAATTTTGCAAAAGTCAAACTGTTGCATTTTAGATTAAAAAAAAAAAGGAAGGGAGTATTCATTTAATATTGGATTAATAACATTTTTTAATCCCAACTTTCACCAATTTATTTTTATTAATCTCAACTTTCGATTATTCCGCAATAATCCCAACTTTAAGGTGCATTTTCATTCTTTGATCTGGATTACCGGTTACTTGAAGAAAGGGTTAAAAAAAATTAAAACCATTTATTTGACACGTGTTGCATGTTAATTGGTTTATCAAAATAAAAATAAATTAATTAAAAAAAAAACCCAAAGTCCCATTTTCTCACTCCTCCCCTTTGTTGTTCATCCATGGCTATTAGCTGCCATGGCAACCACCACCAATCAACCGCCGGCCCTCCCCACCACTAGAGGCGCCGCTCCGAGCCAAACCACCATCCCCCTTCACCGAAACTCCCACGCCACCAACCAAACCCCAAAAACCACCAGCCCCAAAAATTGAAGAAGTTAATTAGCGAGAGTACGGGCATGTGATTAAGAAATAATTAAGAAGCTTCACCGAACCATGATTACCACCCATTGCACCACCACCACTACCCACTGCACCACCAACAACAACCGCAAGCAACAACCACAACCATCGCAACCACCATACAACCAGCGAACCAACCATTGAAACCCATCCCACCCACCCCGCAAAGCCACCACAAACCCACTCCACCAGTCGAAATCCCCTTCAATTCACCTCTCGTTACCCCCAATTTTGCATTAAATCTGAGTTTTCAAACTCAATCTCACAATCCCCTTTTCGCTTTTCAAGGGGAAGTGGAAGGGTGGCCGGAAACGGAGGGGAAGAAGGGTTGCTGGAAATGGAGGGGATGGGGGGACTATCGAAAATGGAGGGGATGGTGGCTGGCTGGCTGCCATTAATGGAGGTGGAGGGGGAGGGGCTGTTAAAGGGGAAGGGGGAGATAAAATTAAAAAAAAAAAAAAAAATTATTTTTTTTGTTTTTTTAAGAAAAATTTGGTTCAGTCAAAAAAAAAAAGGACCACTCATGTGGCAACACGTGTCCAGCAACTTACAATAGAAGGTTGTTGACTTTTGTTGACCGGTTTGGGTATGAAGAATGATAGGCCACCTTAAAGTTGGGATTATTGAGGAATAATCCAAAATTGGGATTAATGAAACTAAATTGGTGAAAGTTGGGATTAAAAAATGTTAATAATCCTTTTCATCATGGTAACCTTAATAAGGTTGCATTCCTCGGTTTGACTCGGGCTTGAAAATGGTCAATTCCTCAATTGGATATGAAAAATTCTTTTCATCATGGTAACCTTAATAAGGTTGCATTGTCGGTATATAAATCAATCTCCAAGGTTTGTTGATCCTAGGGTTCCCTCTCATGCAGACATGTAGTCATGTATGCGTACTTCTGTTAGTGAAGAAAATTATTGATTTGGATTTATGTCTAATTTAAGCTCGACAATGCATGGTTTTGATGAATAGGATCTTGATTGACTCCTTTCCTCTACTTAAGGTATGAAGAGTTTCCATGTATACCAATTCATTTCAATTCGTTTTAGTATATATACCAAATGATCCCTTAGATCATGGCTTGCACTTGTATTATTCCTTGGCTTCAACACAATTAATCACATATAGCAGAATAGCAGGTGAGTATCATATCAATGCCTTAATTTCATAAGTGGAGTCGGCTACATATATGAACCAAAAGTGATTATTCCGTATAGTCATCCACAAAAATCTTCTTCCTCCATCTTTTACGATCAAATGCCTCATTCTCATATAAATCCATATACTTCAGGTGAGCATCATACCATAAGATAGATAGATATCAATACTTGGGTATTTAACAAACTAATAACTATTGGTTATATTACTTAATTAATTTCATTCGATCACATTTATAATGCATTTCACTATTATCATAAATAAGTTTCATCAATGTATCTATACTAAATTCATATGTACAGTAATTAAGCAAAGCATAAAACAGTTATCTACTGCTTAAATCTGTTTTTATTGAAATAAACATTGGTAGTTTATGACATATCGATGTCAACTTAAGAGGAAAGTTAAAGCCAAGAGACAAAAAGGAAGGATGACATATACCGGAGCAGGAAAACATCTGTTACAACTTACAAGTACTACTTTGCAAATATTCCTTTAAATTATTCTCTTTATAACTCCATTTTCTTGACTAGGAATATGTATTTATATGCTTCTTTATTATTCACACACATAATTGTACATATTACCAATTAGTTGGAATTCTATACATGAAGACTTACAAGGTAGATGCATGCATCTGTTCACATTTTGTTACCACCCCAATTATTCATAGAATAGATAAGATTTACTACAATTATTTGCATCTTATACACGAAGCATCTAATCTTATTCTGTCTAGATTACCTATATATGTTTCTATCTTATAGTGCGTATAAGCCCACGTTAACTTTATTCTGTAGTATGTATATATAAATATCTATTTTCAACCTAGCTCCGTTCTTTATTTTTTTGTGAAATAGTACTTTTGTTTTTAGAATAGTTGTAAAATAATACGAAGTACTTTGTAAAGAGTAAATTTATGATTTTGAAAAGTGGGTTATAAAAAGGTAGTAAAGGCCAAACATGAATCTTATTAATTAAGGGCATCTATGAGAAATATTAATTATTGGAATTTATAAGAGGACAATGCATTTATATCTAAGATACAACACTTAAAATCATAGTTCAAGATAAGGTGAAGCAATCTAGATATTATATTAGGTAATTGATACACATTAGAAGTTACTAAGTATTAATAATAAAGCTACTATATTAATTTTTTTGAGGAATAATAAAGCTATTAATTAGTTTAACAGTATGAAAATATTTTTGTTATATTGCATAAGTTTAGTTGTACCCAAAAACTACATGCATAAATTAAACTTTTTTTTTTTTTTTTGAAGAGAGGATTGTACGCGTTAATCTTTATATAGCTTGAAAATCAAAAGAAATCATTAAACTGAAAAATAAAAGATGAAATAAAGGTTTTAAAAGGGAAAAAGAAAAGGCAACACTAATTTTAAGGTATGCGACCATATTCCAAATATTTTCAGCCGAAAGAAACCTTCTAATTATTGTTAAAACGTGTATTTCAACGACATTCTACTATTGAAAACCCAGCAGTTAATTGGTCACTAACTATAATCAACAAATCATTCCAAATATAGAAGGAAAATAAGTGATTAGAGAGATTGATGAACAGTAAATAATATTACAATAACAGTGAACATTACTTCTTTAAGTTACTCGTATATTTACAAGTAGCTAATAAGAGTACAATTTTACATGATTTTAGGTAGAAAATTCTTACCATTTTCAGTGATAAAAGGAAAATAACCTTACAAAAAGTTCCAATAATAAAACAAAAAAAAAGAAAATAACCATATGCATGCATGAAGATCATATTATCACAACTCTTGGTGGCTTTTGAAGACAATACATTTATCAACTGTTGCAAGGAGCCCTATCTCATCCATGGAGTACGGGTTCTCAACCTCGGTAATTTCATTATCATCATCGTCGTCGTTTATTGATATATTCAAATCTAAGGAGAGACTTGGACTAGATGTTGTGTCATCCAAACAAGCACTATCTTCCATGTTCTTCATCTCATGGTCATCTTCTTGAGGCATAACATCTACTTTGTGCTTCATTGAAGGGGAACATGCCCTAGATCTTGAGCTAAATCTTTCACAACTAAAGATGATAATCGCGTCACCAAAGCTAACCTCCTCCCCACTTGAATGCTTACAGATTTTACCTCTTTCAATGGCCTTCTTGATTCCCATTTGAGAGCAATAATCCACTTGCTCTATATCCTCGACGAAGAAAACCCTATGAGGATCATTTGATACCGCCTCAGCAAACCTTTCGGTGTAGCTACAACTTTGCTCATCTCTTAGCCTCTTGTTTCTAGACTCTTCCAAAGAGTCTACTACTCTTGTAGAGGAGAAGCTACTAAGGCCAATGGAAATGAACTTGTCTTGTGATGATCCGAAAATGAGCCTTGCCAATTCCCTAGCAATCTTCTCCTTAGCTTCAATATCAATGCCTTGGAAGAACAACCATGTCTCTTCCTTGTTGTTTTGCTCATTTGATTTTCTTCGCGACTTTCCTGACCTACAATGTAATATAGTGCTTACTATATCCATGATTATATCTTTTTGTCGCGGTACTTCTTGCTCGACTGCATTGCAAAGTATCTTGAGATTCTCTGTAGTGTACTCCTTGAATCTAACACACTGTGACTCAACTAATGGGTCCATGATATCACTCGAGGAAGTTGAGGTTGGAGTCGAATTAGGGTTTGATGAAATGAACGCAGTGGGGGTGGTATGTCTTCTTTGAAGATGATCATTGGGTGACATTGACATTGTGAATGATGTTGGTGGTTCATGGGATCTATTCGAGGTTTCGGTCACCCAAAAGTTCTTGGGCTCAAAACTTTGGTGGGTAGGTTGTAATCTTGAGTGTTGAGGATCATATGAGAAGTTCGAGGTTGAAGAAGAAGGTGATATTGAAGAAAAGCTTAAGGTTCTTTCAAATGATGGTGATGATGAAGTGCATATTGAGCCCCATCTTTTGCAAAGATCTTTGACTGGCACAGAATCCTAATAGTAAAGTAAATAACAAGATTAAAAAAAAAGTAATAAAAAGTTGGAAAAGAATGAGCCACTTTTACTAATTTAATTTACTTGGGTTAGTTTAGTTGATCAAAATTAACAAGCTCACTTTCAATTGGAAGAAAGTTAAGTTTTAAATTAGGATAAAATAATAACCTGATCATTGTTGGTAATGTTGCTTGCTTTCTTGCTATTTTCATCCTTGTATTGTTGGAGCCATGAAGGAAGACTGGAGTTGGTGGAGTCACTATTACAAGCACTACTTTGTCGGCTTTGTGACTCCATATTCACGGTGCCGCTTGCCCGGTAACTGTCTACTCCACCACCACTTTCTAGCATCAACCAACTACTTATTCCATTCATATCCAACTTCTTGCTTGACAATGGACTTTGTAAATCACTAGACAAAAATAATCATGAAAATAATCAACACCTTGAAAACAACTCTATAAACTCAATAACTATTATTGATCTTCATCCAAAAAAGTATATAAACTTTTTCTCATGCAATTGATAAGCTATATATATATATGCAAAGTACCAATAACTAGCTTAGTTTTTCCTGTAAAAAATTTTGAATTTTCTAACTAATTATAAATTTAATTATATGATATCTAGATAGTTATTTAACTAGCTAGGTTTTGAGAAACCATTCTATAAAATTTCGGAAGAAACATTCATTATTTAAAGAGACAAAAAATTTAATCATATGATCAAGGATGAGAAAAAAATACTAATTATAGTAAGTTACCTCTCAGGCAAAAGACTTAAACCCAAGCTACCGGCAGGGATAGTGATGGCCTGAAGACCCCATAGCGACTCGAGTGAAGATTGACCGCCTTTACATCTCATGTAAGTTTGAAACGTTGCAATACCAAGAAGCCATAACTTTCCACTCTCACCAGCATAAGCAAGAGCCAATTTACCAATCTCAATAATCATGTGTTCAATAGGGCAATAACAACTTCTCCTAGGTTGATGTTGATCAACAAGGATATTATTATTACTTGCCCTAAACTCATTAACCCATTTAAGATCATCTAAATACAAGATCACCCCTTTATTATTATCCATACAGCATAACTTAACAAGGCACTTAAGCTCCCCTACTCGTTGCTCGACTTCATCCTTGGAAAGATGACCGAATGATGCAAATGACAGATGGATAAATTTAACCTCTTTCAAGGCCTCAGGCACCTCTCCCTTTTCGACTCGATCCATAACTCCTCTAACTAGACCTTCTAAGGTTGAAAGACACTCTCCTACCACAACAACACTATTTCTTTTTCTTTTGTTTACTAAACTATCAATCACACTTACTACATCTTCACTATTTTTCTCAACCCCTTGATTATCACATAACCTTGGTTTACCTACTTTTAATGATCCTGTTTGAGCCATAGATAGAAAACTATTACTATTACTAGTATTAATAATATTATTGTTACAACTACTATTATTATTATTACTATTATTACTATCCTTTGGCTTGATGATGTTATTATTATTGTTGTTTGTATTTGTATCATTATTTGGAGTTTCTACGGAAACAGCTTGTTCTACCTTCCCTTTAACTAAGGTGCTCGAAAGCCCGGCTTCGCGCATAACCCTACTTACACTAGGATCATCTAGTATAGAGATGATGAGCTGCTCTAGCTCAATCTTCACGGCCAAGAGAGGTTGTTGTTGGTTTTCGATCGAGCCTCGTCTTTGGTGGGCTTGGGCCCGCTTGAAGGCAGCCACGAGCGCGTTGGCTATGGTAGGGTGGTGGTGTTGAGCCGAGTGTGGGCCAAGCATCGGGCCGGAGGTGGAGGTGGGGAGACGGTTTAAGGCCACGTTGAAGCAAAGCTCCAAGGCCCGGCATTGGAGGGGGTGGGAGTGAGATTGTAGGCAGGCAGCCCGAAGTAGGCCCGATGATACCGACAACATCGTGTGGGCGACGTGGAGAGGGGTTACTTGTGCGTGGCCACGCCTTTTTGCTAAGGCGACGGCTTGCTTCACCACCGCCGCCGCTTCTGTTGTAAGGGCTTGTTGGATTGTACAACCTTGTGACCTCATGATTACAATTATTGTTGTAAAAGATCACAAATAATAAGTGTGGATAGATGTATGAGTTAGAGAAAAGTTTATAGGAGAGAAATTAAAGGGGGAAAAAAAAAAACCCTTAACTTTTAGGTAGATATCAAATATCATGAAGTTAGAAGATATTGAAAACCATAGGTAAAGAGCACTATAGAAGAAGGAAGTAGCTAGGAATTGATCAAAAGAAGTGTATATAAGAAAGTAAGATGAGTAGTAGGAGTTTATATGAAAGTGAAATAAAGATATATAATATGGTTTATAATGTATGAAATGATATATAATGGAGATGGATGGGTAAGGCTTAAAAATGCTTTTCTTGTGAGTGAGGTAAAAATGTGTTTGGGGGTCCAAAGAGGATTTAGTAGTGGAAAAGTGGATTGCATGTGCTGACAAGGAGTACGAAAATATTGCACCAAAATCAAAGGGAACTTAACTTTGTTCTTTTTTTCTCACTTAATTAAGCTTCAATTCTTCTATCTTTTTTTACTAGAAATTTAGATAAAGACATGATATATTTAGAAGTGGGTCTCTTTCTTCAATGCAAAATTTATGTATTTATGAATGTATTATGGGAGCTTTTGAATAAATATTATTGGGTTATTTTCATGGGTGATTTATCCTAGAAACCTACACCCACTTCAAAGCTCAAGAGCACGACAAAATCTTATGGTTGATCTCTCTTTAATCTTGTTAATTATATTAGAAAAAGTATGTAGCATTATATTGCAATCAATAAGTTCCTAATTCTTATATTATCAATATAATGCTAGTTAATTTGAGCAACATTCCATGGTGTTTCATTCTTAATGACTTTTTTCTTTATATATAAGTATACATATAGAAACAGTACAAAGTATGTAATATAACAACTGACAATGTTCATGCAAATTACATTTATTGACATAAAGTATGACTCAACTACAATCATTAATGTCCATCCATAATATTATTAAAACACAAAGGGATAACATGGTGACGCCATGTGTCACTGTTGCATCAATATGATTTGGCACCATATCATCGCTATGTGTCACACTTACGTGTCACCTTATATGTGTCATCACTCTAAATCTTTCCATACGTGTAACTTTCATATTTAATTTTTCTCTAAAATGTAACTTCTAATTAGTGTCTTGATCGGTTTTGTAAGGCTTCGGGACAAAAAGTGAGCCTCCCCAAATTAAATCTAGGGTATATTTCTCAAATAATGTTGGACATGAGGAGCAACTACGGATTAATGAGGCATTAAGGATGGATGTCACTCAAGACCTTGGTATGTATCTTGGTATGCCAACATTGACTAGTAGAGTTACTAAGGAGACATTTAGACATTTATGTGAAAAAATTGATCGTCGACTTGCGGGATGGAAGTCTAAATATCTATCTTTAGCAGGAAGGATCACCCTAGCTAAGTCTACTATCTCGACGTAGGCATTTTATTCCATGCAAACTGCCAAGATCCCCCGCGTTACTTCTGATACAATTGATAAAAAAGCCAGGAAGTTTATATGGGGTGGCCATGAGGAGAAGAGAGGGGTGCACCTAATTTTGTGGGAAATGCTTCAAAGACCAAAGAGTCAAGGAGGGGTGGGAATAATTTCGGCAAAGCAAGCTAATGTAGCGTTCCTCACAATATTAGGATGGAGAATGTTAACGGAACCGAATGCTCTTTGGGCAAGAGTGTTGAGATCGAGCAAAGTATTGTAAGGGGTGATGTGATGTAGACATGTTTGAACCTAAGGTTGGTAGTTCGAATGTGTGGCGTGGTATTGCAGAGAATGCAAACATCTTGGGGAAGGGTACACGGGTTGCTGTGGGAAATGGGGAAAATACGCTATTTTGGGATCACTTATGGTGCTCGAATGAACCCCTAAGCAATCTTGTTACACAGCCACTACCTATGGAGCTTGCGGCTGCAACAGTGGCTGAAATGTGGGAGGAAAATGTAGGGTGGAGATGGGCTATATTCGCTCCCTACCTTCCTACAGATATATTGAAGAGAATTCCGAGTCATGAAATTAGGATGGATCCAAATGTTGGAGATCTAGTCTATTAGAAGGATAACAAACATGGTAAGTTTACCATCAAATCGGTGCTTGGTATTATGAGGCATGAGACTGATATTGTAGATGATGATTGCTAGGATACGATATGGAATGCACCGGTACAACAAAGAATCCGTGCTTTTCTGTGGGTGGCTTGCCATGATCGTATCCTAGGGAACTTGAACCGATTTAAAAGGCGACTTACGGATGATGCAAGATGTTACATGTGTGGGATGAGTGAAGAGAGCACTCTGCATATACTTTGTGAGTGTCCTAGTGCTCGCAGTGTATGGCGTAAAATTGTAGCACAAAATCTGTGGACGCAATTTACACAAGGAAACCTCAAAGATTGGCTCACAAAGAACTTGAAGCAATCGGAGCTAATGGATGGAGAGTGCTGGGCTACCTGTTTCGGGGTAGTGATTTGGTGGATATGGAGATGGCGTAATTGCTTCGTCTTTAATCGAAGTGATGAAAATTTCAGTTGATATTGGTGCCTTCTTACATATTCGATATGATGAGGCTAGAAGGGCGTTACATGATGAGCTAGATGACCAAAATCAGACGAAGAAAAAGCAGCGAGTTCAAACTAATGTAAGCTGGCATGCTCCTGATCCTGGTCGGTATGTATTGATTTGTGAGAGTGACGAAAGGATGCCCAGGGCCAGCAGGACGTGGGGGCATCATCAGAGATCATAAAGGTCAGTTTGTCTCAGCGTTTGCAGCTAACTTTGGACTTTGTATAGCATTCAAAGCCGAAATCAGGGCACTTACTAGGGGGTTAGAACTAGCGAAGAACTTGCAGATTTTGAAGTTGGAGGTTCAATTAGATAGCCTGGCTTGCATCCAAGCTCTACAACAGCAAGTGGTGCCGAGAAATGAGAGCATTCAAGAAATTCAATACTGTTAGAAGCTAATTAAGGAAACTGGATGGCAAATCAAGGTGGCACATGTGTATCACGAAGGCAATCGAGCGGCGGATTGGTTGGCCAACCGTGGGGTCACTTCGGACTCTCAGTTGATTATCCTTACTATTATTCCGTCATATTTAGGTAGTATCTTAGAGGAGGATGCTAGGGGTGTGGCCTTATCGCGCCTAGTTCCTTCGTAGTTTAGTTATGCTGGTTTGTTTTTATTTTTTATTTATTTATTAATTTTTTTTTCTTGCTTGTTCTTGTTTGCTTGTTTTTCTTATTTCATTTGGTTCTTTTGAACCTCAGTAGAATAAAAAAAAACTACAAATTAATTTGTAAGAAATTAATCACATACTAATGGTTGTTGATTCCATGGATGGTATGAGTAATTTTCTAGATTAAATACCAGCAATTGCACAGAGTAATATTTACATGTATACTACTAAATCTGTCTTTCAATTCCCATATATATTTTTCCATTTTTTAAATTAATTTTAAATTTAAGATAATGTTTTCAAAATATTATTCAAAGGTAATTTTTTCATTTTGTATTTAAACATAACCCGGGACATTGCCCGAGCCACAAACTAGTTTATCTATAAAAATTAATTAACACAAAATTGGTCACTTAATTCAATCAAGTGATAAGAACTTGGTAACTCGAGCAAACATGTAATGTTACAAAATGATCGAGTATTTAGGGACCAAGTTAACATCATTGAAATTTTTTTGGGATCAAATTCATGTGACTTTAGCGACCAACATCATTTCAAATTAATTATAAAGACAATCTCATATCAATGGTTATGAATCCTATGATTGAGTCATAATATATATATATATATATATATATATATATATATATATATATATATATATATATATATATATATATATATATATATATATATATATATATATATATATATATATATATATATATATATATATATACGAGTTATTTTTTTCTATTGAAACTTTTTTGTTTTGTTTTGTTTTAATACTTATTATTTCATGCAAGCATTACTGTTGAAGTATATCTTACCAAAAAACACATGTAAGTGTTCCACATTGAGAAAAGAAGAGAGAGTCAAACACTTTATAAGGTTAAGGGGTTACTCCTCCTATTGCCATATGGTTTTGGAATGGAACTTCCTTTATACTTGTGAAGTAGACTCTCTCTCTTAGTTTGCGGGTACGGTCTACACTCGTATTTAATATGGTATCAGAGTCAGACCCACGGTATGAAGTAAATTTCATTTAACATCATGCCATTTTACCCCAAAATGGTTACAGATTTTCATCCACTACTCTTACTTCAATTAATAAATTTTTACACTTTCGATCTTATTTATACCACTGATTTCTACATCCACTAACTACACCTTGATCAAAGAATCAAATAACCAAATAAACATATTTCAAAGAATAAAAATCAAGGTCACTTAATCAAGACTCGTCAAAAATTTAAGAAGCTACTTTTTTTTGTTTTTTTTCCCCCCCTTTTTCGATTTGCAACGACTTTACTCGAAAAATAAGAGACATGAAGAAAAGAAATGAAGCAAGCTAAGGAAGAGAGGGAAGATTTAAACCCTTTTGGTCCATCAGCAAACTCCAAGGACCTGAAAAGAGAAGGTAAGGGGAACTATCAGTCTAAAGAATTTGGGAAATGTGCACCATTCTTTCCTTTTTTTTTTTTTTTTTTTTTTTTTTAAGCCTTCAAATTAAACTCAAAATAAAGACGAAGAATAAAGTGTATGATTTTTAGTTATAATCGATTCCATCTACTTGACGCTACTTTGAATGCATGGGGATTATGAATTTCTACCCCAAATACATTCCCTCTATCTTTTCTCCCCCTATATTATTACATAAAGTAGGTTATAAACTAAAGTTATTTAATCATGATTTTGGCCAGGAAAAAAGGGAGTAACAAAAAAAATAAAAATTGGAAAAGAATTATAGTCGATCATAACGAACTCATCAAATTAAAAACAGTGTGTCACTGTACTGTATCCACTTCAAATTGTACCATTTTTATTATCATGATAACCTTATATATGTGTACACTTCAAGTATATGATATTGCTTTCATCATGTTGCTAGAAAGTTGAAGGGGGGTGTTCTAATGATTTTATTTTCATTTTTGTTTTGAGTTTCATGACGAGGGAGTAGCTTGATTATGGATTAAAAAAAAAAACTCTTGAAACATTAACAAAGTAGGCCAAAATAATTAAAAAAACGTAATGAGTTGTTCATAGGGTGCAAATCGATTTAAGACATTCTATCAGCGGGGAATTGAAAGTGAAATATAGCTGGCCTTTGAAAGAGGGCATGTTGTAAGGTTAAAACTAAATATTATGTGCTAGCTAGTCTTTGATTTATACAAAACAAATATATCTTCCATGCACGAAGTAATTGTTATTATGGTACGGAATATATGTTAACCTTTGAAAACATTATCAAGGTAAACCAGAGATTCATATAATAAGAAAAATTGTATAATTTCTTTATAGGAAACATAAATTTGCAAAATTTTCTTGTATATATAGCTATATACATGCATAGAAAGGCATTTGATTGTGCAATTTAATAAAAAGTGCAATTTAGTATATTTCACGCATTTCATTAACGTACACTTATTACAATTTGGATTTAAATATGTAGTTGTACTTTCAATTTCAGAAACCAAGGGCTAATTATTCTTGATTGGATTCACGTACTTCTATCGAATACCACTATGTATTAACTTTCGTTGATCTCCTTAATTAAAGCTAATTTGGCCTACAATGAAACACAAATATGAAAATGATGTCTTGGCTACGGGGTTAATATAGTAATTTAGATTAAATAGGTAAAATAAATACTTGTACACCAAAAGGCCTAATTATAGAAACAATTTTTTATATAGAAATCCAAACACTAATGCATATGTACTAGGAATTAGATTTAAAACTTTGTAGATGATGGTTCTTTACAAGGTTGATTGTACTTTTTAAAGCCCAATTTCTAGTACCACTTGCATATACGTAAAACTGTTATATATGTAATCGCTTTTAAGTTTAAATTTATTAAGAATTGGAAATCAGAATGAAAAAATATGAATTGAATTGGATTGGATATAACGGACTGACTTATATTAATTGGTATTTTGTAATAAATAAGCTAGACAAAATAATATAGTGGTCTTAGGCCATTTCCTTTTTTTTTTAGCTTTTGAGGAAACAAAAATCACTGTACTTAACCTATAGAAGTGGGCACAAGAATGAGATGCTAATTAATTTAGCTCATTTATTAATTATATTCACAGTTAAAGTACATCTTTTAACCATATTCCGTACTGTGAAACATAGTATGGATTAGACCTAACTATTACAACCAAACATAATAAAATAAGAAATACATGCAATAATAATAATAATAAAGTAGGTACGTAATTAAGCATTAATTAGCAAATAGAAATGAAAGATTCTGCCATATCAGTGGAAATAATGTTGTCTGTCACAAGAATCTTATTTGCAAAACTTATGATTTAAAATATTAAAATTCAGGACATTAATGTATAATGCTAGGCCATGAGAGCCTAATCCTACACCTGATTTAATATGTAGCAAAACAAGTAGTCATTAGTATCTAAGCCAGATTGTTAAGAATCTCACAGCAAAAGCCTACTGTTTTAATAACTCCTAGCTAGCTTAGTGAACAATACTCATGTAGGTCTTTCTTTAGCTTGCGTGACATTTTATAAAATGTACTCGTACTTCCTTGCTCCACTGTTTGATTTTACCCGATTTTACTCGATTTTACTTTTACACTATTCACATCACCTTGCATTAATAATGCACCTTTCTTTAACCATTTTCATGATTTATATGTATGTATAGGCAAATATAGTCATGTGAAATTCTAATAGCTAGTTACATCATAATTAAACTCAAAATAAGTACAATCACAAATTTTGTTATGGAGAATAATAAAAAATATTGATGGTTGAAAATCTTAAATTATATATTGTCAAGCATGATGTATGGAACAAGTCAGCAAACAAAAAAAAAAAAAAAAATAGAGAAAGTATTTATAAACGACAACGTAAATTTAACTTTAAAAGAGAATAGAAGTAGGAATGTTGTACATTTGTACATACTTTAAATAGATTTCAAAATTATTTAAGAGTTGACTTATATAATAATGATTTTTTTATCGAGTATGTTATTATTGGCTTGGTGGTGTTAGTTGTGGACCATAATGGGTTGCTGGTGATATTCTTGAGCTAGCATGCCTTTGCATGGAAAGGAGAGCTGCGCCACTATCACACCATATCGATCAAGGTACGTTTGAATTAAAATTAGAAAAGTAATTCAATGAAAAACCCCAAAAAAAGAAAATCAAGAAAAACCTCTTCTTTCACTAATCACTACGTATTATTCCTTTTTCCCAACAAACGAGAGATCTCCCTTTCATTCCTCAATAATCTTCGACTTTTACTCTCTTCTTTATTTTATCTCCTCGTCCGATTCCCATGAAAATAATTGTAACGTTTGATGGCAATTTCTTTCATGCCTGCATGTCTCCAAGAAAGAAAAGCATCTAGCTAGCTAGTTATGGATTGACCTAAGATGTAGAATAGGGATCCGTTATAGAACAGTCGAATAACTATATTGAGTATTCCGTAATAAACTTATAAGAACCACCAAACTCGGTCATATATATGGTTGGATCATCATATCAATCAACTGGTAAAGAAGTATTGTACGTAGTTTCAATTTAATCAAAGGTCTCAGTTTGAAACCCGAAAATGCAAAATTATTAATCAAGGAGAGTTCGTGGCATTTTAAATTGATTCCCAATTAGCTAGCTAGGCTATAGAAATAGCTCATAGGAAATATTAGATGCAATAAATCTCAGTAATTAAAAGTCTTTATCTTGTTTGTACAACTTAATAATCGAGCTAGGTTATTTAATCAAATTAGCATGTATGAATTAAAACCTCATCCCTAGGAAGTATAAATCCATATAGATATGAATCACATGATACGAATTTTGCTATACATATATGGAAGGATCGGAGAAGAAGTTTAAGCTATCAGAAATCATTTTCTATACATAATCGGTTGTACCTTGAGCAAGGTGCGTATAACAACACTTTATTTAATTGCTCATTTGAGAGCTTCAAGAATAAGCAAATCGGCAAAAATAGTCTTGGTGAATCAAAGTACTGATGTTTTTCTGCTGCTAGCTTGAAACAACTTTTTCCAGGTTAAGATCTAGCAATGATTTGCTTTTTTATTATTTTATTGGGGTCTTAATGATTTGTGGGTGTTATACAAGTCTACATCAATATAATTGTGGAATACATGTATACCTAGCAACTAATAATAAATGTACGTAAATTAAGTTATCCTTTTAAAATCCACATACAATTACATGCAATAAGAAATATCTTACGTGTTCCTCATCTTCTCAATCGCCATTCTTGGTCCTCAGTCAAAAAGCTTGTATCTTTCTTGGCCTAAAAAGACATACAAAGTTAAGGGCACCAAATAATTTGAATAAAAAGCATATTGTAAAAAAGCTAGAAAAAGGGCATATATTTTGATAGTTTGAATGAATACAAGCTAAGGAAAATATAGCAGTTGCTTTAAACCTCTTCCCTCTACTTTAACCCTCCCTTTTCACCCTTAATGGTTAACTTGTTAAATAAGGATTGTCTTCATGACAAAAGAAACAAAAGTTACCCATAACACTTGGTGATAGCTTTTAAACTTTGTATAATTTGTATAACTATGGAAAAAAAACATGCACCAAGGTTTGTGTCAAATAAATTTACTTGTAAAGTAATTAATGCTTAAATAAGGTTATGTGTTCACAGATTGTCTCGTGTCTTGATATATTAGTATTGCTTATTCAAGCGTGATCTTTTATTACATTAGCAATGGAGCAAATTGAAACTGTTGAGGAGGAATATATATATAAAGTTTATAGTTACGTTTCGTTGTTATAGAAGAAGAAAATTATAAAGTATTATTACGTTTCATTGTTATGGAGTAGTATGTAATTAAGAAGCCTTCTCAATTGTTAGTATTTAAGTATTAGATATATAGCATTATGTCGGTAATTCATGATTCTTAATTAATTAGCTTACTTGTTGCACAATCAAGCCTTGCTTAACAACCTATCTTTATTCTCACAACAATAATGAACATTCTTCAAGTAAAACATTCAAACACCAACATATATTTTAAAATAGCTAATTCGTCACACTTAAATTTTCATCACCAGGTCGAATTAGGTAGTACTTGTATAAAAGAACCTTAAATTAAACCCGGATCCGATCGAGTAATACATTAATAATTACACTTCATATTAATTAGAGAGCTAGGATAAGCATATCATTCAAGGCCTCAAAATAAAACTCCTTTTTGGTTAAAGCAAATTAAGCACTCTTCAAGAAAAGCAATATAAAAAAGCAAAAAATGGCATTATCTACTCAAAAGAGATGCTAATTTATATGCTTTTAAGCTGCTAATAAGCATCTTGAGACGATACGTGGCCATGTGGGCGCAAGCAATGAAAATGTTATAGAATTAGTAGTAAGTAATTAAGATAATTAAGCTAATTAAGTGATGAAATAGTTGATTAAACAGTGTACTGTATTTATTTTTTGTGTGGGTTGGCTGGGACAGTCTTTAAAGTTATAAAGGTTTTTGCATGAGGGCAAAAAGTTGCTCTAATTTTGACAGGACAGCTTTGTTAATTTAAAAGGTGATGGAATTACGTACCACACACTCCTTTTCCTAAAAGTTTCCATTATTTTATTTGTCTTGTGTTCATTCCCTAATAAGCTTTTCATAAAAATTCCTTTGTTCATAAAGAACAATTGTTTAAACTTTTAGATTATATTTTGTTCTATTTATCCTATTTTCTCTACACTTAACTTACACGAAGTATAAACTTATTTCAATCTATGTAAACTTAGTCACTCCCTCTATCACATAAAGTCTACAGAGTAATTACTTGAACACTTTCGATGATATTTTTATCAGTTACAGAATAAATCAATTTAAACACTTGGTTTTTCTGGTATATATGATTTATATGATTTCACTAGTTATCTTTACGTATTTCTTATCATTCTATTAGCCCCACTATCTCCTTTTCACACTTGATTTTTATTAAAAATAATCATATAATACCTATTAAACCCCTATTCTGTTCACCTTATAAGTTTTACTTATTTTAAATCTAATAAGTTCATATAATTTAAGGGTAGGTGTAGGGAATTTTTCAAACTCAACTTTGAGCCCACTATGATCATGCATTTTAGTATGGTGACGTCTAAAGGAAAGAAAGCTAGAGATAAAAAGAGTTGTCAATAAGTTTTAGGAACTTGTAAACTGTTCACTGGTGTGAAGGTTACACCCCATTCACGATCACAGAGATCGCTAACTCCATAGTGGTCCGGAACCATGACTGGATATTCAGGGATGATGGTACGAATCCAACCTAAAAGAGATTAAACCCGCCCTAAATCAGCCTCTACTTAATTCTTATGATATTCATGTGCGCTTCCCGATCAACATACATACAATAAATTAATCCTAAGCATATTTAATCTACGTTGGTTGATTAATGCACACATAAATCTATTATTGGCGATCACTTGAATTAAAATCATATTAGCCTAAATCAAATATTATTAATTATCTTATTAGGCTTGATTTCAAGTATAAATCCCCATTAAACTTGCAAAAAAGGCGTGATCAAGCAATAACAATCAATCATGAATAATCAAGCAATATAATTATTGACACAACAATCATCATCATAATAAAATATCATAACATCATTAGTAAGATCCTAGGCATGATACTATACGTATTAATAACAAATCCTAGTATGTCACTAATGAAAAAGATCAAAGCATTACCCTAAACATGATACTAGAAACATGATATTAGAACTATTAGTTAACACCCTAAACATGATACTAGAAATTATGAAAGCATTCTAACATGAAACTAGGAATTAATAATCAACATCATACTAGGAATTAATAAAAATATCCTAACATGATACTAGGAATTAAAATAATATTCTAAGGATGATTTCTATATCAAAAGAATAATTAAGTAATTGAATTACTTACTTTGATGCTTCGTATCTCTTTCTATCAAAACAACACATACGTTAGTAATTTCAATAAAGATTAAATCAAATAAACCAAATAAATCAAATAAGAATTGAAATATAGATTTGGGACTAAACCCTCAGAACTATCAACCTTTCACGACGAGGTCGAAGGCAACTTCGAGATTGGCTTAGAGTATTCAAGGCTCGTGAAGGAGGTATGGTGTTTTGATTAGGAAAAGTATCAAAAGATGTATGTTTGGATGTGTTGGGATGTTAGGCTAAGGCTAGAAATCAAGAAAGAAGAGAGAGAGAAAAGCTTTTAGCTTAGAGAGAGATTAGATGATGATTGTTAGTGATCAAGGTTGTTGATGATTGAAAATGGGGTGAAACAACCTCTATTTATAAGGAAAAAAGAGGGTCGAAGGATCATACAAAATTCAGAATTCGAATAAAAGTAAAACAGGTTCCATCGGGCGTGCGACAGCTTTGTCGTGGTGCGACAACTTTGTCGCAACGCAACAATCCTACAATTTTGCGGTTTTTGTTTTTATCATAACTTATGATTCATAAATTGGAATAAGGTAAATAATATATCGTTGGAAAGCTCTAGAAGTGTACTTTCCAACCTAATTAGAATCAGATTAATATCTTTTGTAGAATAAAAGATATGGCCGAAATAGTGGAACAATATCAGTTTTGGATAGAGTTTGATATTTCATTCATATCTTTTTCGTTATAGCTCAGATTTGGGATTATGATATATCATTGGAAAGATAATTTCAAGGGCTATCCAAACATCTAAGATTTGGATAAAAATTATGGGGCACAAAATTCAGTTCCGAACGTCTTTGAATTCGAATAGAACAAGGATTTTCAAAAAGAGAAGTTTTATTTAGTTTCAAACTCTATGATCTTTATCTTTCGGAAAGGATATTAGAACCTTATAAAAATTTCTAATGATTCCTAATTGGTTTATGAATTGAATTAAGGTAATTGGACCCTCACATGATCATTGGGTCGTAGGTAAGGTGGACCTAGGTCCAGTTTGGGCTTGGTTTAGTATTTTGGCCATAACGTATTCATTTTAAGTCGGATTTGGGCTTATAATATATCGTTGGAAAGATCTTTCCAAACCCCATCTAACCAAGAAATAATTGGACCAGGATCATGTACCAAAATAGACTAGTTTGGACGTGTTTATAAAGAGGACACGAAATGAATGATTTTAAGGGACACAAAATGAATGATTTTGGATTTAAAGATACGAAATTAATAATTTTGAACTAATTTTTTTTAGAAAAGGTTAGAAATGGTCAAGGCTAAAGGGAAATTCACGAGACTCTTCACCGAACTCGTTAATCAAAACGTGAAAGGTACTCATCACTGAGTTTGGTTTTTGGGGAGACACAATCAGGTGTCTACATTAGGTAAGTTTAGATAAGTAGTGATAAGGATTGCCTAATTAAGTATAATTTATAAGTAAAATAAGTTTGAATAAGTTTTAGTAAGTTCATACTTCGTGGTCATGTAAGTTTGAATTAGTATAGATAATTAAGTGAAAAATAGGAGAATAGAACTCAACCTAGCTAACTCCCACCATATCTACTTCTCAAGTAAGTAATAGATAACTCAAAAATTATTACTATGTACTCCCTATATTATTTTTGTGTTTGTCTTATTTGCTTTTTACACAATTTACATATTTGGAAAATAAAATTCAAAACGAATCTAATAAGATCTCACATGAATATATTTTGATTTATAAAAGTGAAGTTAAAGTATAATATTCCATTTGCATTATATTGGAATCTCTTAAGATTCTAAATGGAACAAACAAAAGAAAATGGAATGAATACAGTTATACTCCCTTGGTCTTTTTAATGCAAAAATTAGCTTTAACGAAGTTTTAGACATTTGAGTTGAACTTGTTATAATAATCTTCCCTCCATTTCTAAATGAATGCTTCATTTTGACTGTTTGCAGTATTCGCATAGCCACTTTGACTGATGTTAATGATTTACAAATAAGAAAAAATATAGTCATGTGGGTGCTTGTAAAATCGTCACTATGGTATCAAAATATTAACATTCTATAATTTATACTTATTGATAATTAAAGATATCATTAGTCAACGTTATACATTGGTATACATGCCAAGTTTGACTGATGCATTTATTTTGAAACTGTGGGAGCATGTATGTGGGGTTTGTTAGGAAATAAAAGACTATAGGAAAGAAAAGATGAGTGTAGTTTATTTTAAAAGGAAGTGATAGATGTGAGAGGAATGAAATAATAAAAAAAAAGTAGAAGGGGGTCATGGGTGGAGAGAGATATACGAAGTACCTATTAAACAGTGTTGTGCATTTTTATTTTTAAAATTGTTGCACTAATAAATAAAAAAAAAACCTACTATTTAGAAAAAGTGCTACACTTACAAAAATGGAAGGAATACTATTATGATACAAATAGAATATTTGAAATTATTTTCATTGTTGAAAATTTATATGTAGATGCATGAATGCGTATTGATATATACATCATCATATTTAACTATAAAATTTTTAATTACTAAATTAAGGACATTATTTATAAATAAACAAAAGCAACTTAAAAAGTGTGATCTCATCTAGTCTAGATTGATATGATCATTTCTAAAATAAGCACTTATGTATTTGGTTTTGTTGGTCCTCATAACACTTAGCTCCTCTATGGAAAACACTTCGCCAATATATACGATTATTTCTGCGAACTTACAGCAATCAAACTAATTAAGATAAAGTTCTATCCTAGAGATCTTTATCCTCTTCAAATCTTAAATCATCAAGCAGCAATCAGTTAAGCAGTCTGTCATCACTTTAAAGCCTAATGAACCTAAAACCCACTCAAGTGAAATTAATTAATTGATCTCATGGGTAGAGATGGCAATAGATTATGGATCCGGCCTGGATCGGATCCAATAGATCCAAATCCGTTTTACAAGATCTGAATCATCAATCTTTGGACCCGGCGGATCCGAATCTGTTTTGACGGATCGGATCTGAATCTAGATCCTGCATTTGAGATCCAGGTCATATCCAACTCGTGGATCCTTTTTTTTATTTTTATTTTTAATTTTATTAAGATATTATTTAAGATTTATATAATAATCAATTTGACTTTTCTAATATAAATTCAAGTATACTTATAAGAAATTTCTAGTATTACATATTTTGTTTGTTTAATTTTATTTTTTTAGCAATTTTAAAAAACTAGTATTTATTTGTTATGTTGGAAAAATAAATTCAAGCATTTTAATATATTAGAAGAACTTAATAGTAATTTTAAATTTTTTTTTTAAAAACAAAAATTTTAAAATAGTTATTTTTTTAAGGATAATTTGTAAATAACCACCAAAAAATGTATCTGTTTTTAAAATAACCACCCATCTAATTTTTATTTTTATTTAACCACCCCTTAAATTAAATAAGCACACAGATTACCACTCATTTCTAAATTCTGGTGAAAATTCCGTCAGTGGGCCCTACTTTTTTTTTCCTTTTTTTTCTTCTATTCTCTAGATTTCCCTCTCTCTCACCCCGATTTTTTCTCTCTCCTACCTTCTTCATTGAATCAAACAATACCCAGGAAACATTGAATCAAGAATTAAACATCTAATTCTTCATACCAAATTCATTAAAAAAATCTGGGTCAAAGGTAAAAAGATCAGAATCTAACAAAAAAGCACAGAGCATTTCGTCAACTTCAAAGCAACAACAACAAAAACCCTAAATCAATCCAAATCAAATCAAGCAACAAATTAATCCCAACTTAGGGTTCTTAAAATCACCACGATTCAACATTCCCCTATCAAAATCAATCAAAAAAACAACCAAAAATAATCAAACACCAACCAAAATCAAAATCAGATCTAAAAAACAAAACCAGATCTAAAAAACTATCCAACCAGCTTCTCTACAAAGAGCTTTCAAAACCGAGGCATCGTTGCTTCCGAGCTCAAGAACCGCGACATTATGCCTCATTAGGGACCTAGAAAGAGCCTCCACAACCTTAAGGTAAGTCCCACAAGGCGCCCCATCATATGGGGCAATATCCGAAACCCGAACCCTCGCCAGAATAACATCCGGATGGAAGGAAGATATGGGAATGGCATGGTCAGCGCGGTGGGAGGACAGAGGAGGGGGTGGAGGCAACGACGTACAAGGAGATAGAATTTGCGGGGAGGTGGCTGACTATGGTGATGATAATGATGATTTTGTAGGTTGTTGTTGTTGTTGTTGTTTGTACTATTATTATTGTTGTTGTTTTGAGAGAGTGACTGAGACATCATCATCACCATTAACAACAACAGCAGCAACAACAACAACGAAACGAATAATCTGCGAACAAACTGGGGAAAATTACAAATGGGTTCAAAATTGAACATTGAATAAACAAATTTTTGCAATTTTGTGTGATTGTTTTGTAAAATAAGTATGTAATTGATTTGAATTAGCTAGTTTGAAGCAGAAAATTGTTTGATCCAATGAAGAAGGTAGGAGAGAGAAAAAATCGAGGTGAGAGAGGGGGATATCCAGAGAGTAGAAGAAAAAAAAGGAAAAAAATAAAAAAGTGGGGCCCATTGACGGAATTTTCACCGGAATTTAGAAATGGGTGGTAATCTGTGTGCTTATTTAATTTAAGGGGTGGTTAAATAAAAATAAAAATTAAATGGGTGGTTATTTTTAAAACAGGTACATTTTTGGATGGTTATTTACAAATTATCCTTTTTTAAAATTATAAAAAAAAAGGAAAAAAAAAAGATATTTTGGATTTGCGAATCTGGATCCATACTCGACCCGTTGTCACTTCTACTCGTGGGGTATGATCAAAATACAAATATTATCATTAGATCAAGTACTACTTGGTCTCCACCTTACATCGGGCCGAAATCTCTCACAGATCCGTCTGGTCCGGACTAGCGGACTAGGCACTTTGGGGATGAGGGAAAGGGTAAGGGAATCTCTATCCTAAAGTGCCTCTAGTCGAGTTTAATCCCACCACCTCAAGGTTATGAGATGGAAACCTTACCACTAGACTAAGCTATGCTTGGTAATTTGGTATTTCGTCATTTGCAATTGGAATGAAAGAAATGGTTAGATTTTATGATTTTACTTACTGGTTTACTATACATAGTACTGTAAAAAATCGAACCGAACTGGTCAAACCGAACCGATTCAAACCGATCCGAATGAGAACCGAACAGATTAAAAATCGATTTTTTAAAACCGAAAACCGACCCGAACCGCATTTTAGTAAACCCGAAACCGAACCGATCCGAGTAACGTTAATCCGTCTAAGAACTGAACCAAATCTAAACCGAACTGAAAGGAAACCAATCTGAAAGGAAACCGAACCGAAAATGAACCGAACCGTTTCTAACCCGAAACCGTTTGAACTGGCATAAAAACCGTTTACACCGAACCGTTAACAAACTGCAAATCGTTTGCACCGAACTGTTTATAAACCGAACCGCTTATAAACCGAACTGTTTATGAACCGAATCGCTTCTAAATCAAACCGTTTACAAACCACTTACAACAACTCATCAAATCATGATTATGACACTATTAACTAAATGATCAAATAAGAAGCAGATAATAATCTGATAGTAAAACAATAATACATTAATGCACTAAACTTTTATAATCTAATTCGTAATAAACTAGTAAGATCAGTATGAGTAAACTTGAAACATAACATGATATGTATTTATAAAATTAATGAGAATTTGCATATAATATGATGCGTCAATATGAAGTGATGAAGTGTCGGCTTGATATAAAACTTGTTAACCAGCAAAAAGTTAAAAAGTAGTATAAAATTTCAAACCAAAACTGTTTAATTGCCTAAATCCAAACGACTCGATAAAAAACCGATTTTTTGAAATAAAAAACAGACCCGAACCGTAATTTAGTAAACCTGAAATAAAACCGTTCCAAATAATGTTAAATTGTAGAAGAACCGAACCCATTAACGAACCGAACCAGTTATAAACCGAACTAAAATAAAACTGAACCAAAAAAGAACCGAGCCGTTTCTAACCCGAAACTGTTTGAACCGGGATAAAAACCGTTTACACCGAACCGTTAACAAACCGCAACCCGTCTGCACCGAACCGTTTACTACCCGGACCATTTACAACCTGGACCCTTTACAACCCGAACCGAATTTAAACCGGGATAAAAACCGTTTACACCGAACCGTTAACAAACCGCAACCCGTCTGCATCGAACCGTTTACTACCCGAACCGTTTTTAACCCGAACCGAATTTAAACCGTTCAAGAATAAACCAAAACTGAATCGAACCGATAATTATTTAAACCGAACTGAAATCGACCCGTAAGACATTTGAACTGATTTCAAACTGACCCGAAACCGAACCGATTTTAAACCGAACTATCAAACCGTTTTGACATTACTAACTATACATGTGGTGTACAGAGCAATACCGATTAAATCAAGTTTACAAAATAATAATGTGGAAACTTTCAAAGCATATAAAGAAATCTGGTACTTAATGTTCAATGATAATACAATAAGATTAAATTATGGACAGAGGTATACATATCAAACATCATTATTTGTAAAGAAAAAAGTTTTTTAAAAGCTACTTCTATTACTTGTGAGTGGGAGCAAGTATATATTGGCTTAACTCCAGAAAAGGGGATCAATTGTTTAGAACTTCAGAAGTTAAATTTATTTGTTGGGCTGTAGGATCGATCCAAAATAATAGGGCTGGGCCGTTCTTTGACCGATCCATATGAAAGTTATCACGAGAATATGCTGCCATTAAACAAAAACTGATTTGGTGCTTTGTGTATTACGGAGTAATAACTACTAGTAAGGACACTATACATTATATTTTATGTTATAACAAATTAACAAGCAGTATTATATATTGTAAAAATTGTTTTAAAATAAAAATGGATGAATTAAGTTAAAATTGTAAAGAACTTCATGAACCGTCGTATGTATAGTCCATAATAAAATTACTACCTAATATGCACTGAAAAAAAGAACATGGAAGTTTGATAAGAAAAATAAAATGTAAATACTACGAATAATGAAAAGAACAATGAACAGAAGCATCAAGCATATCATGCTTTCGAGTTCCGTGTGCACAAAGCTTCATGTACTTCGAAAGTTCATGGGAACTCTTTTATGCTCCTTGCTCCTAAATGACATCTATACTTGGTGTATTATACGAACTTGGACAATACACTACGGAGTATGAACTTTGGATAACGCTCATCTCCTCTTACTCAAAATAGCTAGTGGTGATCCATGCTCGTTTAGGTAATTGATGCATGGTACAAAATTTGTGTAGATAACGTGCAGCAGCGCGTTTATCGAAGGTAAGGGCTTCATAGGCAAATTGAGTCACTCGTGCCTTAGTCTCAGCGGTGGAAGGTAGCTAGTTCTTTTGAAAGCATCCTTTCTTACTCCCTCCGTCCCTAATTTATTGTCTCATTGGTAAGTTTTGGGTCAAATTTTAAAATCTTTGACCGTACATTCTCATTAATCTATAAGTGATAATATAATCATGTGGGATCTTGTTAGATTCATCTTGTTGTATATTTTATTAATATCAAATTTTTATAATTTTTATGCATGTGTAATAAGAGAAAAATATGTTTTAAGATGCACATTGAAGATCATAAAAAGTCAAATTGGGCAAACAAATAGAGACAGAGGGAGTATGATGTAAAATCTAGTTTTTAAGCATAAGCCCATGCATAACAAATCAATAAGGACTATTTTAAACGCTTGATATGGGTAACAGATTAGTTTCACTAACAAGAAGGGAACATTAACAATTTATATACATAATAAGGTCTGAATAGTAAGATATATAGCTAAGTAGGCCTGCTTTCATTTAGGTAAAAGCTCAACTTGCAACATGGAAAATAACCATCTAAATCGAGCCCTGATCTCATCTAAATACATAGTAATACAACATTAGAAGATCATTTGCTTGAGATGAGAGTCACTCAGAATAGAAACATCACACGCTCATTATTGTAAGATCCACTAATTATAAAAAAAAAAAAAAAATAGTACGTAGATTACAAGCTAAGGGACGTGACAATGGTTTTTGTACTTGCTGTTTCGGATGAAAACAATATGACTTTCAGCAGGCCCTTTTCAAGGGAGAAGACTAGTCTCGGTCCAAGTGATGACTGGGCCGAGGATTTCCTGCTGAGGATTTCACAGCAAACACACGTAAACTAGCCTCGGGGGTGGTTGCCGAGGAAGACCCCTCCGATGCTAAAGTCAGTTCAGTGTATTGAGAGTAAATGCTATGCAAGAGAATTAATTGCTTGAGGCTGATTGTGAATGAATGTAAGGTGATACAATTGATAGCTTTTATACCTTTGCTCAATAAAGAGGACTGGGCCCTTGAAGTTAGATGGGCTTGCCATGTTGACTGGGCTTGATTGACTTAGCATGCTTTTGGAGGGTTGAACCTTGTATTGAGCTTTTATAATTAAATTATTTGGGCCGGCCCAATTAGGTTGACTGAATTAGACCCAAACACTTGCTATAGAAAGTAATTAGAAACACCCTCTAACAGCATGCTTCCTCAAAATGTTGTTTTAAAAATTACCCCTCCTAACCATTTTCTGCAATTATTTGTTCACTGAATTTTCTATGAACACAATGCAGCAGAATACATAGAGAAAATTTGTATAATTGACAATTCATGCAAATATAAAGCAGTGGACAAAAACCAAGTTTTGAGTCTTTAATTATCATGCAATTTATCACTATAACCAATAGAAAAAGTAAATGGGTGTAATAATTTTGGTCCTCTCATGTAATGTCCATTATCTCTAATCTAGCAAATAAATACTCATGCATCTTATAGACTTGAATACTAGTTCAATATATTTAATTAGATAATAATACATTTCAAGTAAAATTATATTGTCCTCATCACCAAATCAACACCTTACTGCCCTTCTTATGTGGATAAATAATGTAGCACAGCATAACCATGAATCCTTTACCAGACATTGTTTCCCTCAACTTCTGCATCTCCTGCATAGAGTCCTCATCGAAATTCGACAGCTCATCAATATTATACGGCCTCACATCCCGATTCAATATAGACGATACCTCTTCAAACAGATTACCTTTGACTTTAGCTTTAGCCCCAGCAGAAGAAGAAGATGAAAGGCGATCAACACATACTGAACAAATCTTCCCTTTTTTCCCAAATGCAACAATAGTAGGAATTACACCATTGAAGAATCTGCGGAAAAAGTCTGAACTTTTATCAGCGCTTTCTGTATGCCAATTTAGTTCAAGTGTCTTATCCCTATCAGGATCCTTGAGGCCATCATATAGTTTAACTATCTCGATATGGTGCTTAGAACTTTCTTCACTGCGAAAGGAAACTGTAATAATACACACATCCTTACACCTGGAGAAATGTTTGCATGCATTATAGATTTTAGTGTGGACCATCTCAGGCCAGTCAAAGTAAAAGAGAACCTTCTTCCCATTAAGAGGAGGATACCCCTGTATTTCAAGAAACTTGATGAAATTCTCTAGGGTGACCTGCCTTAGTTCTTTCACAGTTTTCTGAACAACGCAGTCGAAAGTGAAGGGGTATGCATACATACCATAAATCTGCATAAGTTCTGCTCCTCGACGATCTGCACACAGACCATTGGGTCCCACAATGATCACCCTATCCTCCTCGCTGAAGAAATTGGTGAGGATAATCGTTGCAGTTTTGTTAAAGGGTGCAACCCACCAAGAGATGTTCCGCTTTGCTAACGCTCTGCTGAAAAACTCAGGGTACAACCGTAGATCATGGATACAGTTAGTAGGAATATAAACCACAATGATCTCCAACTCGATCATCCTTGTTACTTTGTCTACTTGCTTCCATAATATCATGGAGCAAGGGAAGTAAACGCCCCGTGTTGTAGAGGTACAGTCCGACAAACTTGGATTTGAGCTCTGAAATAGACACTTTCACTTCAGAGAATGCCCCATTTCCTAGTGAAACCTTCCTGAAGACAAAATTAGTGGTGTTGCAGCACAAAAGGTCCTCAAGGAAGGTTGGCGTGGTTAGCTTCATATGAGCATCCGTTGGAATTGGGTCAAACATCCTTAAAGGCCGATTCACAAGCTCAAACTTCCTAGAAAGAAAAGGAAATGGGGTGGGGTCTGATCCATAAAAAGGAACATACTCAAAATTAGATCTGCTGAAGAAGCTCTTGCATTGCAGCACAAGGCCATTAGGGTCTACAAGAAGGGTTATGTTCATAGCATACTTATTGATACAGAGAGACTCGCATATAAGGTGATGACGCGACTGAGCATGAAACGGAACAGCAAGGCAAGAAGAAGGAAAGACATCAAAGAATTGGTTGAAGGCAGACTCATCATAGGTCCAGCCACGTCTCATCTTGGCCAAAATCACCATTCAACTTAGAGTACATCTCAAAACATGCAAGAACAGCCTGCCAAACATCGGATTTCCAGCAAACAAGTAAGAAGCAGCAGCAAACCATGATGTATTTACCCTCAAGACTGGCAGCAAAAACTTTACGACCATTTTTACAAATAAGGTAATCTTTGCTTGTTAGTAATTTAGAGTGGATGTCTGGGGAGAGGCCGCGGCTGGGAAGCCTCGGAAGGCCGCGGCCTGCGGCCTTATATGCCACGCCCCCGAGTGAATGTGCCGCGCCCTCTCCAAGGGCGAGGCCAGCCTTCTCCAGAATCCAGAGAGTGAAATTCTATTCACCCTGTTCGCGCCCGCGGTATGAACCGCCGCGAGCAGCCGCGCTCGCGGCCCATGGCAGTTTACGGTTTCCGTCGTTCTTTTAATTGTGAAATTAAGAGAAGATGATATATACGTTTTTTCCCTCTCCAGTTTTTCCCGGGGTTCTCCACATCTTTATTTGAAGAAACTTGCAATCTCTTCATCTAAATCTCTATCAATTTAGCCAAATTTTGTGAATTTGTTCATCTAATTTCGTCTCTTAGTGCAAAAAAACGAAGTGTTGTCTTTTGTATCTCAAAGAGAATTTCCGGTATAAACCCAAGCACCGTTGTGGGGGAAATTAATCTCTTTAGGAAAGTATTTCACACGCCTAAGACAAAGTATAAGGTTTGAGACTCACGTGGTCATTGCAATTCTCATGTTCATGTTCTTTTGTGAAGGCTTGGAAGTGAGGCAAGTTATATATCTTTCATTCTAGTTAAATATGTTGTAATTTCTGAAATTCTTTGTATTAAAAGTGCTTGGTTTGATTATACATAGTTGTATTGATTTGGTTGTATAATTAGTTGAAATTATACACCGGTTTTAGGTTTTGTTCCCACAAATTGTATTTGTTTTATACGATTAAAACCTTACATTGCCTGGACAAGAGAACAAGACAGATTTGATATTAACATACTTGCCAAGTTGAATGTCATAGCCAGTATTAAACTGATATCTAGTGCGTTGACATTCATCTAATATAAATTCTTCCAATTTATCTGTAGCACTATTAACATGTTGGAGTTTTTCACATAATATATCATCTGTAGTGGTACCATCTAATTCTTGCAATACATCGAGTTCCTGCACAGGATCACTGGACAAAGGAACCCTAGGATCATTAGGAAACAAGTAAAACTTCAATGTGTCAATATCCATATTAAGTACCTTCAACTCCTGAATTTTCTCATTTATCAACTCCTCGATGGCCATATCATCATATCCACGCTTCTTACACTCCTCGACGAACATATTTTCACATCCAAGCTTCTTCAACTCTTCCTCACACTCCTTTAGGTATTCAGATTTTTTTTTTTTTTCGAAGGCACCAACACCCTCTGCTTCCTCTTTTTCTTCTTCGGAATCATCATCATCACATCCATAGTTAAATAGGCTACAACATTCATCATATAAACAATCAATTCAATCCATACTTAATCGACTATAAATATTTGTTATATAAACCCATCAATTCAATTCGTATCCATAGTGAGTAGGCTAGTGTGTGTAATTCGCTATATAGAGGGAACAACGTAGAAAAGTGAAATTAAGAGAGTTACTGTGTAGAAAAACCCTTCATTATATAATAAACAATCAATTCCATTTATCGACCACAAGATTTTATATAAACCAATCAATTTAATTTATATCTAGGCTACAAAATTCAGTATATAAACCAGCAATTCATTAAGTATTCATGGTTAATTAACTACAAAATGTATTATGTAAACCATTAATTCAATTCATATCTAGTAGGCTACAAAACTCATTATATAAACCATCAATTCAATTCTTGTGCATACTTAATCGGCTACAAGATTCATTAGGTAAACCATATATTATATTCAATTAGTAATTTAGTATCCATGTTAATCGGCTAAAAAATTGATCATATAAACCATCAATTCAATTTATAAACCCTTACCAGTTACCACTATTGTAAACCCTTCTACAAGAACTGATCGAAAGAGAGCTTCCAAAGAATTGATATACTCCCTCCGTCCCATAATATAGTTCTTATTTGTGTTTTTACACAATATTTAAGAAATAGAAGGAGAAAGTCAATAAAGTACATTAATAAAAGTGAAAAGTATAATTATAGACAAAATTTAAATAGAGAGAAAGTGAAAAAAAATACAAGGCATGTGCAAAATTTAAGGGTAATTTAAGAAATACAATGAATAAAGTTAAAAAAAAAGTGAAGATATAAGGGTCTTTACATACTATCCAAAAATAGAATTAGGAACAACATTTTGGATTTCCAAAATAGAAAAACAGGAACTATATTATGGGACGGAGGGAGTATAAGTGAAATAAAGTTTACGTATGTGTATTTATTAAGTTAAGAATTTTATTGGGCCCAAAAAATCTATCCAAACCCGAGTTTCTTCAGCAGGCTAAGTTTGATCAAATGTCGAGTGAAGAGTTATTTATAACTAAATTAGCCCGGTGCGATCGATGCACGACATTAAAAACCTTGTTGAAATATAGAGTATATATTATATGTATTCTTATTACTTAATTATCTCATATGAGAGGAATTATAGAGATATAACTATAAGTTGTAAATGCTAATTTAATATATTAATTTTGAAGAAGAGCAAACTGAATATGAAAATTTAAGCAAGTAAGAAATGATTTTAAACTTGATATATATAAAGGAAAATAAAAAAATATATACATACAAAGTATTTTGTTCGATGAAGCATAAGAGAAAAATGCATTAGATGTCGATAGTTGGTGATAGAAGGAAAATAAATAAATTAAAGAGTATATATTAATTGAGATGAGAAGAAATTAAATTTGTAATTTGATCAACTAACAAAGTTTGAAGAATTGATTGGAAATATAAAAATTTAACTTTTTTTTGAGAGAGTGTGTAGTCTAAATTCTATAGTCATAAGAAATTTAGATTCCAGTTTTCATTTCCCAATGCCAAAAGATGGGTACAACTTATTTCCTGGCTTTGAAAGGATTGAAACCAAAGAAAAATTAAATGACGTTAGATTTTATTTAGGCGGAAACTTTTTTGTTGTAAAGCTGCCACGTGGACAATATGATATCAGTGGTTGCTACTTTAGTGATATTTATATATGGTTTTTTTTTTATAAACATCAAAATATTAATCAAACAACAAACTAAATCTCAGATAAAATTATTAGCACAACATATACGTAAATATATTAATTATAAATTGCATTTCACTCCCCCTTTATATCTTACAAAATCATTTCAATGGAATATAAACCGCTAACGCTCGCTCTGCTTAAAAACTCAGGATACAACCGCGGATCATGGTTATTATCAAAAGGAATATACACCACAATGATCTCCAACTCATCCTTGTTACTTTGCCTACTTGCTTTAATAATATCACGGAGCAAGGGAAATACATGCCCAGTGTTGCTGAGGTAAAGAAACAATTTAAGGCGTCGTTTGATTGACAAAATAAATAGGAAGTTGAAATTCTTAGGTAGGTTTGATCTCTTTGTATTATGCTTTGTGCCTAGAAGCAGCTCTTAGGTAGGTTTGATCTCTTTGAATTAGGGATTTGTTAAACATCGCCCGCAAATCTCCACATAAAGCCCACAAAATCCACTTGATTTGACAATATTGCCCTTGACCTAAAAAAAACACTCACACTCTCATCACTCACAATCTCATCGCTCATCTTCTTTCAACAACTCAAAAAAAAAAAAAAAAATTCAAACAACAGCAATGTCGAGGCGGCAAGGCAAGGAATTGGCGGCGGCGGCGGAGGGAAGGTGGTCTCAAGGAGGCAAGGTACAATTTGTTAAAAAAAAAAAAAGGAAAACCGCCGTGACGGAGGAGGGGCGCCTTGGCCGGACGCCCAGCCAGCGGTGGTGGCGCCAGCTGAAGACGCCGCAACCAGTAGGCTGGCGCCTGGGCTGGACGCCATAGCCACGGTTGTGGCGTTTATTCAAAGCGCCGCAGCCGTGGCTATGGCGTCCAGCCCAGATGCCAGCCCACTGGTTGCGGCGTCTGCAGCTGGCGCCACCACCGTCGGCTGGGCGTCCAGCCAAGGCGCCCCCCCCCCTTTTTTTATATATTTGTATTAAAATATTGTTTTTTTTTTTGTGTAATATCTTTTTCAATTGTTTTTATATTTTGTTGTTTATTTTTATAAATTTTATCAATTTTGTTGTATTTTTTCTATGTTAATATTTTGTTTACAATTATTTGTTTGTTTTATTTGTACATTTTAAAAATATAACTATTTTTTCTATGTTTATATTTTTTCTATGTTTATATTTTGTTTACAATTATTTGTTTGTTTTATTTGTACATTTTTATTTTTATTCTCAATTTCAATTTGTTAGTACATTTTTTTTGTTCATTTGATATTGTTTTTGGTTAGTTAATTTATTTTAATTTTTATTATTGATATTGTTTTTGGTTAGTTAATTTATTTTAATTGGGAATGAATTATTTATGTTTATATATATTCTTATGTGTTGGTTTTATTTCCTTTCTTAGTGTATTTTTTATTCTATTATTTTTATTTAAGTGTTTTGTTAATTTCTTTATTATGTTAATTTGTTAGTATGTTTTTAATTTATTTGATTTGGGTAGTGGTAGCTATTTTTCGTATAATTTTTTGTATGTTTATATATTTGTAAATTTTTTGTAGAATTCACTGCGTCGTCATGGTGCGGGGAAGAATGTAGAGCTTCTTAGTAGAAGCTATTCAGTGGAGAGGTCGGGGCATAGACATGTTAGATCCCGTGGTATTTCGGCCTCGGCTCGTAGAGAACGGATCCACCGTCGGGATGAGGATGACGATGACGATGATGATGCTGAGGAGGGTGACCAAGAGGAGGAGCAAGAGGAGGGCGCGGATGAGGATGAGGATGTGGACGATGGTAGTGGACCGTATGATGATTACGGTCCATTCAGTCAGAGGGTTGATGACATGTACGAGACACATATGGTGGAGGTGCGTAAGGGTAGGGGTGGTAGGTTTGTTAGTAGATCTGGCACATCATCTGCGTCCACTGTATCTGGGGCAAGTAGGAAACGGTCGAGGGTCGTTAATGATTCTTGGGTTGTTAGGAGTAAGGTGTCCGGTGGGCCTGTTGACGGGAGTGTGATTCCTAGCTTTCTAGGACACATAGCTGCCCATATTTGGGAGGACCAGGAGAGACCTTCAGTTACGGGGTTGTTGAAATGTCATACCCGGGAAAAGACTTATAGCTTTTTGCGTACATGGGCTGAGGCTTGGCCGGCAGAGAACGAGATGTTCGAGCAACTGGAGGGCACTGGGGTGAATCACGTTCCTGCCACCATGCACGATAAGATTGACAGTACGCTGATCACGACTTTCATTGAGCGATGGAAGCCGGATACAAACTCTTTCCACCTTCCGTTCGGTGAGATGACGATCATGTTACATGACGTCGAGGCCATTCTGGGGATTCGTATTGAGGGTAAACGACTTTGTGCTGTGGCTGATGCGGATCAGGCAGATTTGCTGGCGGAGTTGTTGGCGGTGGACAGGGCTGCACTGTACACCGAGGCGCTTGGTGTTTGGGAACACGGCGGTGTGAAGATCGCATCCGTGTTGCAGCGGTGTTTGTACCCCAGTGCACGTAGGACGCACGACGCACAGCTGAGTGCTTATGTTTTTCTACTCCTCGGATGTACCTTGTTTCCGGATAAGAGCGGCGGAAACAAGCTCAGGCCACGCGACATAGTAGAGGCGTGTGACCCCGACAGTGTAGGCCAGTTTTCTTGGGGATCGGCTACGTTGGCGTATTTGTATCGCCAACTAGGATTTGCGAGTCGGGCTGACGCGGCAGGTATCACTGGGTGTCTGACTCTATTGCAGACCTGGATATACGAGTACTTTCCTGCATTGCGACCACATCGTGACCCGGTTCCTATTGATGAGGGGATGCCGCGTGCTTGTGCGTGGAGTCCGCGCTCGGAGAAGAAGTCCGTTGACCGCCTCCGATCGATACGGTTATTGCTGGACAGGCTGTCCCCCTTAGAGGTAACGTTTATAAATTGTTTCTACATTTTATTATTTGCACATATTATATTCATGTTATTAAAATTTTAAAACTATGTGCAGGTGAACTGGATGCCTTTCGGCCTGAACCCTAGTGTTAGGGTACCCAGGACCCTGTACACGGGACTCATTCAGTATCGTGAGATCGTCGAGGCGTACATGCCCCAGCGTTGTCTTCGCAAGCTTGGATTTGTCCAGGTTGTCCCTCCTCCCCCGGCATGCCCGATGAAGCCTGTAGGATCTTCCGCCACTTACCATTCACCAATCTCTCTGCCATTTCCAAATTCTTGTTGAAAAGGTTGTAGGCTTTCACTTTCACGCAGTTGTTGATGTGCCATGTGCACAATAAGTGGTTCGATTCTGGAAACAGCTCTGCTATGGGGGCAAAGAGACCTCCCTCACAGTCGCTGACGATGGCTGTTGGATGAACATTAGGCCCGATGTAGTTTCTCAGCTTCTCCAACACCCAATAATAACTTGGAGCCGTCTCATCCTTGATGATTGCATGACCAATCAGAAAGTTCTGGTTCGTTGGAGTCATCCCCATGATCTCAACCAGTGGGAACTTGTACTTGTTTGTCTTGTACGTTGAGTCGATCAAAATCACAAATGGCCAAGACTTGATCATATCAGCACAATCAGGATGCACAAGGAAAAGATGAGTCACCTCCGCTGTATCTTCATCAGAATCAAACCAGAACAGGTAACCACGTGATTGTGCCTGGTGTAGCAGCTGCTGTATAGGTTTCCTTCCCTCTGACCGTTCAAACCTGAGTTGCTGTCTGACGTTGTAGATGTGTCTTCGGTTTGGATGGTCTTCTGGAAATTTCTCTAACACAGATGCTAATATTTTAGCAGGCTTGACTTGAGCATCACTCATTTCTTTCACAACTAGTTTCGCAGCAGGACTTAAGCCGCTCAGCTGTCGATGACCCTCTTCATATACTATCATCTCATGGTTGTGATACCCCCATTTAAAGTAACCAATCACTTCCCAACCGTCACGACTCCGTAGTTGTCGAACCTTTACTCTGAACTAACACCCACAACCTTTTCGCTTTGTATCGAACCGAGTGGCTGTACGAAAATCTCTTTCTTCTCTTTTGCGATAACGGTCACATCTCAAAATGCGATCCATTCTACCATCCCGTTGAGATTTATGAGTTACTACTACCAAGCAAAATCCAGCTGCAATTGCAACCTGTTTTGCCCAATCAATCGCCTGTTGAGCTTCTTCGAATGGACCATCATGTCCAAATATCCCACTGTAATCATTTCCGTCTCCACCATAATCCTGCATCAATAATATATTACAATAAATACATTTAACGGATAATACATTTAATTTCTATATTTACACAGAATTAACACAAAAAAAAAGCATAATTATGTATAATCAAACTTAATTTTTATAAAAACCCAATTCGAATTTTCAAACTAAATTTAAAAATATACCATTTCGAATTTTCAAACTTAATTTTAAAAAACCTATTTCGAATTTTCAAAATTAATTTTAAAAAAACCCATTTCGAATTTTTTAAAAAAATCATTTTCGATTTTTTTTTTAAAAAAATAAATAAATAAAAAACAACAACAAAATCAAAAAAGAAAAAAAAAAAATAATATATAAGGGTGGCGTCTGCCAGGACTGCCACAGCCACTGGACTGGCGCCTGGCAGGTCCGCCTCAGCCAGTAGAGTGGCGCCTGGCCAGGACGCCAGTCTGGTGGTCTGGCCGTCTGGGCTGGATGCCACTCTGGTGGTTCTGGCGTCTGGCTTGGACGTCCAGGCTACGGTTTGGGCGTCCATCCTAGGCGCCGGAGCCACTCCGACGGTAAACCGTGAATTTTAACGGTGACTTACCTCGTTTTCCGTCGACGACGACGTACCTCCGGCGTCCCCCGCATCTCCGGCCTGCCCTCCGGTCTCCCCCGGCGAGCCAGTACGGCTCCAAATTTTTTAAACCGAGATTATTTCAATTTTAGAAAATGGGCATAATGGTCACATCAAGTCATATTTGTGGGCTTTATATGGTAATTTGCGGGCGATGTAGTATTGAAGAGAATGCCACAGTGATTGGCGCCTGTCCCAAACGCCACTCACCGTGGCTGGGCGTCCTGCCCAGACGCCAGGCCGGTGGTGGTGGCTGCCGGACCTGGCGCCACCACCACCTTGCCACCACGAGCCACCACCACCTTGCCGCCACGAGCCTCGACATCCCCGTACTTTGATTTTTATTGAGGTTGTGTTTTTTTTAAGGTCAAGGGCAATATTGTAACTTCAATATAAGTTTGCGGGCTTTATGTGGAGATTTGCGGGCGATGTTTAGCAATCCACTATAATTAACTCCTTATAATAGTATCACTTAAGTAACCCCACCCTAAGTAAACCCTTAATTAATATCAGTTAAAAATAACAATTTAAAATTTAAAAATGTAAAACTCCCAATTATAAAAATGCAGTATTGCAATATTATAAAGGAAAAATTGTCAAAAATAATACAAACTTTCACCCATCCGCTAAAAACAAATCGAACTTTCAATTTTTTCTGAATAATACAAACTTTGAGAGGCATCTGCTTTAAACAAGTAATGACCAGTTGGTGACTTGATTAATAGGTACACGGGACATGTGTCATTGTCTGATTGGTTTGACAATTTAATTTGATTTTTAAAATTTATTTAAGGAAAAATTTATTCTAATAATCCCACATTTGGCCGGTTCGCTGGTAATAATCCCACCTTTGGCCGGTTCGCTGCTAATAATCCCACCTTTTGATTATTACCTAATAATCCCACCTTTGGGGGATATACTCTTCTAATGATCCCTTATGACCGGTACCCTGTTGTTTGGGTAAGTTAGTTTTTTTTTTTTTATATTTTTTTTTTAATTCCTTGGCCACGAAACAGTGCATCACCCACCTTCCCCAACCACCAGGCACCAACATCAGCAATTAACCAATTCAACCCCTCATACCACGCAATCCCTTTGAACTCGCTACACCTTGCTGACTCACCAACAGTCACGCCACCAGCATCTACACCTCCTTTTCACCAGCAAACCAGCACCCACGCAATTCATCCAATCAACTCACAATCCCTACACTCCAACCCGCCACCAATCAACAGCAATTCGACCTCCAAATCATTGCAATCAGCATTTCGGCCACCTACAATCATGATTCCGGCCTCCATTTGAGTAATTTGACACCAATAACTTCAATTGATACTCCAATTTGAAGACCTAAGAGGCACCTTTGTTGGGGTGGGAATTTTCGTGGTGGGGAGGGCTGGGGTGGCATTTTTCAGGGCTTAGGGAAGGTTGGGGCTCGGCGTTTCGGGGTGTGGGAAGGCTGAAATGAATCAATTTGGGGTAAGAATAGGTTGCGGATCGGATGGGGTGTTTCGAGGTTGCGGGTGGCTGGGATAGGCTGTTTCAAGGGTGGGCGTGGCTGGGGTTTTGTGTTTCGGGGGTGGGGTGGTTGGGGTGGGTTGTTTCAAGGATGGGCATGGCTGGCTCTATTGTTTCGGGTTTGTGAGTGGGGGTGGCTGGTTGTGGGGGGGTGGGCTGCCTAACCGGGAAAAATGGAGGAAGGAGAGGAAAACCATAAGGAAGAAGGAAAGGGGAAAAAAAAATTTAAAATTTTTTTTTTTTTAAAGAAATAAAAAAAAATATTTCGACGAATCACAAAGTGACACATGGCATGTTAACCCATTATACCGGTTACTAACAAGTTAGGGACTATTAAAAAGAGAATGCCCCATAAAGGTGAGATTATAAGCAGCGAACCGGCCAAAGGTGGGTTTATTAGAATCAATTTTTCCTTTATTTTATATTTTTATTTTTTAAGAAATATAAAATTATATTTATTATTATTATAATTAAAAAAAAAAACAGCCACCCCTTAATCAAGGCGCTCAGCTCTCCGGCGACCTCCAGCCGGCGCACTAGCCACCTACACTGCGCTTAGCTCTCCGACGACCCCACTACCCCTTGCCGGGCATCCCTACCTCTTCCCTCCCCCCTTCCCGACTCCTACATCCGTACCTCCTCCCTCTCCCCTTCCCGACTCCCACTCATCACAAAAAACCCACAATATCCTCCTCTTTCACTACCGAAAACCTCCAACTGCCGCTTACACCATCCCCAAAACCCTAAAGGCTAGGGTTTCGGGATGGGGAAGGGATGGTTAAGGATTTCAAATTTTCAGGGACGGAGGAGGGGGTAGTTTCGTGGTTTTTTGTGGGGGTGGGAGGGGATTTCGTTGTTGGTGGTTTGGAGAAGGGGGAGGACGACGGCAAGGTAGGGCCGACAAGGTGGCTGGGTTGGCGCCGCCGGGTTTGGGGGAGAGGAGGGACTGCTGGTGGTGAGGGAGGAGGGGTTGCTGGTGGTTATTATGGGATGGTTTTTTTTAATTATTTTTTTTTTGAATGATTTTTAAAATTATTTTAATTGTTAATTAATTGTGGTTAAATTTTTAATTAGCAATTAATTAATTTCTTAATTGAATTTATCAAAAAAAAGTTAACCGGTTATTTAGGTTGTAGGTTAAATATCTCGCTTAAAGTGGATGCCTCTTAAAGTTTGTATTATTCTGAAAAAATCAAAAGTTTGACTTGTTTTTAACGGATTGGTGAAATTTTGTATTATTTTTGACAATTTTTCCTATTATAAAAGTGCAAAAGTACCATATTAAAATTTTTAAAAATCATTACAAATTATATCGACAAAAGTTCCTTTTTAGAAACATGACTTCTTACTTCTTAGCAACAGTCTTAAGCTTGGCCTGCTGTGCCATTTTCTCTGCTGCAATTGTAGGAGATATTAATTCTTCCTCTTCCTTCTTTGCCATTTTTTTTGCTGCAATTGTAGCACATGTATTTGTCTGTTTGAGTTTCATTTGCTGCTGCAACTTCATCTCTTTTTTTCCACACATGTGTAGGTTAATGCTGGTTGGCCTCATCTCTGTATAATTTACGGGCTTATGGGGTGTTGGTTAGGAAAGAATTTGTCCTAAGTTATGACGATCTAGATGGATGTGACTATCGTGTCACGGAAAAGAGTGGAGGAGATCCCGTATACGTATTGCAATATTGCATGCGTAATAGGGGTTTTAGACCTCGGGATGAAAATATTAACCCGTTTTACAATAATTTAACATACAACCGCCTTTTGGAGAATTTGTATTGACAAAAATGTGTTGTAATACGAATATAATTACATGAAATTATATATGTATCAACAAATAACGTGAAATTATTTATAAAATAAAAAATTAGCTATAACTACGTAAATATCACGAAGTACAATCTGACACATAATTATGTGTATTGATAAATTACTTAAAAAAATGTTTATCATCATTCCATGTTATAAAATTTAAAGTTAAACAAATTATTATTTCTTCATATTGTAAGTATTTCAAATAATAATTTTTTATTAAAAGAGATACATCATTCAAAGATGCTTTCAACAAATCCCTGTACATGAACCAGTAACATATTAACAAGTTACTATTGAATTTCAGACATGCTGGGATGATATGATTGTCAGATACAAGCTTGAAAAGAATGAATGGTTCAAAAGGTTATATAATTTGAGGGAGAAATGATGTACGACTTTGAGTAAGGACTTCTTTTCTGCTAGTATCTTATCTTCACAAAGAAGTGAAAGTACGAATAATACAGTGGGATTTAAAGCAAACAAAAACACAAGCCTAACAGACTTCTTCAAAATATTCACTCAAATAGTATGCAGGTTGAGAAAAAACGAGTCTGATGCTGATTTCAAAAGTTCAAATTCTAAGCCAAGTTTAAGTTTTCCAATTTTGGATTACTGAGACATGCATCAGAAGTCTATACACAGACAATATTAAGATATTTTGAAACATAATACATGTACTCAATTGGGTGCTTAACCTCTCTTCATTCTATAATAGGAAATTTTTATTTTTATGAGGTACAGATTGAGTATGATGAATCAAGTAGGCAGAAGATTACATATAACAGTGGTGAAAATACAATAGCATGTTCTTGTAAGAATTTTGAAGAGGTTGGTTGGTTGTGTTATCACTGTTTAAAGATTTTGCAGCACATAAATATAGCACATAAATTAAGGATTGCAATTACAAATAAATATTTCAATTGAAGGAAAATTCAATCTGTTTGATTCCGAATTAAATGCTTCTTTTAAAGAAAGTTGGTATCCACTGACGCTAAGAATCGGATTTACAAGGTTGCGTCTCTTCAGACAAATTCAACCAAAAGTGGAATTACATGAAAGGTGATAATATGATTAATAGATTTGCGTATCTTTTTCCAGCACAACTCGCTCTCTCTTTGTTCAAGCTTAAGAAGGTGAAAAAAATCAAGATTTATGAACTTAAATTCATTTATAATCTTAAAACTTTTTCTTTTGTTAACCCAATTAGGTTGGAACTCGTGCGATGTAAGTTTATAAAAAATCTATTTTTATAATTTGTACATTTAAGAATTATGCACCTTGTACAAAAATATTTGTAATTTTAAAATTTTAGATTTTCATCAAAATTATGATATAATACCTGTTTAATGTCGCCTAATACATATTTCAATGTAGGAGTGCATTTATTAGTGTGCTATTTACAATTGTTTTATTTTTTTAGGATAAATTGATAGGTGGTAGTTGTAATGTAGAATTTTCTAATATTTAAATATCAAAATTGTTAAATATGGTACCTGCACACACACACACACACATCAAAAATGACATCATCCTTGCATTTAGGCGGGAAAAAAATTATTGTGAGAATGTCATGTGGACAGTGATAACGTCAGCAACGTTTTATTTTAGCAATAGTTAATAGATAATTGTCAATCCAAAGGATCTTGAATTTTGGTGGGCTAAGGGTATTTGGGGCCTTGTGAATTGGATGTAAGTGAACTTGTAGTTGACTTTTGAGCTTTTGCTTGATTTTAGATGAGATCGTGTTGGAGGTTATGTTGCATCATTACTTTTCTACAATTGCAAATGTGTATGGTTATATGATATAATGATATAATATGTGTTGGTTTATTATTTGGAGTCTGCTTTTATATGTCACCTCACAAAAACGAATTAAGAATATCTTTTATATTCAGGCATATATATGTTGTATGTGCTAAACCTGCACAGATCCCATAGTTTGATTGAAACATATTAATGTTCTACAACAAGGTTGCAAGTTGATGATATTGGAAGAAAAACAGATATCATTTTGTGCAAACTCTCATGTTTGATGGAGTTGACGACTACTCAAATCAAAATGCAGACATGATTGGTCTGACTTCAATCGAACAGGAGTAAGTTCTATTTTTTGCCTTTTGAGCTAGCTATAGAGGGTACATTATTCTATTCCTGCACTAAAAAGAGACTTTTTTTAATGATAAGAATGATACTACTCATACCAGGACATCAATTTCTTACAATTTAATTCTTTCATTATTTAATTTTTATTTTTTCCATCCAATTCTCTTCTTTTCTCATTTGTTATCCAAATGAAAGACAATATATCCCTCTATTTCCCTTTCCTTCCATTCTCTCCATTTCCTCTAATCCAAAAAAATGTGTAAAAGGACAAAATTTAGGCATTTTGTCACTCATAAAACATAATCACTCCAGTTAAGATAGAATCAAAATCACTTAAAATAGTGACTCGTTCGTCTTCTTTCTTTTTTTTTTTCTTTTTTTTTTCAGGGAATGGTGACTTATTCATCACTCACCTCCTATAATGCTTTCGAATTTCCATCGTAGACGTATCATTTTAAAATGCTTTAAATTTTGGAAAAAAAAAACAACGGACAGCAGAGCAGCAAGAATGCAAATATGCAATGCAGCACCAAAACCCTCAGCAGCAACCTCTTAATCAACCACCAGTTCCAAACCATTAATGCCTTCACCACTATTGTTATTTTCCAGTTCTAAAAGCGAAATCCCCCTCAACCTTCCAATATATCAACTGGTATGAAATTATGGCTTCAGTGAAAAGCCAAAACTTTTACAATCCATACATGACCATTATGTATTGGCCAGTATAACCTACAACACATATACAGACAAAATAATGACTAAATCTATCTTGTATCAACCGAGACCAATTACAAGACACCACAGCAAAATACACTCCTGCAAATCTGCAATTGCCGACTAAAAGGTCCAAAACAGTGATAACAACTATAATTATGATGAAAACCCGTCTCACAAGTCACAACCTCCAGAGAGGAGCATTCCACTTCGAAATGCAAAAAAAACCCAACAAGAGAAAGATAATGAAGGTTTACCAAACTATAGTTTAAAATCAAAAGTACTTACTCCTATACTGACAGAATGCATAATCCACTATCAATCAAGGCATAAACTACCAAACACATTCACTATGTAATACACGGCCCTGCAAGCAACAGCAGCCTGAGGACAAGAAGCTAAACTGGCAACGCTGAGCAGCATGCACAATCTCCCTGTCCTATACCTCTGCCCTTTTGAAAACTGTACATTTAAAAAGTATATAATGCTGAAATAAACTAGTCATGTTATGCTATCTTCCTCTCGTGCTCACTGTCCCACTGAAAACTTGTTAAACAGTGAGCTGATAACTTGGGCTCCAAGATAACCCCAAATTCTTCGTCATCATACTGAGATTCGAGACTGGAGTTTAAAAATTTCTTAATACTGTTAAGCTGATCAGAAGATGGCTTAACTTGAGTGCTATCAACAGCATAGTCCTCAGTACCAATCATAAGACCCAATGCCACATGAGGATTCAGATTCAGACTGGCCACAGAATCCAACATATCCTTCTTTACAACCACTTGAAGTAGACAAGAAAGTAGATACCGATAAGTGACAGAAGAAATATTGACACCCTGTGATCAGACAAAAGATATATTTAGGAATCCCACATCACAGTGAAAATGCAATTGCCAATATGACATGTTACATACATCAAAACATGTAAGCTAGTTAATATCATATGCAGCCTTATCCTTTTGCCTCATGGATTTGTCTTGACATTAGACAACAGCACTTTCTTTTCAAAAATTACTACGGAGTACATAAAGCATGAAAAGTGATTTAATACAGATTACAGATCCGTCTATTGTAAAATATTCCAGTGTTCCACAATCCACATGAACAACATCAAAGTTCTTCATAGCTATGACATAATCCTGAATATCTGAATATGTAAGAAGTTCTCTTACATTATTTTTTTCCAACTGCAACGGGATACAGGATCATTATGGGCACCACCAGCAAACCTAGGAGCTTATGAATGACCATAGTGTTCAAATGAGATTTAACAAGACAAAGTATGTCCTTAATGTAGTAAAGGTCGTCCAAGAACTTATCTATAAAGACTATAATAGATATCAAGTCTGTCCTCTTACCAGAAAAGTAATTGTTCCTGTGTCCGAACAAACTAACATCCCCTATTATCCCACATAAAATAAAATAAAATTACATCCAACAGCCTGTGAATGATTATAAATCTAATATACACAGAAAAAGAATATACCCCAATTTGAGAACCAAGTCAGAGAAGTACTCGATACTGGAGGTGTTGTCAGAAATGATAGATCATATCATCACTAACTGCATGGACTGTTGCAAAATATTAAAATCTTCATTTATATGAACTTCATTCCCCAGGAAAGAGAGGAGAACGGAAAAAGGGAAAAAAAATTGTACCATTATATGCTTAGAGTAAGAGAATGTATGGCTGTCTAAATGATCTTCTCCCCATGGTGTGCAAATTTAAGGGCTTAAGTATATAGAGGAATTATGTAAAAGCACCCTGCAGTAAAAACCATGAACAAATTTGTTACAAGAATCAGTATTGTCTCATCACCAATCTATAATAAATAGTCGACCACACAAAAAGTATATAACAGGTAAATAAGGAACTAAAAGAAGTCCTTGTAATAGACTAACATAAGGAGGGGCAATATTGGTAGTCTAGTGTTATTAGGTTAGTAGTTTTTACCCTTAGTATAAATAAAGAGAGGGAAGAAAGAAGAAGGTAGGCAGCATCTTGGTGTAAACCCATGAGAGAGTTATGGCCTAAAGCCGTTGATAGAGAGTTGTGAGCTAAAATCACTTGGAGCTTGATAGGCTAAACCTATCTTCTGTGTAATTCGTGTTCTGTTAATTAAAGCATCAATCTTTCTTCCACAACTTGAACCTTCTCTTCGAGGCCATTTAGCCGTTGTGATACAGAGGTAACCATGGTTGTAGACCGTAACACTCTAATACCAACTGTAATGGACTGATTTTCTGATTGTAAATATTATTAAATTACTAAGGATTAATAAAGGTGAAAGCTTTATATTTTGATTGATAATGGAAAAAGGATTACAAAAGATTGGTTTAGCCTATCAAGCTCCAAGTGAGTTTAGCTCACAACTCTCTATCAATGGCTTTAGGCCATAACTCTCTCATGGGTTTACACCAAAATTCTGCCTACCTCCTTTCTTCCCTCTATTTATACTAAGGCTAAACACTACTAACCTAATAAAACTAGACTTCCCAAAGTGCCCCTGCTAAAGTTAGTCTATTACAGTCCTCTCACACGCCATAACAAAGTTTAAAAGCCACATTTATTGCTTCAACCAGACAAGAGAACATATAAGATAATGAACAACACACCTATATGAGCATGTAGCTCACAGATTTTGATAAAAAGGGAATCAAAATTTATTTGAATGTATTTTTCATTTCAATTAAAAAGAGCATAATATTCCTATAAGTAGTATTTACCTCTTGGACTTTTAGAGAAGACAGATGGTGTCTTTGTTCTGCACTTCTGCTTCCCACTCACATCCCTGATTCAGATTTAAAGCAAGGTAAGCCACAAGATCCAAAGCATATCAGTCTCTCTGTTGTATCTGGATTCTATCAATTTCAACAACTACTCGTGCCGATAAGCATTATTAATGAAGGTAAGATTGCCTAAACAAGGCTAGGAAATAAAAGATTTTGACCTCATAAATGACACAGTACAAAGATATATCACTGACATGAAACTCGTACTCATGTGTGATGATGTTGCTGATATGCCAACTGCTAATGCAGTAGTCAGTGTCATACAAAAGACAAACATATAACTGATTAAAAAATTAAGGAGTACCAGTAATGAGGTCAGTGTTAGAAGTAAAATGGGAATCGGAGTTGGAAAATGTTAACTACAATGCCTCTAAGAGAAAAAAATGAGGAAAAGACATACATGCCATGCCCACACAGCAAGAGGAGGTAATGAGAGCTAAGGGAAACCAAATGCATGTGAATTATAGAAGATCCTTACCAAATGCATGTTCACTGTGTAGATTTTGTATCATTATGCTCAGGTACTGAAGCACCTTTGCCTCAAGCCTGTCATTGGTATCCCTACTAATCTTGAGCATGCGGATGAACTCAGCTAACACTTGATGTTCCATGAAACATCTGGGAATTTTTTTTTTTTTTTTGAAATTATTAGAACAGGTATCATAATGCATATTACCAAAAAAAACATTTAAGAAACAAAAAGGACAAACTCTTACTCGAAGATTGATGGGTCATGCCTATCACCATACGTAAATTTTTCTACAATAGTTTGAAAATGTCCACAACTGTTTCCTGGAAAAAATTAATATACAATATCAGACTATTGTCTCCAAAGCCACAGTATCTGTGACATTAAATCATAGTGTTAAGTACAAAATCTAATAGTTCAACAGAGAACCGTCAAACAGAAGCAGTGCGAGATGTATACCCTATTAAATGTATGAACGACTTCAATTCCCTGCAATTCATTGATGATATACCTGAGAACCAAGGTTCAAAAAAGACAATTAGATTTACTGTAAATGACTAATCAAGAATTCAAGAGAAAGATGGATGCATTACTCCAGAAAATACTCAAGAAGTCATTACAGCACTTTTAAATATAAAAAGTTTAGCTTTATATGCTGTACAAGTGTACATCATAATGTCACCTCAGATTTTTAAAATTTTCGCGGTATTTGATAAGTTGTAGCAAACAAGTATATTTATACAACCTATTCTCAAGGACGAAAAATAACAAATGCAAAAAACCTGTTGAAAGAAGCCAAAACAAAGAATCTACTACCTCCGTTTCATATTTTTTGCAACTTTAGAATATTTTATATCTCACAAATAATACCCCAAAGTTGCAAAAAATATGAAACAGAGGTAGTAGCTATTTGCAGAACGGGCAACATTACTGTTACATTTTTTTTATCTAACATCCCAAACTCCATGTAACTGCCTGAAAGGTTGAAATAAGTGACTGTACATTGGTAAGTTCTAACCCAGAGTCAACCTTCCAGCTTAATCAGCAAACCTCTATTTACCACTCACCAAACAATCAGCCATAATTTCATAAATCATTTTGGAAAATTTATTGCCTCTCTACAAATAATTTTTTAACAGATAAAGATACACTAATACAAGGAAAAAAAAATACGAGGTAACAAAAGTATGCCAAGCTCAAGCAAAAAAGCGGAGAAGAAAGAAAATTCTTATCACACCCAACAAAAGCCTTGTGAGTGTGGAAATAAGCTAAAAGAAATAACCAGTCCAAAAAGGCTTCCAAAGAGGAAAATAGACCACAGAACTCCTATTATCCATTTCCAATCAAATCATCCATATAGATAGCTCAACAAAAAATGTTCTCCTCATATCTCTTAAACCTCATATATACAGGTAGAGGTGGCCAGTGGGCCGGGTTGGACCCAGCCCACCCTAACTCGCACGGCTGGTGGGTCACGTGGGTCCGACCCGGTTTCAGCCCGGCACAGCTCGGATTTAATCCGGGTTGTGTCGTGGGTCCAAAATTTTCGACACAACCCATTTCAACCCAGCTCAGTTTAACCCGTTTGATTCGACCCAAATCGCACAACCCGTTTTGACTCATTTAATTCGACACACCTACCCCGTGAACCCACCTAACCCGACCCACCTGGCACAACCCAGCCCGCACGGCCCACCCGCACGAATGACCCACCCAACCCGCACGAGCCAACCCACCTAACCCGCACGCATGACCCACCCAACCCGCACGCATGACCCACCCAACCCGCACGGCCGGCACAACCCGCACGGCCCGCACAACCCGCACGGCCCGCACAGCCCGCACAATTCGCACGACCCGCACGGCCCGCACGGCCTAACATCCATTTTAAAAAAAAAAACGACTAGTTTTTTGTATCTAACGGCTAGTTTTTTAAGTGTATGATCATCCATTCTATTTTTCCTATAAATACCAATTCCATTTCACTCAAATTTCCACACAAATTCAAGCTTTCTTTCTCTCTTACTTAAAAATTCTTATTGTTCTCAAATTCTCAAGTGTTATATAGAGTTATATTTTTGTTAAAAAAAATCTCCTTAATATTATTATTAGTATTCTTAAGATTCTAAAAAAAAAAAGTTCTTCTCCATATTATAATTAGTAATCATACAAAAAAAAAATGAGCTCAAGAGGAGGAATGGGAAGGAGTCAAAGTGGTGGTCGAAGTGGTAGCCAAAGGAGTGGTGGTGCAAATTTTTCGTATGAAATTAATACGGAAAATTTAAACCAATTTGTCAATGAATATGGAGATTATGGTTTAGGAGATAGGCAAAATATTCAAACGTCTCCACCACAACATTTCTCCCACGAGTCCCACCAATCATCAAGTTCAACTATGCCACCTCCATCGCAACCAACATCTCAACCTTCATCTCAAGGTAATTTCTAATTAAATTTTTATTGTTATGAATATTTAAAAAAACTATTATTAATGATTATAAAGTTAGTTTAGTTTCCAATTTTCTATGATTTACAATTAGTTAATTACCATGAAAAATGCGTTTAAATAAGTATAATTAAAATATTTAAAATTTAAAAGCTTATTTTCATGAATAGCATTTAAAAATTAATTTTAATAATTTGATTTATGAAAGGTGGTGGCGGTGAAAGTAGAGGTCGAGCACATTTTTCTTGGGTGTGGAAACATTTTGAACGAGTTGAGGTCACACCCCCGGGATGGCAACCTGGTCAACCAAAGAGGTTCACGTGTACATGCCTAGTTTGCAAGGCGCTAGGTGCAAATGTCAAGTCATATAATTGGAAAACGGGAGATGGAACCGGAACCTTGAGTCGGCATTTGCAAAATAAACACGACTTGTTCGAAAATGGCCCCCGTCCTTCGGGGGGTGGCGTCCAAACACAATTGGGTGGATACATGAACCAACCCGGCGGAGGTACACCTTTCATTTATAATAAAGATAGAATGATTGATGAAATGAGTACTTTAGTTATTGCTAATGAATACCCTTTTAGTTACGGTGAAAATGCAAACGTTGAGCATTTTAATAAAGTTGCATTACAACCTGCATTTACTCGTGTCCCCCGAAATACCCTAAGACGTTATACACAAACTTCTTATTATAAGTATAGGAGTGGTTTGATTGAATTATTTCGTACTTTTGATGGTCGTGTTAGTTTTACAAGTGATACATGGACTTCTAGTTTTGGCGAACCTTTTCTTTGCATTACTGCTCATTGGGTGGATGATGATTGGTTTATTCAAAAACGTATACTATGTTTTCAAGCTATGGAAGAAAGGCATACCGGTTTTAACATCAAAGTTCGTATTTTGGATTGTTTAAAAGAATTTCACTTGAATAATAAAGTTTTTTCTTTGTCTCTTGATAATGCAACTGCAAACACAAAGTGTATTGACTATTTGAAAAATGACTCCGAGTTGAATTTGTTGTTGGGTGGTAGTCTCTTGCATGTTAGATGTTGTGCTCATATTTTGAATTTGTCTGTTCAAGAGGGTCTCGCTGAGTTGCAACCATTGCTAAACCCAATTAGAACAGTTATAAAATGGATTAGGATTACTCAGTCAGTTAGAAGAAAGTACATAGCTATGTGTAAAGAGAGAGGTCTTAAGAAAAGACAATGGTCTATTGATACCCCTACCCGTTGGAATTCTACTTTCAAGTTGTTGAGTGATGCTATAAAGTATCGTGATATTTTGACCCAACTTTACAATGAGACTCGTGTTGATCCTACTGAGTTAATAACCGAAAGTCATTTGACTAATGCTTCTTTTGTTCGTGATGTTTTAAATGCTTTTGATAGTGCAACTCATATTTTCTCTTATATTTATGAGCCTAACGTTCATTTAGTCATAATTGAGTGTGTTAAAGTTGTTCACACCATCGAAGAGCATATGAAGATTGATGGACTTCGTCCCGTTCTTGATAGCATGAAACGTAAGTGGCATACTTATTTTAGTGAATTTCCAATCATTTATGGAATTGCTGCTATTCTTGACCCCGGTGTCAAAGCTGAAGGTTTGGAAAATCTTTTAGAATTTTATTATACAAGTTTAAGTATCGATTATGATGTTAGTGAATATATTAACAAATGCAAATCTGTTTTGGGAGACCTTTATGATCATTATGCATCTATTTATGGTTTTGATTTGGCAACACCAACTACTACTAGCACTTCCGATTCTAGATTTGGTTTTCTTGATAAAGTTATGAAAAAAAAACACAAAGCATCTACATCATTCTCATCATCATCTTCTTCAACACTTGCTATTAATGATTATTTGTCATATCAACATGAGACCAACAACAACTTTCAAATTATAAAATGGTGGCAAGAACATAAAAAAAGTTTTCCTATATTGGCGAGAATTGCAAAAGATATACTTGCAGTTCCCTCTTCATCTGTTGCTTCCGAGTCTGCTTTTAGTGCAGGTAGAAGAGTGTTAGATGAAAAAAGATCTCGCTTAACTCCGGAAAGCATTCAAATTTGTGTTTGTAAGAAAGATTGGGATCAAGCTGAAAGAAGAACTCAAGGTTTAAAGGAAGACGAAGACGATGAAGATGATCCTGTGATGATATTGGAGTCGTCAACGGATGATGCAGCTTCCGGGGATGATGATGCAACAAACATGGGTGGCTAGAAAAGTCTAAATCAGGTACGCTAAGAACTACGTGGGCTTTGATTCTTTCGGGATACGTAGGCAACTTATTTTTCGAAAATTACAATTTAATTGCAAAATTAAATTTTAGTTTTCTAAAGATAGGTCCAAGCCCCCCCCCCCAAATTTCAAAAGAAGTACAATATAAGAACTACGCTGGCTTTGATTCCTTATTTTATAATATAAGGATACGTAGGCATCTTAATTAAGAGCAAGCCATCAAATTGTTAATTTTGTAAAAATTAAAACACCACACAACCCACCCGACCCTAACCCACGAACCCACCCGACCCTAACCCACAAACCCACCCGACCCTAACCCACTAACCCACCCGACCCTAACCCACCTAACCCACAAACCCACCCGACCCTAACCCACTAACCCACCCTTCGACCCACCCTAACTCACTAACCCACCTTGACCCGTCTAACCCACGAACCTAGCTCGACCCACCCATGACCCGTCTAACCCACAAACCCAGCTCGACCCACCCACGATCCGTCTAACCCACAAACCCAGCTCGACCCACCCACGACTCGTCTAACCCACGAACCTAACCCTGGTGTGTCCAACTTCTCCAACCCAACCCACGACCCGGCCCACCCTACCCTACGTGTGTCGTGCCGTGTGTCATGAAACCCCAACCCGCGACCCACCTAACCCTAACCCAGCTCGCACGACTCGCACGGTGGACACCTCTAATACAGGATAACCCCTTAGATGAAAAAAAAAAAAAAAAAAAAAAAAGTTACACTTGAAGGCTTTGCAAGAGATAAGGAGGACAAACTACAAATGCAAGATCAAGAGGTTCACTGTCAATCCATTAGCTTGGCCTTGAAACCAAAAGAACTCGGAAGTACTAGACTTCTACAAACTACTAAGCTACATATACTGTATATTGTCACCCACTATGGAAGCTAAGCATTCCAAATAATAAGATATAAATGTACAGAAAAAGACATGTTAAACATATTTTGGTCGTGGCTTTAACTGAAATAAACAAATCTAGAAAATTAGCAATTAGCCAGCTAGCTTTTCTGCCTTTAAAGTCCACAAGAAAATAGTCTTAAGGTTGTTCAACAAGTTGGTTAACTCCCACTTATGAAAATCACTTGTGAAAATTCCACCCAGCATGGAAGTTCAAAAAAAACATACTCCACTCACCATCACTAATAGAGATGAAGAAAAAGGATAAAAGACTGTTCCCTCGACATATAGTCCAACCAAAAAAAATGAGTTCCTTCATTCCAATCTTGGATTCTACCCAAAACCCATGCTAGTGAATCCTACCCATTTCTTTGAAAAATATACCTTCTCCTAAACAGTTTATGCCAAAGAGAAAGCTTGTCAAAGATGATGCAAAGGAGATGTTCCAAAACCCAAACTTCCTTCTTCCCTAGACTTACAAATGCACTCCCAGCTCACAAAAAGCCTTCCCTAGGCTACAAGAAAGTTCATAAACCTCTGTAACCTCCTGCTTACATCAATCTTGGAGTTTAAAATGGTAAAAACTAGAAAAAGTACATTAAAACATTTGCACTCATCTAACTTCTACTAAAACGGATCTCAAAATCAAAACTATAAATCTATGAGGGTTATTCCCTAATGAAAGACCAAATCTTGACAAAGTCCATAAACAAGAAGAAAAATCAAACCAATCAATTGCAATATAAATAGTAAGCTCATATACCTTCTTGTAATCACTTTATATTTTTAAAACTAAATTAGCAAAGAAAATCACCCATGACCTTGAATCCATAAGCCACCCAAGAAAAGCCAACTGACTTATGTCAAGACAAATCAGGCTTTTCTATCGCTTATAAAGAGAACTTCCTATCACTCACGCTCCTCAAATGATAATAGTCCATAGTCCAAAATACACGTGTGTGGGAGTAAAGTGGCAACCTGTTCAGCCTTCACTGCCATGGGGATGAGTCAAAAGTAACTTCATTCTAATTGTACCAGTCTCTTACAGGTAGTCATTTGGGTGACAAGTTGGTACAGAATGGATGATTAATTACTACTGTTTTGACATATTTGCTAATCCAAATTGGGCTCTAACCATGAATTCCTCTGAAAATTTATCTAGGAAACTCTAAAAAAAATAAGTTTATTCTTGTATTAATAAATTAGAATTGTAATAAGTTCTCTTTGTGCTGTAAAAACAAATTACATGTTGAAGAGATTCATAGTTGAAATTAAACCTTGAGAGATAACAATAAAACATAAGAAAATAGAGGGTCATTTTATTTCTGTCTTTTTCTCTAAATAAAAATACCGCATTTGAAATTTTGTGATCACACTATGTCAACTTTAAGCATTAACATCTCCAATCATACCAGCAAAAACTATATGACTATGACCTTATGCAAAATTATTGAAAAAAAAATAGATAAACCTAGAAATGCAATCTTCACATCAATTTTGTGACATATATAGGCTCAAGAATAGTACATTCTTGTTGCATCATAACTGTAGTAAGTTGTCAACTGTGGTAAAGTTGCATATACAAAATTTCATGATGCTCAAGGCTGCCCCAGAATGAATTGACATATCAGAAAAATCAACTTCATGTCTTGACCATTGAAAATCAAGTGTTTTAAAAACAGTCTCTTCAATGTCTCTAATAAACTTTCCAGTTAAAACACACCTCATATTGATAAGAGAATCTAAAAGTTTGGCTTGACTTATAAATAAATCAAAAGGTTTATCAGTGTGAATCTCAAAAATATCAATACATATAATAATGCATTTAATAATTTATGGTAAAGGAAAATTCATTAGCACACAATGGCCTTGATAGGTGTTGTTCTGCAGTTTCTAAAAGCCATTTTATAATGGCTTTTCACAAAGTAGCACCAAAGCATGCAGATGATGGAGCAGCCTCGCAAAATCAGGCAAATCAGACCAACAATGCTTCCATGACTTAAAAGACCTCTCTGGAGCCTCAGCTCAAGAATCTTCTTCTTTTTAGCGAGAATTATCCCGATACAATACATCCATTTCTCTCCGTCCAAACATCACCGTCTTATATATCTACATCTATACAGAATTAATACATCTCCTAGACCCCAATAGGCATATATTCACTAGAATCCTAATTATTCCTTCCATCAAACAATATCACTCATTTGCATCAATAGCATCCAACCTTAGCACAACGCCACAACTCTCCCACCTTTGGAGTAATTACACAACAACCTCGAAAGTCGAAAGCAACTCTCTACTTTCCAATGTTATTCCATTGTACTAGGAACTCCAATTATTACAGGCCTTGCATTACAAGTAGTTAATACACTCTTATTTGTCAATACTCGAGTTCCGACATTCAATTGTTAACGAAATGAATCAGTACGCAAACCAACTAAGCTAATAGTAGTCTATATGCAATTAAAGTAGCATAATTTAAGCACATTTTAAAACTAATCTCAAATTTTACAAATTTCAACCTTCATTGAAAATTAATCACCCAAAACCCTAATTTTATTTCTTTTCTGTTCAGTAGGTAAGCTAAACTAATTAATCATAGTGATCTATTGAATTGATAATATGAACCCTAAACCTAATCAATCAACAAAATTTTTGTAAACAGAATAATTCACCTCTTAAAGGATAATCGATTTCAATCAAACAAACAAACAAACAAACAAAAATTTGAAAATTGGAGAAAGAAAGTTACCGGAAGTGTTGGAGAGAGAAGCGATCAATGGGGCGCCAAAATGACCGCAACATGATCGAGGACGCTGCAGTGAAATTGAGTAACTGTGCAGATGAAAGTGGCGTTTGATTGTGAATACATGCAATGATGCAATTGCAATTGCAATTTCTGGTGCGAAAATAACAGAAATAGGTAACTGTCAACTTTTTTTTTTTTTTTTTCATTTTTCTTTTGGTTTTTATATTGGAAAATTATACACAACCACTCCTGTCCCTCGTTGAAACATTTGAATTTGTATTTCATAATCCAAGGAAAAATATTAATTAAATTAAATTTTTAAAAAAATACTATTCTCTCTGTCCCATTTTTTTAACTTTATTCATTGTACTTCCTAAATTGCCCTTTAATTTTTTACATGCTTTGTACTTTTTCCCACTTACTCTCTCTAACTTTTATCTATAATTGCAGTTTTCAGTTTTCACCTATTTTATGTACTTCATTCACTTTTTCTTCCCTAACTTGTGTCTATAATTGTACTTTTCACGTTTTTTATGTACTTCATTTACTTTCTCCTCCCATTTATTAAATACCGTGAAAAAACACAAACAGGAACAATATATTGGGACGGAGGGAGTACATTGATAATTTGATTAGTGGCAAAAAGAATACGGGTCGGATTGTGCAAGCACACGTGTTGTCTCAGCAAACCTTATGCTCACATGAAACATGGCTAAACAAGAAAATAAAGATTCATATTATGACGACTCGTAATGATTTATGTAAACAGCTCATGCACAACTTGCCCACATGTTGTGCTACTAGGTCCCTTTTGTCGGTCCATAACTCATGCCATATTGGGTTTTATAGCGAGTTTGTGTCTATACCAGTCATCTTCAAATTGTGTCAACTCAATTCATACCCAACTCTTACAATAAATTATGAATTTTCGCAACATATTATAACCAATGATGCTTGATGTAGTGATAGAATTCCTACCTTAAGATCGAGATATTACAAATTTGGATTTATGCACTAAAGTCTTTTTGGAAAGGGTTTTTCTTAACCACTCCCACCCCAACCTATATGAACTTATTAGCTTGAAGGGAATGACCTAGCAATAGTAGAACTATAATTTTCTCCATGTACAAAAATTAAAAATAAAAACTTCATATCGAACATGATATGTATGTATGGATATCATTATTATTATTATTATTATTGCAACGATGCTTGATCATTTTGAGAGTATATGCAAATAAATTGTTAGTAATAGTATCATTTAATCACCTTTCCATTATTAACTAGTGTGTGGCACCGGGTGATGCCCCGAATTGCTAGTTTGTACTTGTTATTTGCTAATCATGTTCGACTGTTTTTTCTTAATGTCTTGATCAACATCTTGAAATTTCATAACTTGAAAAAAGATTTGTATTGAGAACCATTTTCAATATATGATATGTTATGATTTAAAAACATCAACAACTATCGACTCTTTAATAGAAAAATAAAATTATTATTTTTCATCAAATAAAAAAATAATACAGAGTTTGATCAAAATCAAAATTTAAGCTGTTAAATTGTCTTATGATCATTTGATAAATTGTTAGTTGGTATGATTTTAGGGAACTTTTGAACCTTGTTTTCGTTATTATTCGGCATCGATCAAAGTTCATTATTTATCCTATTTTTATGCAAATGTTGTACAACCCATGCTTCACGGGTTGTTTGTGTTTTTGATGTAATATAGCTATCTTTAGCACTATGAATGTGATCAAGCATGAGTGAGCAAGGAGAAGGGCAATCTTGGTTGATTGATCCATGGAGGAAGAAGAATGAGTGCCTTTAAGAGAAATGAAAAACTTTTGGAGAGCCTTGAAGGGTCGTTTGCATAAGTGTCAACTTCAACTGACTATAACTTTTGATCTACTCAACCTTTTAAAGTGATTCAAATTGGAGATTAAAGTTAGTCTCAAGAGCTTTCCAACAACTCGTCACAAGTCCATTTACGACAAAAAACAAATAAGTTAAAGCCCCCCGCAGTTAAACTGTCTAGGCAAGGAATTCTGCACGGACGTGTAACAAAATGGCACGTCCGTGCAAGGCCGCATGTCCGAAAGTTGCATATCCGTGCAGACCTGCTGGATTCTTGACAGTAGTTACTGCCCACTTTTTCACCCTTCCAAACGTCCGTGCCAAATTCGGCACGTCCGTTCAGAGCCTTGCACGTCCGTGCCAAATTTGGCACGTCCATGCAAGCCTGTTTCCGGGCTCTCTTCTCGTTTTCTCCGTCCTTTTTGTTTAGAGGGTAATATATATACCCCCTTGGCTCCCCTTGTATGGATATTCAAATTTTTAGAGCTTTTCTCTTAGTTTGTAATCTTAGAACATTAAAACTCTCAAATCATTAGTTAGATTTTAATTATTAGCTCGGAAAACTCAATTTCAATCATTGTAGAAGACAAGATTCCACCATTTTTGTTAAAGTTTGAAGCTTCTAGTAACATTCTCTTTCCTTACTCTTCTATTTTCCCTCATCTTAGTTGTTAATTACTTGCTTAATTCTTGTATGCTTAGATTGTTAATTAGCTTTGTTCTTAGTTTGAATCTATTCATGAGTTGCTTGAAATCTTTAATTGCTTTAACTTTCATGGATTATGAGTAGTCTAATTTTCTAGGGCTTGGGTAAAACCCTCAATTTAGTCACTAATAATTTAACTTGCTGCATGTAATAATTTGGTGATTGTGGGGTGTTAATTAGTTAAGCTTAAGTGGTTTCATTGTTAGTTCTTGCATTTGGCCAATGTTAGGACTATTTATCCAAGCTTTCTCAACGAAGGATCGAGAGATGAACCCGAGTTAGCTCCCTTGTGCTTAATTGACTTGAAATGCCATGAGAATAGGAAGTTCCAGTCAAGGGAATGTTTATGTCATCGTGATTATTCTTTAAAACTTGTTTTATGCTTTGCAACCACGAGAGTAGGTTGTATTCATGATTCAAGTAATCCCTTTCGCTTGAGAGAGTAGTTGGGTGCCTTAGATGACTTCCCCTATTTTATCCCCTTAATTCACCTTGCTTGTTGCATGCTAATTGTGATTTATGATGAAGTTGAGTGGTATAACCCGAGCCCTAGATTCCTCTAAATATTGTTAATCTCCTCTTAGCTTTAGTTGAATTGAACTAGTAGAATTTACTTAAGACCAAACCAATATCGACTTCATTTAGCTTATTTAATAGTAATATCTCGGTGGATGATTCAACGTCTCTCTTGGGTTCAACCCTTTCTTACCCTTGCTATTAGTTAGTGAGACCAAGATAGGATTTCTCAAAGTCACATTAAATGTACTATTGCTAAATGAGACTAAATGTGTTCATGTGTATCATAGTTTTCTCATTTATTTTTCTTTTTGTGTGTTTAACTTGTGATAGTCATTGCTAACATTTTCTTTAGCTTTGTTTGACTATGCATAACACGGAAGAGTAAGCAATCACCGCTTATTCCTGTTGACCCAGAGCTAAACAAGACTTTGAGAAACGTGAGGAGACTTTTACAAGGCGCGCCGGAGTTTTCCATTGTTTATTCGAATTCTAATCCGGAAGAGGTTTTTGGAACCAACGAAGACAACATGGGAGATAATCCCCCTCCACAACCTTTGTTAAGAGACTATGACCACCCCAACGCTTTCCAACTTCGGAGTGGCCTATTGTCTCCCCACCACAAATGCAAACAACTTTGAGCTTTCACCTCAACTCATCCGCATGATTCAAAGCGATCAATTCGTAGGTAGTTCTCATGAGTTTCCTTTTGCTCATTTGGACAACTTTCTTGAGTTGTGTAGAACCATCAAGCAAAACAACATTTCAGAAGAGTTCATCTGTATGCACATGTTTCAATTCTCCCTCCGTGATAAAGCAAAGCATTGTTTGAGAACGGTTGAAGAGGGATCATTGAGTACATGGGACGAAGTCACTAGAGCCTTTCTTGGAAAGTATTTTCCTCCGGAAAAGACCGCCGAATTAAGAAAAAAGATTAGCAATTTCAATCAAGACATTGATGAAACATTGAGTGAAGCTTGGGAGCGTTTCAAAGATTACACAAGGAAATGCCTCCTCCATGGTTTTACATCATGGATCACTGTACAAAGCTTCGATGACGATCTTACTCCTATTTCAAGGGCAAACCTTGATTTTGGGGCCGGTGGTAGCCTTAAAAGCTATCGGTGGACGATGCATATAAAATGATAGAAGAAGTGGCCAAGCATTATGCATATGGAGGTGATCGAAGGCAACCTCAAACAAAGAAGGGTGGAATCCATGATCTTAGTGCAATAAATCTTATTGCATCAAAGTTTGATATGCTAGCTCACAAGCTGGATTAAGCCAACCTCACACCCCCAAGCTCCTATTCACAAGCCATGTCTTGTGAGACTTGTGGAGGAAACGATCACTTGTCCTCTTATTGCAACTCAACAAATCAAGAGCAAGCGGCGGCACTTGGGAAAAGAAATGAGCAATACTCCCAATCCTACAACCAAAGTTGGAAACCCCAACAAAACAAGGGATAGAAGCAACACAACCAAGGCCCCCCACAAAACCACTACAACCAACCCCATTCTCAAAACCAACAATCTCCATATCGCCATCTTAACTAAAGGGATCAAAACCAACAAAGACCACAATATAACCAACCCACTCCTCCTCCTCCTCCACCTCCTCAAAAGACTAGCCTTGAATCCGTCCTTGAAACTTTCATGACACAACAAGTAAGGAACAATGCGGATATGAAAGCAAACATCCAACAACTTCAAGCGCACAATAAGATATTTGAGAGCCAATTGGCTCAAATTGCACAACAAGTTGGAAGTTCATCCTCCAATCCTAGAGGTCACTTTCCAAGCTCAACGGTAGTGAACCCAAAGGAGCAAGCTAAGGCTAATACTTTGAGATCGGGAAGAGGTTATGAAGGTCCGGTTATGAGTGAAGAGGAGCCACAAAAGAGAGATGAGGGAGTTGTGGTGAGAAGTGGGGATGATATTGAGAATGAGGTTGTTGAAGTTGAGAGAAAAGAGCAACAAAAGAGTGATGAGGAAGCCACAAGGAAAGATGAGGAAGATGAAGAAAGAATAGAAAAGCCCCCCATGAGAGTATATAAGCCCCCCATTCCATTTCCTCATAGAATTGTGGAGAAGAAGTTGAATGAAAAGTTTAAAAAATTTCTTGAAGTCTTGAGAGGACTTCAAGTGAACATTCCCTTTCTTCACTCTATGTCACAAATGCCTAACTATGCAAAATTCTTGAAGTATCTTCTATCCAACAAGAGTAGTCTTGAAGAGAGTGCAACCATCTCCCTTCCTAAAGGAGGTGAATGCAATCATTCAAAACAAGCTTCCCCAAAAGCTTGGTGACCCCGGTAGCTATGCAATACCCGTGAAGATTGTAGATTTGGAAGACATGGATGCTTTGTGTGATCTTGGGGCAAGTGTGAGCTTGATGCCCTATTCTATTGCAAAGAGCTTGAATGTTGGAGACTTGAAGCCAACTAAAATGTCCTTACAACTAGCCGACCGCACGATTAGGCTACCTTTGGGAACTCTTGAAGATGTGCCGGTTCAATTTGGAAGAGTATTTGTGCCATGTGATTTTGTGGTAATGGAGATAGAAGAAGATACAAGAGTACCCCTCATTTTGGGGAGACCATTTTTTAACACCGCGGGGGTGGTGATTGATATGAAGGAAGGAAGATTGACTTTGAATGTGGGAGATGAGAAAATTTCATTTTCATTCTCACAAACTTTGAAAAAGCCATTGATTGATGAGGTTCATAGAATTGACACATTGGAGAGGGACTTAGAAGAGTTCCGAGAAAGATTGTATGAAAGAGATCCTTTACAAGCTACCCTAATGGGAGGCTTAGTTGAGGAGGGTGAAGAAGCAAAGGGGTATGATCTATTGCTCAACCAACCTTTGATCCACGATGTGATGAAATTTGAAGTGCTTAATGTTGAAGCAAAAGAGGAGAGGACTACACCTCCTCCTAAGGTTGAACTTAAACCCCTTCCCCCTCTACTTAAATAAGCTTTTCTTGATGATAGTGAGAGTTATCCCGTTATTGTCAATGCTAAGCTCGATGACACCTCTCTTGGGAAACTTCTAGTTGTTTTAAGGGAGTATAGAGATGTCATTGGGTACAAAATTGATGACATTAAGGGGATAAGTCCCACCATATACATGCATAAAATTTTACTTGATGATGATCATGCTTTCTCGATTGAGCACCAAAGAAGGCTCAATCAAAACATGAAGGAAGTGGTGAAAAAAGAAGTTTTGAAACTTCTTGAAGCAGGCATAATCTACCCTATCTTTGATAGTAAGTGGGTTAGCCCGGTTCCAGTTGTGCCTAAAAAGGGAGGCATGACCATCATCAAAAATGATAAGGGTGAGACCATTTCTACAAGGTCGGTCACCAGGTGGAGGATGTGCATTGATTATCGAAAATTGAATAAATCCACCCGAAAAGACCACTTCCCACTCCCCTTCATAGATCAAATATTGGAAAGACTAGCATCACATAGTCATTATTGCTTCTTGGATGAATACTCGGGATTCTTCCAAATCCCAATCCAACCCGAGGACCAAGAAAAGACTATATTCACATGTCCATTTGGCACCTTTGCATATCGAAGGATGCCATTTGGACTTTGTAATGCACCTTCCACATTTCAAAGGTGTATGATGTCTATCTTTTCCGACATGCTTGAATCATCAATCGAGGTATTCATGGATGACTTTTCTGTTTTTGGTTCATGTTTTGACACTTGTCTTTCGAATTTGATTAAAGTGTTACAAAGATGTCAAGAAGTGAACTTAGTTTTGAATTGGGAAAAATGTCATTTCATGGTAGAGGAGGGCATTGTTCTTGGTCATGTGATTTCTAGTAGGGGCATTGAAGTAGATTGTGCCAAAATTAAGGTAGTTGAGCGCCTCCCACCCCCCACAAATGTGAAGGGGATAAGGAGCTTTCTTGGACACGCGAGTTTTTACCACCGGTTCATAAAGGATTTTTCAAAAATTGCAAAGCCGCTCACTCAATTATTGGTAAAGGATGCCCCTTTTGTGTTTACTAATGATTGTTTGCTAGCCTTTGATAGGTTGAAGGAGGCGTTGATTTCGGCCCCTATCATTCAACCCCCTAATTGGAAGCTTCTTTTCGAGCTCATGTGTGATGCTTCGGATTTTGTCGTTGGGTCCGTTCTTGGGCAAAGGAAGGACAAGAAGCTCCATGTTATCTTTATACTGGAAAAACATTGGATGAGGCACAAAGAAATTACATAACCACGAAAAAGGAGTTTCTAGCCATTGTTCATGCAATTGAGAAGTTTAGGTCCTACTTGTTGGGCTCTAAGGTCATAGTCTTCACCGATCATTCGGCCTTGAAGTACCTCTTGTCCAAGAAGGAACCTAAGCCAAGATTGATTCGGTGGGTCTTGCTCTTACAAGATTATGACATTGAGATTAGAGACAAAAAGGGTGCCGAAAATGTGGTGGCCGATCATCTTTCATAGTTGCCTATCTTTGAACGTGATCTTGATAACGTACCAATTGATGATTCATTTCTGGATGATCAACTATTTGCTATCCTTAAAGCGCCGGCACCATGGTTTGCGGACATTGCAAATTATTTGTCTTGCTCTATTCTTCCTCCCGACCTCACCTATCAACAAAAAAAGAAGTTTCTTCATGATATTCGCCAATACTTTTGGGACGACCCCTTGCTATTTAAACAAGGTGTTGATGGCCTTTTTAGAAGGTGTGTCCCGAATGATGAGATTGAATGTGTTATCACAATGTGTCACTCCTTACCTTGTGGAGGGCATATTAGTGCTAACAAAACTTTGGTGAAAATCTTGCAATGTGGTTTCTATTGGCCTATAATGTTCAAAGATGTGTGGGGCGTAGTGAAGGCTTGTGACCGTGTCAAAGAACCGGTAATGTATTAAAAATAAGTGAAATGCCCTTGAACAACATTCTTGAGTTGGAGATATTCGATGTATGGGGCATAGATTTTGTGGGGCCTTTCCCGACCTCTTTTGGGAATAAATTCATTCTTGTGGCCGTCGATTACGTGTCAAAGTGGGTAGAAGCGGTTGCATCTCCTACTAATGATGCTAAGGTAGTGGTCAAGCTATTCAAGAAAGTCATTTTCCCAAGGTTTGGGGTGCCACGCGCCGTCATTAGTGATGGAGGTTCGCATTTTGCAAAGCGGTCCTTCCAAGCTCTCCTTGAAAAGTACGGTGTGAGACACAAGGTGTCATTGGCTTACCACGCACAAACAAGTGGTCAAGCCAAGATTTCAAACCTTGAGATAAAAATGATCTTAGAGAAGACGGTGGATAGGTCTAGAAAGGATTGGTCTACGAAACTAGATGATGCTCTATGGGCCTACCACACCGCATTCAAGACTCCCATTGGCACCACACCTTACAAGCTTGTATATGGGAAATCATGTCATTTGCCGGTAGAACTTGAGCATCGTGCTCATTGGGCTATTAAAACCTTGAACTTTGACCTTCAAGGTGCCGGTGAAAAGAGGTTGCTTGACCTCCACGCTTTGGAAGAGCTAAGATTGGATGCATATGAAAGTGCACGGATCTACAAGGAAAAGACCAAGGCTTGGCATGACAAGCATATCAACAAAAGAGAGTTCAAGGAAGGTAACAAAGTCTTGTTATTTAATTCCCGGTTAAAGTTATTTCCGGGTAAGCTAAAATCAAGATGGAGTGGGTCTTTTACCGTTAAAAGGGTGTTTCCATATGGTGCAATCGAAATCTCCAATGAAAATGGTGAACCATTCAAAGTAATGGCCAAAGACTAAAGTCATCTTTGATGGTTTTGTGCATAAAGAGGCCAAAGTTGTTCACCTTGATGAATTTGATGTTCCTCATTCACGTTAATCCCGCAATGTCGTCAAGCTAGTGACGTTAAAGAAGTGTTTCCTGGAGGCAACCCGAGTTTCTCACCTTAGACTATTATTTCACTCCCCTTATTTTAAATTTTTACTAACCTTTGTCTTTTATTATTCTTGTAGGTATAATTGATAAAAGGAGAAGTGAGAAAAGATTTTTGGGAGGATATAATTCCAATAATAATGATAATAATATGGGAAATATATAATATGTATATATATACTCATTAAATAAATAAAAAAAAACAGAGAAGTGCAGGTCTGGTGCTCTACACGGACGTGTAGAATGCTCGAAATCAAGACAGTAGCTACTGCCAAGTTTTGGACCCTCGTCCATGCCAAATTTGGCATGTCCGTGCGACTTTCCGCACGTCCATGCGGACCTGGTTTCAGCAGTAGTACAACACGACTCTAGCTTCTTATAAAAATAATAATAATAATAATAATAATAATAAACCCTCACATACAGCCCCCCCTCCCCCACCGATTCTCACTCCTCTTTCTCACTCTACATGTTCTCCTCCTTCCTCCTCCATACCCCATACTACTACTACTATTTTCCAACCTTTTTTTACCTCCCTTAAAACTCCATGTTTCACTCAAATTCCTACTCTAAACTACAATCTCACACTCTCTTTCAACATTCTTAACAAATTACTACCCCTTTTCACCATTAAAATCCCAAAATCTCAAAATTCCCTCAAACCCTAACTTTCAAAATTGATTTGGTGGGTTCCTTGAATTTTGAATTTTTAAGCAAATTGGGTGAACAAGGTACTTCAATCAACAAGGAGTACTAGTAAGGTTCACTTGCGGGTTTTACACCCACGACATTCTCGTTATAATCTTTCTAATATCAAGCTCTTCCTATCTATTTTAAGTGCTTGTTGGTTGATATTTTGAGTAGTAATTGTTGAAATTATTGACATTTTGTTGAATATTTGTGATTTTTGTTGGTTTAGTAGTATCAAAATTGAAAAAAAATTGGTGAATTGTGAGCGTTGAAATAATTGTTGGTAATAGGTTCTTCATAGTATAAGTAGTAAGTTTGGATGGGTTAATTTTGACACTAAGGTGGTTGTTTGTTTGAATTGTTGATAATATTGGTGTTGGATTGTTTTAACATTGTAAATGTGTTGTTGGTAAATTTTCGGACTTGTTCTTATTGTGTGTTGGTTAGGTGGAAGACTTAGAGCCTTGTGTGTTTCGAGTCTTTGTTTATTGGGTGTTGTGCTTGTTTGAAGTGTTTTTGAAAAAAAAAAAAAATTGATCATGTCTAGGATGAACCAACCAAGAAACACCTTCTCCGCTAGACTTAGGAACCCTCCACCTCCACCCACCGTCGAACCACCACAAGTAGATACCTTAGATATTGTCTTTAATAATTCCGATTTCATGAACAACTACCTAAGAATTAGTAGGAGACAAATCCGGCCAACTAAATTTTACAACCATGAGGTAGGTAGTCGAAGTCTTAGGTGTAGAGAATGATGTTAGATAACTATTCTTTCAACCCGGTGTTCCAAATTGGTTAGAAATGCATGCTAACACCTACAAACGGCTTACCTTAGAATTTCTATCCTCACTATTTGTCCACCGAGATAACCGCAACAACCCTCAATATATGACCTTCCAATTGATGAACACCCATCACAAGATGACCATAGAACAAGTAAACCAAGCATTTGGGTGGCCAACGGATGGCAAATTCGGACCTAGGGATACGCCTTCCCGAAAGCATAACCTGTAATCTTTTTGGAGAAAAATCACCGGCCTATTTACTAGAGACCTAGGACCGACAAGGCCACGGCCATAGTACACCCTGCCTTTAGACTATCCCAACTCCTAATAGCTAACACTATTTTTGCTAGGGAAGATAGTTTGGGTGTAGTTTCTAACCGTGAGTTGCTTTTTCTTTGGCACTTGAGTGAGGGTGACGAAAGGTTGAATCTAGGGGCTTGGCTTGTAGACCACCTAGATGACGTAACCACGGGGAGTGGAGTGATAACAATTGGGGGGATGATCACTATTATTGCTGCTTTTCTTGATCTTAATTTTGCAGATTTGGAGATTGTTCCCGGACCAACGAGACTAGACATCCGCTCCCTCAAGGCTATGTATTGGTTGGAGGAAAAAGAAGGGGCTAAGACCTACAAATGGTTGGTAAGTAGGCGCCCCTATGAAACTTTGCCCAACTCGGAAGCCACGGTCCTTTACAACCCCGAGAATTGGATTTTTGAGTCGGATTTTGGGTGGATTCCAGGTGGAGAAGATGACCAAGCCCAAGGAGGTGAGAAACAAGAGCAACAACAACAACAATTTCAACAACAACAACAACCACCATTCCAGCACCCTTTTCAACAACAATCTCAACAACAAGAAGACTACCAATACCAAATGCTGGAAAGCTTTCTTATTCATGAGCAACAAATGGCCAACCTACAACTCGGATTTGGGCAACTACAAACCCAATTTGAGACCGTTCGAAAGTCCAACGAGGACATGACAAAAGCCTTTGACACCATGAGGACGAGTTTCAAAGGACTTTGAACGGAGTTGCGTGAGTTTCGAGGTATGTATCAACATTTCATCCGGGAGGAACAAGCTCCCAAGGTGGCCCATACAATTGAGTACTTTTCCTTCCAACCTTCCAGCATCGGGCAGGTGTCAGACTCTATACATCCTCTCGCGCTCGCAACGAGTCGAGGAAACGATCCATCAACGAAAGGCCAAATATTTGGGCCTATAAGGAATGGTCGAAAATATAGCACGCCGGGCTATCGCAATCAAAATTAATACCAATGAAATAATTGATAGAGTACGACGGGTGTACCTGGAAGAGAGTCAAAGTTTTCATAACTCTGCTTGCTCTAGTGGCTGGCAAAGGCCGCTCCTACCCACCATGGGGCACCATAGCATGTCAGGAATAAGGGAGGACATAATGGACGTAACCACTCCCTTGGTTGGGGCTGACTCTGCTACTCTTTCATCCAAGCCCATTTCAAGCTCGCACCCCGGGTGGTGCGGCTGAGCCAGAGTGGGATCAATGGGAGGCAGGTGCTCCCAGAACAGAGCAAGCCTTTGCTCACATTCGAGCTTCTCGGCTTCTACCTCTCCTTCCCCTTTATGTGCTTCAAGAGTCTAATATTGGGGACAATGTTCATGATAGCTTGGAGGGGAGTCATTTACATGCCTTTTAACATGTTGGTTTGTTTTGTTTGTGCATGTTGTTTGTTCATTTTCCCTAACATCCAAAACCCTTGAATTCAAATTTGCTCCCTTGAAATCCAATACCCTCAATCCAAATCCTCTATCATGTGAATACTTTTTTTTTCTCTCTCTAGTTAGTTGTGTAGTTTTGTTTTTCCTTTTATGCTTAGTTTAGTGGTGTATTCTTTCCTTAAAAACAAGGAAAAAAAATTGAAAAAAAAATTAAAAAAATTGAAAGAGTCCAAGGATGAAAATCAAATGACGATTCTTATGTGATTCCCTTGTTTGACTCTTGAGTGATGAGTAGTTAGTTTTTTTTTCTAAAAATGCAAGAGTTAGGGTCATCAAGAAATTTATTAACCTTGATTGCACAAGTGTATATGAAATAAAAGCCGATGAATGCTCAATTGCACGTCTAGTCTAGGACATTACTTAATTTGCTCGAAGTAGGATATGTTTGAGTTAATTTGTGGTCCCTTGTGCCCTTGATGTGTTTCCCACTCTCCTCGAAACAAAGCTTTATTAGAGACTTGTTTGTGCGTGTAATGTATGAAATAAGTGGCATAATAAGCCACAAGTTATCAATAAAAAAAAAAAAAGAGTCGCTCACAGTTAAAAAAGGCTAGAGCATTGAAATGAAAAAGAAAAAAAAAAAAGGAAATATCAAAGAAGAAAAAGTCTCGAAAAATCCCAAAATTATTCTTTTTCTTTAGAGGTCAATTTGTGGTTGCCTCCCACACATTTTCTTTTTACTTATGTATTGTAAAAGTCTCGAAATAGAGTGTAGTTAAGGGGTGTCTACGCGCATCTTGGGAGGTGAACTTGTATTTTGCAACTTTATAACCGAAAGAGAGCTTGTTAAAACCTTGAAATAGCTAGATGTGCTCTAATGAACTAGTAAGAAGCTTAAGTAAGTGTCCTAGTGCAATCTTGTTTAATTTCTTTCTTTACCCCCAACTCATGTGTACCCTTGTATGATTGGTAATCCTTAAAAGTCTCTCACTTGTCTTTCTTGTGTCTCATATCCCGATGAGTTGACTTGGGCGAAAAAGAAAATTGAAATCGTGTGATTTTTGATGATGTATTGTGGATTGTATGAGTTGTGGGGTAAGCTCATTGGAAACCCTCACGAGATAAAAACTCGTCCTCTAGGGCGACTAAGAGGTTTAAATTGCTTCTCACTTGCGCTAAAAGTGATTGTGGTTACTACCATGTGGATTTTTGTTTATGTGCATCTTCCTTGTTTCCCCTCCTTGTTTCGATTTAGCAAGTTATTTCCCTTCTTTGGTTTGACATTATTGTTTGCTCGAGGACGAGCAAAACCTTAGCTTGGGGAGATTTGATAACTTGTTATTTGGTATGATTTTAGGGTACTTTTGAACCTTGTTTTCGTTATTATTCGGCATCAAAGTTCATTTTTTATCCTATTTTTATGCAAATTTTGTACCACCAATGCTTCACGGGTTGTTTGTGTTTTTGATGTAATATAGCTATCTTTAGCACTATGAATGTGATCAAGCATGAGTAATCAAGGAGAAGGGAAAGCTTGGTTGATTGAGCCATGGAGGAAGAAGGATGAGTGCCTTAAAGAGAAATGAAAAGTTTTTGGAGAGCCTTGAAGGGTCGTTTGCCTAAGTGTCAATTTCAACTGACCATAACTTTTGATCTACTTAGCCTTTTAAAGTAATTCAAATTGGAGATTAAATTTCGTCTCAAGAGCTTTCCAACGATTGGTCACAAGTCTAGTTCCGGCAAGAAACGAAGAAGTTACAGCCTCCCAAAGTTAAGCTGTCTAGGTAAGGAATTCAGCATGGACGTGCAACAAAATGGCACGTCCATGCAAGGCCGCATGTCCGTGCCAAAAGCTGCATGTCCGTGCAGAACTGCTCGATTCTTGACAGTATTTACTGCCCTCTTTTTCACCCTTCCGTATGTCCGTGCCAAATTTGGCACGTCCATGCAAGCCTGTTTCCAGGCTCTCTTCTCGTTTTCTCCGTCATTTTTGTTTAGAGGGTAATATATATACCCCCTTAGCTCCCCTTGTACGGATATTCAAATTTTTAGAGCTTTTCTCTTAGTTTGTAATCTTAGAACATTAAAACTCTCAAATCATTAGTTAGATTTTAATTATTAGCTCGGAAAACTCAATTTCAATCATTGTAGAAGACAAGATTCCACCATTGTTGTTAAAGTTTGAAGCTTCTTGTAACATTCTCTTTCCTTACTCTTCTATTTTCCCTCATCTTAGTTGTTAATTACTTGCTTAATTCTTGTATGCTTAGATTGTTAATTAGCTTTGTTCTTAGTTTGAATCTATTCATGAGTTGCTTGAAATCTTTAATTGCTTTAACTTCCATGGATTGTGAGTAGTCTAATTTTCTAGGGTTTGGGTAAAACCCTCAATGTAGTCACTAATAACTTGTTGCATGTAATAATTTGGTGATTGTGGGGTGTTAATTAGTTGAGCTTAAGTGGTTTCATTGTTAGTTCTTGCATTTGGCCAATGTTAGGACTATTTATCCAAGCTTTCTCAACGAAGGATCGAGAGATGAACCTGAGTTAGCTCCCTTATGCTTAATTAACTTGAAATGCCATGAGAATAGGAATTTCCAGTCAAGGGAATGTTTATGTCATCGTGCTTATTCTTTAACACTTGTTTTATGCTTTGTAACCACGAGAGTAGGTTGTAGTCATGATTCAAGTAATCCCTCTCGCTTGAGAGATTAGTTGGGTGTCTTAGATGACTTCCCCTATTTTATCCCCTTAATTCACCTTGCTTGTTGCATGATAATTGTGACTTGTGATGAAGTTGATCGAGTGGTATAACCCGAGCCCTAGATTCCTCTAAATATTGTTAATCTCCTCTTAACTTTAGTTGAATTGAACTAGTATAAGTTACTTAAGACCAAACCAAATATCGACTTCATTTAGCTTATTTAACGGTAATATCTCGGTAGATGATTCAACGCCTCTCTTGGGTTCGACCCTTTCTTACCCTTGCTATTAGTTAGTGAAACCAAGATAGGACTTATCTTTGGTAGGCTCGACAACGGCCTATCATCATTACATAATGGAAACAAATAGTACAATATATAAAACACTAGGTTTTGTTTGATTGACATGGGAAATGAGTTCCCTTGTCCATTTCGTAGGAATTAACTGAAGTTTGTTTGGTTGATAACATAGGAACTTTGATTTCCTAGGAATTGTTTTCTTATGTTTTATTAGTTAACTAGATAATTTTTTACTTAAGTTAACAAATTTGGAGAGAGAAAGAAAGAGAATAAATTATTAGTGATAATTATGCAAGTGGGCCCCACAATAATCATGGGAATTGTGACTTACCAAGGGAGGGTTGGTAAGTGAATTCCCATGTTTCATGGGAATTGAAACTTTCCTTGGAATTTCCATTTCCCCCACTTTGATAAATTTGTGTCGACTAAACAACACATACTATATCCATTTCCTAGGAAATAGAATTTTCCATGTTTTTTACCTCCAACCAAACAACACCTATTATCTTATACTTCCTCCGTTTTTTTTAATTGACACATTTCTCTTTTCACGCTTGCCAATGCACTATTTTAACGCTTAATATCTCTAAATCACGACATTGTAAAAATTATAAGAAGTAGATTTTTATAAAAATAAACATTGAGACGATTCAAACAAGATCCCACTTGACTATGTTTTATCATAGCTATAAATCACAAAAGTTAGTCAAAGTATAGTTAGTGAATAGTGTAAAAGTCAAATGGTGTCAACTAAAAAAAACGGAGGAAGTATAAGTTAAATAAAAATTTTGTTGCGTAGAAAAACACAATAAATAAATAATTAAAATGATAAGACTTGTAATTTAAAACTTGTTGGTCTCGAGTTTAAGTCCTTATTTAAGCGTTTTAAAAATGCTTTTTGATATTTAAGTATTGATATTGATATTGATATTGATATTGATATAGATGTAAGATACCTCCTGGCCCTCGTTAAAACTTTGTTTCTTTGTACGTATGTACTTTAGGGAAACCAGATGTCAGTGTTCATATAGTAAATGTTTATGTTCTCCCCAATTCTCTGTATCTCTATAAGAAAAACTGAAAAGTTCATACCAAGTATTTATCTTTTATAGATTATATTAATAATTATTAGATCAAATTACCTTTGAAAAAAGTTAAGAGCATGTGACTTGATAATTATTTTTACAGTTTTACTTTATAAGAAAGTCACATTTATTATTATTGTAAACAGTCCATAACAAATTTTACTCCCTTTAAATGAGTATAGTAACTCTATTAACCTTATAAAACTTATATTTCATTGCTTATCTATACTATATATGAAGTATTAAAAAGCGTTTCTAATCAAGAATGTCACCCCTCTCTTCCATCAAAAGGATGCCACATCACCCAATTAGAAATATGAATGATATACGTCAATTAAAAAATGATTATGTTAAAAATTGAACTTGGGTCTTATTAGAAAATTAAATAAATAAGAAATCATACCATCTTTGTTACCTAATAATTGTGCTTATTTATTCTTATTAAATATAGTTAATGTAGACCATAAGAGTATTTTTTTGTACTTTTGCATATGCTATTTGTTAAATAATACGTACTTCAAGCTATAGATATTGACTAGAAGACAAATTTTTTTTTTTAAGACTAAATCTAAAAATAAAGTAATTAATATTACTATGAACACAAAAGGGTCAAATTCATCTATACAAAATATAATAGCGTACATGAAAATTATAATACAAGAATATTTAACGTATTGACTCGAAATATCGCTTGGGGTAAACACTAGTTTACATTAAGGGGGTGTTTGGTATAGGTTTTTTAAAGGGGTGGAAACGGAATCATGTTAGTGTTTCCGTTACATTGTGTTTGGTTAACGGACTAAAGTAACACAAACCGTTAGTAAGTGGTAACCATTTCCACCCAATTGTTTCCGCCGTAATGAGTGAGGAAACAGATTCTCTTTCCTTCCTTTAACACAAAAAATACAGAAAACTCTTCTCCCTCCTCTTCGCTCGCTCGATTTTCTACTGCAAATCTCTAGATCTTGCTAGACGATTCTACAAGGAAAGCTGCAATTCTCCAGATCTTGCTCCTAAATTTTCAATTTTCTACTGCAAATATCAGGTTTGCTATCTTCATTTCTCTCGTTCAATTTCTAGGGTCCATGCAATATCAATTTTGCCGTTTCTGGTTTGAATTATTTACTTGCTTGTTCGATTGAATTTTTTTTTTATCTTTTGTTGATTTTCTTCTGAATTTGATAGTATATAATTATATATTGCTATTATTTCTATTATTGCTATAATTGTTGATTATTGCTATACTCGCTCGACAATATACATGACTCTGATTTAGATATAATTACAATGTTGTATTTGCTAATCTGCGTGATTGGTGGAGCATTCTTTGTTGATTAACTAGATATTGATATAATTACTATGTTTTATTTGCTAATCTGCGTGATTGGTGGAACATTCTTTGTTGATTGCTGTTGTTTTGCTGTTTATCGGGTTCAAGGGTTGGAGGTGAACTTATGAGAGGTGGATGGGGTTTCTGGTGGTGAGGATCGGTGGTGTTTTTGATTGGGTAAGTGAATGTCATGGTGATGGTGGTTTTTGGGTGAGTTTTGAAGTTAAGGATGGTAGTATATTTTACCTGGAACGCCTGGAAACGTATCGGTATCAAGTGAGTAATGCGACAATGGGATGACGAATGATTTCATCCGATTTGTGCAGTATTTGGATATTCATAATAGCTGTCAATTTTTTTTGTTTTTTTATTTTTGTTTTTCGGAAAGAGTCAAATGCAGTAGTTTTTCTACTATTAAATCTCCAATTTTATTGAACTTTCATTTAAACATCATACCATCAAGCCATCTACTTGATTAATAATGTATAATTCGTATGTATGAACTAAATGATATTGGTTATGACTTTTTTTCCTTTATTATATGGGGGACAGGGGTTGGCTTGGGTAGATTAATTTATAAATTCTTAAACGAATGTCTAATTGGTATTGATTGCTGTTAACACACCAAATTATTTCTATCTAATTGATAGAGGATATTGCGTGCTTATTATATATATTCAACCTCTTATATGTTGTAATTGCGTGCTTATTATATAATAAATAAAATCATTTTCTAGTTTTCTATCGCAGACGATTACCTCATGTATGTTATTGCTCCATCCGGCCAAAAATCAGATTATGTTGATCGATGATGTATTTGTTTCTTGTATTTTAATGGTTTTTGATGGGTAATATATTGATACTATTGTATATTTTTTGGACTAGTTTTTCAAGATTTCTACAATGCCCTGACTTATGCGTTCCTCAAGGAAGAAAAAGCTAAAACAAATACAACTAGTTATTTCAATGGTTATTATTATTTTGATGATGTATTGGATGTGGCATATGATGTGTGTTGTTACAATAAAGGGTGTTCAATTGAAAGAAAGAAAAAGAAACAAAAAGTTGCTACGAATGTTAGTTTTGAGAGGGCTTTATAAAGAGAGTGATGTGAAATGCAAGAGTGAGCTTCGCGTTAATAGAAGAACTTTCAATATTATTTGTGATATGCTTAGAGACATTGGTGGTTTGAGTGGAACAAAAAACATGTCACTTCAAGAGATCGTAGCCATGTTTTTATACACGTTGGCTCACCACAAGAAGAATAGGTCTATTGGACAATAATTCTTTAGAAGTGGAGAAACCGTGAGCCGACAATTTCACCTTTGTCTAAGGGCTCTTCTCAAATTACACGAAGTATTACTTTACAATCCCACACCAATATTAAATGATTGTGAAGATGAAAGGTGGAAATTTTTCAAGGTATTGGTCTTTTTTAAACCCCTAAGTTTTTCTAGGATTTTCTTATTTTTGATTGTATGTAAGTAATATTTTTTCTTATTTTTGTAGAATTGTTTAGGGGCATTAGATGGGACTTACATTAATGTAAATGTGCCTTCACAAGAACGACCAAAATATAGAACAAGAAAAGGAACAATTGCTATGAATGTATTGGGTGTTTGTGCACCCAATTTGCAATTTATTTATGTTCTTCCTGGTTGGGAAGGTTCGGCCCATGATATGCGTGTACTTCGCAATGCTCTCTCTAGACCAAACGGTTTTAGGGTACCTCGAGGTAAGTGAAGCTCATTCTTTTGTGAGTGTATAAGTTTTGTTAGTTTTGGTAGGTAGTAATCCTTTCCTTTAATAACTTTGAAGGTAATTATTATTTGGTTGATGCGGGATATACGAATTGTGAGGGTTTTCTTGCTCCATATAGAGGTCAAAGATACCATTTAAAAGAATGGACGGATCGACAACCCAAAAGTGCCGAGGAGTTCTATAACATGAAACATGCTAGGGCGCGAAATGTGATTGAGAGATGTTTTGGCCTACTTAAAGGAAGATGGAGTATTCTTAGAAGTCCTTAATTTTTCCCTATAAGAACTCATGGACGTATCGTGATGGCTTGTTGCTTATTGCATAATCTAATTAGAAAATTCATGCCTACGGATGATATAAACGAAGATGAATTGAATGAATCCGATGATGATTCCGAAAGTGATTCCGATGATGAAAGGGAATTTATTACAAGTGTTGCTACTTCGGATCATTGGACCAATTTTAGAAACAAATTAGCCCAAGATATGTTTAATGATTGGAGGGCGAGAGGTAGACATGGTCAACAGCAAAAAATGTATGATTTTTTTTACCTTCGATTATATTATAGACATGGTCATCTGCCTTCTGTTCTTTTTATTTCTAATTTGCCTACTGTTATTTCTAATCTGCCTTATGTTATTTCTAATTTGTTTAGGATGGAGGCTAGCAATCGAGGAAGAGGTAAAAATAAAAGGTATTGGACGTATGAAGAAGATGCGGTTCTAATAAGATATTTGCATGAGTTGAGTTGCGATCCGAAGTGGAAGTGTGATAATGGGTTTAAGAATGGTTACATGAATAAGTTGGAAGAGATGATCAATGGTGTACTTCCTAATTGTGGCTTGAGAGCAGTTCCCCACATTGAGTCGAGGATCAAGCATTGGTCGGAGAAATATAGTGCATTTGCAGAAATGCTATCCACCTCGGGATTTGGATGGGATGATGAGAAGAAATTGTTGCAAGTAGACAAGGTCGTGTACGATGAATGGGTGAAGGTATGAACTGCTATTTCATTCTTTTTTGTTCATTTTTTTCAATTACACTTTAGAACTGCTGCTCTGCTGGACAGTTGTGTGTAAAGGTATGAATGGGTGAAGGTATGAACTGCTGCTGGACAGGGAGAGAAGCAGTGTGTGTAATGGAAGGGGGCAGGGAGGGGAATAGGTGATAGGGGAGAGGGGTAGGTGCTGGACAGTTTATATATGAATTATGTACTGCTACAAATGCTCATCTTGCTTTAAATCTATACCTGGTTTCTTTGTGTTGCCATGTATGAAGCATGGCTGGTCTTTTGTGCAGGTTTTTACGAGGTTAAAAATTAGATATATGTCTGTTTTAGGGGAAGTGCTGTCAAATTTTCTGCAGATTATTCATGGATTAAAAAAAAACCTGGAAGAGATTCAAGTGTCCTAAGAATGCAAGCTGGAATTGGAAGCAAGTGTGGAGAATAAGAGATATTATGAAATCTGGTTCTTGTGGTGATATATGGATTGATGATGCTAAAAGGCTACACAATAGCTAGTGGTTATAAGTGCAAAAGAAGCTTGGGCAGAATGACTTTTTATGTAATCTTCTTTGCTGGGGCTGTTTCTTGGGGTAAGGGGTGCTGGTGCTTTGTGTGTTGTATTGCAGTCTGCTTTGGACTGTGGTGATTATTGTTGATGATTGTTTCTATTATATTTTTTGTGGTTTTATTTTCTGTGATTAACAGTTGCCTGGTTCAGTTCTGATTTTCATGTTTTGACTTGTTGCATTCTCTTATATGGCAGACTCATAAGAAAGCTAAAGGGTTGTTTGGAGTTCCATTCATTCACTATGAAACTCTTGCGGAGATATACGCAAAAGACAAAGCTACCGGAGATGCAAGTGAGTCGTTTGTTGATGCTATAGAAGAAATGGGTCAAGAGATTGATAAGCAACCATTCAATGTCGAGAGTGATGAAGAAGATGATGTGAATTCTACTCATTCGGACACTTATTCTTCTACAAGTCAATCCGGAAAACGCCCCATGAAGATAGAGGATGATCATATAACTCCTTCAAAAATGGCAAAGTGAAGGCTTCTACAATTCATTCTTCCGCAAGTGATTCTACTACTCAATCCGGAAAACCCTCTATAAAGGCGAAGGAGACTAAGGTGAAAGGAAAGAACAAGGTAAATTTGAAGAGTTTGTGTAGGAATGATGATGATGATTTGGTGGCCTCCCTCCATGATTGTTCCAACAATTTTGGGAAGATATTTGAAAATATCAATGTTAATCTCGGGACTATGGCTAGTGCATGGTCTAAAGCGGAAGAAAGGGAGCAAAGAATGGATGAAAAGGTGAACAAGGTATTGGACGAGGTGATGAAGTTAGATGGCATTTCTCCATCCGAAGCTTTAGAGGTTGCTACTATTCTCATGGCGGAAGAACATAAGCTTCGCATCTTCTATCAAGCACCATTTAATATGAAAAAACAATATGCAATTGATCTTCTTAAGAAGAAGTAGCAACTTGAGCAATGTCTTTGTTTTTTTGTTGAACATATGCAACTTGAGCAATATAGGTTATTTTATTATTAGTCAATGTTTGGATAATTAATGAGTGTCAACTTTGCTATATATATATATATATATGCAATACAGGTTATTTTATTTTTTTTTAATCTTTTTTTTACCATAAAAAAATGTAGCATAGACAATATTATATTATTCATTCTTATTTTTCATTTTCGTTTGTTATACCAAACAAGAGGAAATGGAATGGTGATAATTGTTTCCGTTTCCTTTGATGTACCAAACAACTAGTAAGGGTAACACTTTTTGTTACCTTTTCCCCTCCTAGTTTATTTCCATTCCGTTTCCTATACTAACTCCATACCAAACACCCCCTAAAATCAAATCAGGCTAAAGTTACCAGTTTTTGAGGAGTTTTTCAACTGTGACAAATATGCAATAAATAGCTTCTTTTTTTTCTTTGCATTTTCTGAGTACCTTTAAAGGCTTTATTTTGAGCTATTTTTATTAAGGGGAGTCTGGGGGATGACTAGAATATTGCAAAATCTATCAAATACTTCGTATATTGTACTAAATAATTTCATGCTAATATAGTAATTATAAAGTCTCGTACATTGATACATAGTAGTATAGTATGATTGTTAGCATATAGCGTTGAAGGAGGTGATTCATTTGTTATATACTTATATACGAAGTATGAAATAAGATCACCAATGCAATAGATCTAAGTTACTCTGTACAATATATAGCAAGAAAACAATACCAAGTACATGAAGTAATACTTGGTCTATTAGTAAAGATTGAATCATACAACCTTAGTTGCTTATAATCCTTTCAATAATTCTCCCCTGTTATTTCGAAGGAGTCTTGCCCACACACTGAAGACACACCCGTGTCTGGCCGTGTTAGGTTAAATTATGTATCGTTCTATTGATCAGAACGTTTTTTCTTACCATTCTATCATGTGTACATGAGAGGAAGAAGGCAATACGATATTTTCTCAGCTTAGTCCATTGCATGGGCTCACTAATAATAATGCAGCTAAAAATGAAGGCAACTCCAAAAGCTGAAGTTGGGGACATGATTTTGGCACACCTCAATGTGACAACACAGTTTTCTATGCTCTTCTCACATAGGGGTGTGCCAAAATCAATTAAAGGTATGCCAAAATCAATTTTCCTGAAATTGAGCTTAGACTTGATGAACAATAGATGCTCCTTCGTGACCAAATATATATGTTGCAAAGAAGGGACCATCTGACTCCCTTTCACCTTGTAATTTTGTATTTCTCAATAATTCCAATTTATCATAATAAAGTCTAGGCCCTACTTTTATTCATAATCATGCCCTAGTGAATAAATATCAACTATTAGTAGGGGTGGGACTTCGGTTTGGCGGTTCGGTTTGACCTAGGTGCGAGTCGGTTTCGGTTTGGAGCGGTTCGGGTTGAAACGGTTTGATTTAGCTGACGGGTCGGTTCAATTCGGTTTGGGTTAGTCACGGGTCGGTTCGGTTTCGGTTTATTTCTTTACGGTTTAAATTCGGTTTGGGTCATAAGCGGGTCGGTTTATAAACAATTCGGTTCATGCCGGTTCAGTTTGAAACGGGTCGGTTTAGGGGGCGGGTTTACCCGGGTTGATGTCGATTCGGTTTACAAACGGTTTGGATCATGCCGGTTCGGTTTGAAACGGGTCGGTTTAGGGGCAGGTTTACCCGGGTCAATGTTGGTTCGGTTTATAAACGGTACGGATCATGCTGGTTCGGTTTGAAATGGGTCGGTTTAGGGGAGGGTTTACACAGTCCAATGTCGGTTCGGTTAATGAACGGTTCGGATCATGCCGGTTCGGTTTATAAGCGGTTTGGGTCATGAATTCATGATTGTTTTAAAGATCGCGTCATGACCATGATTTAATGAGTTGATACTTAGAATACGATAAATCGATAATTAAGGAAGTACAAGTACTCAATTAGATCGATCAACAAGTGTTTTAAACTTTTAAGTTTTAATAATCAGATATGTTTATCGATTATACGTACATACCAATGATTCAATGAGGCAATGATAGTATGATAATGATACCAACCGTACATTTGTACGATATGATATACATAATAATTAAATAATTAATACATAATTACATATACATTAACAATATCGTATTGAATCAATTTCCATTTCCAAACATTGCATTTGTTATAGATTATAAGTTACACGAGATTAAATGGATTCGTTATTTAGTTTGTTACTTTATTTAGATTACTAACTCAAACAACTTGATAAGTTAAATGGACGAAATCACGAAATCACTAAAGTGGTGATGAAATCATTATTCAATATTAATGTACAAATAGTCAAATATACAACGGTTAGATTGAATACCCATGAGAAACAATGGTTAGACTTAGATTTCATTACTTTATTAGTTATTAGTATTATTACTTATTATTTTATTAAGTTATTAGTTTATTACATATACAGTCACAGACTCACAGATATGTATACGTATAGAGATGTCAAATATTGATATACATTAAGTCATTTTCTATGTCGTATTGAATCAATTTCAATTTTGAAACATTTGCATTTCTTACAATTTATAACTTACAAGTTCTGAAGCACACGCAATGCGTGCACGATTTTCAAGGTGTTACAATTTATAACTTACAAACCCATTATGAGCTATTACTCTTATCAGCCGTTTTACTTGCACAATTACACTTCTCTCTCTAAAATTTCACCTCCCCTCCTTCCAATTCTACTTCCCGCCAAACCAAATCCTTTGAATTTCCTTTTAAACCACTTTACCGCCAATAACTAGCCCCCAAATCCGTAATCCGTGTGCCCAACTCCAAATCTAACTAAAACCGTCGATTATACCCCCAAATCAACGCTCCACATCCTTTCCCTCAAAACCTCGATTTTCAAAACCACCTCCCTATAAATAACCGCTCTCTTTCTCCCTCCCAAATCACTCACATTCTCACTCCACCCTTCATCTTATCATCTATCATTTTCTGCAACCCCAAACTTTCTCTCTCTAAAACCTTCACTTTCTCTCTTAACATCAACAATGGCACGAACCAAGCAAACCACAAGAAAATCCACCGGTGGAAAGGCCCCAAGGAAGCAACTCGCCACCAAGGCAGCCCGTAAGTCAGCCCCAGCCACCGGTGGAGTGAAGAAGCCTCACCATTTCAGACCTGGAACCATTGCGCTTTGTGAGATCACGGAGTGAAGAGCACTGAGCTTCTCATCAGGAAGCTTCCATTCCAGAGGCTTGTCAGAGAAATTTCTCAGGATTTCAAGGCTGATCTTCGTTTCCAGAGCTCTGTTGTTGCCGCTCTTCAGGAGGCTGCTGAGGCGTACTTGGTTGGTCTGTTTGAGGATACTAACCTTTGTGCGATTCACGCTAAGAGGGTTACTATTATGCTTAAGGGTATTCAGCTTGCCCGAAGGATTCGTGGTGAGAGGGATTAATTGGGGGTTTTGATTGAATTTGAATTTCTAGGGTTAGTGTTTTGTGATAATGGTAATAATAGTTTGATGATGTTTCAGTTGATAAATCTGAAATCTAATCTGGGTAGTAGTGATAGTAGTTTCATTATGTATTGGTATATGTATTGTGAATTTTAATCAATGAAAATGGTGACTTTTTTTAATTGCTTGTTGATATTACTCTAATTTTAATGCTATTTATCTGCTGGATTTGTGGTAGTGTTATGAAATAATTGTGGCTAAAGAATGGTTTAATTTGTATATTATGGAATAATGTTTTAATTGTTTGTTTTCTTCCTGTATTTGGGATTGATTGAAATTGGGCTTATTTGAGGTTTGGTTAAAACTTGGTCATGATAATATTGGATTTTATTGTGAATTGGTCTAATTTCTTCTTAGGCAAATGGGTCTTTCGAATTTTCAAATTATTAAGTTGTTAACAATCGAATGATATTGTAACTTGGTCAAATTTAAAATTGAATGGTGTGGTATAAATGTGAATTGTGATTGACTGATTGGAAATTGTAACTCCATAGTATTGATAGTCTAGGAGATTTGTAATTGTACTTTTGAGAATTTGATTCAACCCGAAACATGAGCATTGAAGAGAGATTAAAGTACAATGATTCTGAGGAAGAGGAAGATGATAATGTGCTAGACGCCTAGACTACATATGTTCAGTTACCATATCAAATTCTACACTAAGCTCAGAAATAACCAGACGATTACAAGAGCTATTTGATATAAACCGTTGTATAAACCTAAGTTGTTTAATTAGATCTACATTTAGTAATGTTTATTGCATTTATTTTAAAATTTATATTTATTGTTACCTTTGTTAAATTAAAGTATATATATAAATATATAATAATACTAGTATGTTACATTTGATATTAATTAAAATAAATAAGTAATCTAAAACGATATTAATAATGCCGTTGGACTAGATCTAGGTGATATAAACCTTTGTATAAACCTAAGCCGTTTGATTAGATCTACATTTATTAACATTAATTGTATTTACTATTTAACCATTCAGGTTGTAAATAATTCAATTTGAATTAAGCAATTTGTAATCGGATCAGTTTAAACAGGTTGCGATTCGAAAACAGTTCGATTTTAACGGTTTAACGGGTTATGACAGTTCAGTTTAGACGGTTAGCGGATTATAACGGTTCGGTTTATACAGTTTCTCCTGCGGTTTAAACGGTTTCGGTTCATAAACGGGTCGGTTTAAACGGTTAGCGGGTTACAAATGGTTCGGTTTAAACGGTTTTTTTACGGTTTAAACGGTTTCGGTTTATAAACAGTTCGGGTCATTAACGGGTTTATAAACCATTCGGTTCGGTTTCGTTTCGGTTCGGATTTGAGCAGTTTGGTTTGTTATCGGTTTACGGTCCGTAACGGGTTGACATTGAGCGGTTCGATTCGGTTTCGGTTTGATATTGAACGGTTCAGTTCGGTTTTCGATTTAAATTTATCGGTTTATAAATGGATCGGTCCGTGATGGTTCGGTTCAGTAACGGGCGGTTTCACGGTTCGGTTAGAAAAGTCCCACCCCTAACTATTAGCCTATCATCATTCAAATGAAATATTATGAACTTTTTACAGTATTTTATTTTAGAAAAATTAACAAAAATAATCCAAACTATTAATGTCTTTCTCAAATTAATTTCAACTATCATTTAATCTAAAATAATCCCAACTATTAGGTGCCCTTCTTAAAATAGTCTCTCTTACCGGGTATCTATGATATCGATTAACATTTTTAGTCCTCCTCCTCTTCTGTACATTTCACCCTTTCTTTCTCCCTCCACCATTTCCATAACCTTAGCACTGCCATTGCACTCCAACGGCGGCCCAATCAACCCCTTCTCTTGCATACTACTCCGTACTTCATAGTTAATTGCTTTGGATGCCCACTTCTAAAGTTAAAGGGAAACATCTGCGATATTGCACAATTACTATCAAAACAATACCATTCCAAATTCCATCTAACTTCTTGAAGATCAAAAGCAACGAAGTCTGCAATGTGATTTCATATGCAATTTAATCCCCTGTTTCTCCTCTGCTTCTCAAAAATTGGAAATCTACTGAATTTAAAGTAAAAAAATTTAGATTTATTCTACCAATTAAGTTGTGATAGTGCAATTGATGGAATTTTCGATTTTTCTGCCTGCAATGTTGATTTGAATTTAAGGATTAGATTAGGATTTAACAACTCCTGAAATGTGATAATCAAAGCAAAAGTATGTAATTTTTGTTCATTTCCTAGCCTAATTTGACCAAAAAGAAGACTAAAAAAGGTCCGACCCATTTTCTCTAGCTAACCTTTAATGGCAACTACACCGCGATGTTGCAATTCCTAACTCCGCAACTTGCCTTTTTTCTTAATATTTTAAGTTTTTGAGGGGTTGTATTTTGCTGTTAATTCAAGGAGATGAACGGTTTTGTGGGGGCGGAGGCAGTTTTGTAGAGTATGGAGGCTATGGAGGGCAGGAATATAGGGAAGGGAGAGAGGTTAGGGAAGAAGATTTTTTTTTTTGTTTTTTTTTTTTTTTTGTATTATTATTTTAAAAGCAAACCAATCTTAAAGTGACACATTATGCTTTTAACCTGTTTAATAGATTATCCAAACATGGAGACTAATGTGAGAAGGGTAATTAAGTTAATAGTTAGGATTATCTTGAGTTAAAGTGTTGTTGGGATTAAAATGAGAAGGCGGTCAATTGTTGGAATTATTTATGTTAATTTTTCCTTTTATTTTTTACTTAGGCATAAACTTAGTTTACATAATGAAATTAATAGCAAAAAAATTAAATGAACAAATTAGTCACAACAACACAAACTATGCATGGTCGAGGCAGTTTAATCTAACGCGGGTAAATTCTACACGGTACCGCCAAATTCAGTCATGTACATGGAGTGACAATATTGTGACATACGGAGTAAATGATAATGACCAAAAGATTGGAGATTTTGCGGGAATGTTAAAATCTTTATACTTCGTATTTTTTGTTAAATTTTTTTTAATACCTCCTTAATTACCCTCCTTTGTTGAAGAGTAATGTAGGTCATTTTATAGTAATACAATGAAGTGAAACAATTTTAATTGATTAACTGAGTGTTTGAGTACTAATCTAAAAGCAATTTTTAACTCAATTAATTTCAACCAAATTCTAAACACAAATTGCAGAACTTGTATAGTCGTATGCACCACTGCACCAGGTCCACTTTTGTATAACTTATGCTTTGTCGTTAAAGTTGGCGTCTTCTTGGTTTGATGAGTTGCCGCTTTAATTGGAAGGATCATTTAAACGCATGTTTCAAAAGTAATCATCCATAAAATGATTAGCATCATACTTAATTTTCATTGGTCGGTGTTTTTTTTTTTTTGGCTTTTCAAACTTTTAAAAAATGAAATTGTTTTCTAAAAATTCTTTTTTTTACGAAAACAAAAATGGCAATTGTCTTCTCCGATTTGCGATTTAATTTTAAAAAGGAAATCATTTTTAAGAAGTTTGACCAATTAAAAAAAATAAAAAATTGACTAATGAAAATCAAGTATAGTGATAGTTGTTTTAAGGGTGAATATTGTAGAATTTTCAACATATACACACATTCGGATGATTCTACATTGGTCATTCAACATTATTCTTAATTCTTATTGGTTGATTTTTTTATTTTATTTTTTTTATGTTGGTCAAACTCTTTTTTTTTTATTTTTTTCTTTTTCTTTAATTCATTTTTTATTTTTGATAATTATTTTCTGATTTTCGCAAATCTATTTTTATTTTCATGATTATTTAAATCTATTTTTATTTTCATGATTATTTAATTAAAATAAAAAATAAAGATTGAATTAAGAAATTTAAAATCAAAATTATTGTTCTTCAATGTTCTTCATTAATGGATGAAAATAACCACCATCATAATCTTTGTCCCTTAATTCCTTAAATACAATTGCACATCAATAAAGATTGAATATATGTATCGATCTACATATTATATGCAAAATTTGAGTTGTTCGAAATCAGGGTTTTAATCCTAGAATAAACATTATATGTTGATTGGACTATCACAATCAAAGGATGCAAAATCAACGATTATATTATATGTATGCGAGAATATAAATTATCAAATTTTCGAAAATCTTGGTTCATGAGACAAATTGGAGAATGGAGTAAATTTTGTTTTCAAAAACCTGTTTGATCCAAAAAAAATATTCTTGTGATAGGTGTTTGTGTATAAGGAATTAACCTAACTATTATATTAATAGGACATTACTTGTAAGACTGTAACACAATTGTTTATTTATTTGTCTACGACCATATATTGTTTTGCACATAGCCAATTATTAGAGTGTACTACACTACGTTGCCAATTAATTTATGCTAAACTAGACAAAGATTTAAGAGAATCTTGTATAATTATTTTAAAAAAGATTTTGAACTCAATATCTTTTAATTTTAGAAAGATTATTTCAATGTTTAGGAATTGAAAAAAGCTTTGATTCTCTTCTAATAAAAAAGGAAATGTATTGATAGGGGATAGCTTAGGTGATAAATAATACGGAGTAACATATTTGACTTGCTTGCTTAACTTTTTTGATGACCAAATATCTACTTTGTTAAATTTTAATTGGTATATCAGATTTAGTTTAGGCTGCCAACCTCTTATAGTCTTATTGGTAATTTCATATATTAAAATAGCTAATTTAAGATATAATATGTACTCAGTTAAAATCAATTTTAACCAAAATAGATTTGGACAGTTATTTTTGTTTTTTTTTTGGTAATTTGAAATTCAAACCAATTTATGTAAAAAAAAAAAGAAAAAGAAAAAAAAATTAAAAAATTAAAGCAACTAAGTCAAAATTGAAATTTAGATTAAAAATAGCAAATGTTAGATTTAAGACCTATATTTAAAGAATACTGCCTATATGATGATAATTTGTTGTTGATTGCTTATTTTTAGGAAAAAGATATTATTTGTTACTAAATGATACATAAGTTATCCCATACAAATTGTTTTTTTTTCTCGTCCAAATATTTTAAATTATTCCTTTATAATATCGAACGTATTATATAGGAATTCAATCAATACGTACTCCGTAACATACAACAGCGATGTCCTCCGTTTTTTATGAAATTGTGACACATGAAATGATAAAATGTAAACTATAAATTATAAACAAAAACTAAACTAATAAAAAAAAAAAAAAACTTTGTATCGTGTCAAAAAAAAAAAAAAAAAAAAACTCTGTAGTACCTAACCATTGGGTAACAATAGTAACAAACTATATACAAAGAAATCAATGTAACATACTTCTTATAACACTAATCCAAAATAATATATGGCTATACGTAGACAGATAAACAATAAATTTGTGTTTTACAGGTAATGCTCTATTAGCATTTGGGTTAATGCCGTATACACAAACAAAAATTAAAATTTCACCTTCTTTTTTTCGGATCAAACGGTATTCCAAGACAAATATAGCGAATGTCTTCTTTGATTTTCCTCACAAACCCAGATTTTTGAAAAATTTATAATTTTCTATTTTTGCATCCATATAATGGTTGATTTTGTATCAATTGATTGTGATTGTCTAATTAACATATATATTGTTTTAGGATAAAAAATAACTTAGATTCACATATAAACCCCAATTTTGAACAAATTCAAACTTCGCATATATTATGCAAATCGATGCATATTTTCAATATTCATTGATGTGCGAGTGTATTTACGAGACAAAAATTAAGATGATGATGGTTATTTTTTTCCATGGATGAAGAACATTGTAGAATATTGAAGAACAACAAAGAAACAATATTTTGATTTTTATTTTCTTAAATTAATCATTAATCTTGATTTTATTAAAAAACTAATTTTAATAACATAATTATGAAAATAATAAAAAAGATTTTTGAAAAATCAGGAACTTAATTTTCAAAAATAAAAAGATGAATTAAAAAAAGAAGTTTGACCAAGCATAAAAATAAATCAAAAATCGACTAATAAGAATTAATAATAGCGATAGTCATTTTAAGGATGACTATTGTAGAATTTTCCCCACACATTTCATCTATTTCATCTTAATTCCCCGCAAAGAAAGGAGTTTGTCTCCATAAAACCCCTACCCAAGTTTGAAAAAACGAAATGTTTAACAAAGATGATACATGCAACATGCAGCAAAAAACAACTTGTCCTAGGCATTTCCTTAGCCTTTTTTTTTTTTTTTTTTTTTGGATTGGTAAGGAGAGGGGCCTACTGACCTGATTAACAGGTTAGGCACTTTGAAAATGGGGGAAAAGGGTAAGGAACTCCCCACTCCGAAGTGTCATTAGTGGGTTTGATCCCACAACCTCTTAGTTGTGAGATACAAACTTTGTCACTGCATTTCCTTACTTATTATTGAAACGTTACAAATTAAGAGTACAATAGTACTGACAAGTAGTTTAGCAACAATATACATCTTGTATTGTTTTGAGTGTAGCATACATCTCACGTTATACTACCTCCGTTTTTTTATGTGCAACAAAAAAATATTTTATATCTCACAAATAATACTCTTTTGTTGCACGTAATAAGAAACAAAAATAATATATCCACAATCCATCTTTTGTGAGAACGAAGTTGCTAAGGTAGCATAGAAATAGTTGTAATTTCCCTAAATGGATATATATCCGTAATAGACTAATAGTTACTTGCTAAGTGACCCATGATCGAAAGATGAAACATATATAAATGAATAACATGATTTTGATTTTATTTGGTCACATAGGTAATGTGAATTTGTGAAAAATTATACAATAATAGTATGTTGGTTTCCCAATTTCACGTGAACTTTGTTCGGCATGTACGTAAACGCCGACTACTAATGGACGGGCCGTAAACAACCCAATCAGTTTTCGGTTTGTCTGCACCTAACCATTTGTATTTTCTGTATATTTGGGCCAATTATGTACTGTACTACGAATATTTGTATCTTTCTCTTAGTCTTACAAACTGCAATGTTATGCATTCCATTGTATTTCACTTCACAAGCATTATTAATTTATTATTGAAGCATGTAATCAACCACCATTATTGTGCTTTATTATAAAGAAAATATTTAGGAGTGATTAATTTTTATTTCTGTAAATCACATAAGATGACAATTAATGTGATATCAAATAGGCTATATGGGGTTGGATCTGATGAGGTTTACAAATTTGATGATTTGTTTTATGCGAGTAATATTATTAATGCATACGTAATTATATCATGCATTTTAAAAAAAAAAAACCTAATGTTTTCTAGCTTTTATTGATGATGAGTTGGTCAGCTAGTAATGTAATCAAATAATTCTATTCGTTATTCGTAACCAATTATTTTATACACTGCACTTTTAACAAGTACGTGCTATTGTGTGCATTAACCAATATCTTTCATTTAAATCTAGTTGGCACATTGCTTATACTTGTACATCAACCATGCTTCTCAGCTCCTCACCATCCTTCTTTGATAAAGCAAGTACACTGTAACGATTACTCCTTATTTTAAAGTGAGAACTAAATAGCCGTAGTCACCGCAGCTTACCTTTTCAAGTTACAAGAAATGAAATAAAGGATTTTTTTTTTCTTCAAATTATTAGATTTTGTGAAACTCTTTAAATTGAAGTGTATTTCATTGATTATGGCTCTGTTTGAACTGGCGATTAGCGTTTTGACCAAGTCATAACACTACAGAGTAGCAGCAAAAGTGTTCGATCCTAAAAGTGCAATGAAATATCCCTAGATTTACCAGTGAGCTGTTGAATGACATCATAATAGCATATTACATAGTAAATATTCACAAAAATAATATTCTAAATTTATAGTCTACTTTCTTACAATGTTCTCTATCACGACGTAATTAGGTCATTTAACTTCAATCGTTTTATTGTAAATAATAAAAATAATAATAAATTCAATGATTAGATATATAATCATATAACATGGCAACATGCTAAAAGGTTAAAAGTCACAAAGATCTTCGAAAATCAAATTTAGACTACAATCATACATACTCATCTCCCCACGTTCACATGGCCTTCTAAACCACACCTAATTTAATTTATTAGGACTACATGAATAATACTCCCTCGATTTTTTTTTTTAATGCATAACTTTAATCGGTATATTTGCCAATATAACTTTGACTATTAATATATTTAATTGTAACAAAATTATATCATGAAAGTAGACATTGTGATGAATCTAATGATATATTATATAATAACATTTATTTATTTTATAATTGTAAAAAATTAAGTTAAACATGTGAATAATATAAAAGTCAAAGTAATGCATTAAAAAAAAACCGGAGAGAGTGATGATTTAACCTAATGTTCCTTGCAAACTTTCTCCCAATCAATTTTGCTTTTGCGAAGAATGTATAAAAAAGTCATTACAGCTAATATCAACTAAAAGTAAAGTTGCAATCTAATAATTCTAGCTAGTCGGGGCCAACCGGCCAAACGTTACTCAAACGGCTACATTGACTCATCATTTTACTATGTTTACTTCTTTTTTTTTTTTTTTTTAAACAACTTTTTAATTTATTTATTTATACTTTACATTTTTTTTTAGATAGAATTAAAATTACCTTTCTTTTTTTTTTTTCTAAAAAAAAAAAGTGTAAACTACACTTTATTTTTGACATCGCAGGCAACCAAATAAATATAATAACAACTCCCACCTTTGTAATTACATGATTAAAGTCACCATCAAATCTAACCTTTAAAGTTTTATCAACCAAAACTTTCATGATAAAATAACCAATCCCAAAAGGCTTTATCCATAATTGCATGTGATTTAGTTAAGAAACATTTTCCAAAATAGAATTAATTTATAAACACGACAAGATTAAACTCTTACTTAGTACGGAATTCTTAATTATTATTATTATTATTATTGAACGTTTATATAAATTTTAAAAATTAAGATACTTCTGTTCTAAAATATCTAATACAGTCAACTTTGTACATATGTCAAGACACTAGTTTGACTTTATTTTTATATAATTAAATATTAATAAAAATTATTTTAAAAATTATATTATAAAACTTTATATTAATACCTATCTAACAACGTATTTTATAATAAAATATGTTTTTATTATATTAGTTAAAAATTATGGCCAAAACTAATACATAAATAATGGAAAAAGTCTAATGTCCCCTATATTATGAGACGGAAAGATTACTATTCATTAATTCCACAAATCTCTCCCTGATTACTTACTTTCATGAAATCATACTCCACCGAAAAAAATCGTTGATTTGTTTTGTCTTGGTCCCTCAACCTCTTATATTATGCAAACCAAACGTACACATAAAAACAAATCTCACTTCCCCACATTTCACACCAAATATCATACACACAAACTTTTTACATACTACTATAATATAATCCTAATTATTTTTCCTATTCTAAAATACAAAGACATCAACTAGGATAGAATAAAACTATGGCCTCTCTCTTCCTCTGTTTTTTCCTCTGCCTCTCCTCCCTAATCATCTTACCTTCTTCAAGCACAATTAATCTCAATCTTTCTCCTATTCCTACATCAAAATCGTCGTCGAATCGATGGGATTTCACCTCCGACGTTGTTAAAACCGCCATCGAAAGAGCTCGGCACCTCAAACACCCCCACAAAAATACATCATCTACTACTAGTGCTCTACATGGAGCTACTAGCATCCCTCTATATGCTCGTAGCTACGGTGGCTACTCCGTTTACCTCTCATTCGGTACGCCACCGCAGAGAATGCCGCTCATTTTCGACACCGGTAGCAGCCTCCTTTGGGTCCCTTGCACGTCAAAGTATGCTTGTGCTAATTGCACTTCCTCTAAAGTTGAACCTTTTCAGCCAAAGTTATCCTCCTCTACTCGTGTCATAGGGTGTCGAAACCCGAAATGCGGGTGGATCTTTGATGCGGATGAGGCAGCCCGGTGTGGACCGGGATGCGGCTCGAACTGCTCCCGGGGTTGCCCGAGCTATGTTCTTCAGTATGGGAAGGGTGCCACCAGTGGGGTTGCTATTTCGGAGACGCTTGACTTGCCTGGCAAGCCGGTCCGTGACTTCCTCCTAGGTTGCTCCCTATTGTCGATACAACAACCGGCAGGGACCGGGATTGGCGGGTTCGGGAGAGCCCCTACGTCTCTCCCGAGCCAGCTCAAACTTGGAAAGTTCTCTTACTGTCTTATATCTCATAAGTTTAATGACGGTTCAAGAAACAGTAAGTTGTATCTCGCAAGCAAAGGGGAAAAAATCCCAATTGCCAGCGAGGTTAAAGGTGGTAAAATTGAGTACACACCATTTTATAAAAACCCTACTAAGGCCCCTTACAATGAGTATTACTATGTCAACTTAAGAAAAATTACCGTAGGTAAAAAACATGTTAAGTTACCATACAAGTATCTTGTCCCCAGCCGTAGTGGGGACGGGGGTACCATAGTGGACTCTGGGTCTACCCTTACTTTTATGGAGCAACCGTTGTTTGAGTCGCTCGTGAAAGAGCTAGCTGCACAAATAACCCATTACAAGCGGGCACACGATGCGGAGGCCTTTTCGGGTTTAGGGCTTTGCTACGAAATTAAGGAAGCACGAAATGTTTCGTTCCCGAAGCTCGTATTTCACTACAAGGGTGGAGCAAAGATGTTAATGCCAGTGGATAATTACTTCTCGTATGTTAGTGATTTGGGAGTTTGGTGCTTAACTATTGTTACCGATGCAAGCTTAGATGGGCCTAGTGTGCACGTTGGGCCGGGTATGATATTGGGTAATTATCAACAACAAAATTTCTATATTGAGTATGATTTGGATAAACAAAGATTGGGTTTAAAGAAGCAAAAGTGTGTATAACAAATTAAAGTAGTGACTTTTTTTTTTTTCCATTCCTTTTCTATTTGTAATCGATTGTTTTTTTTTTTTTTTTTTTTTTTTTTTTGGCTATGTAAATAAAGGAGGCGTTAAGGTAAGATTATTGCATAGTCTTCAATAATCTTAGAGCTACATTGATTTATTCAAGTTGATAAATTTTATTAGTTATGATTTTGTTCAGAATCTCCGAAAATGAGAAATTGTTTATATACGTTTAGTGCGTGGTGTACTACATTCAGTTCATTATCCGTAAATTACAATGTTGTCTATCATGTAATACCGCATGTGTATGGTACTGAATAAGAAATACTTCGCCATATGTAAAACTCTCTCACAACTTCACAAGTCGTAATCTCTAAAAGTTTAAAATATACAAAAGGAAACAAATACTCGTATATAAATATATATTAATCCATAAAATCCAATTAGATTAAGATTTAAACCAGTTAACGTAATTGATGAATTATGTAAATAGACAGAATTTGATCCCAACAACTTCTTAAGTACCACCCCTTAAGATTTAAACCAATTAATTAATCTAGTTGATTACCCTGACGGTAATGGTTAAGTTATTAGAAGTCTTTTCTGTTTTGGAATGAATGGTTAAAAGTTTGGTTACGTTAATAAGATAAACGTCAAATTTATCTTTAAAGTCAAAAAAAAAAATGTTTCACACCTTCGTAAATAAGTTAAATTTAGACTTATTATAGGTGAGAATCAAGAAAAGATCGATGACTTATGTAAGTTTCTAACTTTTTATTATCCCTCATGAAATGTGCCTTTTTTTCTTTTGACAAGAAAATAAAATAGAAGCAAAAATCTGAGGATCCTCACAGTCCAAATTGATTGGGCTATAAATGTGAACTTGTTGGAATTGGCTTTCAATATGGATTGCATATTTGAATTTTACTATTTGAATTTTAGAGCCAAAATGATATTTGAATTTTGGCGACAACAACATTTTCAAAACTCAATTATTATTTTGGATTTTGGATAAGATTTATTATCCATTTATTTTATTTCAAAAACTGGATTATATATATAATTTAGATATTTCAATTAAGCAAAAATTATATTTTCCTATTTATTTAAAAGGGCCGAATTATCCTAAGTTAATTAGCTAGGATTTTCGGATTTTCTTAGTGAAGAAAATCTGATTTTCTTAGTTAAATTAATTAGTGATTAGTTGGTATTTTTTCTAATTAATTATTTTGTACAAAATATATTATTTACACAATTATTTTTAATCCTTAAAATCTAGCAAGATATTTCCTAAATTCAAGCTATGAGGTCCGAAAATATGAGCTTAGGAAGGCTCAATATTTTCGGCCACTTCATGATAATTTTGGATTAATTATTTTGGTAGTTTTGTATTTTAGTTATCTTCCTTAAATTCCTTATTTCTTTAATTAATTCCTATTTTCCATCTCATTAAGGTTTGATCATGGAATTTATTTGCCTTAAATCTTCCTTGATTATTCTCCAAGCAAGCTTACTTGCCACCTTCCATTTCATGATCAAGCTACTTACCTTAATTCTTTATTTCTTAATCACCATAAACAAAACCTTCCTTAATTCTTAAACTCCTTTTCCCAAGTAATGCCTTAAACCAAAATTACCATAATTTTTCTTACAAAATCTTGCATTAATTCTTTCATTCATGAGCCTATAAATACCCTCTCATACCTCTCATGTTCTTCACAACAAAACCCAATTCTCTTCTTCTCTCTTACTCTTCTTTTCCTCAACCTTTTCCTACTTTTCTTCTCCTCTTTTCTAAAAGAAAATCAGCTTGTATACCTTTGGAGCCAATTTTCGGGCACTTTTGGTCAATTTTGGGGTTTTTCTATTTCACAGCAGATTATTTCTCTCGAAAACTCCTTGAGGTTAGGCTCAAGAATCACCCAATTCGAAGTTATATTGAAGGAGTTATAGCATTTGCAAGTTCTGCCTATTCTTTCCAACGCAAATCCAATTTTCCTTAATCCTATTCCATTATTTTCTTCATGGTTAGTTTTCTAAAATATAAATACTTATTTCAAAGTTATAATTTTATATTAAAGTATTATTTTTAAAAGAGTTTTATAGTCCATGCACATTAGATTCGGGTTTATGTCTAAAGATGTTGTGATAACCTTATGGTTATATTAATTGCAAGGTGTATTCGTGATTGAACTTTGAAAGTGCGAACTGTTGATTGATATTCGGAATCAAGGTACATTTAGGTGGCTAGATATTTTCGAAATTGTTGAATGAATAAGCATGTTTGTGTGATTTTAATTAAATTATTTTGAATTATGATTTATAAATTAACCTTGAGAATTCATGTTTTAACAAATATGTTTGAGAACGGATTTTTATCTTGTTTTGAATGGTTTGAAACTATTTATTATGTTTAAAGGAATTTGGTTTTTAAAAGTATGTTGGATTGATTTAAAGAGTTTTTAAAAAGGTTTGATTTAAAAGCTTGTTGAATTGAATACAAAAGAAGTTTTTGAGTTATTCTATTATAAAGTTTGATTTTATTCAAAAGAGGAATTTCATGAGAATTATTGAATTATTTATTAAAGCTTTGCAAGCATGATTATATTAATCCCACTATGCGGATTTGGTTGATAAGGCTATGGAATTTGTATGACCTAGTCTTTCCTCAAGGATAGCCTTCTACATAAGGACACTAACTTTGGGGGCGTGCACACTTGGGTGAGGAATTGGAATTTAAAAAAAGAAATTGGTTTTATAAATCGTTTTTATTGAATTATTGAGTTATTGGAATTGTTTGAGAATATTGAAAATTGGTTTTGAATCATGAGTTTTGGAATTATTAGATTAATTATTGGAATTAATTTTAAAAGCATGTTTGCTAATAAATTGAGTTTACATTATCTTGCACTAATCACACTTAGCATATTTTACTAATCCCTTTTTCCTATTTATTTTGGTTCGCTCTGTTTACCCTAATGGTAAGCAGTGTTGACTATTTTCAGGTGGAGTCATAAATGAGCATTTGGGAATACCAGGATCTGCTTCACCTAGTTTTAGGAATGTTGGTTTTTGTCTTTATTTTTGAGTACTCATAACAACGTTGTCATTTGAACTAGTTCCTCCGTTTCTATTTAGTTGACACCTTCAATTAAGGCACACATATTAAGGAGAGGAGAGAGAATGATAAAGCAACTGGGGACACTAGTAAATATAAGGTATAAAACTTACACAAAAAGGAAACGTGTCAACTAAAAGTAAACTTCCTAAAGAGAAATACGTGTCAACTATAAAAAACGAAGGTAAGTATAATTTTCGGTCATTCAATCAACAACAAAAGGTAAACCAAAGTTGTTTATGCTTCAAAATATATTTATAAAGAAGATTTAATTTATGAGCATCGTAAAAGGGTATAGTTCAAAGGAATTTATTAAACAATTTTGGAATAATGAGTAGCTTCACATAAAGAAGAATAATATAATTATACTTCTAAGAATATGATTTACATCAGCAAATGGAACACTCTAACCTACACGAATTAAATGTAACAAAATTCATCAAATTTCTTAATTATATTGTCAATTACACCACAAAATAGTGTTCTTTGAACTACATCTTACATTCATTTGTTGAATCAGATAATACTCTTATTTTATCTCTACCCTTATAATATTGTCAATTTTTATTTTATTTCACTATATAACACATATATATTGTCATTTAAAGCAAACTAAGTGGTCATTTAAATTATAACTATAACTTTAATCCATTCGTTGAAATTAAAATGTACTCCATTCGTTGAAATTATAACTATATTTCTGTAAATTATATTGTCAGCAGTTACATTTATAAAGTAAAGTATTAAAATTATACTGTCAACTATTGTAAATTATATTTGGGTTATATTATGAATGTTATAAGTTTTTATAATATATATATATTGTCATATTTATAAATTATAATGTCATTATATTATTTATATTGTCGTTTTACTTTTAATAAGTTAATAAGGGGCCAATCCATGTGAATTAAAATAAGGCATAATGCTGAAGACCAATCCATGTGAATTTTTATTAACCAATAAAATTTGAGTATTCTTTACAACATCTAATCACATTACAATACACGGATTGCAAACTTGACAATTTTAAAGAGAAGGGAAATTAAAATCAAATTTCCCTCCTTTGTCTCTGTAACCGGTTTTCCAAAATAAAACCTGAATGTGTAGAGGTATAATGGCATTTGTATGTCTTATACTGTCATTTTGGATAAAATATATTGTCATTTGCTTCTAAATTGCAAAAATACATTACCTATTAGGTAACCTATAATGTCATTTGTCACAAGCTATATTGTCATTTATAATAAGTTATATTGTCAAATGTGTAAGTTATATGGTCTACGGAGTATATACAAAAGTTACAACAATCATTTATCCCTTCTGTTTGGGTCCAATTTAGTCAAAATTGGGCCTGAGCACTAAATGATCCAATTAAAAGCCCAAGGTCAAGGTTCAACTCTCCAATTGCTCAAAAGTCAAAAGTCAGCCCACAAAGTAAGCCAATTGGGCTAAAGCCCAACCTCTCCAAGTATGATGAGGTATAAAAGCCCTCATATTAACACATTCAAGAAGACATCACATACGTTATCTCATACACTGATTAATCCAATTCATATGCTCATTCTTGCATTGAGAAATACTCCACAAAAGCCTCAAGCTACAAACTCTCTTGCATAGTGTCTTCCTTTTTACACATTGTACTGACTTTAGCATCGGAGGGGCCTTCCTCGGAAATACCCCCGAGGCTAGTTTACGTGTGTTCACTGTGCAGGAAACCTTCGGCCCAACACAGCTTGGATCGAATCCAGTCTTCTCCATTTCAGTGGACCTTCGGCAAGGTCCCATTGTTTTCAACCGAAACACCTTCTAAATTGCAAAAATGGTGTACCCATCAGGTAATCTTCAACCTGTAGATATATGGATATTGCATAGTGTATAAGATAATATGTTAACCGCAGGAAAAAATAAAACTAATAAGATAAATGACAAAAATGTAAGGATATGTATAAATAGCCAAATGACAATGTGTATTATGGTAATATACAAGCAAATATTAATGAAGGTGAAAAAAACTAAGGGTAATTAAGGCAATTGGGTTTGTTATATTTTATTTTTGTTTGAATAAAATTGGGTTTATTATATATTAAATGAATGATTAGATTATTTGGTTTCAATGACCGTTTTACATAAAAGATGATGACAATAAAAAGTTTGCTAATTGACAGCACACTAACATATACTTCGTAAGTAACTAAAATAAGAGTACTTAACTGTACCTTCTATACCTAAATAATTTGGTTCTATATTGTAATACGTACGGAGTAGTAATAATAATAATAAAATTGAAAAGGATTATCTTATTTTACGTAATACAAAAATGGATTCTCTTATTTATTTACTTTTGTTATATTATTGAATTACTTTATCGTCATTTGTCAGTAATTCGTTATCTTTTTCTAAAATAAAGATTGTCAATTGTTTAAACTGGAACCATGGAAAATAAAACTTTTACAATGACAACATAATTAAGTGAACTGATCGATAAGTTTTGGTACTTTTAATCCATACAGCTTAGATGATTTCCTTAAAATTTACATTTATTTTTATAATGAGTGGTTGAAGTAAGTTCTTTATTATTCTTTAAAGAAATTAGTAATACCGTACATTATACGGGACCTAAACTAGTGTTGATTTAAAACAAATCCTTAACAGGTTATGTGAAGCAAGTCATTTTTTCCTAATTGTTTTAATAATTTTGTTTAATCTATACTAATATATTAAAAGACGTTTTACGTTCCTAAAAACGTCGATGTGCGACGTAGACTCTTCTTAACTACGCTACATCAGCTTCCCAACATCTCATGATGCCACGTCATCTTTAATAATCTTAACTATTACGCCACGTCACCGAAGAAACCAACATTACTCCATATAAAAACATAAGGTTAAGAAGAATCAAACACTCAACCTCTTATAACAAGGATACCAATTTAACCATCTAAGCCAATTATCAACCATGTTATCAATATATAAAAAAAAATTTATATAAGTAAAAAGCACAAGGCTCAGTTTTTTTTTAAAAAAAGATACTCAAAAAATAAACTCAATATGTATTCAATGTAACTATTACCTTATACATCCGGGGGCAAAAGGCCTGTCAAATTCATCTACATAAGTATAATACATGAAAATTATAATACAATAATATATAACGTATAATCCGGGATATCGCCCGGACTAAACACTAGTTTATATCCTAAAACGATGTTCATTTGATTTGCAGCGGTTATACCATTAACCCCAATTAATAAATAATGTCCAAATCACTGCAATTCAATCACAAAAAATATGATCAAAACATTTATTTGCACTATTAAAAATGTCAAAATTGCACATTAAAATGATACACAAAGACTTAAATAGATATATGTACAAATATAGAATTAGAGATTTTATTAATAAATGCCTGTAATGTTACACTTTCAGTTTAAAAAAAAAAAAAAAAAAAAATAATAATAATAATTTCAATACGGCTTGATAGATGCCTTTTAGATTCATACTAATAGTATGATCTAATAAACTCGTAAATCAATACAGCCCACCTATTTGGTAATCAATCGCTCCAACTTGAGATCAGCCTCTTTGAGTGATCGAATAAGGTGGATCAGGTGGTATTCCTTATCATTCTCAACAGTGAGCTTAGCAACCTACATAAAACTATCACAATTAGCAAAAAAATATCTTACAATTCCTTTTGAAAACAAGGGACCTTCTTAAAAAACAACAAAAATTTTAAGAATAAGGGACCTTCACTTTCTCTGCTGCTAACTTTGTTGTCACTTCTTCCAGCTTCAACTCCAACTCTTTCACCTTCTATGAAGATTCCTCATTGCTAGCCTCTGGAAATTCTGTTTATTCAAAAAAAAAATAAAAATTAAATGAGATATTACATAAAAAACATTATAATTTCCTATCATTCGATTTGGTAGAGAATGAATTTATGTGCATTTATTCACAGCATACCCATTATAAACCCCATACTCAATAGCTCAACAAATATCAAATGTAAAGCATAAGGAATTCAGGATCATTCATGAATTTCAACATAGTTAATCGAATTTCAGAAAATCTATTTCATAAAAAGCAATTGTGAACAAAATCACCAAAATAAAAAGTAAAAAAAAAAGAGCAATAATTAGAACAATACAATTATAGAATCAAAAAATTTGTAAATTAATTGAATACGAAAAAGAACAAAAAATAGAGAAAATTACAGTGCAGAACCAATTTCCCTTCGCTCCCTGCAACCACTGCAGCACTGTCAACCATAACTGCAGGCTATCTCCATTCATATCACAAATTACTCTGAAAATAGCCCCTGAAATCACTGGCCGTTAAAATTTCTTTAACAAGCAACTATAAAAACCCTACTAAGACCCCCTACAATGAGTATTACTGTGTCAACTTAAGAAAAATTACTGTATGTAAAAAACGTGTTAAGTCATCATACAAGTATCTTGTCCCCAGCCGCACTGGGAACGGGGGTACCATAGTGCACTCTACGTCTACCCTTACTTTTATGGAGCAACCGTTGTTTGAGCTGTAAGAGTTGGTTACACAAATAAGTGAATAACCCATAACAAGCGGGCACACAACGCGGAGGCCTTATCGGGTTTAGGGCTTTGCTACGAAATTAAGGAAGCACGAAATGTTTCGTTCCCGAAGCTCGTATTTCACTACAAGGGTGGAGCAAAGATGTTAATGCCAGTGGATAATTACTTCTCGTATGTTAGTGATTTGGGAGTTTGGTGCTTAACTATTGTTACCGATGCAAGCTTAGATGGGCCTAGTGTGCACGTTGGGCCGGGTATGATATTGGGTAATTATCAACAACAAAATTTCTATATTGAGTATGATTTGGATAAACAAAGATTGGGTTTAAAGAAGCAAAAGTGTGTATAACAAATTAAAGTAGTGACTTTTTTTTTTCCATTCCTTTTCTATTTGTAATCGATTGTTTTTTTTTTTTTTTTTTTTTTTTTTTTTTTTTTTTTTTTTTGGCTATGTAAATAAAGGAGGCGTCAAGGTAAGATTATTGCATAGTCTTCAATAATCTTAGAGCTACATTGATTTATTCAAGTTGATAAATTTTATTAGTTATGATTTTGTTCAGAATCTCCGAAAATGAGAAATTGTTTACATACGTTTAGTGTGTGGTGGGTGTATTACATTCAATTCATTATCCGTAAATTACAATGTTGTCTATCCTGTAGTACCGTATAATTTGTATGGTATTGCATAAGATATACTTCGTTGTATGTAAAACTCGCTGTTATGGGCGTAATTCCCACGGCACAAAGTGAAGTCCGAAGGGTTGTCCTATTACCAAGACAGTCGCGTGTTAGATGAGTCTTGGTGTTCAAGGTTGAATTAGGTGGAGAATGCCAAGGAGACTAGTGTCCATGTCCAAGCAACAATTGACGTCAATGACGCATCTTAGTGATGACGCACCTCAGTGACGGGCGTCAATACTTGACGCCCGACAACTATAGTGACCTCCGTCGACCTCCATTGACCTCCGACGACCTCCAGTGACCTCTGACGTGACACCGTCAGACAACGTCAGAAGATGACGCACAATGCCGACGCCCGACGTTCGAACAGGATGCGTCTCGTAGTGCGACGCTAGAAAGCTATGGAACAAGTAAAGGTTGTCACTAGTGGTTCCTATAAATAAGGAGAGCATTTCTACCAGCCTTTAACCAGTCAAGGAAGTTGTTATCATGAATATGAAGCCTAAATCAGTCTACATTCATCAAGGGACCAAGTCTTGAAGTCAACCAACTACTTCCTAGAATCAAGGAAGTCACCCTTATCTTCCTCAACCGATTTATACCATCGAAAGGCCTATAAAAGGGGGGCAACGACCAGCCATAAAGGCAGAGGATTCACACCATATTCCAAATATAAACACCCACATTCAATACACTACAAAATACATCATCAAAAGATACGTCATGAGGCTCCATTCGATGATCTAAGCAACGACATGTCCCATCCGATTATTCTACAAGCTACAATGATCAACCCAACGTTTATACTTCTTCTCAACAGCTTTAATGTATACTTAATCTCTTGTCCTTATGTATTTCTTTACTATCTTTGGCCTTAGGTGCCCGAATAATCATTGTATTTGTATCAATAATGGCTATAACGCCCGTATCATATTGAATTGGTGGACAAGTAGCCACCCGCGATTTTTACTCACCTTCATTGGGGCTTTTCGCATCACCATATGGTGTCTATCTTCTTTTTATCTCTATTGTTTACATTTCACATCTCTTTTAATCTAGTTATCGGCATCCCAACCAAATATTGTCTCTTTAGGAGATTTTTGGCATAAACACTCTCTCACAACTTCACAAGAGTCATCTCTAAAAATTAAAATATTCAAAAAGAAACAAATACTCGTATATAAATATATATTAATCCATAAAATCCAATTTGATTAAGATTTTAATTACACAATATAAGCCATGAAACGATTTCATTGAATATATTGTTCACAAATAACTTGCATATAACAGTAATGTAGTAGCATATTTGCAGATATTATAAAAGTTTTTTCTTTAAGGAGAACTATCTTGAATAGTACTTGTATATGTGAAGTCCTACTCATGGCCAACTTGTCAATTTTGATGAATGATAAGTGGCATTTATGCCACTATTTAGGCCTCAATTCCATGTCATTCCCCTACGCTTGTCGCTTGTTTAAGCCTAGTTCGCTCGGTTTTCCCCGTTTTTTTCGATCATTACGCTAATCCCTTCGTATTCCCCTCTTATTTGCCTATTTGTACTACGTTTGGAGTATTTCTTGTGTTTTGTAGGCTAAAGAGGTGGAAATCGAAAGAAGAGGGAAGTTCGGGAAGCCGTTCACGAGCCTCGAGAAGTCAAGCGCTATGGAGCCATAAGAGAGGCCTTCGAGAGGGCTCTCAAAGCCCCCCCTCAAACCATCTATGCTCCTTCGTCTTCTAGAAAAGCCTCGGAGAAGCCCCGGAGAGAGCTCTCTAGCAAATCAAAATCCTCCCCAAGATCTCTAGAGTTGGCTAGGAAAAGCCCTAGAGAGGCCTCTCTGATGCTTTGTTCAAAATGCCCAAGTTGCTGGAGAAGGTTGGGAGAAGGCCTGGAGAGGGCTCTCCGAGCAAGAAGAGAGGGCGCGGCAGCAAGGGGAAAAGCCTCTCCGAGCTGTGTACAAACTTTCCAAAAATTCTGGAGATGGTCTGGAGAGGCCTGTCCAGATAAGGCCGCGGGCGCAGCGTTCAAGAGGAGAGGGTGCGGCGAAGGGGTTACGCAGCAGCCCTTCTCCTCGTTTCTTCCCCTTATAAAAGGCAGCAAAAAATCAGAGGGTAGCAGCTAGGGGGGCGTGTTCTCTCTCTCCTCTTGGAGAGGATGAACCCTCTTGCTTCCTCTATCATTTCTTCACTTAGTTTAGGCTTAGCTTTAGTTTTAATCTTTGTTTTGTAATCTTGTTCTTTAGATTATAAATGTAGATTAGAGTAGTTTAGAGAGAGAAAGTGAAGAGTTTCAATGGTGGATTGAAGAGGTTGAAGATGCAAAATGTGACATTGTTTTGGATTCCTTTTAAATACTTCAATGATCATTCTAAACTCTATCTCAAATTTATTGTTTTCTTTAATTATTATTTTAATTATTTGTTCTTGTTGTTGATTTTGTTCTTAGTTTAATGTTTTCCCTAATTTCTTGTTTATTTAGTTTAATGGTTTAGTTTACTTGTTCTTGCTAGTTGGGTTTTAATTAGTTTCTTGATTGTTCTTCTTTATTTTTGTTAGTTTAGATGAGCTTAGTTCTTTGTCTAGTTAGTTCAATCCTGTTAGTTTAGTTTCTTAGCTAGGGTTAAGGATGATTGTTGATTAATGTGCAAAATGAACATTTTATTGATGTTTTGATTGGGATTGTTGGTGTATTGAACTAAGAATGAAGGGCTTAATGCTTGGTGTCTTTTTAGCCAATAGATATCATGATTTAATCGCTATTATACTAGTTGTGTGAGAGTGAGCTAGTCTAATAGAAGAATTTCATTGCTTAGTTGACCACGACCTTATAGGCGGGGTTGAGAATTTGACTACCTAGAGTGTGCGGGAGTGACCTAGGTTGTTAGACAATTCTCTAATTTTACCTACTTGACCGATTAGATTATCAATGATTGTTTGTTTGCGGTTGATTAGTGCTAGTATAGTAGTGTGTATGGTTAATTCTTAATGATTTGGATATGCTCATTAAGGTGTGTTTACTGCTTGCTTTCACTTGGGCTAATTGAATGCATGATCTAATTGCTACCCTATTTAGTTGCTTAGAAAAGAGCTATTTAGGTTGAAGTGAACCCCTTGAGTTGATCACGAGCCTATTTAATGCTTGATTTGGATTGGGTGCTTGATTGTGTAGCGTGCTCAGGAGAGACCTAGATGATTAAGATTTGCCCCTTGCATTTTATTGAGAATGTCCATGCTAATTGCTATGCTTGTACTCGTCACAATGATTACCTTGATTCCCCTTCCCTAGTGACTTTATCTTTTAGATTTTAATTCCGTAGTTAGTTAGTTTTCATCTTTTGTGCAAATCCACTCCTCAAATCTCTTTGACCTAGCTTAGTTGGTGGTGGTGTTAGTAATAATTTAGTCGTCTCTGCAAATCGACCCTTTACTTACCATTAGAATTGTCTAGTGTAGGTTTAGGTATATAAATATTGTTTGGTAGAGGGATAGTTAATCCAACAACCTAATCTAATCCGCTCTCATCAACGAAAGCTTGATTTCGTTAATAATCCTGTAAAAAAAACGTTAATAATAGGGTAATTCATAGAAAACGTTTCATACAAATAAATGTCAACATCATAAGTCAAAGGAAAAATTGCTTGGAATAATCCCACATTTGGGGCGTCCGCTAAAAATAATCCCACCTTTAGCTTATTTTTAAATAATCCGACCTTTATACCCAATCCGCTCAAAATGGTCCCAACCGGTCATGTAACTTGTTAAATTTACCAGACACGTGGCGGCCTGTGATTGGTAAAAAAAAATTAAAGAAAAATAAAATAAAATTTTAATGTTTAAAGAAAAAATAAAATAAAAAAATTAATATTAAAAAAACCACTTACCGCCCAAGCCACCGTTGTCCCCGCCACGCGGCTCTAGCCAGCCAGCCCTTAACCCCAGCGCCGGCTCCGGCGCGCAACTGACCCCCCTCCCCTAAACCACCAATCCCCTCCCTCCCCCACGAAAACGGAAACACCGGCAGCCCTAAAACCATCCCCCAACCCTAGAAAATTCCATTCCCGTCCTGATCTTAGCCCCCTCCCCGTCCCTTTTCCGGCCGCGCCGACCTTCCCTGTCCCCCATTCCGACCGCGTCCTCCTTCCCCGACATCAATTCAGGCTGCGCCAATCTCAACTCATTGTGTTTGGTGGGTTTTCGATTTTTCGAAGGGGGTTTTGGGGTTGGGTTGGCTGGGGTGGGATCTCGGTCAGCGCGGTGGTTTCTGGTGGCGGTGGTTTCGGGTTTGGGTAGGGTGGTGGTTCTGGGGTTTGGGTTTGGGTGGTGGTGGGGATGATGGTGGCTGAAACTTAGGTGGTGGTGGTGTTTTTTTTTTTATTTGATTTTACTTTTTTTAATTTAATTTTTTTTTTAAATTTGGACAAATCAAGTTGTGATAGATGTAAATTAAACTTAATAAAAAAAATTACCTCTTCAACCGGTTACTGGTCACTTGGGATCATTTTGAAAATAACCCAAATGTGGGATTATTTTGGGCGGACGCCCCAAAGGTGGTATTATTCCGGGCAACTTTTCCTAAATCAAATTATATTCCTAGCTATTAGATTTAAATTACAAACGTTTTTATATAAATGTTAACGTCGTAAATCAAAATGTACTCCTCTTAGGCTTTCTTACCCTGGCAACCTAGGTTAAGATTTCAACCCCCAATGAAAACGTTAAGTAGTAATAAAATAAAATAAAATTTTCGATAGGTAGCAAAAATCAAAGTGCTGCTTTTTAGTGGAAGTAAAAGTCAAATTTTTTTATTTTTTTTAAGAGATACAAGGACAAATGATGTAGACAGAATTTGATCCAACTCTTGAAGTCTTAAGTACCACTCCTTAAGATTTAAACCAGTTAAGCTAGTTGATTATCCATATGGTAATGGTTAAGTAAGCTATTAGAAGTCTTTTCTTTTTTGGAATGAATGGTGAAAAGTTTGATTACGTTAAAAAGATAAACTTCAAATTTATCTCTAAAGGAATAAAAATAAGTTTCACAACTTTGTAAATAATTTAAATTTACTTATTTTAGGTGAGAACCAAGAAAAGATAAATTATGTAAGTTTCTAAATTTTTTATTATCCCTTATGAAATGTGTCTTTTTTTTTCTTTTGAAAAGAAAATAAAATACGAGTAGAAGCAAAAATCCGAGGGATCCTCTTAGTTCAGATTGACTAGGCTATAAATGTGAACCTGTTGGAATTGGCTTTCATTACGGATTGCGATTGATCATTCATTACTTTGAATCTCCATCCGAGGCACCGACACATCTATACACTCTCCTCCATGGATGTTCGAAATAAGGATAGTTGTTTTTATTTTTGTACTTTATTCTTTACTTTTAGGCAGGCCATCCAGAATGCACATAGGCTTGTTGTTCAAGCAAGAGTAGTTGGAATCGGATAACATGTCATATGTTTGTTTTGTGAATGTCATAATAAATAGATTAATTAGGAATTAAGATAAACAAAAGTAATCTTTTAAGTGTATATTTTAAGCAAAAATTTTCTTTCTAAGAGCATGATAAAGCTTTTTCTGCCTTGCTCGCTCTCTCCCTCCCTTCTAGCTTCATTCTTTCTTCTTCACAAATTCAGTCAACACCCTAACACAATCTCTCATTGCCTCGCACAATCCGTCTTCTATCTCTTCCTTGCACTCCTCTTCTAATTCATCTATACAAGAAAATCAAAATTAAACTGGATTTAAGAACCATATTATAATTTTATGCATGATGTTGAGTACGATAGTGATTGTATGGTAACATTATGGTGGTGGTCGGTGGGATGGAAAAAATGGTGGTTGGATAGAAGAAAGAGAGAAAATAGAGGCTTTTGATGATGGAAAATGCTTTGAACATGACAGTCAATCAACATCGGAAAGTTGTGGTCAATGCCGAAAAGTGGTGGTCAATGGCCAAAATTTGGCAAATTTACGGTCAAAGAAGAGAAAAAATGTACTTTAAGGTCCCAAATTCCCAAATTTTTATTTATTACAAGGTCTTTTCTAACAAAATGACTAATGTAAAAGGTTTTTTCTGGAACAAATTATTCTATTTTACATTTAATAATTATATTTAGGAAATTTTGACACTTATCACCTAATATTGTTGCTGTTTTAGCAATTACCACCTACAGTTTTTTTTTTTTTTTTTTTTTTGAAATTTACCACCAACTATTTTGTAAAACACCAAAAGTTCCCACCTAGTTGGGTCTCAACTACTATGTGACGTCATGTGGGCCCCACAAAATACCTTCCCTCCCTTTTTCCCTCCTTTTCTTTCTTTCTCACTCGAATTCTCACTCACCTGTCTCCCTTCTCTCTCCTTCAGCTTTAATGGCAATTAATCTTAGGTCACCCAACTAATTTTTTTCAGGAAATTTACTCTCATGCGTCACTTCTTTTCTCTCTCTCCTAATTCCTGGTTAAAAAACATTGAAAAATTTCCAAATTTGTACCTCATTCTAGGCAGTTGGAGAGTTCAATTGTTTCAAAAACGACAGCGCTGAAAGGGGGACCAAGCTAAGGAGGACTTTGTGTGTTGGAATTAGCAAAACGGAGTTAAAAAGCAAGGTAATTTGAGTTTATACACTAACATTCCTAGAAAACGTAACATTGCAATTGCATGCTAATTTGTGTAATGTATCATTATATTGATGAATTAGTTGTAAATTAGGGTTTTTTATTGTTAAATTAGTGAATATAATTAAAAATTCAAAGCAAATTGTTGCGATTTTGAGTATTGATTACTTTGCCATTAAAATACTAGTTTGAAATGTGGTGCATGTGATTGTTATATTTGTTGTTTACTGTGGTTGGTGTGTGTGTTTTTGACCAAGTAATTGATTGAATAATGTTTGCTGTTTATATTGCATTGGTTGCTGCAGTATGGAGGAGGAGAGTATTTATCCCAAGTTTGTTGATATTAGGATTAGATTAGGAGGTGAATTTGTTACTAAGGTGCATAAAAGCAGGAAGGTTGTTGAGTATCAAGGAGTTTGGACATATTTGACTACACAAGTTAGTGTGAGAGACATGAGGGTTTCAACTCTTAGATATGCTGCTGCCACTGGTTTCAGGGATGCTGGAATGGATGTCCCATAGGTTTAAGGTATGGTGTAGGATTAAGGGTAGAACTCTAGGCAGTGGGAGGAGAGAGTTCAAGGAAGATTTGGACATTGACAAATTCCTAAACATAGTAGATAAGATGGGGATATTGGACATGTATTGTACAATTGAGCCAGTTTTGGATCCCACACAATCTTTGCCTTTGACATTGTCAACATATAGGACAAAGTTACCTACAGTGACCATTAATGAACCTAGGCCCAACCATCAACTCCCAAATGCAGCACAATCTCAGCCCATCTTACCTTTTGCACAACCATGTTCCAAGCCCAAAGCTCAAAAACTAAAACCAACCAGAAAACCTAGTGTGCTTAAGGAGGCAGTGTTGATATCTGAAAGAGAGTTCAATAAGCATCTAGAGAAGGTGAATGAGAGAAGAACTACTCCTAGGGTGAAGCATGTTGCAAGAAAGGGCAAGGGCAAGATAGTCAAAGGGAAAAAGAAACAGATAAGGTTAAGATAAAGAGGAGGCTGTTTGAAAAGGATGACAAAGAATCTGGGTCATCTAGTTCTAAATCAAGAGATTTATTAGATGCTGACTAGAATCCTCGAGAAGAAGAGTGTGAGTTGCATGTTGATGAATTTTTTGCAAGCAAGGGAGGGGATGAATTATTGAAGGAGATACAGGACAGTTTAGCTGGTGGGCTCAGAAGAGATGTGGTTCCAGATCAGAGCAGGGCTGAAGTGAGAGAAGAAGAAGATGCTGATTATAAAGAGCTAAGGAGTTTACATGGTTCAGATTCTAAAGAGGAACCATACACAACATTTAATGCCCTCACTAATTTCAGCAAACCAATTCAATTGAATGTGGGTTTGAGGTTTACTTCAAGCACTGTTGTAAGGCAAGCACTGAGACAACATGTCATAGAAAATAGGTATGACTTCTATTTCTTGCATAATGATAAGTCTAGGATTTCAGCTTATAGTAAGAACAAATGTGGTTGTCCTTGGAATCTATAGAAAAGTAGAAAACCAATGTGCAGCTGTGCAAATCAGTGCCCTTTTAGAGTGTATGTTAGATGCTTAACTAGGCAAGATTATTAGGTGGTTAGATCTATGATATTAGACCACAACTTTGTTAGATCTACTACAAATAGCAAGATGAATGTAGAGTACCTAGGAGAAAAATACTTAAAGCATTGGAGAGCTGATCCAAATTGGAAGTTAAAAGCTTTTAGGCATAGGGTTTTGTTAGAAACTAGAGTCAAGATTACCTACTGGACTGCATGGTTTGCTAGAGCTAGGGCAAAGCTAAAGATTTATGGCTCTACATCCGAAAAATATGAAAGGGTTTGGGATTATGGGAAAACAATAACCAAATACAACAAGGGCAGCAGAGTAGGGGTAGTAGTGGATGGGTTAGATGGGCCAGAGCCACCTTTATTCATGAGGATGTATATGGCTCTTAATGGACTGCTAGAGGGGTTCACAAATGGTTGTAGGCCAATCATAGGTGTAGATGGTTGCCATTTGAAGGGTGCATACCCAGGATAGATTCTTGTAGCTGTTGGGAAGGATGGGAACAACAATATATTCCCATTTGCTTAGGCAACTATGGAAGTGGAGAACACTGAGACTTGGTGCTGGTTCTTGCAAATGCTGATGAAGGATTTGTCTGGTGAGGAAGGTGAAGGTTGGACCTTCATGTCAGACAGACAAAAGGTATTGCTTCCCCCCCCCCCCCCCCTCTTTATCTTTGGTTTGCATTATATGTGTTAGTTTAGTATTAGATTGCATTATGTGTGTCAGTTACATATATTTCCCAAATGCATCAGGGAGTACTTAAAGCATTCAACCAAGTAGTGCCTAAAGTAGAAACAAGATATTGTGTGAGGCATATTTGGGCTAACTTCAAGCTTCAGTTCACTAGGACCCTATTCAAAGAAATTTTCTGGCAAGTAGCAAGGGAAACCACTCAGTTTGATGTTTTTTCTTTGTTGATTGGTTCTGGTTTCAATGTTACAGCATTGATCTATGAATTATTTTGCTGACTGACTTATGTTAATCCAAGTTGATCATGAAATTGCCATGGAGAGCATCAAATTTCTGAATGAAGATGCATTTGAATACCTTGCTAGCATCCCCACTAGACATTGGTGCAGGCATGCATTCTAAACCAGTTGCAAGTCAAACATGTTATTAAATAACATGTGTGAAACATTCAATGCTGTCATCAAAGAGGCAAGAGATAAACCGATTCTCACTCAGATGGAGTGGCTAAGAAGGTATATGATGAAAAGATGCAATGAGAAATGGGAAGCAGTGAAGAAAATGAATGGATAGAATATGCCTTACATCACCAAGACACTGGAAAGAATTGAACATGTGTCCAGGTCATGCATAGTGCAAGTGTCAAGGGATGAAAGCTATGAGGTGGAGTTTGGAGGGGATCAGGTGGTAGTTGATCTAGAGTCAAAGACATGTACATGCTACCATTGACAACTTACTGGCATCCCCTGCATCCATGCCTATGCTTGTTTAATGGATAAAAGAGTAGATCCTAATGATTATGTGGATGAGGCATACAATAGGGAGACTTACCTGAAAGCTTATAGTACTCCTATACTTCCTGTACTAGGAGCTAAGCACTGGGAGAAGACGAACATCAGGAAACCGATGCCCCCTGCCATAAGAGTGTTACCAGGAAGACCTAATTCTAAAAAAAAAAGAAAGAAAGAGCAGGTATAAGATCAAGATAAACCTGTCCCTCCAAAGATGCAAAAAAAATGTAGCAAGTGCAAGCAGCTGGGACACAACAAACTCACTTGCAAGAATTCCTTTTGTTGTGGAGTTCAAAGAAGTTGACAAAGGTGGAAAACCTCCTCTAGACACACCTTGGGTTAAAGAACAAAGAAAGAAGAGACAAGCCAGGGCAAGCATCAAGGTACTCTATTTTCTCTTAATCTCATTCATTTATAAAAATAGTCACTGACTAAATCACTGACTATGTTATTGTCTTCTACGACAAGTGGCTGCAGATGGAACACAACAAGCTGCTTCTTCTCAGCCTGCTTCACAATCTGTTGTTGACCACCCACTTCCTTCCACACAGCAAAGTCAGAACCAACCAGCACAACTGCAACAAACACCAAGCAGGGCTAGCGAAAAGCTTCCTATTAGAAAGGGGAAAACAAAAGCTATAAGTAGCCTTTATAAGTAGTAGTAGTAGTAGTGTATGCATGAAAAAGTAATCTAACTATGTAGTTTGTATTTTTTGGGGTGGATGATAACAGCAGTACATCTTTGCTATTTTGAACTATGGTCAGTTTTTGTTAATGATATTTTGTCAATGATAACATGCCATGATTAACATGATTAATGAAAGTGCCAATTTTGGAGTTTATGCCCAAATTATTTGTGTTTTATTGGAAATACAATGTAAACCATTTGACTTTGCACAAAAGGTAAATGAAATTGCCATTTCTTCATTAAAGGATCCAAAAGGTACATTTGTTCATTCAAAACATTACACTAACTACATTGATTCTAGGCAACATAGTGCTTGATTCTTAGCTAATTCAACAAAAGTAAATCCCCAACATGGTTTCATCAACCTCTAAACTAACCTAATCTATATAATCTACCTAAACAGAATAACAACAACAACCACAAACACTAGTAGGCAGCAAAATGCAGGGAGCATGAGTCCATGCTTCTTCATTAGTGGCAATTGATCCTTCAGTGCTTGATTCTCAAGTTGAAGGCAGCCTTTTTCAACAACAACATCGGCCAATTCCTTCTTGAGAATCCTCAACTCAATCTTTTGCATGTTCACATCATCCATTAGTGAATTAGTCACATCATTTTGCCATTTAGTCATTTCAATGTCCACCCATTTGAAAAAGTCACAACCCCTGCTATCAGTGTCTTGCTCGTAGAATTGGCAAGCTTGAAATATTCTCCCGGGATTCTTCTTAGTCCATGAAGTGATATTTGAAGCCGAATATCCACACTTGCAGATGTGAAAGCTTGTCTACACAAAATCAAACCTATACTTAAGTGTAACTACTTATAAGTTATAGAACCAGGTAATAATTTATAAATTGCTCTTAATTAATTCATGAATTGAAGAGATTAACCCCTAATTTCAATTGAAAACCCTAATTTGAACCACATTAATTAAATCCCCAAATTGAAAATCCTAAACCCTAAAACAAATTGAAAGCCCTTAATTTAAGATGAACAACATACCTTTCTTTGTGGAATTGTTGTCATGTTGCAGCAACAGCAATGTTGTTCCTTAATTTTTCTATGCAGAAATCAATTGCAAGTTTTTGCCTAATTTTGAGAGAAGAAGGGAGACAAGGGAATGAGAATTCGAGTGAGAAAGAAAGAAAGGGAGGGAAGGAAGGTATTTTGTGGGGCCCACATGACGTCACATAGTAGTTGAGACCCAACTAGGTGGGAACTTTTGGTGCTTTACAAAATAGTTGGTGGTAAATTTTTTTTTTTTAAAAAAAAAATAAAATAAAATTATAGGTGGTAATTGTTAAAACAACAACAATAGTAGGTGGTAAGTGTCAAAATTTTCTTATATTAATACATGTAATTATCAAAAAGTTAAAAATTATAATAAGTTGATATATTGAAAATATACTTTAAAAGTTGATTATTAATTGGAAGCATGCTTTTTATTTTACACTCAAAACCTTCGTCCTTTTTTCTTCAAAAATAAAACCTTCATCCTTTTATTATTTACTTGTTTCTCTAAACCTCTTTTGAGAATTATTTTCATAGAGTTTGAGAATTTTATTTTATCACGAGGTTTTTTTTTTTTGTAATCTCACAATTTCATTATAGTGGAATCTTTCAATGATTGTCTTGTGGAATTTTTTTAGGTTCAATAATTGGAAATCTCCCATTAATAATGTGCCACTTTTGTTGCTTAGCTTACTTTGTATTTAGCTCAGTTAATTTCTCAGTTTAATTTATGTTTTCACTATACATTTATACCAAAACACTTTTTTTAAATATATAAATCACAAAATATAGAATTTATTAATTATGGCTAAACTAATCGAGTAAATATTGATTCACAATTAACAAGAAATGAATTGCTAATAAATTTTGTCCATCATCATTTGTTGCCCAATATATATCTGATATTCCGATCAGTTACGGTTCCAGTATGGGTTCAGTAGGTTCAGCTGAACCCATACAGAATCCGATAAAAAAAAACAAATAGGTTTTTTTAAGATAAATAAAACAAGGGTTAAATATTAAACTATGCGCTTATTTTCAATACACAACGCACGGACTACTGGTTAGAGCTTTACTTTTTAGGAGAAAAGTCAGGGGTTCAAAATTAATTTAATAAATGGGTAATTAGGTAAATGATGTGAATTGTGAAACTGTGAATGAAATCAGAATTTATGAAGCAGAAAGTAGAATATTAATACGTATATATTCTGGCATTGTGTTTTACAGCTTGAAGATGAAAGGCTTAGAGTATTTTTTGGAAAGAACGTGGGTCAAAATCGCAAAAATCATCAACTTGTTCATCCCCAAATTCCATTTCGATTGATGAACCACCTCAAAAGAACCTTCAACACTTCAAGTGAGCCTCCAGCACCTCAAAATGGTTCAATTGTAATTTAGTTAAACTTTTTTTTTTGTTGTTGTAATTGACATGTATTGTGCACACCCGAATTAGAAAATGCAAATTTTATTTTGAATTATGATATTTGATATCCTGTATTTGTTTGAAGAGTCCGAACCCATACGAGCAATTCTTGAAACCGCCACTGGATATGATACTAATGTAGTAGGAAACTATACTACCTTCATCAATTAAATGACAAAATAAAGGTCAAAACCAATGGAATGGTAAGTAAGAAATTGGATCAAAATAGAAAAGTAAGAAATTGGATCAAAATAGAATAATGAGAGATCGAGAATAAAGGGTTATTTGATCACATGAGTACTATTATAGTTCAATTGGATAAACATTCTCAACTGATTTTTACAGACTAACAAAATATCCAAAAATAACCAACTCTTAACAAAATGCTACATATTGTAAGACAAGATTAGAAATATTTGCTCAAATTATGTTGCAAACTTCCAATTAGATTTTGTAATAAGGCAATTGTAGACACCTAAAATCACCACAAATAAAGCCCAATGAGGAAACAACCTTCATTGTCTAATTTGGTCCGATTTATAAGAATTGCATGAATAGTTCTTTTTCTCTATCCCACTATCAATTTCTAAGTCATTTTAGCCATTTCAATAGCTCAAACCTTTTTCTTAGCCCAAAATCCATAAGGCTTAGCCTAATTTTCTTTTTTCGTAACTACAGTACAAAATCAAGTAAATCTAATCTTCGTGCCTCATAATCTTTAGGAAATTTTGTATTTAACCACCTACAAATAACCCACTTTTTGAAATTACCACCCAAAAAAGACAAAAAATTTGATTTCACCACCATATAACACTTTGCGTTAAAAAACCGATAAATCTAATGTTTTAAAAAAAAAATCTTCGATTTTCGTGCTAAAAACATGCTCATTAGATGCTTTGGGGTCATTTTTCCCTTGGATCCGATTTGAAATCAAAATTTACAAAAAAAAAAAAGATTGTAAATGCCTCATTTAGCGTACTAGCTAATAAATACTTGGTTTGTGTGACACACGCAAAATGAGGCATTTTCGATAATTATTTGTCAATTTTGACCACAAATCGGAATCTTGGGGCAAAAATGACCCCCAAAACCTCTAGAGATCATGTTTTTGGAACGAAAATAAAAGAATTTTTTTTAAAACATTAGATTTAACGGTTTTGGGGACTTTTTTTTTTGGCGGTAACTTAAAATATTTAAAAAAAAAAAAAAAAAAAAAGTGGGTTATTTGTGGGTGGTAAAATACAAAATTTCCTAATCTTTATCCAATTCTTAAGTGGATGGATAGCCCTTGAAATAAGTTTTGCAATAATATATCATAAGTCAAATTACGATTTGAAACGAAAAAGATAGAATTAAAATACTATCAATAGGTTTTGTGTGTGGCTGGCCACACGGTGTGGCCAGCTAACACACAAGTAACCCTTGACAAAGTAACCCTTGACTGACCTAGTAACCCCTTACCGAGTAACCCTTGATCGACCTAGTAACCCCTCCGACCTAGTAACCCCTGATCGACCTAGTAACACCTGACCAACCTGGTAATCCCTGACCAAGTAACCCCCCCGACCTAGTAACCCCTGACCGACCTAGTAACCCTTGACCAACCTAGTAACCGCTGACTAAGTAACCCCTCCGACCTAGTAACTGATATGCCGTCGTCTAGCCTACAAAAGATAAATCCTATCTTGATCTCACTAACTAATAGCAAAGGTAAGAAAGGGTCGAACCCAAGAGAGGCGTTAAATCATCCACCGAGATACTACCATTTAAATAAGCTAAATAAAGTCGATATTGGTTTGGTCTTAAGTAACTTCTACTAGTTCAATTCAACTAAAGCTAAGAGGAGATTAACAATAATTAGAGGAATCTAGGGCTCGGATTATACCACTCAACTTCATCACAAATCACAATTAGCATGCAACAATCAAGGTGAATTAAGGGGAAAAAATAGGGGAAGTCATCTAAGGCACCCAACTACTCTCTCAAGCTAGAGGGATTACTTGAATCATGAATACAACCAACTCTCATGGTTACAAAGCATAAAACAAGTGTTAAAGCATAATCACGATGACATAAACATTCCCTTGACTGGAAATTCCTATTCTCATGGCATTTCAAGTCAATTAAGCATAAGAGAGCTAACTCAAGTTCATCTCTCGATCCTTCGTTGAGAAAGCTTGGATAAATAGTTCTAACATTGGCCAAATGCAAGAACTAACCATGAAACCACTTAAGATCAACTAATTAACACCCCACAATCACCAAATTATTACCTGCAACAAGTTATTAGTGACTACATTGAGGGTTTTACCCAAACCCTAAAAAATTAGACTAGTCACAATCCATGAAAGTTAAAGCAATTAAAGATTTCAAGCAACTCATGAATAGATTCAAACTAAGAATTAAGCTAATTAACAATCTAAGCATACAAGAATTAAGCAATTAAAGTAGAGAAGATAGAAGAAAAGAGTGAGAAATAGTTACTAGAACCTTCAAACTTGAATAACAATGGTGGAACTTGTCTTCTACAATGATTGAATTGAAATTTCCAGGATTAAGAACTAAGAACTAAGCAATGATTTGAGAGTTTTTGATGTTCTAAATTACAAACTAAGAGAAAGGATTCTAGGAAATTGAATCCCGTACAAAAAGAACCCCCAAAACTATTTATAACCCCCAATTACATAGTAAACTCCGCAAAAGAAAAGTCGCAAGATCTATCAGGCGCGGCCTCTCCAAGGCCTGGAGAGACCGCTCCATGACTGGGAAAGGCCGATCCAAACTGGGAGAAATTGGGGAAGAATGTTCAGTAGCAGGGTCGAGAGGGCTCTCCAAAAAGTTGGAGAGGTCACTCCCCAGGTGGAGAGGCCGCGCACCTATGTTGGAGAGGCCTCTCTGCATTCTTCTTTCAAATCTGCCAAAAAGAGGCCGGAAGTTCAGCATCGAGGTGGAGAGGGCTTTCCAAATAGGTGGAGAGGGCGCGACCTATATTGGAGAGGCCACTCCCCACAAAATTTCTTGAATCTGCCAAGGGAGGCAGGAACTTTTGCATCAAGGTGGAGAGGCCTCTCCACTGACCTGGAGAGGTTTCTCCATGTGGAGAGGCCGCGCACCTATCAGGAGAGGTCGCTCCTCCTAATTTCTTCATTTTGCAATATTGAGGCAAGAAATTTTGGTGGAGCTTGGACAGGCTTCTCCACAGACCAGGAGAGGCCGCGCCACTCTATGGAGAGGCCGCGCCACTGCAGATTTCTTTTTCTTCTTGACTTGGCTCCTTTGCCTTGGCTTCTTTCCATCACTTTCTTACTTCCAGCCTCAGTTTATCATCCTAGGACTTCAATTGGTCATCTTTAGACCTAAACACTCAACAAAAACACTAAAAACCCGTGAAACAAAGGATACATAGAAAATGCATGAAAAAATAGGGTAAAAGTGAACTAAAGCACCAATTTATCAAGAAATGAAGGTTCAAAAACACCCTAAAATCATATCAAATAACAAGTTTATCAGTAACCCCTGACCGACCTAATAACCCCGACCTAGTAACCCCTAATCCTACACCACCTCAAAGCCATAAACTCCACCACCACCAGCTGCTGCACCTCACTCATCACACAACCCTGACCCTGTTGTTGCACATTCACTCCCATACCCACTGCCCCATGCTACCAGCCCCAGCCTCGATACGCCACACCACCACCACGATTTACCGAACCCACAACCAAACCCAAATCCAATCGAAACATTAACAACCAGATCCCCACCTAACCCTTTTCCCACCACAACAGCAACCAAACCCTACCCACCACCAGGTCCCCACCCAACCAGACCCACCCAAACCACACTGAACCAGACCCACCATGACAGCACAACAAAAAAAAACACAAAACAAACGAAAAAAAAAATTAAAAACCCTTTAAAAAATAAAAATTAAATTGAACAAATACCTTAAAAATCAGCAATGGCTCCAAATTTCACTTCAAATATGGCTAAAAAGGCCAAATTCGACCATGGAAACCTTTAACTTGTTTTTAAGAAACCACGACCAATTTTCCGGCGATGGAGTATAGGGATGTTAATGAGGCAAGTCAGGGCGGATGTATGTTGGCTTTCCCATCTCCATTCCCACCTAAAATTTTCATCCCCATCCCCATCCCGCGACGAGTCCAAAATTCATCCCCATCCCCACCCCGGCGGGTACAATTCCAAAACCATCCCCGCCCACCCCCACTTGGATATCCACCTCCACCTAATCCCCGCTTCAAATATACACAATCCTACATAATTAATATAAGATACATTTTTTTTTCTTTTTTTTAAAAAATTATATAGATGTGGGTATGGGGTGGGGATGGGGGGGTACGAAGTAGGGCAGTTGGGGCTAGGCGGGTGGGGCGAGACGGGGATGGGGCGGGTACAACCTAAAATCCACCCCCGCCCCATCTCCCATGGCGGGTATGGTTTTCATCTCCATCCCCGCCCCACCACCCACCAAATTGAGACCCATCCTCGGATGGGGCGGGTCTCCTAATTGACCCGCCCCACTAACATCCCTAACGGAGTACGAAGAGAGAGAAGTATGGAGTACGGAGTACAAGCAAAAATTTTCGGTGAAGGTTAGAGAGAGAAAGTTAGAAAGAGAAAATGAGAGGAGAGATTTGAGAGGAGAGAGAGAGAATTTTAAAAAAAAATTTAAAAAAAATAATTGTGGCTGGCCGCACGGTGTGGCCAGCCACATATGAAAGTTTGTAAAATACTATACCCAATCCAAAACTAACACCATTGCACTATTTTGGTCAATAATAATTATTATTATTATTTAAGATATTCACTTTTTAATACTAAATATTTATTATTTTACATGTTCAATATTTTTTTTTACCGAATACTCATTTTTTTATACGTATTCATATTTTTTTATATTAAATGTTCATTTTATAGGGCGTCCTAATTGCATCATGATGTAACTAAGACTTGTGGTTTATTGAATCAATAACTCTACTTGGCTATAGCCCAGCACTGCAGCACATTGACATAGGTACCCAAAATAAGCTTATACGAAGTATTACTTACTCATGTAACCGTTGTGCCTTCCTGGGCCTAGCTACTTGTGCATGCTTGGCCCACGCCCAGCTTTACATGCATTAGTTGCTGGATTTGTTGCTGGATCGAATCAATTGAAAAAAAAAGTGCAGTTGAACTTTTTAGTCATTTTAACTTCTGGTTGAAACTCTTTGGGCTTTTAACTTACAGTGCAAAAAATTACGTCGTATAATTGGGTTTCTGATATGAACTTTGGGTAAAGGGGAAATACAAGTTGATTTTTATGATAAATATATTTGATGGCAATATCATAAATAAGTATACATGTTTTTTTTTTTACAGTTTATAAGTGAAACTGCTACTTGAAAACTTGAAATAGCATCTAACACTAAAACCGCTACTTGAAGTAACAGTTTCCCTTATGATACTACGATTTTACCCCATAAATAAACATTAATCGATTATCAAAAAAATAATGGGGCTCTCTCTAGATAAAAAAAATAATAATAATAATTATTTGTTTTCCAAAACTAGGGACTTGCTTGCAAATTAATTAAAATTGCAAACCTGTAGCTTACCATTGGAGTGGAAACTTGATGTAGCTAGATTAAGCAACATTGCTCAAACAAGCTACGTTGCTTGATTTTTCAAAGATAACATCACCCATTTAAAATATAACGTGTATAATAAAAACTTATTTAATTATTTATTTTTCTTCCTAGCTACAGTATGCTACAATTAACCATTGGGGCACTTTGTAGCTACAAAATATACTAGCTTGAATATTTGATGTGGCAAGGTAAGCTACAAGCTATTGTAGCTTATCATTGGAGATGCTCAAGTAAATCCAAACTATTTTGTAAAAATAAAAATAAATAATAAATAAATAAGCTTTAAAAAAGTAAACAAATGAATACTTAGCAAACAAATAAACGTTGTATTGTTATATATGTTTTCTTTTATTAAACTTAACTTATTAGACATAAATAAACCTAATAAGCTGTGATTTTCATTTTATGTTTACATCTGATTAGATTTGATCAACTTTGATACACATAATTATCCTTGATATTGTTTAAAGGTGAAGAAACACCTATAACGTTATATAAAGATACTACACCATTTTTAAAATCATCACTTCGCCATTTTCATGAAATAATTGTGGCTCTTCAATTCCCTACCTTTATACGAGTAATAATTTTGAATAAGTAGATCAAGATTCAAGACTCAATACTCAATACTCAAGAGCCAGTACTCCGAGACTCAAGGGTAATGATATAAACAAAAATCAATTTGTACAGTATACGAGCATCACTCCCTCAAAACTTTAATTACCAAAACTTCAAAAGAAATTAAGGTTTCTAGAATTCTAGTCTTCTAGATGATCCATTAGCACGTCTTAAATTTCTTCCAAAGGCAACTATTTGGCTAATTCATCCCTAGATTCTCGAAGATATATTGGATTTTTCACGTACATACGATTCATGATATCTAATCTACCAGTTGGCTGCTAAAATTGAGTATTTTCAACTTATAAAACAAATTAATAAACAAAAAAACTACTAATTACATTCCTTTTTTTAGGGATTTATATATAATTTTTGTTATTTATTTTGTCCACTTCTCCTTTGTTCTTAGATTATAAATTTGTCTTGATCTGTGCTTGGCTGTAAGACAACTGTACATAAGTCTAAATTAATTGATATTTGTTACAAATTAAGGATTAGATTGTTCATCAATTTATGCTCAACGTAAAGGAAATTATAAATAATCATAATGTAACTAAGCACTAACTGTACAATCGAAACCAAGATCTTACAAATCTAATATTAGTGATTCATAAATCTTTGGAACAATTAATTTAATGTCTGGAATCTCTTCATAAATTTTCTAGTTCTACCGTCCATAATTGCAATTGTTTTTTGTATTATTTTATAAGATGGATACCCTTAACCGCTTAACGTGCTAGTATGGTCTAGTACTTAATTATTAGTACTACATATACTAATGTACTACAACTCCTAACTTACATCCATTGGAAATAAGCCTAGTTTTGGGCTTTTTAGCCTTTTCAAATTCGGGTCAAAATAATAATTATGGTACGGTATTGAAATTAAATGTTAAACTATCTCCTGTTTAAATAGATTTCTGTACGAGTAGATCGAGATTTTAAAATTGATCTTTAGGTTATTGAAGGGGTTTGATTCTCACCGTTCTAATTTGCCAATAAATTTTTAAGTAATTGTGGTCAAAACTCAATCTATTCGATGAAGTGTGGCATTTGGCAAGTTAGTGCTTTTTTTTCAAAAAAAAATTCATTGATAGAAGGGCATACGACATATATATCTAAAAAAGAGAGTGAGGAATAGCTCAAGTAGTTAGAGCTCCCCTCCTGGTTTCAAAAGATCTTGGGATCGATTCTCATCATCCGCCCTTGTGCCTCCTCTAAAACTTTTAAAAAAAATAAATAAATAAATGGATGTAAAAAAAATTATAACAAAACTCTTAATAAACACAAAATAAATTAGATAAAATAAGATTATGATTGAGCAAATCCACTATCGTTATGTATGAGCTCTGGCATTGATAAATACCTTCTTTCACATCGATGTTGGAAACAACCTTTTATGAGGGGTCTTTTGATATATTGTAGTTTTTAAATCGAACCAAATTCGATGCAATTGATGAATTGATTGTAGGTGTAGAATTGATCTCTTTCACGACATTGCATAAATCCTCATTAAAAAAAAAATTAAAAAAAATCACTTTCTCCTGTAGAATTTAAACATGTAATCCCAAACTCTCACAAAAGAGAGATAAAAACCAGATATACGGATAGATATAACATAAACTCAATTTACTTTGAAATCTAGAAGGAGAAAGATTGTGTAGACTGTGTAGTTATGTTTTAAAATGCTAAAAAATTTACATTAGCACTAATTATTCCTAGAATAAAAATTATCATGCATCCACCACCATTTTCTCAAATGCTGCTATCTAAATAAACTTTTTTTTTTTAATTTATAATAACTATATAATATAACTATTTCTCCACATAATCTACTCCAAAATACTTGTATGTTGTCAATAGAGGCCTTCATGCTTCCTCATTGGCTTATTTGGGTATTATTATTGAGGTTTTCTAATATTGTTTTTTTATGGAATTTCGAATCTAGTTTTTTAGATTGTCAATTTGTCATTGATAATTTTATCCCAACAAATGACTCTATGGTCAAACTTAACTTATTTTTGTATGCTTAAATGACATGTGAGTACTTTTGTTAAATTTAATTTATTATTACTTAACTTGCCTTAGTGTTTCTTAAATGATATACTCCATACTACTTTTTGTAGTGCTTAATACATTATTACTTGTGTAGTTATGTTTACTTGTATGGAGTATTTGCTACGAGTACAATTAACTCTTATTTTTGCCAAATTAAATACGGAGTATAATTTTGCTGCAACTTTTTTAATAAGATGAGAAATATATAAAGCCTAACTTTATTTTTTATTTTTATTTTAATTTTTTTTTAATTTTTTTTTTTACAAAAGCAAATGGTACAATACAAAGAAATTACACATAATTAGACATGGAAAAACGACATTGTTTGCCCTTTGCACCTGTTCTCTTGGAACCTTCAAGATTGCACACCTATGAAACTTAGCCCCCACTTCCTTTATCTCCTTCAACATCCAAGTTATCGTAATGTCCTTACCAAAATTACCCTGTAGATTGTTGAGAAGAGAGATAGAGTCTGATAGGATCATGATCCCCTGTTTTCCTTTTCCTTGGGCCATTCATGGCTTCAAGGCAAGCCCAAGCTTTACATTGAATAGCTAACGAGGCTGCTTCGTGTTTTCCGCCCTCATCCATTGTGTAGCCTTGATCATTTCTTGTGACTGCCCAACCAACCCCCGCTCTAGTAGAATTCTTATCCTAAGAACCATCCACTTCTACAATGAATGTGTCATAGCCCACCTTTTTTTTTTCCTAGTTGCACATGGTTAAAACCTGGAGGGATGCTTGGGTCATCTCTTGTTATAGCCATGTCATCATCGTGGTGGCTACTTTGTTGGCTGAAAACCTCGTGGTCGTTCATCGCTAAGCTTGTGAATTCCGTAACTAAGCTAGCGGTTCCACTAGCACCATTGAAGCATCTTGCGTTCCTAGTCTTCCATAAGCCCCATAATGTCGCAATGAACAAGACGCTACGGGTGCTATACTTACCATCCTCGCTATAAAAGAGCAGGATATAGCTCTAAATCCATTTCCTCAAAGAGTTGGACCCAGGAGAGTCAGGGCAAATTATCAGGAAGCCATTCTCCAAGACTTCCTTTGCCAGAATGCAAAATCGAAAGAGATGTTGGCTATCTTCCCTTTCCATCCCACAAAAGTCACAAGTTTCATTGACCTGTATTCCTCTTCTAGCTAAGTTAACCTAAACTGCAATGCCATCATGAAACAGTTTCCATAAGAAGAGCTTCCATTTCAACTAAATATTCAATCTCCACACCAGCTTCACAAAAGTCTGATTCGTAGTGGAGAAGGAGGATCTTTCAAGCCCCAATTCCTTTGAGAGGTAGTACTACCCTGTCTTGACTGTGTATCTCCCCAATGGATGGTGTTTCCAATAAAGGAAATCATCCTCCCTTAAATATGGCAGCTCTATTGACATAATTGACTTTGCACTATTCCAGTCAAAACACTCCCTTACCTTCCCCACATTCCAAGAAGTCATATCTTCATTGATAAAATCCTTCACTTTCCAATTCAAGGAGACCCCTAGCATTTGATTTGAGTTCACAACTGGTATTTCCCCTTTAACCCAAGGCATACTGATTGCTTTAATGTCCCTCCCATTACCAACTTTCCAAGCGAAACCATCCTTGAAAGACCGAGTAACCTTCTGTAGGCTTGTCCTTCCCATTGAAGGGTTCCCCATTCTAACATATGGTTTAGCCATATTGCAGGTATCACATGGATGGAACCCTCTATGAACCCTTGAGATCAGAAGTTGCGGATTAAGGTGCATCCTTATTGATTGTTTGAAAAGGAGGGCATCATTAAGAATCGAAGTACCTTTAATCCCTATACCTCCTATACTTTTAGGGATTTGAGTAATTACCCTACTTACCCAGTGCTTTCCTTTATTCCCATTGTTGAACCACCAAAACCGAGTAAGGAGCGAATCGATCTTGTTGGCAATGCTTTGTGGAAGCTTCAGACACTTCATGACATGAGCCGATATGCTTACTAAGACAGTGTTGATAAGGATTAGCTTTGCCGCTTGAGAGAGGCGCAACGAAGCCCATGAAACTATTCTCTCCGATACTTTATCCAGTAGGTATTGAAAAGCCAACCTTTTCTTTCCTTGTATGTCTATTGGAACCCCAAGATGAGTTCCCATATTGTCAGTTTCTAACATAGAGAGGATTTGCTTTAAAGCCAGCCTTGTGTTGAGGTTAAGGCTTGGAGAGAACTTCACAAATGATTTTTGGAGATTCAGTTGTTGACCAGAAGCTTTACCAAATCTGTGAAGGATGTCAGTAATGCATATACATGACTCTTCATTTGCCTTAAAGAACAACATTGCATCATCGGCGAAAAACAGATGAGAAATTGAAGGAGACCGACGAGAAACTTACAACCCCTTGAATTGATTGATATCCTCAGCCAATGTCAGAATTCTAGAGATAATATCCATACAGAAAATGAAGAGATAAGGGGATAGAGGGTCCCCCTGCCTCAAACCACAATTAGGAGAAAAATGTTCTGTAGTTTTCCTATTGCACTACTAGAAAACAGTCGATCAACAACGGAAGAAATCCGTCGGAAAACCCTGAAATTTCGTCGGAAGGCATCGTTGCAATACCTTTTGTAGGAATTTCGGGATATTTCGAGGGAAATTCCGTCGGAAAGGTCCTTTCCGACGGATTTCGTTCTGTCGGAGTCAGGTTTGACTTGATTGGAAAGTCCGTCGCAAGATTTCGACAGATCTTTTCCGTCGGTATGAGTTACCTTCCGACGGAATATTCTATCGGAATAGACCACTTCCGACAGAAATTTCCGTCGGAATCTACTTACTTCCGACGGAAATTTCCATCGGAAAAGTCAATAAAAAATTAAAAAAAAAAGCCCCACCCAGACCCACCCCGCCACCAGCCCACCACCACCCACCCCCACCCCCCCACACACACCCAAACCACCACCCACAGACCCCCCAGCAGCCCCCCACCCAGACCCCCCACACACCCAAACCACCACCCACAGACCCCCCAGCACAGACCCCCCAGCAGCCCCCCACCTAGACCCCTTACACACCCAAACCACCACCTACAGACCCCCCAGCACAGACCCCCCAGCAGCCCCCCTACCACCTTAACCCACCTCACCATATCCACCTCCCCGAAACCACCGCCTCGAAACCCACCTCCCCGAAACCCAGAAACCACCACCTCCCGAAACCCACCTCGAAACCCACCTCCACGAATCCCACCGAAACCACCCTAAAACCCACCTCCCACCACCTCCCCAAACCCACCACCCACCTCACCGAAACCACCCAAAACAACCATCGAAACCACCCAAAAAAAATAAAAAAATAAAAGTCATAATTCAACTACACCATAATTCAAAATCAGAAAAATAAACAAGTTAATTAAGAAGAAAAAAAAGACACATACCTTAATTTTAACAAAAAAAAACCGTCGAAAGTGGGTTTTCAAGGTCAAATTCGACCATGATTTGACATGAAAACCTTGATTTTCTTGAAAATCTTGAATTTATTTTGAATTGAAACCCAAATAACCCAAACTGAAAATGAAAACAAAGAGGGGAAGAGGAAAGAGAAAGAGGGGAAGAGGAAAGGAAGGAGAGGAAAGAGAAGGGCGTCGCCGCCATAGAAGGAGAAGGAAGGTGAAAGAAGGAGAAGGAAAGGAAGGAGAAAGAGGGGAAGAGGAAAGAAGAGAGGAGAGAGAAAGAGAAAAGAGGCGTGAAGGGGGTAAGAGTAGGGTTTGGCGCTTTAAAAACCGGGTGTTTTTTTTTTCTTTTTTTTTCTCTAAATCCGTCGGAATGGTATATAATTCCATCGGAAATATCCGACGGATAATCTAAATTCGTCGGAAATTTCTGACGGAACTTAAATCCCTCGGAAATCGCGTATTTTCCGACGGATTTTCGTGTCCGTCAGAACGCGTCCGTCGTAAATTGCCCTATTTCTAGTAGTGTTGATGACAACCTTGAAACTAACTGTCGAGATGCATTGTGAGACCATCCTAATCTATTGACTAGAGAAACCATAAGCTCGTAAGACCTTAAGAAGAAAGAGCCAGTCCACTCTGTCATATGCTTTATACATATTGATTTTAACTGCTGTGAAGTTCGAACCTTTCATCGAGTTAATAAGATGCATAAGATCATGGCTTAAGAGGATATTATCCTCCATGTACCTCCCTAGAATGAAAGCATGCAGATTTTCAAAAATTAGGCCCGGGAGAACACCCTTTAACCTATTGACAAGACACTTGGAAATGTACTTGTAGACTGTGTTGCACAAGCTGATTGGTCTAAATTGATTAGATGTCTCTAGAACTCTAACCTTTGGGATCAGCACTAGTAAAGATTGGTTCCATTCTTTAATCATGTTTCCATTTCTCAGAAATTGATGGACACTGTCTACCACAAGCCCCCTACCTCCTTCCAGTAAATTTGGAAGAAGTCAGCTGTGAACCCATCCGGGCCTGGAGACTTATAGCAACGCATATTGAACATTAATTTTTTTATTTCCATATCTGTGAAGGGTCGGTCAAGCCCTATCTGTTCTTCCACCGATAGTTGAGGGATATCCAGTTGTCGAAGTAAGAGATCTATGTCCTCTCCATGACTATCCAGAATGACAAGGTTATAGATCACCTCTTCCACCTCCTTTTGACCCTCCACCCAAGTGTCACTATCATTCCTTAGAGTTATAATCTCATTGTGAAGCTGTCGTTGCTTCACCTTCCTGTACATTGTAGGCATAGGGCATTCCCCAAATCTAACCCAATTCGACTTCATTCTCTGCTTCCCAAAATTGTAACTTAGCTGGCTTTCCGGTATGATAAGGTTAATATGGTGGATGTAATTTTCCCCTTCCTGGATCGAATTAATATTCGTCGCCGAGTTCTGAATTTCCTTGCCGATTTTCCTCCAGTTGACCCCCAACTTTTCTTGTTTTCCAGGCACCAATATTGAAGTCTTGACCTTACCCTACTTAACTTCTTTGAAAGTTGAAACATGCATGATCCATGAACACTATCCTTCCATGAGCTTCCCACAATTTCCTTAACTTCTGGAAATTTGAGACACCAGTTTTCTATCTGATATGGCCTATTAGAGGTGGTAGCTGTCGGTTGCGGAACATAAGTGATTGCGGCATGGTCGGAGCATAAGATTGGTTCATGAGTTATCCTCCCATCTGGAGAATGTTGGAACCACTCCTCCGTTATGTATGCTCTATCAAGTCTTTCAAGAATGAGGCCATCTCCTTCCCTTTTGTTACTCCAAGTAAACCTTGGTCCCGAGAAAGGTACTTCTGTTGCATTACTACTAAACCTCCAATCTAGGAATGCATCGATTCCTCTAATTATGGCTGATCCACCAAGTTTATCACTTCCACTTTCCACTTGGTTAAAATATCCTATTACTAACACATTTTTGAACTCATTCAAGAACCATTGGAGTTATTCCCAAACTAACCTCCTATTTTCTACTTGGGGCTCGCCATAAAGAAACAAGACATACTTAAAACAACCATTAGATTCAAAGATCTTACAAAGGATAAAGTTCTTAGAAGAGTACAAACATTCTACTACATCATTTGACCAACCTAGAACTAGCAAACCACCACTACTTCCAACCGAATCCCACCTAAAAGTGGAAGTAGGGCCTAGAACATCTAAGATAGCTGCTGCTTGAACATAATTCATCTTAGTTTCCGAGATAAACATAAACAAAGGTAATTTTGAACGGTAGAGCCACACTAAGTAGGGAACTTCAAGAGAGTGTGGATCATTGAGACCCCTACTGCTCCACACCACAATATTCATATTGCTTTCGGGGGCAAATCTGGTTCAGCCGCCTCACCCCTTGAGAAACTCTTCACCGATTCAAAAATAAACACTTGTAAATCAATATCCATATCATCTCTAATTTCCCTAAAAGCCGAGGTCACCTCCTCACTTTTTTGCCTCTTGTACGAACTAGAAGAAGAAGAAGAGATCTCTTGATGCCGTTTGTTTCTTGCCTTTTGCTAAATGTCATCATCAATATCCACACCAAACTCACGAGCCATATTCTGATCCGAGATTGCTTTTGAAGCAAACTTGCTTGCCCCTCTTTCGTCCTTGAGCCAAATGCTAAACCCCCTCTTCTCGGACCACCTATGAAGTCTTATGAGCCGCTTGCGTTCAACCCATTCATAGTCCATCTCATTATAGCGGATGGACTCACCATCACAAGAATGTGGTAAGTGTCCTACTGCTTTTCTTATTCTCTTCCATAATTAAATAAATTCGTAAAATTGAAAGAGCTAAAATGCGATACCGGAGTGTTAGGCGGATCAAATTCCATGAGAGGGAGATCTGGGAGCCCCGCCAAATCCTCTGAAGTCAGCCGCAAGAAAGGATGAGTGTTTGCCCTTGTGATCCGGTGGATCTCTTGGATTTCTGTCCTCCTAGCATTACGAATTCCCAATGCAAGAATAGTGCTTGCTTCTACAATACTTGCATATTCTTCATCAACCAATTATTCCTCATCAACTCTCATAGTAGCCATGATTGATGAGCTTTCGATTCCTTGTTGATGTATCATGACAAGCGGAGCAGTTTCATTCCTGTTATTTTCAAGCCAGCCTCCCTGAAAACTTCCATTATCCCTTTCTAACTCAGCAGGAAAAGTAGCCCATTCCGATATTCCCAACGTGTAGAATATAGTCCCTGGGCCGCCTCATTGTTGATTTGGTTGTTGTGCCGACGATGATTCCCCTACTTCATAAACTGAGCCCGAGAAAAAGTGTCTCGGTAGTAGAGGTAGGCTGGCGGGCAAAGGTGAGTTGATAGCCCCATCACCCACGGGCCTGCTTGGACTAAAGCCCACGCCATTTCTTGGTGTTGCCTCACTATCAACATTGCGCTGCAGGCCTCTACCATTGATTAAAAAATCACAAGCATTAGGGTTCGACCGCCCTTCATCAATACACTCCGCATAAGGGTCTCCACCTAAACCCAATCTTTTCCCTGGTGAAAGCGCGAGATCCGGCCTCACCAGTTCCACCTCCATTTCTATAATTTCAGAATCATCATTTGAAAGCTCTTCCTCGCCTGTATGGAAGCGTTCACTGTCATCGCTTTCCTGCGACAATTGATTGTAGTCATATGGGTGGCCTTCAACAAAGCCCATGTACTCCCTCACAACCCTTCCATACAGCGGAGAATCTTTAGGTGCTTCATACTGCCTTAAATCAATCCCGTGTTACGAAACCTATACTAGTCAGGCAGCCCACAAATGAAGATTAAATAAAAAGGGTATTCTGCTGGCCCATACAGCACCCTAACTCCATCCGCTTCTACTTCATCAAGGCGGCGTCTCACCCTTCTCCTTGCAACGACAGTATGGAGTGGGCACCGTGACGTTGCGTGCCCAACACATCCACAAGATTTACAGAATCTATAGACTCCTTCATATCTCAAGTAAACCCAGATGACCCTATTACCTTCCAACAGTATAAAGCACCCAGGGATAAGAGGCATTGATAGATCGACAAGCATTCGAGCTCTCAACTCAGCTTGTAGAGGTAAATTATTACCTTCATGGTCGAGCTCCTCTATGTAGCCCACATGGCGCAGAATTTGTCTAGCCCACCCTAAAGTCAGGTAGGCTAGTGGGAGCCCGTATACTCTCACCCATAACCTTGTGAGAGTAAAGTTCATTTGGTGGGGCACGAAGTCCCTTTGGTATCTTCTGAAATTAATAATCATGTCGTCAATGATTGCTGCACTCACTTGAATTAGCCCCTCTTGATCTTGACAATTTCTACATTCAAAGAGGAAATAAGGTCTAGATCTGTGGACCCTTATTTCCCCCCTCATTATCCATCGTGAATATATCATGTGTTGCACGAATGGTTCAGAAGGTGGGTGTGGACCAACAAAGATCCCAATAACACACATGTTGAAGTTTATATTAGTATTTTCCAGATTAAAATCTGGTGGTGGAGGGATAAGAAGGCCCCCTCTAAGATCCAGATTTTGGTTTTTATGCTCATCATGAGCGTTGTTTGAGTTATTGTTGTTGTTCATTATTTCGACACGAAAATGAAACAGAGAAGAAAGAAGATAAAAGAGTTAAAGAGTTTATCAGAATTGAAGAAAGAAAAAGAGAAAACGGCAGAGAAAAGGAATAAGAAAGGTTGAGTTAGAATATTGAAAATTCCTTTGCATTTATAGAAGAACTTGAGTTTTTGAGAATTGAGACAAAATCACGCATGGGGAGCAAGGGCTAGAGAATTTAATTCCCAGACATAAATAGCTTACTCTAGCTATACTCTCACTGCTCCAGTAGAAGAAGAGTAAATACTGCTCGAAAAATATTGGTTGTGAAAACCAACAAGGTGGCACTCAGAATCCTTGAAGGGAGAGAAAAGCTGGAGAAAGGTTTAACCCTTTTACTATAGACGAGGAGTTTGAAAAAAACCAAAAACTGATTGTCTTGAATAGATAAAAGGGTATTGGTAATCCACAGACAAAGCCAAACGATTGAGATTCTTCCCACCTAGAAGGAGTTATGTAAACCCTATCCACCTCAACTATAATCAGAAAAGCAGAAGAACCCCATGCATGCAGAAGAACAAGCTTTCACTAGTAACAAAACAGAAATGAGCACTGCTAAATGCGCACCGGTTTTAAAAACCGGTGCCAAAAAGCATAGGCGGGATTGAGGGAAAGGGGAATTCGCACCGGTTCAAACCAAACCGGTGCGAAACGATGTTAATCGCACCGGTTCGGTTAGAACCGATGCGAATGCTATTGTTAAAAAAAAAAAAACGGCCTTTAATTATCTTCTTTCTTTCTCTTTCCTCGATCTCTCCTCCTCTCTCATCTGCCTCTCTCTCATCTCGCTCTCGCTCCTCTCGAACTCTCTGTCTTCTCACTCTTCTCACTATCTCTCCCACCACCAATCACCACCACTGCAGTCATCTAATAAGGTTTATCCCTCCTTTTTTTTGTTAATTTTGTATAATTTGGGTTAGGGTTTCGATTTCGTTGACTTTTGGGTTTTGATTTTGGATTTCGTGATTTGGTTGTTGTGTCTGAGTTTGAATTTGTATGTGATGTTTGATTTTGAGTTTGATTTTGTCCCTCTTGTTCGATGATTATTGTAATTTTTTTATTCCCAGAAACCCCCTTTTTGATTTTTCTTGTAATTTTATTTGATATTTAGATGTTTTCACTTAGTTTAGATTATGGTTTAATTGGGTTTTAGTAGCCTTAGTAGACTTGATAGTAAGTTTTAGGGTTTGAAATCAAATTCCACAACTCAGTTTTATTGCGATTGATCTAGGGTTTTGTTAATTTGTTTCAATAATTGCGATTGATCTAGGATTTTGTGAATTTGAGCTTTTGGAATTGTGAATATATGGAAAACGGAATGAATTATGGGTATACGGAGTATTTGAATTGTGTTGCATGTGTGTACATTGGTCACCTACTAATTGCAATGTTTTCCTTGTGTGTGTGTGTGATGATCAGGAGCTGATTTCTGCAATCTGGTTGGGCTTGTTGGTTTACAGAGGACAGAATTTCTGCAATCTGGTTCTGCAATCTGATTTCAGTAATGTGATTAATCGCTTGATTTTGGTTCTAGAGTGTTAACAATGATGCATCTGCTATCTTTTTTCTTTTTCTGCTTTTGCTTTGTTGCTCATATTGATGTTGGACTTGTTTGTTTGGCCTGAGAAATGTGATTCATGTGAGTCTTTTTTTTTAACTATAGTTTTCTTGATCTTGTCCTTATAAAGGATCAGTTAACATACTGTCACATAACTACATTACCTGATGCTGTGAATTACATGTGTGAAATCACAAGCACGTGAACTTGCATTTCCTTTACCTTCAAACACAATTTTTTTTTTAGTCCAATTGGCATACTTGATAGGGCTTAGTGATGATCGATTAATTTTTGAGTCTTCAACTGTTTATATAAGCTTAATAATTGAGGAGTCCTCTAGGACTATGGTGGTATATATGATATGTGTCTTTGGAAAAAGAACAAGGAAATTATGACTAAGCCAGCAGCCAAAGTGGCTTGAATTTGATGAAGTGGTGGTTGAGGCCAAGAATTTCTGCTAAATAACTAGCTAATTTCCCTTTTATGATAAATATCTTCTTTTTATTTTTCTGTAAAAAGTCACCTATATTCATAAATTGTATAGTCTTTGCTGAATGAGTGCTTTCTGATGTAAATAATTGAATACATTAAATGTGTTGCTTGAATACTCCTTTGCTTCTATTTCTGTTTCTGTTGTGGTAAGTATTTGATGAGGTCAATGCAAAGAGTCAAGAACTTGGTGTTGATAGAATCCTAATTTTTTGTCTACGAGGTGAAGAAGGCAGAGAATTAATTCTCCATTAGCTTGAAGCTCTCTTTCCTCCATTATATTGAAGCAACTTATGCTGATACTTTTTTTCAAAACCATCGAATATCAATTTCTGTTTTGGGTTTATCGTTAAGTTAATTGTGAGGAAAGTCAACTTTTTGTTGTTCTATGCTAGATTATTGAACTATGGCTACAATTAGTGAAGCTATTAGAAATTTTAAAGGTCAATTTTGATGCTGTAATTTTGATATGTATAATTTACTTTGATATTCTGAGGCGACAAGAATTTAGTGTGGTGTTTAGGTCTCCTTAGATTATTTTGTGGTTTTTGGGGCTCCTTTGATGATTTTGTAATTTTTGTTTGATATTTGGTGTGTTTTTATTTTAGGGTTTAATTGGGGTTCTTACTTTGTTTTGGGATGTAGGTTGGACTACATCAATTTAAGGTAAGTAATGGGGATTACATCTATGTGGAGAAGCTCAAGTACTGTGACTGTCTTTGTAATGACAAGGTAATTCGTTTTTCTGCTTGATTTTATGTTCAGTGATTGATAATTGTAATAGTGATAGACTATAAATTGGTGATGCATACGGTTTCCCGGTGGTAGATGTGACGTGTTATGATGCACATCATTACCTTATTGGTCTGATAATCCTTCTCTGTTAATAACTTCAGCAGGCTGGGTTGTATATACTTGTATATTTCATTCTTCTTTTATTTCATTATCCACTTGAATAAAGTTTGAGCTAAGTTCTGTTTGGACTATTCCTCTCACAATCTGCTTATACTTTGTTTTGCACTATGATAAGAAAGGCATGTATTTCCATTATTTGGTTTGCAAAATTTTCTCCAAAAAAGACAATGATGTCAATGTGCTCTATAGAGCTTCAAAATAAAAGCTCCAATAACAAGATTAAGAATTTCTTTCTGATTCACCTTTATTTGATAGAAGCTCACATCTTGTCCATCATTAAAATTAGAATCATCTATGAAATTACCATAATAACAGCCACATTTCACGTCTTCTATGAGCTACTTGGTATTTTTTTTATCTTTATCTGCTGATGTGCTCATATCTGTATGATCACTAAATGTGCACTTCAATTTGGACCAGAAATAGGAGAAAACCCTGTATATAACCAATCTAGGTCTCATATTTGCACCCAAACTTGTCCTGATTCTCTTCTACAAGTCTAAGCAATATTGTCTAGCTGCATTCCCTTGGTCTTTTTGTCCAAGTATAACAGTCGCCTACTCTACTGTTTTTATAATATTTAGAAAAAAGTTGTCATTTTTTCTTAAATAGTATATAGTAATGGTTTCTAATTGACTTTTCAAAAACATCCTCATCAATGTTATATGTCGAGGGGGTTGTAAGAATGACCCAATTATTAAAGGTCTTTTAATTTAATTCTGCCTTTGATAATTTGTTCTTGATGAGAGGAGTATTAGTGAAAGTAATGGAACTACTGCCGTAATTATAGTTTAAAGCATGATAGCTAGTTCTTGCTTTGCTTTTTATTGGTTGCCTTCTTTGGTTATATCCTAGGAAAGAAATCAGGATAGTATGTATACATCCATAATTTTCCTATTTTCTGTATATTTTGCTTTGTCTCTATTGTAACAAGTTGTGTGATGTAATTTTGCTTGTAAAAGTTAGCAAATATTTCAAAATCTAGCATCATACAAGAGCATAAGTATTAATTTGCTTGAAAGGAGGCATTGGCTTATGGAATTTTGCTTTAATTGTAGCTAAATGTGAAATTCCTGTCAGATTAACTAGAATTTTGTGAATTTGTTGCTTGATTTAACAGATTCACAGCCGTGACTCAACTTTCTCACCATGGCATGCTATATGTTCCTCTGGGATACACCTTTGGGAAGGGCATGTTTGAAATGGAAGAGGTGAAAGGAACATTTGCAGGAGACGGATCTCGTCAACCGCCAGAGCTGGAACTTCAGCAAGCATTTTATCAAGGTAAGTATCTTGCCGAGGTTGCAAAGAAGCTCAAAAGTTAAACCCTCTGTTGGTGCAACGTACTCATCAATCATTGTAAACATATATAACATCATAACATACCAATTGTAAAATTGGAATTTTTTTTCCAAATTTGTACTCTGTTGAAGTTGAACCATATTACTTGAAAATAGAGAATCAAAGAAAGAATCAAATCTTCATTTTGATGCAGCATTAAAAAAAACACATTCTTTATTATTCTATTCCAAGGACAGTGCTCTCATTCTGTCTTGTATTCTGTGTACAACAGCATCATCGGAGTTTGACTCAAGCAGGAAGGGCGCCCAATAGAATTCAATGGTCTCATTGTAATCCTGAAGTTATAATGATATATAGAAAGCTGAAGCGCATGTTTGATTAGTTTGGCATAAAATTAAATTGACGCAGATTGCAGTGTTCTCTGACCTTTAATCTGAAGACTATCAATGAAGAGTTAGAGTTCTCCATCACTTTGCCTTCTTCAGGTACAAGTCTATGCAAAAGACAGATCATGGAAATTAATTTATTTTTTTTGGACGAAAATTGTAATATTATAGTCTTTTTTAATGAAAATATGTAACTTTATATATATGTTAGTGTTTCTATATCAATTTAAGTGAAAAAAATGAAAAATAAAAAATAAAATAAAAAATTTTGGGGCATTTTTGGCACCGGTTTTGGTTTTGAACCGATGCCAAAAGTTTTTTTTTAAAATTTTTCTGGGCCATTATTCGCACCGGTTTTGTGTTTTGGTGCCAAAAGTTTTTTTTTTAATTTTTTTGGGCCATTTTTCGCACCGATTTTGAGAGAACTGGTTCGAATAAAACGTTATTAGCACTGGTTTTGAACCGGTGCTAAAGTTTTTTTTTTTTGGCATCCCTCAAATCTACACCGGTTCAAAACCGGTGCTATATGAGGGTTTTGAACCAGTGCCCATTTATATTTTTCGCCTAGTGTTTGAAGCTTTCTAGAACCCTAGACAAACTAGGAAAAAGAGATGCTCTCAATTTTAGAGAGAGAAGTTAAAAATCATTTATAAAGCCTAATTTAAGTTGCATATAACTAGGGGTGTACACCGGTCCAAAACCGGACCGGACCTGGACCGGACCTGTTTGAACCGGGGACCTGAATTGGGTAATTATGAGGACCGGGGACCGGACCTGAATTAACAGGTCCGGTTCCGGGCCATACCTGAAAAATCAGGTCCGGTCCGGGTTTGGACCTGAATGGACCTGTTTTGTGTCTTTTTCGTTTTTTTTTTTAATACAAAACCTGTTGGACCTGCATATGGACCTGCATATGGACCTGTTTTGTGATTTTTAGACCTGTTGCATAATTTAATAATTACATACAAACCAAAATTATCAATTACAAAACTACATAAAGTCTATAAAGTCCCGATTCTCAAACACCAAAAATACAAATGAGTCCACCGAAAATACAAATAAGTCCACGAAAACTCAGTTTCAATTTTTCAGAGTTTGGTTTTTTTTTTTTTTTAAATTACGATTTTCCCGGGTTTCAGGTCCGGACCTGAAAACCCCGGGTTTGGACCGGGTCCGGACCGGGACCGGGAACCTGGATTTTTAAGAACCGGGACTGGACCTGAATCAACAGGTCCGGGTCAGGTCCGATCCGGTTCAGGTCGGTTCAGGTCCGGTTTCAGGTCCGGGCCAATTTTTGTACACCCCTACATATAACCTATTACATCATATATTCATATTGGAAAAATTAATGTAAGAAAATAATGAGAATCGGAGGAAAAGATTCGTGCATAATATAAGGGTATATTCTTTTAGTGAACTCAATTCAATTATGAGAAGTTAGTAATAAGCCAATAAGGTGTTAAATTCAGAAACGTAGTAATAAGGTGTCAAATATTTAGCTACAATTCTGGATAGTTCAAAAACCTTAATTATTTACCCAACATTATTTTTAGCAATAACCGTTTGATCTTACCTTTAAAGCTCTTGGAAGCTGAATATCCATTTAAGGCTATCTCCTGCTCATTTAAATTAACTTACTTCGTATTTTTCACTCATTCAAATTGGATTAAATGTATATATATATATATATATATATAAAATAGAGATAATTAATTTTATGTGTGTTCAAATAAATGTATTACGAAAGAATTTGTACTTAGCACGATAAGAATTACCTTATCTTAGCTTTTCTCTGTAGTTTCAAGGATATAAATGGATTAAGCCGATAAAAGCCTTCAAAAGATGTCGAATGTTTTGATGACAACATGATACTACCAAAGGGAGAAAGGACATTTTAGTCAAGGATATACTAAGCCATGTAAGCTACTAAGTGATGGGAAAAGACTCAAAAGAGCATGCAAATGCAATAGATATGAAATATTGAAATGAAAGCAGTGATTATGTTTTTGGACACCATTAATATTTTTGGTTGTTTGGTGCACAACTTGGTTACACTTTCTAGCCTAGCACTCCACGTGTATGTATCACCAATTAAACTCAACGTTGTTGTGCTCTGAAAAACTTAGGCACAAACAATTATCCACCCCTTAATTGTCCTTTACATCATTCCACATTTTCTTAATTCTATTTGTGAGCATAAAATCAGTGGATTGTCCATTTTGTCTTTTTTCCATTTGTTAGCAAGTTTCTTCTCTCCTTGGTTTAAGTATGAAAATATCTCTAATGGTCATGTTATACTTTCTTTTTATTAACTAGCTAGTCAAATAAATTTAGTAATCACATATTAGGGATGTTTGGATTGGGAGTAATAAAAATCAAACTTGAAAAAATTCAAGTAATTAGAGGTATTGTTGTAGGAGGTATGGTGTTTACAAATGCCATAAGGTAGTTGTTTCATGAGGAAAAAAACAGAAATGGAGGAATTATTACCCTCATAATTAAGGTAATAGTTATACACCTTCCCCCTAGTGTAACTATTACCTTCAAAATGAGCCTCTTTCTTCATCTCATACCTCACTATCACTATATAATTTTTCTTATGTTACAAGCACACTGTCACTATCTCCTCCTTCCCTATTTACTTTCATTTTACTTAGTTTGACTTTTTTTTTTTTTGAAAGAAGTCCTAGAGGACACTATATTTCATTAATAAAAGTTATACGGCATCTACAATTGACTATTGACGATAATGAAAACTGTTTTAACAAAATCAAACAAGAATTAATCGGGGAAGTGGTAAGAATCCAAATACATAGATATAACAATTCGGCATATTCTCGATTCGTTGTCTCATGCAACTTTTTGAGTAGATCTGTCGACGCTTGTAGGGAAGAAAATCCTTGTAACGATTTTGTAACCCGAATCCAAGCAATGATCAATCGAAGCTCCGTCCGCAAAACTAAAGTCTCTATCAAACGCAAATAAAACCTTGTCTTTCGAAGGAGATCGGAAAAACCTCGTCTTTCAAAGGAGATAAATCCTTTCTTTTGAGGGAGACATTACTATTATAACCTAAGAAACAAAAAAAAAAACTTAGAAACAACGATTGGGGCTTTCCACTGGTAAAATTCGATGGAAGCCCCTTCAAAATTAACAATGGAGGCTAGGGTTTAGGAGAGAGAAGAGAGGGAGAGGAGGCTAGGATTTTGCTTAGTTTGATTTTTATACCCTAATAACACATTTTCCTCAATCCAAGCATGTCCGTATAGTAATAAAGAAACAATTGTATACAATCAATTTTTATCATTAAGGCTATGTTTCAATTAGTAAAAATGAGTTTTCATAAGCACAAACCGATTTAATCGGCAAAAGTAGGTAAAACTGAATTTCAATTTTAATCATTAAGGCTATATTTCAATTAGTAGAAATGAGTTCTCATAAGCACAAAATAATCTAATCTGCAAAAGTAGGAAAACTGATTTTACTAGTTGATTCATTGATGTATTTGTTATTTCAAGTTAGTACAAAGTATATTTTATTGACTGTTGATGAAAGATCGAAGAAGACGTTTATAGGGTAACAGTATGAGAACAGAATATAATAATGCAAATATGATGGAGAAATACAAGGATGTAGAAAGGAGGGTATTCTTTCAAAAAAAAAAAATGTAGAAAGGAGGGTATTCTTTCAAAAAAAAAAAAAAATGTAGAAAGGAGGGTATTCTTTCAAAAAAAAAAGAAAAATTGTAGAAAGGAGGGTATATTAATACTTGTATATATTTGTACAAAAAATGGTAGAAAAGGACAAAGAAAGATCAAAATGGATAAATCACGTAATACTACTGTAATACTCCGTAGTCAACATCAGTTTGTATTATACTTTCTAAACTTCTATCATGAAAACATAACAAGTATGAACTCGTTTATTTTATTTTTTAGTTTTTGAAACATATGAACACGTATACTTTATTACAAAGTATATTACAAAATAGTTTCATATAATCTAATTTTTAAAATTGATTTTATATAGAAGTTAATTTCTCACAAGGAAAACCATTTATAAGTTATAATCACATAATTAAATTTCTTTTCTCAATAGTATGTAACCACCAAGCTCCATCAAAGATGGTAAACGATTCCATTCATAATCTTCATTTTCTAAAAAATTAATTTTCTAATTGTATTGCACTTAGACATAGCATATATACTCATTATGGGACCCAATTAGATCAAAGTTAATCTTCTAAGTCCTTTGACCCAAAATTCAAAAGTAAAACTCAACATCACATACCTGTATATTAATTAAAACAAAACAAATCTTATTACCCCATAACATAAAAAGGTTAATAATAAAACCATATAATATAATACAATCATATAAATAAAACTATAATGTAAAACTAATGAGACATTAAAAAAATGGTTACTTGGTAGAGGCGTTACCCGGATGGGCCGGTGGGTTTATATTTATAGGAGAACATTGCATATGCAAACATATCCCCACTTTTGTTCTCATTCTCATTCTTCTCCTACATTATTCTCTCTCTCAACTTTTTCTTCCAAAACTCTCTGAATTTTATTTATACATTTTTTTAGGAGAGAGAAACTTAAATTAAAAAAAAAAAAAAAAATGGAAGAGACAAAGCCGTCAAAATTCAATAGGGTTTGTGTGTTTTGTGGAAGCAGTTCTGGCAAGAAATTAAGCTACCAAGAAGCTGCTGTTGAGCTTGGCAAAGAACTGGTAACAATTTTACTAATCCCTGTTTTTTTGGGTATTTTATTTTCTGAATTATTGCATTAAGAAGCTTAAAAATTGCATCTTTGTTGTAAATAAACTATTTTTTTTGGGTAAATTTATAATCCTAGAAGTTCTGATTTGCAATGCAGTTGAATAATCTTTCTGGGTATTCTTTTTATGCTCTGTATTATACAACATTTGCACAAAAATCTGTGAAAATGACAGTGAAAAAGACAGAATTTTTATGAAAAAAATTGATGGAATTTTTAAATTGAGCAGAAATGAGTGCAAAATTGTAACTTTTTCTGGTTTACCCACTTTTAACCCTATTATTTTACACTAGTCTTTTTTGTTTCTAAATTTGAAAATTGTGTAAAATTGTTGTAATAATTTGGTGAAAATGGAGGAAGATTAAAGGTTATTTTTGACATGAGAGAGAAACATATTGCTAGCTGTAATCTGTCTGTCAGTGGAACAGCCTTCTTGCATGATCCCTCTTTCCCCCCATTTTCTTCCCCCTTCATTTCCTAGAGTTTTTGATTTTATATTTATATTCATTAAACAGACTTAATTAGGGAAGAGAGAAGCAAATTATATGTTAAAGTGCTCAATTATAAGATATAGGCACATTAGTAGACGTTCAATTTCACCGAGGAAGCATGTGATTTTGTCATAAATTATCGACGTGTACATTTTAGGACTATGTTTAGCAAAACCCGAAAAAATATTGGTAGTGAAATTAAAAAGATTAAAACTTTATGATTTTCCCTTGGTGCTCTCAAGGGAAACAAACGTACTCGTTAGATATCATGACCCATAAAAGCGTGGGGTGGTGACAAATGGGGTTTCAATTACTTCCATTAATTTTCCACCAACAAATGAAATTAATTTATATTTAAAAATCCATATATTTTGTTTTTAATGCCATGAAATCAATTATACATTATTCAATAATATTAATACGGATTAGTATTATACATTTATACAATTATTTTAATAAAATCTATATTTAGCAGACTTGTTATAGATTAGGCATATGGTTCACAATCATGATTATTTTAATTATCTTTGTTTTTCTTTTTTATTTAATGATGTTGTGTGAGATGTGGGTTTCTGACACGTGTCCAATGAACTAATTTGATTTGTTCTCAATATTAAACTATTTTAATTTTTAATTAACCTCTGGATGTGTGTGTGTGTTGAAGGTGGAGAGAAGGATTGATTTGGTGTATGGAGGTGGCAGCGTGGGTCTGATGGGTCTTGTTTCTCAGGCAGCTCATGATGGTGGGCGCCATGTTCTAGGGTATGTTCCTTACTTTCTCTCTCTAAAAATTACTACTACTAGTACTAGGAGACTATCTACTTATCTAGGAGTAGTATGCTAGTATGTGTTGTTTACTGAGTTGTAAATGGATATGTCAACCAATTAAAAGATTAAATGCTAAGTTTCCAAAGTCTAGCAACATCATTGCTTTGCCTGCCCCCCTTCATAATTGTCCCTTTTCTTTGCTTCTTCTTCTTCTTCTATGATGAAGTGGGTGTGTCACTAAACTTCTCTTCATCCTTGAGACCTAGACCATGCAAAAACTATTTTTATTGAGCTTCTAAGAACTATGCTAGACTCGACTCATCATTTCACATCAAGTGCCCATGTCGGATCCTTGGTAGTAGTATTTGAATATGGGTTGAACAATTGTACCATAAAAATGATCGAGTTGAATGCTTAAACATGTACACATGTTGAACATTGTATCCAAATCTCAGTTACATAACCTAAAAAGTGATGGTTTTAATAAATATATAAGCGCGTTAAATATTATCTAACCACTTAAAGAATGTTCGAGTAGACAATATGACCACCCTTGAACGTTGAGTTCTTTTTGGGATTTATATCTAAAGAAGAAAACTTTGTATTACCAAAAAAGCACATAAAATAAAGTTTCTTGGGATATGTGAAGAATGTTTTACCCATACAAGAAAAAAGGAAGAGTTTGATTGTATGTGTTACATGGATTAAGTATTTACAAAATGACTGGTACAAAGTTGCTATACCCTTTTAGTTTGATCTGATCAGATGTAAAAAGTAAAGTTGAATCCATTGGGTTTTGCCCATGTCAGGCTATTTTTACAGGAACTCTCCCTACTCCCATACATATTTTTTTGAAATGAAAAGGTTTGGTAGAAGGATTAACTTTTCACTCTGCAGATACACTTGTCATATTATTTTTAAGCTTTGATTCTTATGACATAACCCCCCCCCCCCCCTTTCTTGGATTTTTTTTATTTTGCCACTGTGTTAACCTCATCCTAGTAGCTAGTAAAATTTCTTTCAAAAAAAAAAAAAACTAGTAAAATTTCTTTATCTTTTAGTTCAAAGTACCTAACCTAAGCTACATGCCAGCATGCCTTTGCACCATTCTTTTACCTATAAATCAATCAATGAGAAGTTTACCTTTGAGGGTTTATAAATCCATAAGGGGAAGTTTATTATTATTATGACTATGTAGAACAATAAAACTCGAGATTAAATGATTTTGCGCATCTCTGAGATGAGGTTATCATGACTTGTATTTATTTTCATGACCATAAGTTCAATAAAAATACCTTTCATTGATGTCTAAATCTGTCATTTTAAACATTAGATGTATTTTGTTTAAGGAAATGGTGAGCGGGTTATTGATAAATTTTCGATGGCTTCTTTTCTTGTTTACTTTAAACAATAGTGCCTTGTAGTTTCTGTTATTAACTTTGTGGTCTAAGCTAATCTATATTTATCTACTATCTTATTGTAAAGATCAATCAAATGCACTCAAATGCTTTGACGTGTATGCTATTTGAATGTTTGAACATCTTTGTTGAATATTAATTAAAGCTAATTAGATCATAATGATTCCGTTTAGAAGTTTGACGTGCCAACAAATCAGTTAACTTACTTTTTGCTTTTGGTGGTTGTTTTTAACTTGCAGGGTCATTCCAAAGAGCCTTGTTTCTAAAGAGGTAATAATCTCATTCTCATTATAGGGTGGTTAGATTAGTGTTTTATAATAAAGGGATATTCTTTAAGTTGTTCTGCTTACGTAGGCTAGTCATCGTCGTCTGGAATAATAAAGGCGACATCCTTGGCTTTCCATACATGTGTTGCTTTCTTTGCCTCTAATCAGCTCTAAAGCAAAAGTCAGCTTGTATTTATCTCCATGTTGTTAGTCAAAACATTCGTACACTTGAGTTTCTCTTTATTATTATAAACTCTTCGGTGCTAATTATCTTTTGAGGAGCATTAGTGGACCCACTAATTACTTAATCGTTAAAAATACTGTAAGGAAAAATAGTTTGATTGAATGATACGGTTTTGTTAATAATTAACATACATGCAATTTGATCCTGTCAAAATAACTTGGAATTAGTTTGGATTGTGGTGTAATTAAAAATTGATAATAGCTTTTCTTAACGTAATATTTTACTGGGCAGATAACTGGTGAAACGGTTGGAGAAGTGAAAACTGTATCAAACATGCACCAGAGGAAGGCTGAAATGGCAAAACAAGCTGATGCATTCATTGCACTACCTGGTATGTTTTTCGTGTTAGTCTAACTAAGCTTAACGTGGATAAGCCTTGGATTGATGGTATCATACTGCTTTAATATATTTGATTTGATTATTAAATGATGATTAAATTAGCTTGTTCTTTCTGTGTGATCAGGTGGATACGGCACTCTTGAAGAACTTCTAGAAGTCATCACTTACGCTCAGCTAGGAATACACCGAAAACCTGTATGAATCCTACTTTTATCTGAAATGCTCTTTTATTTAAAATACGACGTGTGTAAATTATCCTCTCTTTTCGCGAATAGAAACAATTAGTAGACACCAAAAGATGTAGGCCAGAGTTAAAAAAAAATGAAGATGTTTTTATGCATGGGTTATGGAGAGACCAACTACCTATCAAGCTTTTGATGTGTAAATGTCCCTAGAGTATGAAACAACCAACAAGTGTGTAATGGATTAAGACGGTTGGATTGTTGGCTTTCCGTTAAAAGAATGATTCCTTTCCTCCTTTTGACCAAGCTTTAATATGAGATTGTTTTTTGAATGCTCGTTGTGGACTGTCGTCATAATTTTTTGTACATAGTAGTCAACATCTTCCTTTGCCATGACATCTACCGACTATACGACTGATTATGTATAAATGCTTTAATAATAGAAATAAATATCAGATTTAATGAAGATTTGATCAAATAGGAGATTTGATGAGGATAGATAATGGAAATTGCATGTGATTCTTTGGGTGAGTTCACATGGAAACATGCTAAGAAGATTTTATGCTGTTACATAGTCATGGTGCATCATTATTGAGAGGTTTCCTGAGGGTATCTCCCTTAGGGAATCAGATTTTTTTCGACGAATTTTCAATTGCGTGTGATCTAAGAACTCCTCCATCTCTCACGACATATTAAAAACATTTTTATTGATTGATGTATGTCGTGACAACATTGATCTTAATAAGAATATAATTGAAAAGCATGGTTAGTATCTTTTCATTGAAGTTGTGCAATTAGTTGTTTTTATAATACAGGTGGGTCTGTTGAATGTGGATGGGTACTACAATTGCTTATTATCTTTTATCGATAAGGCCGTTGATGAAGGCTTTATCTCTCCAACTTCTCGTGGGATCATTGTGTCAGCCCCAACAGCCAAAGAATTGTTTAGAAAGCTTGAGGTAATTAATCAATATCCAATAATTACACCAATAGTAAGACAGTTTGATTGACAGACCGAATACATTAACATATTTAGAACTGTTAAACTCGCGATTGTCTGGTCGCGGGGATGCACGAAAGTATGCTGTTTTCATATAATAATCAAGGGAAGGAATGTATCAAATTTTTGTCTTAAATATATCAACACTTAGGGTGGCTAGAATTGATTAATTAATTAGTCCTATGCATTATCGAAGTTAGCAATCTTGCTAATTACTCCACATAATAATTCTGTACTCTTTGGGCTAGCAGGAGTATGTCCCCGAGATCGATGAATTGTCGTCTAAGTTGATCTGGGAGGAAGTGGAGAGGCCTAATTATGTCTCTGAATCGGGCGTCACAACATAACCGTGCTCATGTGTGCTGCTGCTGGTTTTCGGAATTTTGGGGGGGCCTAGGCCTATAGCATACACAAAAGTACAGTGATATGTGATGCTGATATGGGGTAATCTAATGTTTAGTATAGGAAGGAAAAGGGGCCTTTGGTTTTTTGGTACTTAGACAAATGAATTGACCACCCCATTTTGGTTGTATACGTGACCGTAAAACGAATGGTTTTAACAAAAATCAATGAAAAAATGAAGCAAAAAAAAATTAGCCTAAACTATTAGGTACTTGGTCAATCTCTGAATGTACAAATTTGATTTTGAATTATCCTAACTTTTTGCCACTTTTTGATTCTTCATCATTATGTGATGTTGTAGATTGATCAAATGTAAATTGTGGCAAACTTTTGTTGTAAGTTTAGGATTACTATTTATCAATCTCAGCTTTATTTAAATTGTATCTCTGGCTTTCAGCCATTTAGCAAGTAATAGTTCTAGGATATTTTATTGTATAAATTAACTTGGCTTCCACATTTTTTTCGACTCTCATATATAGCCTTTGTGCTTCCCAATGCAACCAAAACTAATTCATAGTTTATGGGTGATAGTGTGCAAAATTTACTCCAATCAAACTTAGATTATTCGATATTATTTTTCTGATGTTCGGAAAAGTAGTCATGTTCTCGTATTAAAAATAGTTCTTCAAAGTACATGGTATTTCCTCCGAATTTTTAGTTGTATAACTTGTATCATTTCCTTTTATAGAGTCTACTGGTCAAGTTTTCTGAGCTTCATTGTGTTTTTTTCCCACTAATGGTTTTTAAAAAATGCATCGAAGTGGATTGATTTTGGGCTCAAATAAATTTATTTGGATCGTGGACTTGGACTCCCATATCCAAGTCCAAAAAATACTAAATTGGATTTGAATTTGGCTAAGTTTAATCCATCCCATCCAATTTACACCCTTATCCTTATTAATATGTACTTATTAGGTTTTTTTTTTTTTTGACAAGTATGTACTTATTGAGTTATTAGCCCCCAACTTAACAAATCTGAATTTAGTGCATTTTAGGTTTTATGCCAATCAACCATTTCCTTATTTGTTATTCCGTATGTGTATAACAATTGGACATATTGACGAACACGAACTTAATATAGGAGTGGAATGAAGAAAATGGATGAGAGGAGAGGAAAGCAATATTAAGACTAATGAGAAAAAAATGTGGTATTACTTCATTTTCAAATGGAAAATGTTTTCTACTATTAGAAAAACTATTTTCTATTTCTCTTCCCTTTACAAACAGAGTGGAGAATAGGAAATCATTTTCTAGAAAATGGTTTCCATCAAAACTAACAGAGTAGAAATACTGCATTTTATTGGATTTTGAGGCTACAATAAGGATTCAGAGTAAAAGGCCTTGATGTAGTAGTATGTGATTAGAATGTCGATAAGCCCACTAACCCATTAACACCCACTAATACCTAGAGGTGTCAATTCGGATGATCGGATCGAGTCTAATGAGGTCGGGTTGGGTCGGGTCAATTTTTAAAGTTGAGTCGTGCTAAAATATTGTGTCCATGCGAGTTCAAATCTGAATCGGATATTTTTAGATCGGTTTCGGATTGAATCGGATCGGGTGTGGTTTTGACACCTTAGTAATACCTTTAGGTGTGCTAATAACAAATGAGCATTATCAGTCTTATCACACAATTTTTTAGCATTACTTTAACACAGTAGAGGGCCTAGAGGCAAATTGCAAGAGATTAATACTTGTATGAAAAATAGCATTGATGGAGTTGTACAGAAGGAAATCAGATACTCCGTAGTTTTTACCGCTCCGGCTATAAAAATCTTGAACGAAACAAGTACATTGCAATTATGTAAAATAATTCAAATCATTATTCCCACTCCAATTTCCTCAAGTGGATCTGATTACAAGATTACTACCGTAATGTATCAGAATAGGTGGAATCCTATTTAAAAGACGCTTTGACAGCATAATAAATTACTACGAGTTTTGAAATCACGATAACTAAGGAGAGGTTGATATGCATACAAAAACGATGCTCAAAATTGAGCAATTTGCATTGCTTCTAATAAACAATTTTCAGTTGTACTGCTAGCTACAACCAAGCACACAATCCAAATAGCTCAATGACAATAGTTTAAACCATTAAAATTGGATCTGCTATAAAAGTGATACATAGATAAACTGTTGACATTTATTCCCTAGAATCAGCTCAAATTTCGCAAAAGATTACAGATCATGATACAGAAAACAAAAATTCAGGATTTCCTATGTGAGACAGTCATGCAGAGTCAATCGTGTCCCTTAAATGGCAGCAAAGTACTCCTTGCTAAGCTTGGGGTCTGGCTTCATTGATTTCTCCCCAGGCTTCCACCCTGCAGGGCAGACTTCATCAGGGTTCTCTTGCACATACTGCAATGCCTGCAAAACCAGTTTGAAAGAGATGAATCACAACACTACTCAACATTTCTCCAATTTAGTGAAAGGATAAGTACGGGATGGCAATTTGAGATCCATATACCTGGAGTGTTCTCAGAGTCTCATCAACACTACGACCAATAGCAAGGTTGTTGATGGTTGAATGTTGAATGACTCCTTCCTTGTCAATGATGAACAATCCTCTCAATGCAATTCCCTGGTAAATTTGTACAAAAGATGAATCAAATAAACAGAAATATTACAACTATAACTGCATATTTATGCATTAGGAGGCCAAAGATTAAAATTTTAATTAACATCCATCAGTGATTGAGGCTGCTGAACACATGTACTTATTACATCCACTCCTCATGAATTTCAGGGAACGTTGGTTTTACCCAAAAGAGAAGACTGCAAAAGAGCCACAGACTCTACTAATACTAGTTAAACAGTTTGGCAGAAGTGTGAAATTGTGAAAGACTACCAAACACATTATCAACTGGTTGAAGCCAGAAAACCGAGAAGCTGAGTGTTACCATTCCAACAGTAAAAGTGATTCATGCATACCTGGTCTGGGATCAGAACATTGAAAGCCTTTGAGATAGACTTGGTGACATCAGAAACCAAGGGATAATTCAAATCACCCAAACCACCAGACTTCCTATCTGTTTGGACCCATGCGAGATGTGAGAACTGCACAATAAACAATTATATCAACCATTACATGGATAAACTAATACAGAATCGAGGAAAGTGCTAAAAATGTTACAATCAAAACATACTACTCGGAAAGGATATCAGACATGGAAATGTGTACATAAACCTTGTGAATAAATTGGTCGGCACTTAATATCGCCTTTACTTTTAATTAGTAGTTTTGGTGTAATGGCTTAGGTATGGTTCATGGAATACGGTTTGATGCATGTTCCATGAATTATAATGTTGTCCTTCAATAATATAAGTTAAATGAAAACTATTCTGAATTAAGTAATATCTAATCTCAATAGAAAAGGCAAGAGATGAAGTCAAATTAATTGCAGGGTTAACATTCAAGGGCAAAATCAGGCTGTGAAATGATTTTTTAAAAAATCAGGCTATCTGGAAAAAACGCAACAACAATATCCACCTTATGCCATGAATTTTCTAAGAAATTTGCTTCAATATAAAGCCTCAAGACCCCCAACATTCCAAAATTAGGCAGCAAGGCACTGCTCTGCCCAAAAAAAAAAAAAAATAATAATAATAATAATAATAATAATGCAATGCAGCTCACATACAGAAGTAAATAATTGCATCAGCCTCATCCCTACCTCCCATTGACAATGACCCTACTAGCAAGAGAAGTAAATAATTGGGAAATGTTCAAGTTGCCAGATATATTGACTACAGCACATAATGCTGTGCTGTTGCACACCAAAACAGTGAAGAATTTAGCTCAACTCAACTATAATTTAGATAGCAAAAGGATTATTCAGGAAGACAATCTGAAAGTGTGCCATATTCCAAATTAATGATGTGATTCCTGGGTGTTCCTTCAAGGCAATTGGTCCACATGCTTTTTCTCAAGTTCATTGTAATTTATGCTTTGTTACTAAGAAATTTTTCCTAGAGGATATCCTCCATTGACTCCCAAAAAGTCATCCGATACTCCAATAGGCTTGGTCCACTTATGCATACCAAAGGTTATAGACACTCCAGACTATCTTTTCGCAGTCCTGATTCACAGATGAAGTGCAAAAGGACAGTGTGAGCGTTAATTCACATTCCCTTTACCTAAGTATGTATAATTATGCATCTGATAAGGCGGTCAGATTTAGTTGAGTTGATTAAGAAAGTATGGCTTAAAATAATTGCTTAACCAAAGCCCCACTGCCATCCAAATAATGAATAATACAAATTACATGTTATCCTCCCATAACCCTTAACCAAATCACCAGATAGAAATAATTCGGGCTCTAGACCATCATTTGACAAAACTTAAATTCCTGTCTGCAAATAAAGCGAAGAGCCTTCATGGGAAAAACCTAAAGTAGAACTTGCTTATTTTGCCCACATTTGTTCTTCAGTAGCAAAAATTTTATTTGAAACACTAGTCTTTTCATAGTTGTTTGGTGTAGAGGGGTTTCAAATTCAATAGAAACTAACATCAATTTGTAGTCTCCTGCCTCTCCACCCTCCCAGGTCTTCCTACCTCTTTCAATAATTTTGTTTTTTGTTTTGTTCTATGCATTACACTATTATAGTAAAACAGATTTTCTGTTACAATCATAACTAGTAACAGAACATAACTAGTAACAGAAATCTTCAAAGAAACATCATCCATGTAAGTAAGGTTGTTCATTTGTCCTCCATGACTACCACATTGACGTATCCCCCATTTATTTCTTGCAAAAAAGGAATGTCATGTGCCCCCCTGTCCCCCTTTTTCATACTTTTTTGGTCCCCAATCATCAACAAAGACATATTTGGCAACTAAAAATTAACAGAATAAAAAAGTGTAAGCTGCATGTAAAAAGCACAATCAATAAGTAAGAGGGTAGAACCGCAGGAGAGACGGTGAAGAGAATCAGAGAAAGTAATATAGTTTCCTACTAAATTTGGATTTGTTAGCTGAGCACAAAATGCATTACAGATGAGAACAATGTAAGCAAGCCACAACCAGTAAACAGCTGTAACTCAGCACAAGAGGGTAGCAAATGAAAAAAAAATAAAAGAGAGAGAGAAAGACAATAGATACTTACAACACTGTCAACGGATACACCTAGTATTTCGGTGTTCAACTTCTCAAACTCTGCATGACGGTCACTGAAAGCAGTGATTTCTACAAAAACGAAAAGGGAAGCAAAGGGTGTAAGGAACTAATTTGGAAATTACAAACATCAACTAGCCTTTTAGATTCAGAGTACTAACCAGTAGGGCAAACAAATGTAAAGTCCAAAGGATAGAAAAACAAAATTACATATTTCTTTCCCCTGTAATCAGAAAGTTTAACCTGCAAGAAAGTTAAAACAATTAGATTCCAACCCTCTCCTACTTTTCTGACTGGAACTAATACTTATAAAACAAAGTAATCCAAATTCGGATGGGTGAAGCATGTTCGTAATGTAAGCAACTTTTGTAATAGAGATTTTGTCTATGTGAAAATTACATTAATGAATTCTTGGTCGAAAACAGCCTCTGCCTCAAAGTCTGGCGCAATGTTTCCAACCAAGGGAAGCTCAGCCTGAAAAATTAGACCAAAAAAAGGTCAAGTTATAGCCAACATTGATAGTTTAATCATATAATAACTGCGAGAAAACAGTCAGTACCCCTATAATCATAGCGTAAAGGCGTAAAAGGGAATAACAACAATGATTACTACCTCCATCCCAATATAATAGGCCACATCACAATTTCGTCGCCAAAATTAACCATCTTATTCCATAACATTTTGCCAAAATGTATTTTCTTACAACAAAAAAGTAACACTTCTTGACTTTATAGTGTTATACTCACTTTTGCAAATCATCATTTAGTAAAATAGAATGACCACACAATTTAATTATAACGTTACTTTTTCGTAATAAAAGATTGCAAAAAGCTTCAAACTGTCCATGATTCCTAAATCACCCGTCGTCAATTCACCTCATTTTATACATTTGTAGCGAATTCGATATAAATGAGGCTATATTTACAATACCAATGCAATCTCACCAACAATCTACAGTCTATCAATAACGACACATTACAATTAATCGTCAATCAAAGCGAATTCGAGAAATTAGTAGCACCATTCAAACCAACAGTCTTCCCAATCAAAATGACAACAACAAAAAAAACAGTATTTTATTACAACTAGCAAAATTAATTGAAAAATGAAGAATGAATGAATGAATTGAAAGGGAAAGGACTTACAGAAGCGCGGACGACGAAGCTGCGTCTGGAAGATTGAGCGCGGCGAGAAGACAAAGAGCGAGGAGGTTGGAAGGATTTGCCATTGAAGGTGGAAGAAAGAGTTAGGGTTTGAGAGAAAGGTTTAGGGAGAGAAGAAACGGAAGCAGCCGCCATAGGAGCATGAGATTTAGCGGCGAAAACCCTAGGATTAGAAGAGAGAATTGCAGAGGAAGAAGCTGCAGACGCCATTGTTGTTGATGTTGAGTTTCTCTCTCTTCGAATTTCTGGGTGTGAAATTGAAGTGAGATTATATGAATGGTGTGAGGAAAAAGGTTGGTGAGAGAGTGGATAAGTAGACTGTTTGAGTGTGTGGAAATGGAAGATTGGTTACTTGGGTGAGTGATGATGTGTCTTTTTTTTTTTTTTTTTTTTTTTTTAGTAAAGTATTTTTTCTAGACTTTTCCAGAAAATGGTCACTTATCACTCTACTTCTTTTTCTCTCCACAAATTGATGAAATTGTCGTTTTTTTGGAAAAAAAAATGCGTGTGCGTGTGTGAGGGGGGATAACTGACTTATACAGAAATCGAGTTCTAATAAATTCGAAGCTGTACAAGTATGAATATGTTTTTTCCTAAAAAAAAAAATGAATATGTTTTATTCAAGTAATACTTGATCTAATGATAAGGATTGTATCTCACAATTATTTGGTTCAAATAAATCATTAATTTTAATTACAATGTATTAAAGATATTTTAAAAAAAAAAAAGTAATGTTAATTTATCACGCGTTAAACTACGATCATCTTTGACGTTGATAAAAACCCTCTTCTATAATACTATTTGATACAACCTTCCGTGGGGTTCTTTTGATATTGTAGTGTTGAAATCAAATAAAATTTGATGCAATTGATTGTAGATGTAGAATTGACCTATATTGTGACATCGCACAAATCCTCATCAACAAAACAATTTTCTATGGAAACATAGCGTCAAACTAACAAGAGATGGCAAGCTTCTAATTTTGTTTATGCATTAGACATACCATTTACATATGTATATTGAACCTTCAAAATGTGAGAGAAGTATTTATGATATCTTGATACATTATAAATAATCAATTGCATCCAAACTTAATTTGTCCCAAAACCTTGGTCAAACCTAGCTCAATAGTCTTATGCAAGCTTGAAAAACTTGATTTTTTTGTGCATTTAACCTTAATTTTGGTTCGACTCATAGACATGGCCTAAAAAGTGCTCATCAATCTATTGGATTAAATTACTTGAATCTTGCTTGACCTGACTCTCTAATTAACTTTATGATATACTACCTCCGTTTTTTATTAGTTGACATGTTTTGACTTTAGTACTATTCACACACCTCCCTTTGACCGTGTTTTGTGATTTATATGCATGTAATGAAAAATATAGTGATGTGGGATCTTGTTAGAATCGTCACGATATGTATTTTCTAGAGGTGATCAAAGTTAGCCCGGCCCGTTGGTCCAACCCAATTTTGGCTAGATTTTTTTGGCCCGAAATTGGGCTGGGCCCGGCTCGGCCCAATTTTTTTTTTTGGGCGGGTTTGGGAATGCGTTTTTATGCATATTTAGTTTATTTTTTAGGCTCGGCCCGAAAAGCCTGCACGACCCGACCATTTTGGGCGGGTTTGGGCACAAAAATTCCAGCCCGAAGCTTGACCCGGCCTGTGAAGTGGGCATAATTTTTTAGCTTCGGCCCGGCCCGACCTGCCCAATGATCACCTCTAGTATTTTCTAAATATCAACTTTTTATAATTTTTGATTATCCAAAATTAAAGATATTAATGGTTGAATTTGTGATTGACAAACGTGACTAAAGAAACGTGTCAACTAAAAAGAAACAGAGGAAGTATGTGTTTTGTTAAAGTATCTCTATAGTGTATAGTGGTTAAATGACAAGAAGAGTTGTACCTGAACAATCACAAACTTTTTTACAAGAAGTCCAATCTCCACATAATTGATACATGGCTCGAATTAAAATTGATTTAAATAATCCGATTGCCACCTTGACCCTTTGAGAGTTGAGAGTAAAGATGGCTTTGGGTAGTGCCGAACCCACGTGCTTTGGGGTTAGCTAGGCCCGTGCCTTGGCCTGGGCCACGAGTTATATGTCGTGTTGAGCTGGGCCAAAATTTTCAAAAGGTTGGCATGTGCACGTGTCAAACTTGCATGTCTAAGCAAAATCTAATATATATATATATATATATATATATATATATATATATATATATATATATATATATATATATATATAACTAAAGTAGGCATTTTTCTAGAGCATTCGGCGCGCCACATAAGCAAAGGTATTATTTCGACCAATTAAAAATTAGATTTGTATTTTATTTTAGAATTAATAAATTCACTCGCCACCTAAGAAAAAGTGGCGAATGAGATTTAAGAATTTTGCCACATAATTAAAACAACGAATAGTGATTTATTAGGATTTAATTTATTTAAAAAACTAAAAATTATTTTTAAAAAATCATCTTTAGATATAGGATTTATATATCTAAGATAAATCTGATAGTGTTTATGATAAGAAATAAAAATTATTCCTTAATAATAAATAAATTAAAATTTGTGATGCATACCATTATAAATTGACGCATCCTACAACACCAACAAAATTTTGTATCAATACAAAACCAAATCAAGCGAATTTTGTGTCAGTTTTAGTCATTAATGGCTAGGTAATTCTTAGCTTAATTTTTAAAATCCATGTTTAAATGTATATTTGTGATTATTGCTTACATTGTGTTTAATTGGAATACTTAACGATTATATGTTTATGTTTTGTTTACTAAATTTTGTTTTTACACGCAGATTTGATTTTAATCAGAGAATTAGATTCAAGCAAAATGATTGAAAATCAAAGTACGACTTTCTCGCATCGCCTGATGGTCCTATTGGATGAGAAGGTATTATATCTTTATAAATTGTTTACATTTATTAAATTTTTTTATAAACCTTTGTAGTTTATATTAATTAATTTTATGATTAGGACAAATTTTTTGTGATTTAGGTACCTTAATCAAGTCATCAAATTAACTTAATTTTGATTACGTTCATACCTCAATTAAAGCCAACTTTGTACAATTCGTCCAAAATTAGTTAAAATAAAATTTTACTCAATTAAATACTTTTCATTCGTTACAAATAAGAAGCAATATTGCACGCATTGTCAGTGACAACAAAATAATAATTCAATTTTCCAAAATACTATTGTTCGGGCGATTAGGGATGATGAAAAAAATTCCAATGCATAGTTTTGATTTTGTACAATTACAATTTTTAGATCAATTTCACAACAATTTTTCATTTCCTAGTAAATATATTGATTTATTTTATAAGACTATAACGGTTAATTTTATATAATTTTTTTTTTGCTAACATGTTTTATTTATCCACTTTGATTAGATGGAAGAGATATGAGTGTGATCGGGTGATTCTATTGAACTAGAAGATAAATAGTATACAAGTTTTTATTATTTGTATTTTTTAAAAAACAACTAATAATGATTTAGGATTTAAATTATTCAAAAAATGAAAAAATTATCTTTTCACATTAAAGATTTCAACCTAATATGTAATCTATAAATATCATATTTACAATTTTTTTTTTTAGATATCATATTTACAATTTATTCATATTATTAAATTCAGTTGTCATATAACTAACAACGACGAATAAAATACAAAACAACAATAAATAAAGTCGCATAATAAATTACATTAAAAAAAATTATACTATTGTAATAGGCAATAACACTTTAATTAAATTATTATGTGTTTTTTTCATCAAAAATTATTAAATAGTAAAATAAATCATATATATATATATATATATATAAACTTAAAGTGTATAGGAAAATATCTTTTCTTGAGATTTATGTATGAAAAATAAAAACCGTGCATCGTCACCTAGATAAAAGTAACGAATTATATTTGATATATCTAAAATTTTAATGCCGCGTAGATTAAAATCCACGAATTAAATTATTTTAATGAAAAAAATAAAGTAAAAATATAAGGAAAAGATAAATTTATTAATTCAATACTACGAGTATAAGAAATCCAAAAAAAATATACTAAAAAATATTAAAATGATAAACGCTTATAATAAAGTTTGAAACCAATCATATAAGATAAATTTTGATAGTATTTATGATAAGAAATACAAATTGTTCATTAATTATAATTAAATTAAAATTTGTGATACCAGCCATTCTAAATTGACACATCATACGATACAAACAAAATTTTGTATCAATAGAAAACCCCATCAAGCGAATTTTGTGTTATTAATTTTGTGTTAATTTTTGGTCATCAATGGTCGGGTAATTTTTAGCTTAATTTTTAAAATCCTATGTTTAAATTAGTATTTCTAATTATTACTTACATTGTATTAATTTGGGATACTCAACGATTATATGTTTATGTTTTATTTACTAAATGTTTTTTTATATGCAGATCTAACACATCATACGACACAAATAAAATTTCATATCAATACAATACCCCATCAAGCGAATTTTGTGTTAGTAATTTTGTGTTAGTTTTAGGTCATCAATGTACGGGTAATTTTTAAAATCTTATGTTTAAATTTATATTTATTATTATTAGTTACATTGTATTTATTTAGGATACTTAACAATTATTTGTTTATGTAATGGCATACGATTTAATGTTATATACTTAATATATGGATGACTTTGGTTATTTTTAGAGATGATGAAAAAATTTCAATGCATAGATTTGATTTTATATCGCAACAATTTTTCATTTATTGGTAAATATATTGATTTTTCTTATATAAATGTAAAGATTTAATTTATATCAATTTCAGTTTGGCTAACATTTTTATCCATTGATGTAGTAGGTTGGTTGTGGACGAGGTTGGTAATTCTATTGAAATAAAAGATATGGTAAAACAATGAATAATGATTTAGATTTTAAATTATTAAAAATTTATCGTTTCACATTAAAGATTTTATATAACGGAAAAAATATCATATTTACAATTTATTTATATTTAATAAATTCATTATAAATTATAGCAAAAAAAAAAATATTAAACTTTTGTTGTAAATTATTAAACATAAATCTAGTTTTCATTGATTTTAGCGTCATTTGTTGCGCCATCTCTTATCGTGCTTCTTCCAAATAAAGGCGGCCTAGGCCCGACACACACAATAACATGCGTGTCAGGCCGTGCTTTTTTCATGCTGGGTTGTAGTGCCATCTTTAGTTGAGAGTTGAGACATTGAGTAATACTGTGTGTCTACTACTCTACTACCGTCTACCGAGTAACCAAAAGGAAATTGAAGTAGTGAAAAGTGAAAATTCATACGAGTACATTTGGGAGGTGAAGTGGAAATCGAACTAGTTTACTTTCACTTTAGTTCGAGGAAACGCCATAGCTCTAGATTGTAGATAACCTGTAATCTCCCATAACACCTTATCCACCTAAAAGACAAACACCACCCTCTTCTTCACACTCTCTCTCCCTTTCCTAGCCATGTAATTCCACCCCACTTCAACAATGCAAGACACCCTCAATTTCCCCACCACCACCGGAAAACTCCTCAAACCCAACTTCCTCCCCAAAACCCCTTCATTTCTCCGTCGGAAAACCACCATTTTCCCCACTTTATCCTCCAAAACCACCACAATCCACCCTCTAAAACCACCCAAAATCCAACCTCTACCTTCCTCAGCCCCAAACTCCCACCCTAAAACCACCATCCCCACTTCCTCTGACCCTGAATTCGAAGAAAAAACCCTCTTTCTCGACTCCATTGGACTAGACTCACTCTCTCTCCTCCCCCCTTCCGCCATTGCAGCAGCTTCTTCTCTCTCCGACCTCAAAACCCTCTTCGATTACCTCTCTTCCCTCGGCTTCTCTCCGCCGCATCTCCGCCGCATCACCACCATGTGTCCTGAGATCCTCTCGCTTCGCCTCCACAATACGGCCCCGGTTTTCGCCTTCCTCCTTCGAGAAGTCAAGGTGCCAGCTCATCACCTTCCTCGTGTAATCTGCCGTCGTCCCCGCCTTCTCGTGTCCGATGTCGAAACCCGGCTTCGACCCACCTTGTATTTTCTTCAGAGCATTGGGATTCATGAGGTATATAAGCATACTGATCTTCTTTCCGCTTCTGTTGAAGATAAATATTTGCCTAAAATTGAGTATTTTGAGAAAGTGGGTTTTGCGTATCATGATTCTGTGTCTATGTTTAGGAGATTTCCTGCATTGTTTTGTTACAGTGTCAAGGATAATTTCGAGCCCAAATATAATTACTTTGTGGTTGAAATGGGGAGGGATTTGAAGGAATTGAAGGAGTTTCCTCAATACTTTTCGTTTAGTTTAGAAAAGAGGATTAAGCCTAGGCATCAGTGTTGTGTAGAAAGGGGTGTTTGTTTTCCTCTTCCTTTGATGTTGAAGATGAAGGATGAGGATTTTCGAAAGCGATTGGATGTTTGTTGTAATTCTTCTATGCCTAAGAGCAATTCCCCTTTGTGGGGTTTGCAAATTTGCAAATGACTTGTGAATTTATTGTTGTTGATACAATGTAGATTGCTCATTGTTTTAACTACTGTAACATAATGATGAAGTGAATATATGAAGGTTTATAGATGAATACATGATGTTCTTTCGAGTTCTATGTTGTTAAAAGTGTTATCATATGTAGCTAAATCGGCCTCAAATGCTGAGCTTACTGCTACAATATGCCAAGTGTTAATGTGTTATCACCTTCGAATTATGGTAATACTAACACTCTGAACGTATGGAAGTTGATGGATGATATCACGATTTCTCATACATTAATTACTATCATTCGGTGCTCAACATTGTGTGTAGTTTGTTGGGTTTTTATTTCCTGTTCAATACTGGCTCAATCTTTAACTACCAAAGTAACTGAATGCTACGCCTGCCCTTTATCCCGATTTCCTTTCTTTTGTATTGCAACTTGCAAGAACAGGCTGTTAGAACCTTTATCTTTCATGAAATTTGACATGGAGGTGGATTTTAATGCTTTCCTTCTCCATTTGGCAATGCTTTAATAGTATTCAGTTAGTCTATGGTTAGGTACTTAGGTGCGATATTTCAGGTAGAGCTAGCATGTATCTCTAAGAAATTAGCAGAGGAAATTTTACTAATTTCTCTAACTGATGTAAACGTGTTGATATCCCTGAGTAAGTCGAGCTATCTATATCTTATAGATGCTGGAAGAATTAGATGTCAAAAATGTTTTAAATGAGGAAGATAGGCTCAATGTGGATATATTGGTCTGGGGTTGTGATGCTTCATACAGATCATCTAGTTTCTTTCAAAATTGAAGCTAAGGACTGTACTGGGTTGAAATATTGAGTTTTACTGTCCTGTAGAATTTACAAACTGCTAATTTGGAGAGGAAATGGATGCTGTGAAAATAGGTTGTAGAAGATTTGTTCATATATTAGTCTATAGTTTCTTAGGTCCAATCTTCATAGAAGAGCTGCCAGGTGTTTTGAGGGGAAACTAACTGACAAATATCACAGTTTTCTCAAGCTGCAAATAATGAGAGGATAAATAATTTGAAGAATGAGGTGTAGAGGTTCTATATGAATCATGTGGTTCTCAGAATGTGATGCTTTATTCTTACTAGACTCTTTGAAAATTTAAATTTATGGAAGTTAATTATCTTATTGAGTTTTTTCTATTTGGTAAATCCTGCTAGTGTACAAAAAGGAAATTGATGCTATTAGAATCAATCATGGAACCAATATCGGTTGAGAATTTGAGATAAGAGAGAGAAAAAGGAATATGAGCTGGGAAAGGAGAGAATGTTATCTTGTTGCTTTGAGTTTGTTACACGAGAGAATAAGCAAAGTATTGGTAGTTTTGTTCTTTTGTTAGTTTTTGATCTTCTTTTTAGTTAGCTGCTAGTGGTGTTGGGTTATGTTGTTTAGTAAACTCATGTTGGTAACTCTTAAGAATTTTGGTACTCACTGTCAAAGCAGTAAATCTTTCATGTTCTGTATGGAAAAACAGGAAAACTGCTGTTGCGCATTACTCACTACATCCTGCTTTTGTAGTTTTTAGGGCTGTTTCTTTTCCAATAGTCTTGGTTTATCTGTGATGTTAATCCAGTGAGATATTTGGCATGCTTTCGTGATTTCATCTGTACAACCAATGTCATGACTCATGATGCATTCTTATCTTTGTTATACGAGGGTGAACTTTGAAGAGTAGAGTTCAATATCGTGGTTGGTTGAATTCACATGCGGGTGGTTCATTTTGAGAATCTTGTGTTGATAATCTGATATTATGGATATAAGGGTGATATTGGCGCCTCAGTTATGATGTCGTGCAACTTAAGACTTTCTCAAATTGAACCTGAATACATAAAGGGTCATTTTTACTGTTTAGCATCAAACTTCAATCCGTCAGGACTTAAATTACTCTTTTGCTTTTCGATCTAATTAATTATTGCTTCTTTACCTCTCCAGAGATAACTAAAGATGCGTTAACTCAAAAGAAGAAATTAGGCTTCTATAACGTCTTTGGGTAATAAATTTGTGTGAAAGTACATTGTGTTGTTGCACATCTAGTACAACCCATAGTAAGTTACCTCAACCACATGGAAGTCCACAACCCCAAAGCTTCTACTACAATATGGAGATTAACATTTTGCTTTCTGCTAATACCTAACCATTACCATTCTGTGCTCGTTTTGGACTAAACCACCATTCGCAGTGAGTTAATCTTTGCCCTTGACAACTTCCTACTTGCCGTTTGTGTGTGCGCGCGCGCGTGCTCAGTGTAATCAATCATGGAACCGATATTGGTTGAGAATTTGAGATAAGAGAGGCCATGTGTTCGCATGCCATGCAATCTTTGGCTTTGTTTTTCCATTGAATGCATTCCTTTGATCACACTTCTCTGCTGCCATTTTAATTTCTTCAAGTCAACCAATTAGCAAATTCGCAAACCTCAAGTTTTAAAAATAATGTCTTACCATTAAATTGTGTTATATTTTCATTTTCTTTTTTACAAACATAAAAATATACTGAGTGATAATAGAAAAATAAATTTTAATCAAGAGAAGTTTGGGTCTTGAATTATAAATACAACTGATTAAAACAAAACCCTTTGATTTTTGACAAGTCTATTACATACAGAATACCAGATCAACCGATTGTACTGAATTTATCTTAAAAATATACTCTGTACTAAATTCAACCAATTATATACGAATATTACAAGTAATTAATATCATGATTAAGGAAGAAAAAGACGAGTCAAGAAGAATTCTTCAATGTTAAGAATATAAGATTGGAGGATACTTATTGAGAAAATCAGGAACGTACATCAATCTTAAGAGTAGTTGTTAAATTATTCATAAATCAATGAAAGAAGCTGAATGTGGACCTATGTTCAACTTGGTGGTTGAATAACCAATATTTTAAGTGCATGATTGTAGTATACCAGTACTCGTACTCTGTATATTATAAGTCTATAATCAACTAGTATTAAGATAAAAATATAATATGATGTGGTTACAAGGCATCACATATTGTTATTTTAATTATTTTTATGTTATTTTTAATTTTATTATTAGGTGATCGAATTTATTAGGATATTTTTATTAGTTTAATTCGGTTAGCAGAAGATAAGCTTAACTTTAAAGATTATATTTGCAAAATATTATCTTTACAAGTTTGGGTTAGTTTCCTAGTTAGATTAGAATTTGTTCTACACGATTTTTAGGCTAATAATTTAGCTTATAAATACGTGATGGTGTTTAACAAAAAGTATGATTGATTGATTTGAAATTTATAAAGTTTTACGTAACCTTGTGCTTGTGTATTCTTGGCCTTGTTAAGGTTTAAAGCTCGTGTTGCTTAGCATTTCTTGACCGAGACTCAAGATTACAAACCTTTCAACCGAGATTGAAGGTTATATCCATTAAAATCCATATCATACTTTCTACTTTCTTTTTTACTTGACATGCTTTGACTTTTACACTATTCACCACCCCTCCTTTGACCGTCTTTTGTGAATAATATGTAAGGAAAAACATATTCATGTGAGATCTTTTTAAATTCGTCTCAATAAGTTCTATCTTAATATATAACTATTATAATTTTTTACTTATGAAGAATTAAAGTTATTAATCGTTAAAGCTTTGCATTGGCAAGCGTGATAAAAACAAACTGGTCAAGTAAAAAAAAAACAGATGAAGTAATATTTAATACTTTCATTAAATCATAAGAAGACTTTGATTATATTTTTTAAATAAAAAACAAATGTTGCCATGATAACTATTTTTAATTTGGTCTTAGATTATTTTTTATGTGTTATTTTTATGTATGCTTACTTTTTTTCATGGTCTCTAATGCAATTTTTTTTTTTTTATAATAAAGATTGATTCATAAATAAAAAGTCATACGACATCTACAAAGAGATTTAAATTTAAAAAGTACATGACAATTGAATCAAATAAAAGCTTCCTTTCAGCAGAGTTACGATTGTTGTTGCAAATAGTGTATTTTTCATACCTTCTTTTATATCGCTGAGATTTACAGCCTTTTTCGACGAGGGGGTCTATCGATCTGTTGTAATCGTGAAGAAAATTTTCATCTGATTCATCTGATTGTAATCGAAGGATTAACCTCTTTTTCGATCCCGCACAAATCTTTACCCATGAAACAACTTGTACCATATTAAACTAAAAAAACAAAAACAAAACTAGAACAAAGCCCACCATAGGGGCACTTTCTACACTCAAACCCACTATAGGGGTACTTAATACCTTCAAAGAGTGTAGATTTACTGAACTCAATAACAAAAGCATAAAGAAATTAAAGGGAAAGGGTCGGAACTAGCCAAATTTCCGGAGAAATTTGACTAGTTCTGGCCTATGAAACACTTTTTTTAAAGAACCCTAAAGAGGAAAAAATAGAGAGAGACGACTAGATTTTGGTCTCTAATGCATATAGTTAAGCATAAATGTCTTTATTAATATCTAATATGTGAAAACTACACATTAAGATGAATCAATTAAGATCACATGATATATATTTATTGAAATTATATTAGATCCTCTTCACACTCAAAATTTGTAAAGACTTTCAATACGGACCATATCAAATAGCAAGTACTCCATAAACACAAAAGAAATGGCAAAAATGGCATAGTAATACAATTTGTTTATAAATTATAATGCAAGTAGATTTATGATGTTATATGTAAAGTGCTCCATACAATAAAGATAAATTCAATCTAATATGATGTTATCAAATAGAGTTCATGAATCATGAAATTCAATCTAATATGTTCTCATTATATAGCGTATTATATTAAGAATTTTTTTTTTTAAAAACACCCCCAAATACACCATTTTTCTATTCTAAAAAACCACCAATTTTTTACGAAATCTGGCCTGTTTTTCGACTAAAGGGTCCATTTGTCACTACTTTATTGGGCAAAATTAATAAAATTAAAAAAAAATTAAAAACAAAAAACAAAAAAACCCCAACCAGCCTCCCCCTTCCCCTTGCTTCTTCAATCACGCTGCCACCACCGCCTTAGCGCCTCCACACCTTACCGACCCGTCCGACCACCTAACCTAGCCACCTCCTGCCGGCGAACCCTACCAAGCCCCCCACAAGTATATACCTTCTTTTCCCCTTTTCACTCTAAAAAAAATAAAATAAAATGTCAACGATTTGGTTTTCTGGAAAATTGATTTTCTTTTCCAATTTATTTGGAAGCAACTCTAAGATTTGATTTGCTACCATTTGTAATTGATTTTCTCTTTCTTGAAAATTCTCCCCCAAGTTGTTTGATGAAATGCAGATTTGAGCGGCCTCCATTGAAGCGCACTCTGAGTTCTCCATTAAAACGGCTTCTGCGCTAGCTTTCTCTCACTCCATTGAAACAGTTTCTGAGGTAGGATGAGTCGCCGGCGATGGTAGGTTCCGGTTGGTGTTGCAAATTGTAGGACACCCAAAAATCAAGGATGAAATTGAAAGGTGATTGGTGGTCGGGCGAGCAGGGGTGGGGCTTGGTGGGGTTCGCTGGCAGATGATGGGAGGGGTGGATTAAGACATCATTCTAAGAGCATTGAAATCTCTAACTTCTCTCTACTTTCTCTCTCTACATTTATTTCGCTTTCTGATCACTAACTTGATTGTCGAAGGCGAATATTCTGTTTACCGGAATATTCGTTATTTTGCAGGCGTCGAAGACCGTCCGGCTATATTCACGACCAGTATCCCGAGGGATTTCAAAAAACCCCGAAACATTTGACGCCGTCTGTGGGGATACTTGTCTGAAATGGCTAAAGATGGCCAGACACCCGGTCCTTGTCAGGACGGGTATGTAGAGAATCTAATTGCTACAATCAATACAAGCGATCCTCTGACTGCTTCATTTCATGAGGCTAAGGATCCTCCGGTGACTGCTGGTTCCTTGAAGGCCGCCTTGAACAAGCTTCGAAGGGAGCTTGAGAGTAAGATCCCTTCTTCTTCTAGACAGCCGTCCAAATGGGAAGGAAAAGGTGCTCAAAAGAAAACTCAGAGCAAGGTAGTCAATACTGAAGATGCTGGGAATACTCTATTCCGACGACATGCACGGTCACCGAGGGTGCCTTGGACGAACTGGTCCAGGCTCCTTGAGAAAACACAGTCGGCTGGGGGGCAGACCAAGCAGCCTCAGAAAGAGCTGAATGAGCCATCCAGATACTGGAGGGATGCGAGAGACTATATCCGGCACAAGCAGCAGGAGCGGGTAATCTACTCGGACATAGCCTCCACTCCCACCATGCCGGATGATTTCTCTGATCATAACCTCTCCAAGCATACCAGCTCGGCCGGAACCAGCAGAAGTCAAGCTCACTGTACTCCAACCCCAGTTCCTCTAACTCAACCATTCCAATATCAGAATTATGGCACAATTCTGCCGCTTGCTCCCCCTGTCTTTGGACAGTACGGGTAGTATGGCAACCGTAAGACCAGGTAGCTTACCTGGGTAGACCGGCCGCACAACCTGAGCCTATTGATTGGAAAATGCGCTTGTTGAATCTTGGTGACAAGCCGCCTCCGTTTTCTCAAGAAATTCTCAACTCCCCTCAACCAGCAAAAGTGAAGAGTGTATTTGTGGGTGCCTATGATGGTATGGGCAACCCAGAAGAGCACGTCACCTCGTACAGAAACCTGATGTACTTTCAAAGTGTGGATGATGCCACATGGTACAAATGCTTTATGGCCACCCTCAAGGGTGTGGTACAAGACTGGTTCAATAGTTTGCCGGCCGGGTGCATCAATTGTTTTACAACTCTCAGTCTGTTATTTGTTGGAAACTTTTCCTATAATATTCCACCCCGGAAGACTAGTCTTAACTTGGCGACCATTCTCCAAGGAAAGAAAGAGGGATTGCGCTCGTACGTCCAGAGGTTCAATCAGGAGAAAGCTCAAATTCAGAATCTGTCGAATGAAATGGCCTAGTTGTTGTTCCTTCGAGGGTTAAGGCATAATGGTTTCAAGTTTGACTTGCTTAGGAAAAAGATTCGGACATACGCAGGTGTTCACCAGGAGGCCGAATCATATATAGAGGCCGCTAATTATTGTTCACTTACAAAATCAGAAGAGCCGGCCAAGGGGGCCGAGAAGAAACAACCTTCTCAGCAAGACTTGGTCGACAAAAAGAAGGAAGGAAGCAACAAAAGAAAAGAAGTCTGGGTGGCCGACGGATGAAATCAAAGAAAGCTTAGACGTACGAGCCCCAGTATGAGTATAACAAGGATTGCTATTCAATCTTGATGGAGATCAAAAACAAGTTCGAGTTTAAGAAGCCTCAATCCTTGAGAGGGCCGGCCCAATACCTAAACAAGAACAAGTACTATCATTACCACAAAGACGTCGGGCATGACACAAACGACTGCAACCATTTGAAGATATTATTGGATAAGTTGGCCGAGAAGGGCATTCTCAACTCGTACGTTCTAAAGTCCAAGTTCACCTACTCTCGGACGGACAACAAATCCGAGAAGAAGAAAAACAAAGAGAAAGAAGGTGATGGAAATAACACTGATTCAGGATTTGTGGCCATTATATCAGGCGGCTTTGCTGCAGGTGGCCCGACCATGAATGAAATTAAGCAAGATGCTTGTAATTTTGAAAATGTAATTCACACTGAAGGGGTAAAGGTGGAGCCCTTTCCAGAGGTGACGGTCTGCCTCAAAGCCCCTCACAATGACCCCATGGTGTTCATCTTGAAAGTTGCCAATTTGAAGGCCGGCCGAGTGTTGATAGACACAGGTAGCTCGTTCGACATAATCAACTTAGCTTGTTTGAAAAACTTGAAGTTTCCAAAGGATGCCCTTAAGGATATTTCCCACCTGTTGGTTGGGTTTGGTGGGAGCATTATTCACCCGGTTGGACGGATAGACTTTCCCGTCCGACTTGGTCCAAAGGGAGAGGGAAGGGATATGGTCGTCCACTTCCTAGTTGTTAAGGAACTTACAGGCTATAATGTCATCCTTAACCGCCCCACTTTGACATTAGCTAAGGCAGTAATCGCCCCACATTTAATGCTGATGAAGTTTGAGCGGTCTGATGGGAAGATAGGTTCCATTCAAGGAAATCAAAAGATGGCAAAGGAATGCAATCAGTTAGCCGTGAAGCCAACAGCTCGTGTACGAGGAAACGCGTCCGAGCTAAATTTCAAAGAAGAGTCACTCCAAACATACCAGGTCGGCCAGAAGCGCAAGTCAATTAAGAAAGAGAAAGAATAGCAGTTAATGACCGTCGGCCGGCCAGAAGAGTTAAGGCCACAGTCGGCCGACGATCATACGGACATAGTGCTCGACCCATACCAGCCTGATCGGACGGTCAAAGTGGGCACTATGGCCATGAGTTTGCTTGGGAATGACTTGGTGGATTTGTTAAGAGAATTCAGAGATGTATTTGTTTTCGAAGTTCATGAGATGCCGGGTATTAGCCTAGACTAAGCTGTTCACAAGTTGGCTGTAAATCCGGCAATGAGGCCTGTTCGGCAGAAAAAGAGAAACCATGGTGAAAAAAGGAATCAGGCGGCCGCAACTGAAGTAAAAAATCTGCTAGACAGCGACTTCATTCGCAATGTCACTATCCTGATTAGGTAGCAAATGTAGTTCTTATGAAGAAGCCTAATGGAACTTGGAGAATGTGCGTAGACTACACCGACCTCAACAAGGCATGCCCCAAGGATAGTTTTCCCTTGCCTAAAATTGACCGTACGGTTGATTTAACGGTCGGGCATGCCCTGATGAGCTTTATGGACGCATACTCTAGATTTCACCAGATTCCTTGTGGGAAGAAGATCAAGATAAAACAGCATTTGTGACCGAGCAGGGACTATATTGCTACAAGGTTATGCCATTCGGCCTGAAGAATGCCCTTGCCATGTTTTAAAGACTTGTGAATACGGTCTACAGATATCAGATCGGCCGAAACATGGAAGCTTATATTGATGATATGATTGTAAAATCAAAGAGGCTGGCCGACCATCTGAAGGACCTCCAAGAAACATTTACCGAACACAGGCGGCATAAGATGATGTTAAATCCAAAGAAGTGTGTCTTTGGTGTTGAGTACGACAAATTTCTCGGATTTTAATTGATTAGCGCGACATTGAGGCTAATCTTGAGAAAATTCAGGCGGTCTTAGACATGAAATCGCCCAGAACCATAAAAGAAGTTCAAAGGCTGACCGCTTGTTTAGCTGCGCTCGGACGATTCTGTCAAGATCAGGGGATAAGTGCCGTTATTTTGTCCAGATTATCAAGAAGAAAGCAATGTTTTAGTGGATAGAGGAGGCCGAGGAAGCCTTTGTACAGTTGAAAAATCATTTGCATACCCTTCCTCAGCTCATTAGTCCACTGAAAGATGAGAAGTTGTATATGTATCTTGCAATTTCAGATCATTCCTTAAGTGGCGTCCTGCTTGCAGAAAGGGACGGCCATCAGATACCTGTGTATTTCATCAGCCATGTCCTGCACAATGTCGAGCTTAGGTATCCACCCATTGAAAAGTTCGGCTTGGCATTGTTCATGGCATCAAAGAAGCTAAGGCCCTATTTTCTTGCTCACTCGATTGTGGTCTACACGTACCAATAGTTGAAGAAGTCGTTCACAACATAGGAGGCCAGCCGAATGCTTAAATGAGCCTTAGAATTGAGAGGATTCGATATCACATTCGAACCCAGAAAAGCAATCAAGGGCCAAGCTTTTGCTGATTTCTTGGCCGAAATGACACGACTAGACTTACACCCGGCAGGGGATCAAATTTGGAAAGTTTTTGTGAATGGAAGTGCATCAGCGACCGGATGTGGCGCTGGTATCATATGTCAATCTTCGGAAGGAGACAAGTTTGAATATGCATTGAGATTCCAGTTTCAAGCCAACAAGCAAGTTCTTAAAAATACAAGTCAACAGTCGTACGAAGATTCAGCTTAGCGTCCGAGAAGGATGGAGGAGATGGAAGGTTGAATGAAGGAGGGGGTATTGGCTCGTCCCTTTCCTGTTGTGAGCGGTCGCGTTGTCCTTCGGTCGACTGAGAAGCAGCTTTCTGCCACTTAGATTTATCCATCACCTCGACATGCAGAGCAGAGGCCAAGTTTCCAGTCGTTTTTGCCGGGGACGACTTACCCCCATTGTCCGCATGGATGGACTCATCGTGGACCGCCTCAGTTTGTGGATCCACAGGCTTGGAGACCCCACTAGGTGACAGCTAGGCTTGCACTCCTTCAGATTGCTTCAAAGCAGTCTGCGGCATGGACTTGGCCATTTTGGTGGAAGACTTGGCCCTTGAGGCTATTGTCTTCTTGGCTTTGGAAGACTGGCCGTCCTTAAAAGCATAAGTCGGCTGCTTTCTCTTCAACCGGGAAGTAGGAGTGGCCGCCTGAAAGAAACAAGATAAAGTCAGAAGAAATGAACAAGTGTCCGAGTAAAGTTGAGAAGGAACACCTTCCCAACTAACCAACTCGACAAACTTAGGCAAAAGACGGCGTCCGAGTGAAACCGGATAAGATACCTTTCCTAACATACCAGCTCGGCGCAAAAACAAGTTGAATTGCGTCCGATTAAAATGGGGAAGGACTCTTCCTCCCACACACCAACTCGGCAAAAAAAAAAAAGAAAAAAAAGGAAGAAAGGAGAACAGATAGTCAGTACCTCCTTAGCCTGGTCATGTTGCTGTTGGCGGAGTTTGTACTGCGCTAAGTCCAGATCAGTCATGTCAACCTCCCCCTTCTGCTCTGGATCTAGCATTCCGAGAGCTACGTCTGAGGAAGAAAAAAGAGGAAAAAATGTTAGAATATTTCTATGTTGCAAATAGCATTCGAACGACTAAGTCACAAGGTTCCACCTTGAGAGTAGTTCTGGTATAGGCCACAGGCCGACATGAAAACTAGGTTCCTAAGCCACACGGCCAGGGGAATCCAGTTGCGCGGCACGGTCACCGTATTTCCATCCCTGACTACCTTTCTGACTCCGAAGTAGTCCAGTTGGTGCATGTAGTCAGGGTGGACGGGTGGCTTGCTGGGTCTATGTTGTCTGCGACCGAGTTGAACTAGATCGGCATTGAACCGATTTATCCTCAAGTTAAAATAATCATCCTTTGTCTTAATACGGTAGAATCGGTTCTTCCAGTCTCGCCACTTGGACGGCCTATCCATCACCACCATGAAATCTCTCTGGGTGCTCAAAGTAAACCACCCATCCGTGCCAGCATCCAGGCGGACCATGGAATGCATTTCACATAAAACTGGGACGTCCGGCTTAAAGCTTTGCCGAAGGTTCGTCACCAGATAGCCAAAAATATTTAACCAGCTGTTCGACACCAGTTGGAAGATTGCAATGTTGTATTCATCCAGGAGCTCATGGATGAACGGATGAAGAGGGAAGCAAAGGCCCACTTCCAAGGCAGCGCGATAGACGCTGAAACATTTCTTCTGCTTCCGATTGCTCTCCCAGGCGGCCACCGAGTAAGATCGAGTGGGCGCTACAACTTCGTAGCCTTCTCCCAGGTCCTTAAACTTCAAGTGCAAGAAGGACAAGGCAGCATTTGGTTCTTCGACCGCCTGATCAGCATTTGGTTCTTCGACCGCCTAATCAGCATACGAGTTCTCAACTTCTCCTTCAGCAGCTTGAGGAGTGGCCCCAAATTCAGAGGACAGCGCTGTGTCCAACTCAACACCTTCGGCCGAGCTCCCACCCCTGGAGCCTGGCCGCCTCCAGAAACGACGATGCCTTCAGGCACCAAGGGCCTCTTGCCCTTATCTTTCTGTCCCCCAGCATCCGCCTCTAGAAGGAGGAGCGCTGCGAGGGGGCAGGTCGGCCGGTTCAGCAATGTGGATGCCAGTTCTAGGCCTAGCCGACCTAGTAGTTTGGATTGGGGTTCGTTGAGGATTTTGGACGGACGCCCCAGCGTCCGCTTGAAAAGAGGAAGGATGCCTTCCAGAAGATGGCAGCTCGGACGGCATCATGACTGAGCTGGAAAATTGAGGGAAACGTAATTCCGAATTTTGCCCGGATGCACCCATGATAGAAGAAGTGCCTGGCTGATGTTGACGATTTTCAAGGGACGTGGTCACTTCGACCACAGAGCATTCACTACCGCTAATAGCGGTCGTATTTGTGGTCTCCCTGTCCTTACTCGGATTATAGGGGACTAAGGGGTCCACCATACTCTCATCAGGGTTTCTAGGGACATCTCATTCGTACGTTTGCCTCGTAGCGCTATGTTCGACTGCAGGGACAGAGAAGAATAGGTGGGGGTGAGTTGGTACGCATTAGAAATGGACCCACTCCATAGAGAGGAGGACTCGTCCCCGTCCACTCTAGACTCCTCAGTCCCAGGCGAATGGCCGACCTCATGAGGAGAAACGGACGAAGCAGAGTTTTGAGCCAATTCGTATTATAGAAACAAAAACAAGTAAAAGAAAAAGGGAAGAAGTAAAGAAGAGCAGGCGGTTACCTCCGTATGTTTAGAAAACGTTGAAAGTCTTGAAAGTTGACCGGAAAACTCAAAAATATGACCGGAAACCTCAAACGCACGGCTGAGGTCTCGAAGATTTGAAGGAAGATTACTTTCTCTCTTTAAAAGGCTCTGAATTCTCTCTAAAATTCTCAAATTTCCAAAATGCCAAAATGAAGTCAAACATCTTCTGCCGAATTTATGAGGGCAAAATGGTAAAACCATCTTTCCCGCCCAAGAATTCGAACGGTAACTTTTCGAAAAAGTTTAAACGGTTAAAAAACCGCTTCGTCATCTAAGACGGGAAGAGATACAAACACTCTAACGGCGCGTCAAAATAGACGGCCAGGTCAGCAGAATTTGAATCGCCACTCTGAAAAATACGAATGACAGATGTTCCCTCTCAAGCCAGTCGGCACAACCTGTCCGCCTGATTTAAGACTTAAAAGTCCTCTAAGGAAATTAGGCAGACCAAACAAGGCGTACAGCCCAAAGGGGGGATCATCCTGACATATGGACGCAACTGTCCGCCCTCTATAAACCAAACAAGGCGTCCAGCCCAAAGGAGAGATCCCTCTGATAGATGGACGTAACTGTCCGCCCTCTAAAAATGAAAAGTGCTCAGAAAACCTAAGTATTTGGACGTATTCGAACAAGTAGAAGATCAGAGGAGGCGACCCGTATGGTACGAGTCACCACTTCTGAGGGGCAAATGTTTAGGGTAAAAATACCCCAACACGCGGTCCAATCCCATAGTGACACGTGGCCCAGTCAAAGGGCGAAACGTGTCCCTATAGGTAGGGGTGTTCAGATCCGGGTACCCGGATCTTCGGGTAGTTGATAAGTCGGCCCGTGTCCCATCCCGGATAATTCGAGTACTCAAATATCGGATAATTCGGGTACCCGATATTCGGGTACTCGAATATCGGATAATTCGGGTACCCGATATTCGGGTACCCGAATTATCCGGGACGGGACGCGGGTACCCGAATTTTATTTATCCAAGAAAGGAGTGAATGGAGAAACCCAAAACGTACCTCCTCTCCTCCTAAGCCACCATCAAAATCACCCTACCACCACCGCAATTCACCACCCACCACCACCTCAATTCACCACCCACCACCACCTAAATTCACTCCACCACCACCAAAACCTCCCACCAACCAAGGTCCACCACCGAAACCCCAAACCCACAACGAACCGACAACCCAACACCACCGATAGCCACAACCCACAATCGAAAGCAACCCAACCAAACCCCATCCACACCAAATCGAAACCACCACCACCAAATTTAACCAAAAATAATGAAATTTAGAAAAAAAAAAAGCATGATAATTACCAAAAATCATATCATATAAATGGATTTCTTAAAAATAAAAAAAAAAAGAAAGAAAATTAAAAACAAGAAACCATACCTTTTAAACCGAAAATGGCCTTGAATTTCACCTCGGATTTGGTTTAAAACGGTCAAATTCGACCATGAAAACTCTAGATCTAGAGTTTTCATGGTCGAATTTAACCATTAAAACCTTCGTTTTGACCATGAAAACCGAAAGAAAGAGAAAAAAAAGGAGAAAGAAAGAGGCGTGAGAAAGAACAGAGGAAAGGGAAAAAAGGGAGGAGAGGAGAAAAGGAGAGCAACGAAGAAAAGGAGGAAAGAGAAAGCAGAGAGGAGAAGAGAGAGAAAGAGGAGGATGGGCTGAAAAAGAAAGAGAAGAAGATAGGGTACGGTGTGGGTGGGTAACTTTTTTGGTTATTTTTTGAGGTAATTTTTTTTTTTTTAAACGGGTATCCGGGTACCCGATAATTGCAAAGCTTGTCCCATGTCCCGGCCCACGAAAGTGCTATTTTACCGGGATGGGTACCCGACCCGAAAAAAACTAAAAATTTTGAAAATTTCCCGTCGGGATATCGGGACAGGACAACTGGGTCGGGTTTTTTTGAACACCCCTACCTATAGGAAGATGACACGTGTCAAGAAATATAAAGAACACCTGAATTGAGAGCAAAAGGCCTCCTTATATCAGGAGGCCTAAATCCCGAGAAAGCCGCAAAACGGCGCCCCCTATTTGGACACGTGCTTCTCTTGATTGCGCCGCCAATCAGAGCACGGAATTCTAGGCCACTAACCCTGAAGGGGCACACTTTCCCTCCCTTATACATACCCCAATTATTTATGATGGGAGGGGTGGATATAGACATCATTATAAGAGCATTGAAAGCTCCAACTTCTCTCTACTTTCTCTCTCTACATTTATTTCGCTTTCCAATCACTAACTTGATCGTCAGAGGCAAATATTCCGTATACCGGAATATTCGTTATTTTGCAGGCGTCAAAGACCGTCCGACTATATTCACGACCAGTATATTGAGGGATTCCAAAAAATCCCGAAACAATGCTCATATATAGTACATACAACATCACATTGCGTAGATTTTTATTTATTTTTTTATTGTTTTTTTTCTTTTTTTAAGAAATCATATTCCGTAGATAAGGTGTTGAAAAAGTAGAAACATTTATACTATATATTAAAAGGCGTTCCTTTTAAAGGAACGGTGTCACGTGGCACCGTTCAAAGTATGTGTGTCATGTCACAATGCCACGTCACCATCCAAAGTATATGCGTCACGTAAACTAGCCACTTCATTTAACAAAATAAAATATGCTTTGAACAAGATTCAAAGCCATAACCTCCAATATATATAGGTAATACATTTATCATCTCAACCAACTTTTATTAATGTTTCAAATTTCATATAATATTATATGTTTCTTTCATTTATTAAGTAAATTAGAGGTGATATAATTAATTTATTTTACACAAGATGAGAATATAAATACATATGATGTAAAAAAAAATGTGATACCTAAGGCAACGCCCGAACCACTGCACACACTAACTATACAAATACTTGAACATATATTAAATTAAAAAACTACACAAACTAGCAATTAGGGGCATCATCCGAGATACACACTAGTTAAATAAAATTAAAAAATACTTTGTCTAATTCCACGAAAAACAAAAGTTAAAAGAAGAATGTACGACTTTTGGGCATATATTAATAACTTCAAAAGAGTGAGTCAAATAAATTCACAAACACAGTAGTAAAGTGAAGTAGTAAAAGTGTAAAACACTCAACACGGAAACACCATCTGGAACAATCATCCAATACCCAAATATTGCATCAAAACAACCCATCACAATAACAATAACCAACATTAAATGGATGGTGACAATTTACGTCATTTTGACATTTCTCTCATTCTAATCAATCCTTCCATTACAAATCTTTACAATTTTCTCATAAATTACAACTATTCATCACAAACACAGTAGTAAAGTGAAGTAGTAAAAGTGTAAAACACTCAACACGGAAACACCATCTGGAACAATCATCCAATACCCAAATATTGCATCAAAACAACCCATCACAATAACAATAACCAACATTAAATGGATGGTGACAATTTACGTCATTTTGACATTTCTCTCATTCTAATCAATCCTTCCATTACAAATCTTTACAATTTTCTCATAAATTACAACTATTCATCACAAACACAGTAGTAAAGTGAAGTAGTAAAAGTGTAAAACACTCAACACGGAAACACCATCTGGAACAATCATCCAATACCCAAATATTGCATCAAAACAACCCATCACAATAACAATAACCAACATTAAATGGATGGTGACAATTTACGTCATTTTGACATTTCTCTCATTCTAATCAATCCTTCCATTACAAATCTTTACAATTTTCTCATAAATTACAACTATTCATCACAAACACAGTAGTAAAGTGAAGTAGTAAAAGTGTAAAACACTCAACACGGAAACACCATCTGGAACAATCATCCAATACCCAAATATTGCATCAAAACAACCCATCACAATAACAATAACCAACATTAAATGGATGGTGACAATTTACGTCATTTTGACATTTCTCTCATTCTAATCAATCCTTCCATTACAAATCTTTACAATTTTCTCATAAATTACAACTATTCATCACAAACACAGTAGTAAAGTGAAGTAGTAAAAGTGTAAAACACTCAACACGGAAACACCATCTGGAACAATCATCCAATACCCAAATATTGCATCAAAACAACCCATCACAATAACAATAACCAACATTAAATGGATGGTGACAATTTACGTCATTTTGACATTTCTCTCATTCTAATCAATCCTTCCATTACAAATCTTTACAATTTTCTCATAAATTACAACTATTCATCATTCCACTTTCTCTCTCTTCCCCTTTCCTAAAACTAAAATAAACTAAACCAAAACCTCCATTCCTTCATTTCATTTCCATTAACACGCTCTTAGCCCTTTCCAGCTCAACCAACATTGTTAAAAATGGTAGACCAACAAGATGATAATATTAATAATCATCATAATACTACTCTCAAACGTCGAAACAGCCTCCCTTCTGCCGTCATCGTTCCGCCTCGTAAACCCAAACCATTAAACGGCAACCGCCACAGCAACAACAGATCGCCGCCGTTGCCGCCGTCGTTCTCCGCCGCGGATTTCGAGCTTTTTCCGTTGAAGTCACCGCCGTTACCATCATCAGATAACTACACTTCTTTAAGAGATATTCTACCGTGCAGTCCTTCATCCATTCTCTCTCCTACTCCGGCGATCGCAATCGCCGGAATTTCATCTTCTTCGTGTGGTTCGGGGTATGAGATTTCGATTCGTAACCGTTTGGTTAAACAGGCTGCTTGGGCCTACCTTCAGCCTACTGTTTCGACTTCTCCTTCTTCTTCATCTCGCCGGCTCTGTTTTTCCGGCGAATTTTTCCGGCGAACGGTGTCGGAGACTGTAACACGTGTCTATGATTGGTTGGTAGACGCTTTCTGGCTCATCCTGTGCAGATAACGACGGATTGTATTCTTTTCATTTCTCTTCTTTTTTTTTCCCAAAAAAAAAAAAATATTTGCAAATTTGTGTGGTGGCAAATATGTAATTACAAACGTGAGGAAAATGAAATAATTAAAGTAAAAAAAAGTGTGTTTTTTTTTTGGGTGAATTATAAACGATGGAGTTTTGTACAGTATGATTTTTTTGGGTAAAAATGTCAAAATGGTGTTTGTTTAGGTGATCATTGAATGGGTTTTGATCGCCTAAACTTTAAACGGGTCGGGCTAAGCTTGCTCGTTTCTTTTTCTGGGCCTTTGGAATGGGCTTCTTCCGGAACCTCTTCAATGCGGATGTATTCAGTTTGGGCCTCTTCAAGTTCCATTTGGACCAGTTTGGACTTGGAAAGTTGGGCTTCATTTTTGAACAAACTAGGAAATGCAGCTGGAAGTGGAGGTGCTGATGGAGCTGGCTGTTCCTCTCGGTGATTGGGGTGTAGTGGCGAGGCGGATGGTGGTGATTCAGGCTTTGATTTTCGTTGTCGGAGAGTCCAAAGGCTGGACCCTTTTGAAGGTGGTGGTGGTGGGCTGCCCCTGCCATCTCGTCGTTTCCGATCATCTTTCTGCAATGTGCCAAATAACAAATCAATGCTCAGCAAAAATAGTGTGTGTGTGTGTAAGTTGTTAAGTGTTATAGGTTTACTCATGATTAATATTTGAATACATGAAATTTGTCTCCCTTTTGCACTTATTTAGTGTGGGACTGTGGGATCCAATGTGCATTGACTTACTTATAATGCTAGAGTATATACAAAGGTAAAAAGAACATATACACTACTTTGCATAATCCCGTGGCATTCCTAAATGCTTCATCTAAAAAACAAAGTAATATTTGTTCCTTTTTTTTTATATGTTTGTGAAATGCACGTTTCTAAATTCGCATGATCACAATTCATCGCTTCACTTGCCTAAAAATGAAAGACAACGCTATGACAACGAGAGAACGAGAGAAACATAGACAACTGAATGATTTAAAGGATTCAGTGTGATCTATAGTTAATCATTACTGGGTCCAAATTCTAACATTTCAAGAAGTATATTAGCATACATCATACAACAGTTAATCATAGACATTATAGTGAATTATGACTTCTTTCACGAGGCATTCGACCTTAGCTGAGGCATGTATGATTCGGGAAGAATTTTCGTGGGCCTATTTAGACGGCGACAGAAATTGAGAAAGATATACCTGAGTGCTGCCGCCTCTAAGCCTGGAAGACTGGTTGGCTATGTAGTCAAACACATTGAAAATTGCTGATGATCCCAATTCAGTGCAGTTTTGCCAGTAGTAAATGGCTACATCCCAAGCTCTATATCTTAATTCCTGCAGATTCTTGTCAATGTCCGTCTCATGTTTTGACACAAATGGCCTTAATAAGCTCTCATACACATAAGAAGTTCCCTGCATCATACCACATTTCTGTCAGTTACACCCTAATATCAGAGTTACACATCAGGGTTAAACATAAGTTAGTTAATCACCTTTGTTTGTGGATACCAAAGGTAGATAATGAAAGCCAACTTCAACTCTCCATATAACGGAACCCTTTAGGTGAAAATGAAATCATGTTAGTAGTAATTGAAAGAAAAAACAGGTAAATTAGATGACAATTTTGAGATACTTCCTCTGTAAAGGAGAAACCTCTGCTTACCATGATATGAATATATCACCAAACCTCTCACAAACTGAAAGTACAGCAATAATGATCCTACAGAGATGAACAATCGAGGACTCAGTGAACAATAACATGATTAAAGCTATTTAAATTTAAACCAAATCACTTAAAGAATTTACTGATTACCTTATGTACAATATAGTTACTTTGTTAACATTATAAACCTGATACTAACTAGTATTTCAATTTCTGATCTTACTTAAGAGTGATCAACAAGTCTTGATTGTAGATTATAAAATAAAGTAATACAATTGTATAACGACAAGTATAATGTGTTGTTGTTTGCTACTGTGATTAGCATAATTCTTAGGGTATTTTGATTTTTACCACCTTCAAATAACGACTTTATTGAATTTACCACCTCCAAAAAAAAAAGATTTACTTTACCACCTCATAAAAAAATAAAACATCAGTTTTACCACCAATCACCTCCAACTAACGGATTCCGTCCATAAATCCGTTAGTGGGGCCTACCTTGCACACGTGTCGCCATATTATTGGGTAAGTTTTTAAAAAAAATTAAAAAAATCCCCATTAATCAACCGGTGTTGCTGCCACCGTCAGGACCCCCACCGCCGACCAGCCACGACCAGCCCCCACCACCTAACCGCTACGACCAGCCCCCACCACCTAACCGCTACGACCAGCACCACCACCGCACCACACAGCCACAACCACCTTTCCACCAATTTTTATTTATTTTTTTGCTCTGTTTTCTCGAAAGCCACAACAATGGCGTCTCTTCCAATGGAGTTAATCACCTCCATTCTTTTCGATTACCCACTAAATCACTACTTCGCTTCAAATGCGTTTCCAAGGCTTGGCATTCCTTAATCAATCAACAGCACCCATTTAATCAGACTTCATCTCGCTCATTCTCTCTCCTCTGACCGTCGTCTTCTTATCCTCAACCATGGAAGTCACCTGGAATCGACTCCATTGAAGTGGGGTTCTGAGCTTGATGCTAAAAACGATTGACAAGGTTTGATTTACCCAATTCTTTTTCTGGTTTTGAGGTTTCGATTTGTGGGTATTGTAATGGATTAATTGCTTTGGTTTGTAGAAATGTTGATGATAATCGATTTGTATCCTTGTTGTTGGTGATTTGACTTCTTAGTTTTTGGCAGCCACCAAATCCCGACCACCCATAAATCCCCTTCTAATTCCGACCACTCTAAAAACCCTAGCCACCACCAAATTTCGCACTCCTAAAACCCTAACCACCACCTAATTCCGACCACCTCCCTAACCCACACACCAAATTCCGGCCCCTCCTTAGTCACACACGAAATTCCGACCAACCGAGGTAGTTGATTTCGTTGCTGGTTGGTTTACACGGAAGATCGGGGAAGATGAAGAAGAAACGTCAAAAAGGTGGGCCCTACTAACGGATTTGTGGACGGAATCCGTTAGTTGGTGGTAAAATCGATTTTTTGGAAATTTTGTTGGTGGTAAAGTAAATCTTTTTTTTTGGAGGTGGTAAATTCAATTAAGTGGTTATTTGAAGGTGGTAAAAGTTAAAATAACCTAATTCTTATCCATGGAGTCCAAAAGTGCCTTAGGTTCTTAGTACTACCTTTTTAAGCCAAGCAAGAAAAATGCTCTTTCTGTAATTTTCCCTACATATCCATATCATACCAATCTCTGTTACCAACTCAACTACAATAAACTTACCAAAATAGTGACTCAGGCAGTTTTTGGTAGGGGCCGAGTTCTTGTCAATTCTCACTATGATTAAGGCTTCATTCTATGACCTAACTTCTCGTCACACAAACTCATAAACTCTTTTTTTTTTTTTTTTCCATGCTTATTACTAGTTCAAAATGAACTTAATGCTACGTAGCACTTATCTAAACTTACATACACTGACGGCCAAAAGAACTAAATTAGATTACTCCGTAGTAAATATTACTAGATGTTGATATTTTACTCAAATAAGTTAAAATTTGACATATAATGCCCAGAAATTGATCTTTATCACCTTGGTGGGTATAATGTGAGGGAAGTTAGTGTGAGTTGTGAAATAGAGCAGTTGACCACCTCAACCACCTACAAAGTTTAGGCCAGCCAACTAAAACACCCATAACTCTCTCATTCATCACATGATCCCCAAAATTACTCTCCCACGTTCCCCCACTTTTTATTTTTTTATATTAATAATATTTTATAAACTTAAAATTAAATGAATGCACAAAGGATATTATATTTTACATTGTACTTTAGAAATACATAATCTGATAAACTACAACGATAAATAATTGGAACGGCTAGACTAGACATTATGTTGTATAATGTGTGTAATACTCCCGTTCTATACAAAATATGGTGCAATTGAACAAAGAACTTTTAATAATAACACTACTCCATTATGAAATTTTGAACCAGAATTTCGTAAAGATTGTATACAATCAATGAAAACTTGATGCAAGTAACGGGAAAATGTAACAGAGAATATAATAATCAATATTCAATTGAGCAAATAATTGTTAAATTTCAAGATACAGTAGAATATACCAATTTAACATCAATAATTATCAATCAATAAACGATATATATCCAATTATTATCAACACAAAAAAAAAAAAAAAAAACAAAAATCATCAAACAACTTCTTATATTAATTCCATCATAAAAATAATATAGTAGTACAAAAAACGTACCAGTATTGACACCAAAACCGGAGTTCTTCGATGTTAACTTTGTTCCTTTCCACCGTTTTGAAACACTCAAATGCTGGGTATGCAAACCCCAATACCATACTACAATCGCAAATTCTTCTATCAGACGGTTTAATTTGAATCACAAAATTTCTCTAACACGAATCAACTAATACTACTACTATTGCAAATTCTTGTATCAGACGGTTTTACTTGAATCGCAATTTTTTGTATAAAACGAATTAAGAGTACAAAATCAAACAAATGTAATCGAAAGTTCAAGTAAAAACAGAATGAAACAAATCACTTACAAAAGTCCTCTTCCGATGAAATCTCCTAACATTTTTGATGATCAATTTCAGATTGCGTTACGAAAAACCATATACTATATCAACAAATCAAAGTATGAATGAAGAAGAATAAGGAATTGATTTATATAACTGCGAAATGATCAAAGGTTCTAACAAAAAATGAGTAATTGAAGAAGTCAGAACCCAGAAATTTATATTCACAAAAATAAAAACAGAGGTCAATCACATTGAACAGAAGATTCAATGGAAATTACAGATATAGAGTAGAATGTATCATCGAATTTTGATGAATTTAATTTTTGGGGGTTTAAAAGAAATTAAGAAAACTTGAAAAAGGAGGAAACTGAAGTTTACAAGCCAAAGGGTATTATATATATTGTGTACAAAAGAGAAAAAAAAGGGGGAAGATTAATAAAAAAAAAAAAAAAAGAGTGGTTAAAGAAAATGAAGAATGATGATTGGATAAAAGTATTTGAATTCGAGAAGAAAAAAAAAAAAGGAGAGAGAAAATGGGGAGGAATATTACTTGCCGGGGACGCCTGCGAAAAAAAAAAAAAAAAAGAAGGGATGATGATGATAATGAAATAGGGCGAAGATTCAGTCCACCGTTTGGGCAGTTATTCTTTCGCTTTTAGTCTTACTAATTTATTGCTTCACTCATTTCCCTCCATATTGTTCTTGCTTGCTTTATTTTTCTTTTTTCTACTTTAGAAGAATTCCTTGATTTGGGAATAAAACCAAATTTGGGTGCCAAAAATAACATCCTAAAGTCCATATACTACGAGGTATGAAGCTGATAAGATATGAAGTACACGCGAGTTATGGTTGTGAGTTTGTGACTTGTATTTCCGTCAGATATTACTTCTCATTAGATTTAGTTGTAGAAAATACATACACCTCGTATGTAGCTTTTATACCTGAAATTACCTTATTCAAACAATGAAATTTTAAACCTTTTCTATTACACTTTGAATTATCTAGAAACGTAACACACTTTCAAACTTGAACATATCTTATGTTATGAAGTTATGAGAATATTATGTTGTATGAGATGTTATGGTTCCCACCCAAGTGTTGGTAAAATCTGCTTCTTTTGTGGTCCATTTATTGGCTCAATTTTATGACAATTTACTTGTTTGTGAAAGTCTAATTTAAGACTAAACTTGATGGCTTATTTAGTAAGCCTTAATGGAGTAACCCTTAAGGTAGTGAGTATGAGGAAAGCAGCAGCTAGCACAACACAAAAAGAGAGAGCAAAGTGAGGGTTCTAGAAGTAGCCATTCTCGGATTTTTTAGAGCAACTTTCACTGTTGGATCGTTGCCAAAAACTCCACTGTTGGATCGTGCTGAAATATTACCAGCTTGTTCTAGACATCAAGACTTCATTTTGGACGGTCAGATCGTCTTATTGAGCTCTAGTTTGGTCAGAATTGCTGCTGGACAGACTTGCTATTTTTGGGTGAATTCTACACCTTTTGTTATCTAATTTTGATCTCTTATTGTTGTTGTTGGTGGGCGTATGAATCCTTTGTAGACTGATTTAGGGTTCTTTTTCCCTTAATTTATCAATAAGAGAAGTATAGGGTGGACTCCTCAAACGGTCTCGTGGTTTAATTTTTATCCTTCACATCAAAAGGGTTTTTCACGTATAATTCGCATGTGTTTTATTTGTTATCATTTATTCCTATTGTTGCTGGTATTGGTACTGCATTGTTGCTGTTATACCTTGGTGATTTAATTGTGTGACAATTTGGGTTGGTTGAATTGAATTGTTGGTTGATTGTCTTGTGTGTGACATTGTGGGTGTCATAGTGACCCCCTTCCTATGACATTGTGTGACATTGTGGGTGTTATTGCGATGCCTGCGGTATTTTAAAAATTAATTACTTTATTTGTATTTTAAGGCATATACACTAAGCAAACTTTTTTTTTTTTTTTTTTTTTTTTTTTTTTTTTTTTTTTTTTTTGCATGAGATCATTACTTGTTTTTTTATATAAAAAAAATGGTTGGTCCATTGTCAAATATAGTTTTATAAGGATTGAACTACCAATTAAGTTCACTTTACACCTAAAATAAGTTCATTCAATTTTGTGTCAATTAGTGAAAGTTAGGTTAATAAATTACACCCTCCTTAAAATAGATTTATTATAATTGATTTTTTCAAGTTCCTTATTATATTGGTTGTTTTAACGGTATATCTTTATTTTTGACCTTAAAGTATTCATTAATATGAGTATATTATAGAAACAATACTAGATGTAGCTCGCGCGATGCACGATTTGTTTATATTTTTTTTAAATAATTTTTTTTTGTATTTATAAATTGTGAATTTCCATTCATTCGTTATATATTTAGATAAAATTCCTAATTTCAAAAATAATATATTATATTTAATTAATTTAAACTTAAAAATCTGATTCGCTAATTTTACTTATATGGCATTTGAATTATTTAATTCTAAAAGAAATTACATTTTTCTTATTTGATTGGCTATCACTAAAATTTATAATCCTACATGGCGCATTAAGAAATTTCTATCTTATGTGGCTCTCTAAAAACTCGGGAAAAAACTCCCCTTATATATATTTGATTATTCATATTAGATCTTATCATTGTTTCAAAGATTTATATATATTAATGATTATGACATAAGTCAAATAGGATAAACATTAATTTAAGGTACACATAGAAACATAGAATGTACTTGGTAATTTACTCCATATCAACTTCAATTGAAAATTCCCTCAGAAAAAAAAACTTCAATTGGAAAAATATAAAAATGTCATCTTTCAAATAGGAATAATTTTAAAAATAAGAACAAAAAGAGTAACGTCCATACATTAAATTAGAGCTCTTGAATGTGTTTAATCGCATGTCATGGTTTGATAAAAATATTAAATTTAAATTGGTTCAATAAAAGATTGTGTCACATCTTAGGGATTTTGAGTCTCCATCAAGTTCGCAACCTGTTACAAGGTCAATAGACTCAACATATGAAATATAAAATCCGGCCTCAAAATTGCTTAAAAATTAATAAATAATACAAAATGAAAAAAAATAGAATTGGATATGTTTAGTCACTAAATTTCGCCTATTCATTAAATGTAAAGGTGTTAATTCGGGTGTTTGAGTCGGATTCAATAAAATTAGGTCGGGTTGGATTCGGTGAGCTAAGCTAGATAAAATAGAACATTAACTTTCAAATTCAGTTAATTCACTCAACTTTTTTCGTAATAATAACCTAGATATAATTATTCATCGGTTAACCCATGCATAATAAACAAATACTTGGTATTAGACTTCCAATTAAATTGCAAATGGTGGATAAAATAAAACATTAAAACGTTAGTTACGTGTTTGGTAAGTTCTTGAACTACTATGACGGTAGTTGAACCTTTGATCTCTATGCAATTCTATTAAATTAAATGAAGTTTACTTTCTTTTTAGTCAGCTTTGAATAATATCATAAAATCTTAATCTTATAATATACGACGACTAATGCATGCGAGTATAACGATACCTCATACCTTGAAGAAATAGTAGAAAAGTTGATGTTTGATACCTCATTATCTTAATCGTATAATATACGAGTATGAGTATAAATGTATAATAGTAATACTAGTATTATTTTATTGGATAATAATGAAGCTGATATATTGGAAATTTGGTCAATTGCCAAGGGGATATGCACAAGCTTTGATTATAATACGAAGTAACGAAGTATTTAGTTAATGTTAGTTGCTTTTTTGATACCTAATAGTGTCCAAAGTTTATCTAACTTTGTCTAAAATAATTGACACAAATTTAAATTATGTTAATATTAATGATGTTAGAAATCCACTATACTAACTTCCGATAGGCGGACCCATTCACAATTAGATGCTACTGTTGTGTAAAGATGATCAACCATAAAAAGTTGAAGATTATGACGTGTCTTTTTTAATATTTATAAGAATGTATACTACTAATTAAATTTTTTTAACCTTATGTCACATGAATTGTTAATAGTACAATTGAAAAAAAACAAAAAAAATTTACCATATGTTTATGTTTTTGTTTTTGTTATGAGAAAAATGAAGATTTTAAGAGGAGAAGAAGACAACATAGACCATTGAAATATGACCAACAAAAAAAAAATAAAAAAAATAAAAAATAAATATAAATTTAGGGTGTGTTCAATTTATTAATTTTTCACTTATCAGATCTTATTTAATTTTTATCTTAACTTATCATATATTATCTGAACTTACTTGTAATTAGTGAAACTAAGGCAAAGCCTAAGTTAGGAATGGAATTATACAATTTAAAGAGATTGAAAAAAAAGGAATGATTAAAGCTAAGGAGAAAAATCGTACGTCACATGGCGTTTATGGGCTTGTTTTCATTTGGCGAATTGATTATGGAAAATTTACCATCTCACTTTTTAGAGTTTAATGTACAGGCAACTATATTCTAATTTGATATGTTATGATTTTATGATCCAAAAACTTAAGACTTTTTTTTAACACTTATCTTTAAGAAAAAAAAAAATTCCGTATATTGATATGCTTCTTGATTCATACTCCGTAATCCGTATTAATAATGTGTACTTTTTAAATATTAAATTTTTATTGTATTTGTTACGAAATCAAAGATACATTTATCGATAATGACCATAATTTAATAATGACCATAATATCGATAGAAAAATGGTGTATTCTAATTTCTAATCATTAGTAAAGTAATTAAACTTAAATAATTTAAATACAACATACCAATAAAACGATCGAAGAGAATAAAGAGGATATTTGAGCGAGTGAACTTGTATAGCTTAAGAGGAAATTAAAAAGAGAATAATAGTTATCCTGTCAAAAAAAAAAAAAAAAGGAATAATAGTTGCATACCTTAACGTTCCTTCAAAGCTAATGTATTAGCATTGTTTAACAAAAAAGTGTAATACTAATTGATGTAACATATGATTGAGTTTAAAAAGTTATTAGTAGTGTTATTGGTCATGTACTCTTGTATGAGTGTATGACTCACCGATTATCGTCTCTATATCTCTTTTGAGTGTTTGAATTGAAGTATTTTCAGTTGACTACCGAGTATATTATAATTTTCTTCAACAACTTGGATTTAGTATTATTTTTTTGTTTATTAATACTTCAGCAACTCTGATAATGAAAATAAACGGCTGTTTTCTTTATTTTTAATATATTTTTTTTTCATGTTTTAAATTTTACATCAACACGGTAATGAAATCATTTGATTAATTAATGAAATTTGTAAAATTGATTATGTGGCATGCACCCTTGTAAATATATTACGTTTTTTTTAAAATATTTTTTTTGGGAGGTTCTTCCATAATTGAGTATTAAATTTATGTTGACCAAGTAGTCAATATTAGAAGTCATACGTCTGCATGTCCCATTCTAAAATGCATATACTTGTGGATATTTTTTCGAAAAAAAATAATGATAAGGGAAAAAAAATCCAGAAACCCTCATAAAGGGAATTCCTAATAAGTCGAAAGTAAGGATGAGGATAAAGAAAAATTAAATATTATTACTAATTAAATGACCAACATTTGCAATTCAATCCACTGCTTAATTTGACTCCTGAAAGATATGACGAAGCATTAAATTACTAAGGTATTATCACTTTCAATTAGAATATTTTTATCCCATGCTCAAGAGCTAAAAGAATGTCTTTATGAAGAGCCACCCGTGGATATAGTAGCTTGTAGAAGGGCTACCTAATGTAGAAGTATTTTGTATTTTTTTTTGTTAAAAAGAGTTACTTAATTGCTTCAGAATTTATTTTAGTCTTCTAGATTTGCTTGTACTTTATATTAAACGTAACGGTTTCACTTTTGCATTATTTACATACTTACTTTGACTACAATTATAATTTTTTTTTACCAATATACTTCCTCTTTATTCTTTTAAATGCAACACTTTAACTTTTACACTATTTATATACTCCACTTTGACTAGCTTTAATGATTTATGATTAAGACTAAATATAATCATGTGCTGTGACGGATCTTCATACCTTTTCTTTTAGGGGCCGATATGTTCTAAGATAGAATGTCGTAGTATATATATACAAGACTTAAAGTTAGTTAAGATAAACATAAAAAAATTAAAAATACATTTCTCCCGAACTTATACTTCGTTCAAATATCGTAACAATTGGACATTCCACTATTCACATACCTTTCGTTGACCATTAATTGTGAAGTATACATGAGAAATACATAGTCATGTAAGAATTTATTAGATTAATCTATTTTCAAATTATTTTCAAACCATTAACAGTGACATCTCAATATATATCTTTATATTATCGATTTGAATTTTTTTCTTACTGCATTAATGATTGGTTACTATTGTCAACTTAAGATTGAGTACTCAAACTAATTAAATGAAATTTCAATATTGTGCTAAAAAACATGTAAAAAAAAATAAATATCTGATATTTTAACCTTTTTCTGTCAATTGGCATGCAAATTACCATGCATTAGATACTTTGATTAACAAAATATTCCAATTGCTTCAGGGACCAAGCCCACACAAGCCCCTTTAAATATCCGCCATTGATCATGTGTGATCTTGTAAAATCGTCTTCGTTTATACTTTATTAATATCATTTTTTTTAAAAATAATTTTTACATAATAGTAATATAAGATATTAATGATTAAAATAATGCATTAACAAGGGTGTAATAAGAAGTGTTACATTTAAAAGATCGAAAGTAGAGGATGTATAATCATAAAACTAATGTTGTCTTGTATAATATAATAATGGTTTAACTTAGTTATGTATTGACATATATGTCAGCTGTTGCGATTAATTCGAAATGGAGGGAATAATATATTTCGTTCATGTTTCAAATTGGTGTACGTGGAAGAGAGCATAATATATCAAGAGGAATGCGAAGAGGGTCTTGAAAAGCCTTATGTGCCTAGTAAGGTCTAGTTAGGCTCTTAAAATAAATTTAATCTTGGATTCCAGGCCCATCAACTATTACGATATTGATAACATAAGTATTTTTTTTTGCCAATTTTTTGAGACCGAACTTAATAGCAAACAGCATAGCCCAATTGTTGGGTGTTAATCGAGGAGACACAATTTGATATCCACATTATTCAATTAATGAAATTGCTTTTTCATGAGACAATAGTACATAAATTACCCCGTTGTTGAAATTATCTAACTTTACCCAACTCAAGATCAACTCCACAAGCTATCCCAATCAAAATTTGATCTATGTGGTCACATGGCCCAACATGAGCCTAATGTGATATAAGTATATAGCCTAATCCCGGTGATCTTACAAGACTTGAATTAAATCTATTTTACACCTCTCCTTTAACATCTCTACCAACATCATGTTTCACAAAAAATATAAAATAAAAAAAAAAACACTCAAGCAACATCCAATTGTTTTAGTACAAATGGGGCAATTACTACGTGAAAACAAGAATTTGAGGAATAGAGGTTAAATCCCAAACCCGAGAACAATCCAACATTACTAAAACTATAAAAGACCCATAACTTCCTCATACCAAGCTTCCAAAAACACCTCCTAGCACAATAAAGAGATATCATGCCAATTGTGAAATAACAATTGACTAAGCCCAGAGAGTGAGGGATACCTCAAGTGCTTAAAGCTCCCTTCTCAATCAGGTGATCTTGGAATCAATTCTCCACTCGTTCCTGTCCAAAAATAAAAATAAAAAATAAAAAATTTACTAAAATGTAGTTTAAATCTTAGATCATGTTCAGGTTATTACTATGCTCTCTAATTGCTCGATCATTCTTTAACACCCAACACCCACTCTTCTTCTCCAGGTAATTCTCCATTGTATTTTTCTCTGCTAATTTTTGTGGTTAAATTGAGTTATCAAAAATTAGTTGAATTGAAGTGAGTAATTGAAAAAAAAAAAAAACCTAAAACTTTGATCTTCACCGATTAGCTACTTAATTTAATTTCCACAAGTTGTGATTATTTCAGATTGAAGAACAACATACATTGCAAGTGGGTACAGATGGGTGCTGGCAGTGTTAATCCTGAGTATTCAAAAATTGCAAAGTTTCGAATGTGCAATGTATCTGGGTAAGTGATGGTCAATTTCTTGTGATATATACTGTGATACTAATCCGAAGATAGGTCTTGTACAAAACGGGTGTATTTTATACAACTGTCTTTAGTCACTTAAGATCACATAAAAGTGTTACTGTACTCTCGTGTTTGGGAAACTAATCCTGATGTATACAATACACCCCATACGCGTTGTGTACAAGTTTTTGCCTTTCTCTAATTGCAATGGATTTTCGATTTTGTGTGTTCTTGTTATTTTTGTCTGTAAAAGACTGAATTCTTTTTGGAATATGTGTTTGTGTAAATTGGTTTTTACATAGTTATGTACTAAGTATGTTGGATTCAGTTATATGACAGAGTTGCTGGAAATTCAGGCTCCAAATCCCACAATGCATGTTTTGTTTATCCCTGGAAATCCAGGTTTTGTTGTTTTTTCTCTCTTTATGGTTTATGTGATTTATTCCTCAACTTGGGTTGGTAAACAATGATTTAGGTGGTTGTATTTCAGGTATTGTAACATTTTACAACGATTTTGTGGAGTCATTGTATGAGGAACTTGGTGGAAAAGCATCAATTACAGGCATGATTTGGCTTCTCTTCTCTTTTTAAACCATTTATATTCGACCCGAAATGTATCAATGGAGTTGTTTCTGTTGTGTTGATCCACAGCTATTGGGCACATATCCCACACAAGCAAGGTACTTGCTGACTGTTGAGACCTTATGTCTGAGTAGTGACTTGCTTATTAAAATGTAATTGATCCTTGTAGGAGAAATTGTATTACTATTTGCTCTAAGTAAAAGTTATGAAGATTACGTGTTATGATAGTTATGCATGATGATATGCATATGATAGCTACGAATAGCTACATAGATACTGTTAAAACACGGCGTGTAGTGATTTGATGATGGGATTTCTTTATATGATGGAAAATTTTGAGTGAGTGGCTTGACTTTTAAACATTTGGGCTAGTACTATTAAGGGTGTCTATTTAGAAACTTAACTCAATACTTGATTTTTCTATAACTATCTGGTGTAAAAAGCTGTCGTGCCTCCATTTTTTGGTCAGTTCATTCAACTCCAATATTCTATGTAAATATGTGTTTAAGCACTTAGTAGATGGAAAGGGGTAATGACGGTGACTATGGTGGAGAGATATTTAGTGAAGGAATGCAAAAAGAGCTCCATGATTGTTCCATGTTGTGAGCTTGAGTTGGGAGGAGAAGTAGGTCGATAATTTGGGGAAAGTGGTGGTATTGGATCGGCGAAGAAAATAAGAAACAGCCCCCCCCCCCCCCTCTTCCCAATATCTTGTTGGTAGTTTATTAAGGACATTAACATTTATTTTTAGCCAATAGTTGTATTTCAAATAGGCTACCTTACTGTAAATATGTATCCCGTACTTATTAATTCATGGGGTTATCTCATTGTAATTAGCTCAATATTAGGCTACATCGTTGTATTTTTCCTTTAATGGATGGAAATACCTTTTTGGTTAATTTTTCTTGTTTGAAGAAAGAAAGTTGTGGAGTGGTGTGTGCATACTCCTTGGCTTGTTATAATAATATTTTGTATACGTGTAAAATCGATGAATGAAAATATGGCGTGGCACCTCTCTTTTGGATAACTTAATGCTTCAGACTGCCTTTCTTATTGCATTTGATTGTGTGCTAGGATTGGGAGCATGGACGCTTATTCTCATTGGAAGACCAAATTAACCACAAGGTTGGCTTTTTTTGTTCCCTTACTATTTTGTTATTATTTGTAAGGTTGCAGTTTACTGAGATGGGGCCATTTAACACATATCATTTTGGATTTTAATTTGTCGAGTACATTGTGCTAAAACCACAAGGCGAAGGATAATTTGGTTTTATATGATAATAGAAAATTATACATGCTTTGCATATTGAGTTTAAACTTATGTACTATTCTGTATACCGTTTTTCTCTATTCCTGGAGTTAGGCGTTGTTGGTACTATGACAAAGGGTTGGGACATGGGAGTCAGTACATTAATTAAGAACTAGAGATTTTTTTTCTGGGGTTAGCTTTGCTTTGGCTTCGTAAACTCCACTAAATAAAATAAAGAACAAGAGAAATTTTAGCTTTGGCTTTGCGTTGCACTGTAATTTATTTGTGATTGTGTTGGTAATTATTTTATTATGCTTAGTTGGAAATGGATTTGAGGCCTTAATTCCATCCATTTTTAAAAATTAATTTTTGCTTCATAAATAGTCAAGTCATTAGCACCAATTAGGCGAGTGGAAAGAACCAAAAATACTTTTTCCAATTTTCTTATGATCAAGCTCTGACACATCGAAAGTATCATTCTTTTTATTCTTATTTGCATACGTCCCTAAAGTAGTGTAATTGAGCATTGCTGACTGCAGGGGGAACTTTCTCCTGTCATGTAAATGTGTAATTGTTCTTGATTAAGCCCTGTACCTGTTTTGTGGTTACAGACAGTAATTTTCTGTGTCGAGTTAAAGAGTTAATTTACTTGGCAAAGCTGTTTTGAGGTGCAAGATGAATCATTGATGTGCTATGTTTTTGTTGCTGCAGATTGATTATATTGCCCATGAACTCCAAAATAATAGTGCTCCAATCATACTGGTGGGTGAACTTCCATTTTTTTTTTTTTTTTTTTTTTTTTTTTTTTGGATTCCTATTAATAAGCTTCAGATAAGAATTTAAATCCCTGTGACTTGATAGAACAATATCCACAAGCACCTATTGGAGGGCTTCATGTTAGGTTTTTAGCAGTTCTCATCATTTCCAAAAGCAATAAAAATCCATTTAGCCCACGTTACCAAGTAGTTGCACAGTCCTGGCGATAATTGAACATTATTGGTTGTCATATGATATTTGAATGCTTGTCTTAGCTTTTGGGACTGTTGTTTGATTAATAAATTTATTTAATATTTTTTTTTTTTTTTTTTTTTTTCTGAAATAAAATTTGTTTTTGTTATAGCTTTGACATTATGAGCACTTGTAAATTAAAAAAAAAAATGCAGAATATTATAGTTTTCTGACATTTTAATTATTGAGTGTATTTTTCTCCATTAGCTTGTCATTGTTCTGATTACCCTGTAATCTTGGTGAAATACTCTAGCAACCATTGGTCAATAATGTAGTAGAAATACAAATGTTACAAATGCATAATTTAATACTTTTGCGTGGTTCTACGGAGTTAGCCTTTTAAAAGTTTTGAGCAATACTTGTTGTCTTGTTGATATGGTTTCATTGCAAGGTATGGGACCCAGTCCCATATCAGACATATGGGAAGCTGACGTGGGGTTTATATATGGGCTCTCTACCCTTTGAGTTAGCTTTTGGGGATGGTTCTCTCATTGCCCTGTATCAGCTGTCCTTTCAGAAGTATCCTATCTGACTTGTATGTTCTTTTGAAGGTTGGGCACTCTATTGGATCTCATATAGCATCTGAAATGTTTAAGAGAGCTTCACAGGTGGTGTTTAGTTAACTATGTTGGAGAAATCATCATATACTACTACTTTCATACCTTTTCTTTCTTATTCTCAATTGATTAATCTGGATGCTATTTATCTTTCCAGGTTATATACTTCATTGGGCTATACCCTTTCTTGGCTTTAAATTCCAAATCATCAAAGCAAACTGTAATCAGGAAGCTAGCAGAGTAAATTTTTATCTTTACACTCCACGTCAAGATAAGAGTTGCATTTTAATTTTAGCAACTTTACACAACTCAAAATGTTGCTTAAACACAATTGCTGCATTGCTCTTGTGTTGATGGTATTTATACCAGGTTGTTGCTGTTTTACTGACGTTCAAATGACTAAAAAAAAAACAATTATAATGTTTTTTTGTTCAGTTTCTTCTGATTATTGTCTAGGAGTTTTCTAACATATTTACACATTTGCTTGTTAGCTATTGTGCAGATATTTTGTCTTTGTGTTATGCCCTTTAATTCTTCATATCTCATATTTTCATCTGAATGAACAAATTTGAATGTATATCTGACTTTCTATTATTGCTTATGGAGTATTTATAAAACATTAAGTAGTAGGCTTTCCCATTGTGAGTCCATCAGGAATAGCTTCTTTCTGCATACATTGAACACCCTTAATCCCGCCTTAGGTGGGAGTGATATGCTAGGTGTTGGGCAATGGCATGGTGTGGTATATATATTGCAAATTTGCTTTTACTTCTTGATGTTTAATGACGTCACTGCTTATTCTTATATTTTCACATCCTGGATCAACTGCTCAGATGCAATTTTTGTGTTTAGTCGGCACAAAGATGAGGGATGAGTGGTGATCTGTGCTTTGCTTTCTGTATAGCACATTAATTTTACTCTTATGTTCCTTGGCACTTTAGGTCTTTATTCACTTAGCTAGTTGAATGTGATGAGCGTCATGTGTAGAAAATCATGCTTTGTCAAACTTAGATATTAAGTCGCCAACTTGTAGGCTATTGAGTTGCTTCACTAACTAAATTGATAAAAAAAATTCTTGTTTAAGACCTGCAAGAGCTATCGTTCTGTCTTAGGGCCAGTCCTGCTGCTGCCTGTTGTGGTGGGCATTATTTGCATTATCTTTGTACAATGTGAGGCTTGCACAAATGAGGCAGTCTATAATTTCTTTTCTAGATTGAGATTTCACGAGACTTATTGCTCCTGACTGCATCCTGCTGTCCCCCCACCCCCTTACCCTACATACCTTAGTTGAACGGTCCATTTTCTTGGTCAAATTTCCAGGTCTTCAATAGTATGTTCATTGGTAAGCTCTATAGTAGCTCTGCTGGGTGTTGTCCCCAGTTTATCAAGGTTTATTGTGAAGACGACTTTAGGCAATTCATGGTCTGCTGCTGCTATAGATGCTGCTTGCTCCCACTTGTTGAAGGTAAGACTTCCAAAATCTGGATAAGAAGGTGTGCTATTATAACCTCCTCCGTTTTTTATTAGATGCATCACTTTGAAAATTGCGGACTCCTAGGCAATTTTTGGAGTAGAGAGAGACAGAGAGAAAAAAAATAAATGGGGCCCATGTGATATGAGAGAGATAGAGACAATTTATTCACTAAAAGGGAAAGTGATGCATCTAAATTGAAACTTCCATATATAGAAAGTGATGCATCTAATAAAAAACGGAGGAAGTAACAAGTTAGGAATAGATGTCTACCTAGAAGTTTCCATCGAGATGTTATTAAACAAGGTCTACAATATTGAGTCGGGCTTGGATTTTAAACATGTTAAATGAGACACAAGTGAACTCACTTCTTGACTAGTTTTATCTGTTTTTTTTTATTTCACGCCATCAAAACATTTTGTAATCCAATTTGTTTATTTACATCTCATTGCTAAAATTTATTAACTTTGCTTAAACCATATCCACCATCCTCCCTTCAATTTTTGAGAGAAAAAATTAGCTTAAGTTAGACGAAAGAAAACTGTGACTTGTTTGGGTCATAAAATGTGATCTTGACCAGCATAGGATGGTCTGGTCAACTAGACTTTCTTCAGATCTATTGTATGTGGGATTATGTTTCTCTTACTTTTCACTTACACTACAGCCTAGAATCAGTATTTACTTTGATGGTCATAAATTGCTCCCTCCGTTCCCGTGGACAGTACGATGAGGCTGGGGGCAGTTTTATGAAGGCTTTGCTCATAAATCAGACTGTACATCTACCAAGAAATTTATGTTCTTCTGTGCAGCTTAAATGCTTTCTTGATCATAATAATTGGAACTCAACACATCCCTTTTTGAATGCTTTTTGCTAAGACAAGAGAACTCTATTGTTTTGTATTATGCCATATTTGAGGGATCTTCCTCCTTTTTTTTTTTTTGCCAAGTTATATACATTTTGAAATGAAAGAATTCTTATTTATTGTTTGTTCATATTAAAAAATGCAGTACCATACAATGCAAAATATGCTGTTTATGGCAAAGACAGAGTTTGAGAAGGTAAATTTGTCTAATTATTTGTCTGTAGGTATACTTCTGATATGTATTTTTTTAATATGGTTTCTCTTGTTTTATATGATAGCATGATGCTATGGATGTCCTTGCAGTACTTGGTTGGTAGGAAGAGAAATACAATTTCCTAGAATTGAATTTAATATATTGTGTCTTGTATAGTTTGCAATTTCTGAGGAAGATCTTTCTCTATTTTGAGAGTTTTCTGCCGTCTAAACAAGAATGTATATTTGTAGACAACTCATTGGTTAGAATACTATTGGAAGACTAGTAAATAAATGTAAAGCTTTGTTGTACATAAGAAAATGTCTCTCTTATTTTACATTAAGCCATATTAATTTGATTTTCTTGTTTCTAAATATCAGTAACTCTGCATTAACAACATAACATTATATGCTCTACTTAGTCAAATCAACATAAGAATATATGCTAATTTACATAAACAATGCAATATTATATGCCAACATTGCATTACCCTTGCAACTTTAACTAAATCTAATAAAGTTTCTGGTATGTGAAAAAAATGAATGAAGTGTCTTACTTTTTGTAATGATTGGATAAATTGGGTAGAAGAAGAATAATTAGTGCTTTCTGATTGCTTTTTATAACAGTTTTCAGAAGCACCAGACTGGGACTTCCTGAAAGCTAAGCCAAATCAAATAGCATTTTTATTTGGCATTGATGATCATTGGGGTCCGTTGTCATTGTTTGAAGAGGTATGTGATTCAAGTCTGGTCATTCTAAGATATTCAATTGTTCAACCATACTGCTACACCTCAGCACCTAGCTGTGTACCTGTTGATTGCAATTGCATACTACGTATTTAACGTCTATGTAAATTTATATCAGCAGATGCATAAATGGTTTGGATCCTTATTCACGTCCAAAATGTTGCTTCTGCCTCTTCATATACTCTGGAAAATTTTGTTGATTCTGACCATAAACTTAAATCAGTTTGTGACTGTAATTGCATTCTGTATGGCATATGTATATGTCCAAATGCAAATGTTGTTGAGCACATCTTTTCTGCTGAGCTGAGACCATAGTATTCTTATTCTCACTTCTTTGGGAATGTTGTCAAAGTTGTGTAGTTGGGCAGTTGGGAGCTTAAGACACAATACATCAAGATAGGCATCACCTCAAATCCTCTGAAGGGGTCTTCTTTTGCTCATTCTAGGATAAGGGGGGTTCAGATATACACAGCCTTACCCAAACAATAACAGGGCCTGTTTATGATTAACTGCTGATGTAGAACTTACTTACTGTCTGCTGCTTAACCTTGACGACGGAGTGTGTATTGTATAGTTGATTGAGCCGTTTTGATATTGTACAGTATGATTTAGATCTATGTTGCTTTGGTTGGAATTTAGTATTAGGCTGAACTATTGTCTGAAACGGAAATTTGATGAATAGAATCCTCTCCCCTATTTCTCTAACTGTGGTGTCATATCTTCTAGTCTCTATTTGTTCTTGTACAATGTGTCCTTGATCAATAAGTCTCTTCTTGAAGCAGGTTAACACCTAAACCTAATCAAAATGCCGATTTCAGTTTAAGATAGTAGTTGCTTCTTTTGTATGCTGTGATGCTCAATGTTCTTTTGTACAAATGTCAACTTTGGTTATAGATCCAGAGTTCTTCCATTAATACATTACCTTAACTTGAGAAAAGGGGATACTGGACAGAATTAGAATTATTCGATTATCATTTAGCCCATGGAAAAGGACAATATCCTTTTCTATTGGCATATAGTGTTGGTAGAGAATTACTCTTTCTATCCCATATATTCTTGCACATTTGCCTGTATTGGGTGTCCCAAATTTTTTGCACACTTGCTTATGAAGGTGAAGTTTCTCTTATTTTCTCTTTTTATCCTCTTCTTAAAATCCATACTAAAGACAAGCATGCAAAATGTTATGGAACGGAGAGAGTTTCAAATTTCCCTTCTCTGACTGAAGTTGAAGTGCCCAAGTGACCGTGCCTATATAGGGTGTCAGGTATCTAATGGTGGTACTTGAGACAAAATGAAGAAGTCTAGTATCTGAGAATTGAGCTTATTGTTTACTAGAAAGAGCTCTGTAAGGTGGAGCAAAAAAGACTTTGATCCCTCTCTCTGCAAAGTTAAACTGTCACAGTTTTAAATTCTAGTCAAAACTGGAAGTTTGCAAGTGTTGTCTCATGGCAGAAAGCACATTTCATACTTAGTATTTGCTTAGAAGGTCCAGTATTCTGTTAGATATAAGAGACAAATAATATCTTATGTGATGACAGATTGACAGATGATAAATAAACAGACAATGATGTGAATATTCCAAACAAATTTCTGATGTTTCTTTGTCTGTTGGACAAATTTTTTCTAACTCTGTTTTCTTCTGCACTAATTACAGATTTCCAAACAAGTTCCTGATGTTTCTTTGTCAATCGAAAAAGAGGGTCACGACCATGCTTTTAGTTGCACTGAGGCTGGCTCCACTTGGGTTGCCCAGCATGTAGCTGGCTTGCTTAAGAAACATTTGTAAACACTGTACTGTCGTCTGGCTCTCCATTTGATGAGTAAACAATGAAGAGAATGTTACCTTCCTGGTCCTTATTTCTTTTACTTTATTCTCCACACTTCTTCTGAAAGTTAACTGGTTATAGATTCTGTAATGGCTTAAGTGATACAAGTTTGTCATATGTACGTTTCGTTTGCTGCTACACCTGTGTACATAATGAAATAATGAATTGCTCTATCCTTAGGTCCCTGTATTTCTGAGATATTGATCAAATATTACTTCTATCTGAACAGTCAATGCAAATAATAAAAAAAAAAATCAGTTTGGAAGTTACAGAAATTGTCTTTTTTCAGCAGTTTCATTACAATCGTCTGTTTCATCTTCTGAAGGATATCAGCAGCCATCCATGTCTACGGACTACGGTGAGGCCTCATCATACGTGTAAACGAAATGCAAACATGTAAGCTGCTGCTGCTGCTGCTGCTGCAGAGTACTATATGCAGGTTTGCTAATTATTTCCTTGATCATATTGCTTGTCCAACTCTTAAACTGATCGGCAATTAGACATTATGGCCACCTGTTTTATGCTTGAATAAAAAGTAATACCTTAATTACTAGAGCATCCAAGTGTATTAGCATTTAAAATTTTGATTAGAGGAACCTTTTAACTACTTAAATCGCCGGGGATGTCTTGTGAACTACCTCAAAATATTAGGACATCAGCTTTTTTTTTTTTTTTTTTTTAGTGAAATATGCTAATCATACATAATTCATAAGAAGACAAGATGAATTGTTTGGTAGTTTTGTAGTTAAAGGTTGTATTTTGTCACTAATACATAGCATGCATGTCAATCAGTCTAAATATTTGTCTTGCCTGCTGGAGTTATTTTCCTCAACCGAGGCCCAGCAATGTCGAAGTCTACTTGCAGTTTTGTCTAGCCATACAAAGAGGATCCTAGGTTGGTAGTTTGCGCCTCTCATATAATTACCAACGTATATAGCCTTCTTATTGTTTATGGACCATAGTCTAGAGTCATACTATGTGTGGATCACGGTATGTCGGTATCGAAATACTATATGCGCCCCTTCCATTCAAACCTTCACCAAAACTCGGATGTTCAATTAATTTACTAAGTGTTAAATAACGAACATGATTGGAGTAGCTATTTACCCCTAACCAAACCATGCACGTATAGAATCCCTAAACACCATACATAAAATTAGATCGATTTGTGTATCTATCATAATTAACCCAATAACTTATATGACTCGAATTGAATCCAATCTTTACGACTGCAATGCTACTTTCGATATTCTTTACCATGATAGAAATACTTCCATAGCATATAAGTTTTGAGGTGAGACAATCACATGTTACAAATTAAGTGAACATTGTGGGACATAGATAACTTCAAAGCCAAAATCATATTAAATTTTTAGTGATATGGACATTAATGTATATGCAATTTATCTAGCTACCTCATGTGCTTTAATTAATGCCTTAATTAAATCTACTCACTTTAATTACATAGACTTTTTAATCTCATCTCTAAATTATACAGTTATTAAGCTTTTGAGTTTTAGATCTTTGTATAATGTAGCAGCAGTACTTTATTCTCCTACTTGATTATTTAAACATCATATTATTAAACAATATAATTAGCATAAAATCTTCCCTGACAAAATTTCAGATTTAGAAAAATTAAACCAAGGAATTAAATTATATTATAAAGAAGGTACTAATTAGGTAAACTACAGGTTAATATAATAATTCTTGTCTGCAAACAGAGTTTGTACTCTACTACAGGAATCATTCAGGATTTTAATAATGCATAAAACAGAATATTATTATGATTTATGTTTCTTGAAACTACTAAGTAACTTCATTAATAACAAGACATGCCTGTATTATCTAAAATATATGTAGAAAAAAGACAAAGTACTTAAAAGTTAAGAGTGGTTTATGAATGATTTAAGAAGGTGCTAATACTGGCCCCCAGTATACTTAAGAATAAAGTACTGTAATAGTTCTTTTATATACGTGCTTTATTTGTTGGACACTGAATTAAAGATGCATCAATTGTGTTACCCCAGTTGCTTCTTCACAATTTTATACTTATAAATTTTAATTTTGATAGAGACGATTAATTAAAGATGTATATGAATATGAAAGTTTATCATGGCTTTTTCTTTAATCCATTATACTTTCTACCAAAACTTTTTTAAAAGGCTTTGTTTTTGCATGGAAATTTCACGGGTATCTATTATATTATACTTTAATAAAACTCACATAAGGCCTTTTCATAATTTAGTAGTATACCCCGTATCTAAAGCCTATGTACTCCATTAGTCCATATTTATGGATAGTTTATGTGATAAGGTATTTCCATACTCCATATGGACAATGATTTAGACGTGATTTAATGTCAAATCTTGAATATTATTATTCTAAGACTTTTACCAACTAAACTAATTGACATTCATAATTTATGTAATGATGTAATAATACACAATATCATATAAGTAAAACTAACTAGCCATAAACAAAACGAAGAATATATAATGCATCAAACACAACTAACTATGCAATTTAACATTTTCGCGCATCTTAATATTCTATTTGTCAAAGTAAGATAAATGATCCAATTGAACCTGCATCCATAAACAATTCGATCAAAAGTTTCATTTATATCAAATGATGCCTAGATTTTATATGATGTCTTTGATAATTAATTAATAAGATAAATGCACCACACGGATCCTTAATTACTCATTGGGTCCCCATACTATAACTATAGTAGGCTTGGCTGTCACCTTCACTCCAAACACCCACATGTCATCCTAGATTTCCATACATACATATATACACACATTCACACTCACATACATGCACACAAATTATATATCTCTCCCACCAATTTAACCAAAAATTCACTCACTCCTATTTCTCTCTCTAAAAAAATGTCCTCAAACAAAAGAAAAGTTCTCCTAAACACAGTCTCAGTAAACCTAGGCTGTTATTGTAGAAAACCAAAACTTTCTTCAATTTTTAGCCCAAAACCAAAATCAAAAACACCCAAATACCAAAAATACCAAAATTATTCCTACTCTTCCTCAACTTCTAGTACTAACACTACTTGGGATAAAACTACTAGAAACTTCTCTTCATCCTCCCCTTATGAGTGTTATTACCCGACTATTAACTCCACTACCTTTTCTCCTTACGTGGACACCACAACCTCCTCCTCTTCCTCTTCACAGCCGTCCTCATCAGTTGATGGGTTCGGCCGTGTTGGGACTAAATCAATGGCCGTGGAGAAGGATTCGACTGACCCGTATTTGGATTTCAGGCAATCTATGTTACAAATGATAATGGAGAATCAAATTTATACTAAAAATGATCTTAAGGAGCTTTTGAACTGTTTCTTGCAGTTGAACTCTCCTTCTCTTCATGGGACTATAATCCGGGTTTTTACCGAGATTTGGAATAGTTTCTTCTTCAATGGGAGACCTGATCATTCTTCCCCTCGGTTCTTCATTCGGCCTAGTTCCTATGAGATTTAAGTAGCCGCTGCTAGCAGGGATAAGATTGCGTACATCTGAAACTCTGTCTCATCTACGAACGACTAGAGTGATGGCTACGGGTCCTAGAATTTTACTTTGATTTTTAGTTGATTTGGTTAGCATTTGTAATCATCTTTTGGTGTTATTATTAGTATGAGTAGGATGGATTAATAGTAGTAGTGCATTAGGTATTAGGTTGTAGGTATGATCTTAAATATTCCTCCTTTTTTGAGGCACATATATAAGATCTCTAACTTGGTAGGATTGTAAGTCATGATCATGTCATATTGTGATGTGACTAGTAATTGTAAAGATGTTTTACCATTTGGTATGAAATCAAACGGATTTTACTTATTTTTTTTTTTAATTTATGTGTATATCTATATTCCCTTTTCTCCACTTTTTATTTTCGGTCGTTTTTAAATACTTGCTCCATTTCTTTATTTGAAAAGCTTTTACAATATTTGATTCATTTCTCTCAACTAGTGGATCCAACACAAATCATATTTTATTAATTTCATATTTTCTCTCCTCCAATTCTCTCACATACTTTTGCTTTTTACAATTTTTTTATTTTTCCACCAACCCCACTACCTCTATATTTTATTATTTTCTCCAATTTCTCCTAAAACTCCGCACACGTAAAAATAGAGCAAGTATTTAAAAACGGAAAAAGTATTTTTTTAATTTTTCTTTAACTCTATATAGTGCTCTTTTGCCAATTCTTGAAGGGAAGATTTAAAATTCTATTCTATACTAGGACTTGGGATTTGTAATCTCCCATTTTTTGGTGTATCATTCAAACGTACTATACTCAAATCCATGATTTGTCTTTTTTTCACCATTTTATTTTATTTTTATTATTAATTTTTTATGTTTCTATTTATTTTTAACATTATCAGATTTTAATTTGTATGTTTAAGTGCAATCCTTGGAAGAGACAAGTGTATCTTCATTGTAGTATTTTCAATATTTGTAGGTCCTTGATAAAATCTTTATAAAACGGCCCACTGATTTTTGGTCAAAAGTGGTATTTCATTCTCTTTTACATAACCTTTTCCAAATATTAAAAAAAAAATTAAAAAAAAAAAAAATCTTTTCTAAAAGAGAGGCAATGGGTCCCCCAAAGAGCCTTGAGATTTTATCTTTATTTTATTATCAAATAAAAAAAAAATATAAGTTGGAGCCTTGAGTAATGATAAAGCCAAAAAATAAGCAGAAGGTTAAAGTATAGTTATAAGACTTAGAGCACTCCCAGCAGTGAGGAGAAAAGCCCTCACGAGTAAAAATAAGGGTGTAAAAAAAAAAATCCGAACACTACATCAGTGAGTGAAAAAACACTCACCGATGAGTGAAAATAAAAACCCTCAAGAGTTGAGGGCTTTTGGTGATGAACAGTAACATGTGGCCCCCACTGCTTTTGTTGTTTTTTTTACAACGGTTATATTTTGTATTTGAAATATAACCGTTGTAATTATTTTTAAAAAAAAAAAAAAATTCACCAACGACCATAAAATTTTTTTCTCTATAAATAGACATGCATTTTGATATACTTTCAAAAAAACCCATAAATTAGAGAAATTAACATATTTTCCCAATTTCTTCTTGTTATTATTATTATTATAATTATTTCTTATAAAAAAAATTTCCAGTTAGTATTATTAATATTTTTAAACGTAATTATAAATTTTTATTAAATTATTTTTAAACGTAATTAAAAAATAAATTAAAAAATAGTGGAGGAGAAAGTGATGAGAGGTTTTTTTTCTCCTCATTGTTGTGGTGAAAAAAACATTTGATGAGAGAAATTGTATGGGAGGAGTGAGAAAGTGGGTAGAGAGAGATTGAGAGGTTTTTTTTTTCCTCACTGCTGAGAATGGTCTTATAACATAAATTTGATGAAATAAAGACATAGGGATTTGGAACAGAATAATAATTGTAGTCTTGTAGAGTTTACATAGGAGAAGTATCAATATTCAATTGAAAGAAGTGCTATGATAATGGGTCTGCTTCAATTGAGCTCGTTTTAATGCTCATTTAATTATAATTTTACTTATTTCAAACTTTGCTCTTCTCCCTAGAATCTCTTACTATTTTTTTTATTTTTTTTTCATAAAACAGTATTGTCTAATGTTATGATTATTTTCAGCTCCTAGTGTCTTAATTTTGTGAAACAATAGATTAAAATTTAAAACCCTAGGTCGGCTTAATGTTTTTATTTCTTTGTCAGTTGTGATGAATGAAGAAGAAATAACTCATTACATAAAATGATACTTTCTTTAGCGTTACTTATCAACTGCGGGGTTGTTCTTAATCTCGTGTGATGCATCAGTCGTGTATGTCAAATATGTCATGTGTATCTCGTATAATATATTGCTCCCTAAAAAAAAAAATAAAAAAAAAAAAAAAGAAAAAGACTACGGAGTTATTCTTAATCTCGTGTAATGCATTATTATGATGTATGTGTCAAATATGACAACTCCATATTGTTTCCTAAAAAAATGACTATATATGTACGTCATGATAGATGGGATGTGAAAAAATGGTGTTTTAATTGGTTGTATTGTGACATCAAAAATCATATAGAGTATTCATAGATATGTGGCTAATGGCCAGTGGCGGAGCTAGGATGTGTAATTCGGGGGAACAAATTTTAGATGTTTAATAATCGACAATAATTTTAAGAAAAAAAATTGATCACATAAATTGTTTAATATATATTTGAAATCGCTTATGAGATATGACAATTATTCTGATATGGTGAAAGAGGAGTTGTTAAAAGATTAATTGCATATTAAGAAAATTATTAACCAAAAAAATCATTTTTTTGCTGGTAAACCCCAATTTTAAGGTATGTAATTCTCAATAATCGATAAATACGATTTATCAAATGATAAGCATTTAAACAAATTGATAGTAGATGTAAAGGGATTTGGGTAAAAAAAAAAAAATCTTTCTTTGACTAAAAATAAAATTGGAAACTTAGTTCCAAACAAGCTATATTCCAAACAAGCTATAAAAAAAGAATAGAATTTAGGCACACATAATTAAAGAGATAAAAAAAAAATACGGAGACATGTGTTCATTACAAATAGTTTAATAACACATTAGTATTCACTATCAACAAGGCGATACTTGATTAAACAGCTAAATGAGAGTAGTTAGAGGTTTGAAGACTTATAATACTTTGTATATATAAATTATATACTATATAATGAAGTTCAAAAACAAGTAAAAAAAAAAGGGCAAAATCCAAAAACAAGAAAAAGAAGTTAAATGGAGCACTTTGTATAAACTATAAAATGAAATTAAAATAAAGTCTAAAAATAGCAAAAAGAAACAAAAATATGATTGGGTAAAAAATTGGAAACTTAGTTCCAAACAAGCTATATTCCAAACAAGCTATAAAAAAGAATAGAATTTAGGCACACATAATTAAAGAGATAAAAAAAAAAATACGGAGACATGTGTTCATTACAAATAGTTTAATAACACATTAGTATTCACTATCAACAAGGCGATACTTGATTAAACAGCTAAATGAGAGTAGTTAGAGGTTTGAAGACTTATAATACTTTGTATATATAAATTATATACTATATAATGAAGTTCAAAAACAAGTAAAAAAAAAAGGGCAAAATCCAAAAACAAGAAAAAGAAGTTAAATGGAGCACTTTGTATAAACTATAAAATGAAATTAAAATAAAGTCCAAAAATAGCAAAAAGAAACAAAAATATGATTGGGTAAAGAATCGAACCTAGGATCAAAGAGAAATACAAGCCTTACTCAAGCCGATCAACCACCAGACCAAATGTTATCTTTGTTATACAAGGTATACATGTAAGATATTTATTCTTATTTACAGCATCTGTTTAAGCTAACATAAAACATTATTAATTTTTTTGTTTGAAAAATGGGGGGACAACTGTCCCTCCATGTTCCTACGTGGCTCCGCCACTGCTAATGGCTTACCTATACTATACCATTAATCCCTCATGTAGATTGGTGAATAAGTTGTAAAGATGACTTAATAATGTGAATGCTTTACCATTTATACTTGACTATGTGATATAAGTTAAAAATCAGTCAATAAATTTGACTAAAAACTATAATAGGAATCAAACAATTAAGCCCTTAGTTTAAAGTTCATAAAATTCAGTAGCTCACTGCTATATGAATGAAAACAGTAATTATTATTTTTCTCCCCTTGAAAATTAAAGGGTATGAAAATATAAAATTTGGATATGATTTATGTAAATTGCTGCTAATCCCTACCTTATTAAAAGTTTAACCAAATGCTTATGAATAGTTTTGTGCCAACTATATCCCTTTAAAATGTCTATTTACATATATACCCTCATTTACGCATGCAAATCACATGTGTGACATTTTTCTCTCTTTTTTTCCTTTTGTTTTTACCGTCATAGTTTTTTAGCTTTTTTTTTTTTTTAGTTTTGTGCCAACTATATCCCTTTAAAATGTCTATTTACATATATACCCCCATTTACGCATGCAAATCACATGCGTGACATTTTTCTCTCTTTTTTTCCTTTTGTTTTTACCGTCATAGTTTTTTAGCTTTTTTTTAAAAAAAAAATAAAAAAATTTAGATAACTCTTATAAATAGTGTTTGGAAAATTATACCCTTTAAAACTAAAGTTGTGACATAAAACCAAATTAAAAGAGATTCCAAAACATGGCTAGCTATGTGTGCGCATTAACCACCCTAGTTAGTTATAAGAAAAGAGTAAATTAAAGCTCCCGTATAATTAATTCTTAAATAAAAAGTTACAGAAGATATCTTGGATTTCGTTCACCAAATGTTGCATAACTTGCATTAGAAGTAGAAACCATAAATTCCAATTAATGAGGATGTCATGTATGCATGTTGCATTTGAATGGAGATAACTTGGTGATAAGTCAGTTACTGAGGTTTCAATCTGTAGTCAATGTTAGGGTCTGATCTCTAAGGACACAAGTCTCACAAGTACAAGTGTACCACAATTTTAATATTTTGCTTCTCTATTGAAACACATAGTGATTAAACTCGATCTCTCCATTTCATATTAATTAGTAATTACACATACCTTGGTTTATTTGAGATTATAAGTAACTTTTGTTAATTGAAAACGACAAACAATAATACTTGCACTTCAACATCAAGCTAGAGTAATAGGGAATTGATATTTCAAATGACATTTAATAGTATAAATCATAAGAATCATCCATGTTTTGTTAAATTTGAGAAGAGTATTTTTGTGCATGGATTTATATACATGGGTAGGTGGTATTTCATATTTAAATTAATGTTTAGAAGTAAAAGATATTTGAATTAAATCAGCGTTTATATTCTGAAAGATAGTATGGAGTACGAAGTAGATGATTTATGATTGTATGGAAATAGCGTCTATGTAACTCTATCCCTATCGTAATTGTATGGAAATAATGTCTATGTAACTCTATCCCTATCGTAGTTGTATGGGAATAGCTTCTATGTAACTCTATCCCTATGGTATAATATAAGATAATAAATCCAATTAAAAAAATTGTATTGTAAACAACATACGTATGTCATTATTGAATGGGATAGAGTTAATTTCACTCAAATTAAAGCCTTAAATCACATAAATGACAACTTTACAAAACAATGTTCATTTATTCGGATTATGTCAATTAAGATAGCTAACAAGCCCGATAGATACAATATGGCCGTTTTGTTTTTACTTTATACTTTTAATAGAAAAGTAGCTGAAAAGTTAATATAGTTTCTCACTACCACTTATTGAAAGAAACATGTCCTAAGCTGCTATATCGATCGAGCTCCAGTGCTTGCCATTAGATTGCTGTGTGCAATGATATTAAGATGCCAGTAAAATGTCAGATAATCAAAAAGTTGAACAACAAAAAAGTTAAAAACTATCATTGCTTAAGTCTCGTGGTATTACACGCCCTAACCCAATTGGTCATTTTCTATCAATAGTTTTTAAAAAAGCTTCTTTTTATAAGTAAAGTGTGTAGTCTATCAACCTCAAGTTGATGCTGTGTTTTTTTTCCTTTTCTAGGAGAACAAGATCTTATTGATATTGATACTCTGTAACTCTTATAGACACTCGGGTGCATTGGTTTCTAATTATATTTAGGTGTACGTAAAAATCTCTTCTTTATTTAGTAATAATTTGGGAGTCTACTTGTACTATATTACGTACTATGGAAGGTACAATAATGTAACATGAATTGAAGTTGAAGGAGATTATCCCAATTTGAATCCTAAATAAAGAAAAGCGTATCGAAAGACTAGTAGTAAAAATGTCGGTTATCTTATAGTAACATTTAGTCACTAGGTATTGGGGGATTATTGAAGGTGATGAGAATCAAACCTCGCTCAACCCTTGATCGTTAGGTGGAAGTTATTATCGATCATCTCCTAGCTAAATGAATTCTTTGTGTAAATAAAGATAATAGTGTAATTAGCCTTGTTTTCACGTTTTAACCTTTGAAATCCTACCTTTTAAAAAGTTCGAGATAACTCTTATAAATAATGTTTGGACAATCATACCCTTTAAAATAATTATTTTCTGTTTTGACCTCATTAATGTTAATTGTCTCTCTTTTTTAACTCTCGGGAAAACTTTTCTCTAATTAGTACTACCAAGAACTAAAGTTGGATATTATACCAAATCGAAAGAGCTCCCCGAGCATGGCTAGATATGGTGTGCGCATCGCGATATTAGCTGCCTTAGTTACAGAAAAGTTAGTAATAATAATAACATTAAATTTTAAAAATGTCTTAAATATTATAAAATTTTATTGGCTAATTTAATTCAGTAATAACCATTGATAATGTGATATAGTCAATTAGACATGGACTCATGCATATAGTAGTATGTTGCCCGTCAGCTTGCTGCCTCGCGACTAGACAGGCTTACCATGACATTTGGCTAATGGCTTTCGATCATACTGAATAAGATGTCATTTCTAATTATGTGCAACTAACAACTAACAAGTACTCGTATTTACTAGACACAATTCTTTCAATGACATATAATTTGTAACATTGACTCAACATTTAGAAATGGTTTTCCTTTACCCATATCAATGTTATCTCGAATTATTCTCCATGTTATTATTCTTGTTTAAAAATAAAAGTCTTGATTTTGATTACGAATTTTTTAAAGTAATAATTATGAAAGCTTAGATAAGGTTTGGTTCTTTCATATAAGTCAAATTTAATTTGTTAGATTTTGTGAAACTCCTCAGATTGGAGTGTATTTCATTGATCCAAATATATAGGGTTATAAATGTAAGACCTAATCACGTTAGGAAATCTCACAAGAAAATTACATAATATACACAAAACTATATCCTATATAAAATAATATCTAGAATATTTATCATATTTTATTACACCCATGCAGTCATAGCGGAGGAGGACGTATGCTAAGATTGGATCTGAAATCCAAAAATAGTTGTCGAGGTAGGTCTTTCGTGAAAATGTCTGCAAACTGATACCAGAAGGAACGTGCAAGACCCGTACATGCCCCAACACCACCTTTTCTCGAACGAAATGAATGTCCATTTCGACGTGCTTGATGCGTTGGTGCTGTACGGGGTTATGAGATAAATAAATTGCACTGACAATATCACAATAAACAAGTGTGGCCTACCGGAGAGGGCAATGTAGCTCTAAAAGCAGATTACGAAGCCAACAGGCCTCGGAAACAACATTTGCGACGCCTCTGTATTCTTCCTCGGCACTTGATTTGGAAAGAGTATGCTGACATTTTGACGACCAAGAAATAAGATTGTCACCCAAAAAACAACAGTATCTGGAAGTAGAGCGTCGAGTGTCAGGACACCCGCCCCAATCTGCATCAGTATAAGTAATCAAGTTTGTAGGAGGTGAAGGATATAAATGCAACCCATGGTCAATGGTACTATGAATATATTGCAGAATTCGTTTCAATGCATCATAATGAGCCTCTCTGGGATCATGCATGAATAAACAAACCTGTTGAACTGCATAAGCTATATCAGGGCGAGTAAAAGTGAGATAATGTAATGCACTTGCAAGACTACGATAAAGTGCTGGATCATGAAACTTATGTCCAGAGTCTACATTGAGTTTGGATTGAGTATCCACTGGAGTCTGTGCAGGTTTACAACTGCTCATGCCCGCGCGCTCAAGAATTTCCTATGCATATTTTTGCTATGATAGAAACAAGTATGATGGAATACGAGTAACAGTAATACCAAGAAAATAGTTCAAAGTACCCAAGTCAGTAATCGGAAACCCATTCTGTAAGTGAGAAATAATATTCTCACGTAGTCTATTTGAGGATGTAATCAACACAATATCGTCAACATATAGCAGCAAATATGCCATATCATTCTCATGCCGGAAAATAAATAATGAATTGTCCATTTTAGCAATGACAAACCCCATTTGCAATAGATAGTTAGAAAATCGCTGGTACTAAGCTCGCGGAGCTTGTTTTAGGCCATACAGTGCCTTGCGAAGTCCGCAAACATAACCTGGAAATCTCTTGTCAACAAACCTGGGGGGTTCATGCATATAAACATACTAATTCAAATCACCATGTAAAAAGGCATTTTTTACATCAAGTTGGTGAATAGACCACTTACGAGCCATAGCCAAACTCAGCACCGTTCGAATAGTTTTCGGTTTAACAACCGGGCTATTAGTTTCATCACAATCAACACCTTCAACCTGAGACCTGCCATCACACACTAAATGAGCTTTGTGTCTTTCTAGATCACCATTAGCATTCAATTTATGACAGTATAACCACATACAATTGACAATATTCACCCCCGGTAGGCCTAGGCACCAATTCCCATGTCTCCGTTTCAATTAAAGCACTATATTCATCAACCATTGCCGCATTCCAATTTGGACCGGATAGGGCTTGTTTGTGATTTTTGGGAAGCGGAGATCGATAGGTAGCATGCGCGGGAGTAGTAACAAGACCAAACTTTAGGTTAGGTTTAAATATCCCGTGTTTATCTCTCGTTTGCATTTGTGGAGATAATGGCAAAGGTCGAGTGGGAGTGATTGCTGGTTGACCTTGTAGAGGAGGAGGAGTATAGGCTGTTGAGTTGGAGGGAGGTGTAATGGGGCTTTGCGTGGTGGTGCAGGCTGGAGAATGCACTGGGGAACTAGCTGTTGCTGGGCCAGCCGTGAGGTTTGCCCGGGGTGCAGGGGAACCAGTTGTCGTTGGGCTAGGCCTCGGCAACACTGCTGTGTGCGCTAGTTTTCCAGCGGCAGCTTGTCCAGGCCACTGCAGTGAGCTCCGTAGGTCGGTTCTGGCTGCGGGATAAGGTCTGTGGCCTCCTTGCGGACTGCTCTGCATTGTGGGTGATGTAGGGGGTGTCGGGCTTGAGTGTGGGGTATGTAAGAGGTGCTGGTATTGAAATAAAGGTGAAGGCTCATCATTCCCCAAAAAATCATAATCTGTGCTTCTAAATTGATTAATATTTTGATAAGGAAGAGTTTTATCATCAAATACAACATGACGAGATATGATGATTTTGTTGGTGAAAAGATCCAAGCACTTATGACCCCTATGCTCAGACGGATATCCCAAAAAGACACATGGTGTAGAACGCGGAGCTAACTTATGCTTAGCAGTCGCGGAAAGGTTAGGGAAACAAAGACACCCAAATAACCGGAGATGACTATAGGACGGAGTGATCCCAAAAAGAGCTTGAGCCGGAGTGATTTGATTTAGAGTTTTGGTAGGCAAGATATTTAGTAGGTATGTAGCCGTTTCAAGAGCGTGACTCCAAAATGATGGTGGAAGGAAAACATGGAATAGAAGTGTACTTTTAACATTGTTAATTGTACGAATCATACGTTCGACTTTGCCATTTTGGGAAGATGTGTGTGGACAAGAAAAGTGGAAAACCAATCCATTTTTGACACAAAATAATTTAAACGGGTCATTGTCGAATTCACGACCATGATCAGTTTGAAATGACTTAATTAGACACTCAAATTGAGTAAGCACATATTGTCAAAATTAAGAAAGGTTTGGAAGGCTTGAGACTTGTAAAAAAGAGGAATAGTCCACATATAATGAGTGTAATCATCTAATAAAACTAAATAGTACTTATGACCTTTGTCACTACGAATGGGAGAAGTCCACAAATCAACATGAATAATATCAAAGGTAGAAACAATACTACTTTTAGAATTATGAAAAAGCAATCAAACATTTTTTCCCAACTGATAACCTATGCAAAAATTGGAGTCTTGCTCCTTATTACAATCAATCAAATTTCTACTCCTAAGAAAGCTTAAAGTGGGTGCTCCGTGATGTCCTAAACGGTTGTGCCATGTAGATGAAGACAAGGCTGTGAGAGATGAGGCTAGATAGGTTGATGGTGTGTTTGTGACTGGATAGAGATCCCCCGCACTATTACATTTGGTTAGAATTCTCCCCGTTTAAAGATCCTTCACAGAAAAACCACTAGGATCAAACTCTATAGAAACAGAATTATCGGTAGTAAATTTGCGAATAGAAATAAATTTTTTAATAATTTAGGGAGCTAGATATACATCACGAAGGGAAAAGGATTTGTTTGCAATAGTAGAGTGACCATAACCTGTAATTGGAATGCGATGACCATTGCCTACTAGTATATGATTATGAGTGCTTAAATTAAAAAGAGGTAAGAGATTACCAGAGTTGTTGGTCATGTGAGAAGTTGCTTCGGAGTTCATGTACCATGATGGGTCATAAATTTGAAGACCCATTGTTGCAAAAGCGTTGCCTAAATTAGTTGGCATCATAGTTGAACCGTACTCCGACCCATGAGTCATATACGCCTGTTGAGGTTGTTGCTGGTACAGGAAAGCACCTTGACTTGGTCTATAGTTGGCAGGTGGGGGGAGGGCTTGCTGAGCTGCATACCCAGGCCGGGGCTCAGGCCATTGTTGCGGGTATGGAAAAGAGGCCTGACCCCACTGAGGTGCCCCCTACTGGACTTGTCCCCACTGTAGTGCACCGTAGTGCTACTGCTGTCCCCACTATGGTGCAATGGACTGCTGCTGCTGGCCATGGGACTGCTATTGTTGGGCTGGTCCGCGACCACAATCCCTGCCTCGACCACGGCCACGCCCACCTGATGCTACACCACGGCCTGCCTGCGAGGTTTGTTGCTGTTGCTGTGTTGATGCGGCATTGGTGGGTGATGCTGTAGAGGCTTCCTGAGCCACAAATGATGACTGTTGTGTGCTAGCATCATTGGTTCGTCTAGTTTCTTCAAGGAGCAAGCGGGATCTCGCAATTTCAAATGATGGAAGAGGTTCTGTTTGTTGTATATATCATGGCAGCAGCAGTATCGAAGTCGGTATTCGCGAGCCTTGAAACCAAACAAATATCCAACTTTTGTTCCGATATGGGTTGATCAACATTGGCAAGTTGATCCATTAAGATTTTCAGTTGACGACAATACGAAGATATGTCTGAAAAATTAGAGAGATGCAAGGCATTAAATTGATTTTCAAGATAAACGACTCTAGTTGATTAATTATCTTGAAATATGGCCTTGATTTTGTTCCAAGTCTGCTGAGCCGTATCCCCTTTGCACAGAATTGTCTCGAGCAAGTCCGTAGAAATTATACCATAAATCCAGTTCTTGACAACGGAATCAAGACGTTTCCACATAGCATCCGATAAGTCCGACGGCTTTGGCATTTTAGGGTCAATATGATCAAGCACATTAAAAGCGTGAGCATGACATTCAAACAATTCCACCAAATTTGAATATTGTACGTTTTCTCAGTCAAGAATAAGAAGAATAGCATTCTTGATATTATTAACACCTAGAGCTGGGTGGAAGTCGGAAGAAGAAGGATCACCACCCCTTACCCATGATGGTAGCAAGAAATTAGGTACACCAAATTAATTGTAAAAGGTAAAAAGAGAACAAAGAACTAATTGGTGAACCAATTAATTTAGTGAATGGACAGAAAGAAGGTGGACCGAATTAATTGTTGCCTTAGAAAGAAGACATTGGTAAACTAAATAGGAAAAAATCGGCTGGGTGAAAAAAAAAAAAAAATTTGCGGAAGCTAGATTGTAACCTAAAGCTATCATACCATGTTAGATTTTGTGAAACTCCTCATATTGGAGTGTATTCCATTGATCCAAATATATAGGGTTACAAATGTGAGACCTAATCACGTTAGGAAATCTCACAAGATAATTACATAATATTCACAAAACTACATCCTTCTATACAGAATAATATCTAGAATATTTATCATTTTCTATCATAATTAGCTTAAATAAGGGCATATCAAGTGGAAAAACCAGAAACAAAGGTAATTTGTAGAGAACTAGGGATTAGAGATCGTCAACATTACATCTTTTGTACAAGTAATTTATAGAGAGGTTTCAAATTAAAAAAGGTAATTTATAGAGACATAGATCATCAACATTACATCTTTTGTACATTTGTGTCTCTTTTAGTGCAAAACGTTGGCATAACATTTTTACATTGGTTGAGGTCATGCATGTTTTTTAGGAAAAATTTGGTGCATTGTTTAGCCAATGAAGTACAGTATTGAAGTTTATTGTAGTAACTGAAAGACCTTATTTGTAAATGTTGAAATATGCCTTGAATTGGGTTTAGAAGCAGCGAGTTATAGCTCGTGAGGTCGCTCAGTAGTTTCGGAAGCATTTGAAGTTGCGACGAATTTGGAGCTATAGTTCCTAATCTCCTATGCAAGTGAGCTATAGCTCACGAAGATAGTTTGGTTCAACTAGGCCAAGCGGTAGCTCGCTTGGTAGCTCGCGAAGGTTGAAGGTGCGCTAGGGGTCGAGCGATAGCTCGCTCGACCATGAGCGATAGCTCGGCTGGGGTCCGAGTAAAAGCTCGCTCAATTGTGAGCGAGAGCTCTCTATTTTCATGCGGTGGAGCCCACACAACTCCTTAGGGTTGTGTGAGTCTTTTTAATGCGTTTATCTATCTTATTTGGGGTAGCTATATATAAACCTAGTTAGGGTTTTTTCATAGTTTAAGTCTGGTGATAATTGACATCATCGAATCTGCAATTTGGAATTCCTCAAGATCAATAAAGCTTTACTCTCGCCTGCCCGTGGACTTAGCCAACACACTGTTGGCGAACCACGTAAATATGTGTGTTATTTATTTGTTTTGCATTCGTTAATTTGTTCTTTCTCACATCCGTTACTACAAATTGGTATCAAGAGCTTAGGTTAAATCTGAGTGGGAAAAATGTCTGGGATGAATGTGAAAATTGATAAATTCATTGGGAGGAATAGTTTTAATTTGTGGCAAATTAAGATGCGAGCGTTGCTGAAGCAACAAGGGTTATGGACACCATTGGAAAAGAAGTGATCAATTTCGAATACCGCTGAGATGGCCATTCTGGAGGAGAAGGCCCATTCAACGATCATGTTGTGTCTTGAAGACGACATCATTACCGAGGTCACAGAGGAGGATACCGTATCGGGTCTGTGGTTGAAATTGGAGAGTTTGTACATGATGAAGTCTCTAACAACAAGTTGCTGAATGAAGGCACACCTCTTAGAGATCACCAAGATCAATTAAATACGATTTTGATAGAATTGCGTAATATTGATGTTAAGGTTGATGATGAGGATGTTGCTTTACTTTTGTTAGTTTCTTTGCCTCTGTCGTATGAAAATTTTGTGCAATCTTTCATTGTTGGTAAAGATATTGTGTCCCTAGAAGAGGTTAAATCATCTCTTCATACTAGGGAATTGCGCCATAAGGCATCTGGTAGTACAGGTACAAACAATTAAGCCTCTGAATTAATGGCCAGTGGTGGTAAGGGACATGGAAATTCCGGGAAGAAGGAGGCTAAGAAGCCCAGAAATTCCAAAGGGGGTCCCAAGCCAACTGATGTGTGTAATTATTGTAAGGAGAAGAGGCATTGGAAGAGAGAATGTCCCAAGAAGAAACAACAGGATAAATCTGTTACTGTTGCTTTAGCAGAAGAGGATTCGAATTCTGAGTATGACATTGCTTTAGTTGCGGGTGAACATACATATATTGATGTGTGGGTTCTTGATTTTGGGGCATCGTATCACATATGTCCACGTAGGGAGTGGTTTACTACATATGAGCGGGTAGATAGAGGAAATATTTCGATGGCTAATAGTGCAGTGTGCAAGGCAATTGGGATTGGCTCTATCAAGATCCGGACACATGATGGTACATTTCACATATTGAACGATGTTAGACATGTTCCACAAATGACTAAGAATCTGATTTCACTTAGCGTATTAGACAATAAGGGGTTCAGTTTCAGGGGTAAAGGTGGAGTTCTGAATGTCTGCAAGGGTTCGGATGTGGTTCTAAAGGGTGTCAAGCGTGGTACTCTATATTTTCTATAGGGTTCCACTCTATCAAGTTCAGTTGTTGTTGCTTCATCTGAGGTTCAAAAGGATGATATGACCAAGCTATGACACATTAGGCTTGGGCATATGTGTGAAAGAGGGATGCAAATTCTCTCTAAGGCGGATCTTTTAGGTGGCCACAAGGTCACGAACCTTGATTTTTGTGAGCATTGTGTCTTTGGGAAATTACATTGTAGCAAGTTCCCTAAAGGCATTCATAGAACTAAAGGTACTCTTGATTTTATCCATGCATTCCGATTGTTGGGGTCCTTCACGTGTTGAGTCATCATTGGGAGGTCACAGGTACTTTGTATCATTCATTGATGATTTTCCAAGGATGACCTGGGTGATCATAATGAAGTTTAAAAGTAAAGCTTTCAAGAATTTCAAGTAATGGAAGGTGTTAGTGGAGAATCAAATTGGGAAGAAGATCAAAAGGCTACGAACTAATAATGGTCTGGAATTTTGTTAGTCTGAGTTCAATGATTTTTGAAAGAATGAGGGGATTGCTAGGCATCGTACTGCCATAGATACAACATAGCAAATAAAATGGTGTAGCTGAACGAATGAGTCAAACACTTTTGGAGAGAGTTCGGTGCATGCTCTCTAATGCTAGATTGACTAGAAAGTTCTGGGCAGAAGCCGTCAGTACGTCATGTTATCTGATCAACCGTGGACCGCACTCTGGAATTAACCTCAAAATACCCTATGAGGTGTAGTCTGGTAAGCCTGTAGATTACTCAAATATGCGAGCTTTTGGTTGCAATGTTTATTATCATGTTAATGAGGGTAAATTAGAGCTAAGGGCCAAAAAGGGAGTATTTGTAGGGTATGGAGATGTGGTTAAAGGCTATAGAATTTGGTCTCCATCGGATAATAGAGTTATACTTAGTAGAAATGTAGTCTTTGATGAAAATTCTATGTTTAACTCTAATGTTTAGTCCATAATTGTATCAGATAGTGGTAGTGTTGACAAACAGGTGGAGCAACAAGTCACTCATGATGAGAGTGATGAAGTACAGGGAGAAGATGTTCAACACGAAAATTCTGAAGCACCAAAATCATCAACACCAACATTGAACAAGCCTAGTCTAGCTCTGGAATGTCCTAAAAGCGCGAATTTCGGGAAACCTCCCAACAGGTTTGGTTTTGAAGATATGGTGGCTTATGCACTACAGGTTGCCGAAGAGGTGGATGTCTATGAGCCATCTACCTACAAGGAAACAGTTACATGTATAGAATCTACCCATTGGCTTGCTGCAATGGGAGATGAGATGGATGCAATGGGAGATGAGATGGATTCACTTCATAAGAATAAGACTTGGGATCTTGTTCCTAGGCCTTCAGGGAGAAAAATTGTTACTTGTAAATGGGTTCTAAAGAAAAAGGAGAGGATGACACCTACGAAAGGGATCAAGTGTAAGGCTCGAGTAGTTGCTAGAGGGTTCACATAAAGAGAGGGGGTAGACTACAATGAGACCTTCTCACCTGTGGTCAGACACACTTCCATCAGGGTGGTAGCAATGGTTGCGCATCAGGATTCGGATCTTGAGCAACTAAATGTGAAAAACAGCTTTTTTTACATGGAGAGTTGGAAGAGGATATATACATGACTCAACCGGATGGTTTCCAAGTTCTGGGAAAAGAGGACCATGTTTGCATGTTGAAGAAGTCCTTGTATGAACTAAAGCAATCTCCTAGGCAATGGTACAAGAGGTTTGATAGCTACATGGTGGAGCTAGGCTACAACAGGAGTTCGTATGATTGTTATGTATACCACAACAAGGTGACAGATAGGTCTTACATCTACTTAGTTCTGTATGTAGATGATATGTTGATAGCAGCGAAGAATAAGTTTGATATTCAGAAATTGAAGGGTCTTCTTAGTGCCGAGCTTGAAATGAAGGATTTGGGTGCGGCTCGATAGACATTGGGCATGGAGATTTATAGGGATAGGGCTCAAAAGAAACTTTTCTTATCGCAGAAAGGTTGCATTGAGAAGATATTGTCGAGTATTGTCGAGGTTTGGCATGTCAACAGCGAAACCTATAGATACTCCAAGTGCGACCAATAGTCACTTGTCGGTTGCTTTTGCACCTAAGTCTGCAGTAGGGAGTTTGATGTATGCTATGGTTTGCACTAGGCCAGATCTCGCACATGCAGTCAGTGTTGTTAGTAGGTTCATGGTTGATCTTGGTAAGGAGCATTGGCATGCAGTCAAGAGGATTTTTTGTTACCTAAGAGGTATGTCTGATGTTGGTCTCATTTATAGTAATGAAGTGGCGTGTTCAGTTACAGGTTATTCGGATTCTGAATATGTTGGGGATGTTGATGGTAGAAGGTTCATGACTGGTTATGTGTTCACTCTTGGTGGTTCTGTTGTTAGTTGGAAAGCTACTCTGCAGCCCACGGTGACTTTGTCTACTACCGAAGTAGAGTACATGGCCTTGATAGAAGCGGCCAAGGAGGGAATCTGGTTAAAGGGACTAGTTAGTGACCCGGGTCTACATCATGATCAAGCGATAATGTATTGTGACAGTCTGAGTGCAATATGTTTAGCTAAGGATCAATTGTATCATGAGAGAACTAAACACATTGATGTCAGGTATCATTTTCTACGAAGTGAGACGAGAATTAAGGTGAAGAAGATAGGTACTGTTGATAATCCTGCTGATATGTTCACCAAGACGGTTCCACAGAGTAAGTTCGAACATTGTTTGAACTTGCTCAATGTTCGAGGTTGCTAGTAGGCCTTAGGGGCTAATCTGAAGCTCTATGGAGCTAATCTGGAGTTCTACGGGGCTAATCTGGTCTGGTTGTCTTTTCGGGACAAGTCTGGTTGTAAGGAGAGTCTTGGCATTGTGATCAATGTGTCTAGTTATCTGGTTTTTGTGAGAGGATTCAAGTCAAGGTGGAGATTTGTTGAAATATGCCTTGAATTGGGTTTAGGAGCAGCGAGCTATAACTCATGAGGTAGTTTAGTAGTTTTGGAAACATTTGAAGTTTCGACGAATTTGGAGTTATATCTCCTATGCGAGTGAGCTATAGCTCACGAAAATAGTTTGGTTCGACTAGGCCGAGCGATAGCTCGCTTGGTAGCTCGCGAAGGTCAAAGGTGCGCTAGGGGACGAGGGATAGCTCGATCGACTATGAGCGATAGCTCGACTGGGGTCCGAGTAAAAGCTCGCTCGATTGTGAGCAAGAGCACTCTATTTTCGCGCGATGAAGCTTACACAACTCCTTAGGGTTGCGCGAGTCTTTTTTATGCGTTTATCTATCTTATTTGGGGTAGCTATATATAAACCTAGTTAGGATTTATTCATAGTTTGAGTCTGGTGATAATTGACATTATCAAATTTGTAATATGGAATTCCTCAAGATCAATAAAGCTTTTCTCTCGCATGCCCGTGGATGTAGCCAACACACTGTTGGTGAATCACGTGAATCTGTGTATTATTTATTTGTTTTGCATTCGTTAATTTGTTCTTTCTCACATCCGTTACAACAGTAAAAAAAATACACACTTCATAGCTCATCATACAACCATCACTAGTAGAAAAACTTAAATGGGCACCGCCAAGTGCGCACCAGTTTTTAATAACCGGTGCAAAAAAAAATAGGCGGGATTGAGGGAAAGAGTTTTCGCACCGGTTCTAACCAAAAAAATGAGTTAATCGCACCGGTTCTAACAAAACCGGTGCGAAAAGTGAGTAAATCGCACCGGTTCAGTTCGAACCGGTGCTAAAGCTGTTGTAAAAAAAAAACGTTTATAATCTTCTTTCTTTCTCTTTCAATTCCTCAATTTTTCCTCTTCTCTCATCTGCCTCTCTCTCCTCTCTTTCTCCTCCATTGAAGCGTACTCGACATTCTCCATTGAAGGGGCTTCTGGGCTTTCTCCCAGCACTTTCCTCAACCTCCTTCTCTCTCCTTCGATCTACTTCTCCATTACCTCCACTTTCCCTTTCCTTTCTTCTGTCTTTCGATCTCCTTCTCCTTCTCCATAACCAAGCACAACCACCATCGCTGCCGCCGTCAATGTGAACCAAATACAACAACAAACTTGAGTTAATTATCGATTCAAAAATCACAAATTCGAGGTATGTGCTCTTCGATTTGAAATCTAGGTTTTGTAATTAGGGTTTCTAATTTGACTCTGAATCTCCGAAATTTTTTTGAGGATGATATTGTAGAATACTGCGAATACTCTTCATGGTGGCGCAATTGCGTCTTTGGTGGATTTGGTGGGTTCGGCTGTTGTTTTCACTATTGGAGCTCCGTCTAACGGTGTTTTCGTTGAGATCAATGTTTCCTACCTTGATGCTGCACTTCCTGATGTATGTTGAGGGTATTTTTTGGGAGAATTCGTAATTTTGTTGGATTTTTATTACTTTATTGATGTTGATAAGCTAGAATTTGTATGTGTTCTGTATATTTTGATGTTTTTAACATACTAAATTGTGGGAATGTTGGGGTTAAGCTTGTTGAAGTGATTTTATAATCTATCAGTGTCATGTATTTGGACTTTAATTTTTCTTTGTTATGTAATTTGTACTTTTGTAGCAATTAGCCAATTAGTTTGCATTTTGCAGGTTATTTATAATTTTATTATTTTGTTTTTTCTGAAAATTAGTTGGTGAGTTTCCTTTTCCCTTCTATTTTAATCGTGGTGCTGCGAGGTTAGTTGTTGCGTGTGTGGTGCTGTGCGTGTATTGTTGCGTGTATGGTGCGCTGCTATTGCGTGTTGTGTGGTGCTCTGTTGTGGGGTGTTGTTGTTGTTGTTGAGTGTGATTGTTGTGTGCTAGGTTGTTCTAGCATAGTGTTGCGGTGCTCTATGTGCAAGGTTGCTAGTGTTTATTATCATATACTTGTGGCAATGTTTTTTCTATGTTGATGATGATTACTATTGTTGTTGTTTAGTGATTCTTAAATATTATCACATATAAGTTATTGTCACAAATTTATTGCTCATTTATGATTCTTATGTTGATTGATCTGATGGAGGTTGCCTTTTATTGATGATATGGTTGTTGGCAATAATATATTGTTGCTGGCTAGGGGATAGATTTTGAATATGAAGAATGTTAGTTGCTGATTCTGAATTTGTTGTTGTTGTTGGGTTGTGAATTAATATTGTTGGTTATGTTAGTACTTTTGTGGCTGGTAACGTTGATGATGATTACTACTATTTCTTTGCTTTTGTTGGTATTGAAGTGATTTTTATGTTAGTTGTTCTGATGGAGGTTGCCTTTTGTTGATGATATGGTTGCCAACCACTATATATTGTTGCTGGCCAGGGGATAGATATTGAATGTGAAGGATGTTGCTTGTTTCTGAATTAGTTGTTGTTGTTGTTGGCTTGTGAATTTAGTTAAGGGTCCCTGTGTGTGTCTTAATGGGGAATTGTGATTGTTGGATGATGATTGTCCTGCAGTCTATTTGTGTTAGTTCTCAATGACCAAGTGTATAGAGAGAACTACTGCTACTTGCTATAAGTCAGTTCTTAGTTATTCATAGTTAACCAAATGATGAGGGGACACATTTTGAACTACTAGTAGATTGATATGTATGATTTGTTCGTGTGTTGCGTGCGCTAGTGGTTGTTTGAAATTCGTTGGACATACAGTATACATCTGGGAACATAGTTATCTTAATGATTTGAATATATGTCCTATTCTTTCATTTGCTTTCTCGAAGACCATATAAGATTGTTGCTCGAATAAGCTTAAGGCCAATTTGAATTTCTTTTCTTTTCTGTTTTTTTTTTTTTTTTTTATGTGATGTTTGATTTTGAGTTTGATTTTGTCCCTCTTGTTCGATGGTTATTGTAATTTTGATATCTAGGTGTTTTCACTTAGTTTAGATTATGGGTTTAATTGGGTTTTAGTAGCCTTAGCAGACTTGATAGTAAGTTTTGGGGTTTGAAATCAGATTCCACAACTCAGTTTTATTGCGATTGATCTAGGGTTTTGTTAATTTGTTTCAATAATTGCGATTGATCAAGCCCCTCTCTTTATCATTCACTGTCATTGATTGACTAAGTAGAAATTAGGATTACTATTTACATGGTCTTGAGCTTTAGGTAACTAAAAAATTTTATACTTGGGACCTTGAGCTATTAAAACTTAAATGCAGAAGAATCCTTTTAAACAATGCAAATTGGCATAAAGCAGAGATGATATTGTAATTCTATTTTTTTACTTTTCATTATTCTACAGAATGATATACGGAAAAACCCGACATTCAGAGCTCAATTTCATGAGATGTGCTCTAAAGTAGGGGTGGATCCTCTTGCCTCAAACAAGGGTTTTTGGTCAGAGCTTTTGGGAATGGGTGACTTTTATTATGAACTTGGTGAGTGTCATGTTGTCTTAGCTCTTTTGTATGATTCATTTGTCAACCATTCAATATAGTATATTTACTGTGGCTTTGCTAAATTTTACAAGTATATATTATGATGCTTTGCCTGCTTGCCTTTGCTTTTGGTGTGATGCATTTTTATTCATGTCTAGTATTTTCTGATACATCTTGTTGCCTAGAAAGGGGTGCAAATTGTTGAAATATGTTTGGCCATCAGATCGCTCAATGGAGGCTTGATAAACTTGCAGGAGTTATTAGACCTTCTATGTTTGAAGCGTAAAAATGCCCGTGAACCAGTATCAGAGGATGACTATTTACGTGCTATATCAGAGGACGACCTTCTACCTCTGCTGTTGTTGTTACTTTAGTGCTGCTACTGCCTCCTATCTTTGATTGTGTGGGTTGCTTTTTTTTTTCAGTTTTTTAAAGTGTAATATTACAAGTTATTGAAGAAAATATATGTGTTTTATGTATATTATGATTATATATAAGTATTTGGTACAATTTAAGTGAAAAAAATGCAAAAAAAAAAAAATAAATAAAAAAAAAAAAAAATTTAGGCATATTTGGCACCGGTTTTGAAACAGAACCAGTGCTAAAAGTTTTTTTTTTTTGGGCCATTTTTAGCACCGGTTCATTGCAAGAACCAGTGCGAAATCTTCTGGTTTTTGTCATCCCTCAAATCTACACGGTTTAAAACCGGTGCTAAATAGGGGTTTTGAACCGGTACTAATTACCATTTTTCGCCTAGTGCATATATCACATATAATTCATAAAATTCTTTAGATGTCACAACTCCCTGTTTTTATGAGCAATTCTTTCTCTTATGAATGTTATGATTTTTAAGGAGCTGTTGAGCCTTTCCCCTTAATGTGAGGTTCCTAGTCTAAAACTTTGGTTTGTTAAACTTAGTTGGTTTATTTCAATAATGTCATGACATCGTGAGTAGTAATGTTTTATACTAACTCCATTTTAAAATAATTGTATCGTTTTGACTTTTATGTTTGCCAATACATAAACTTTGACTACGAATGTCATAAAAATTTGATGCATTGCAATAAAATATACATATTAAGACAAACCAAAAATATTTAGCTTGTTCATGTAATGATACAGAATAGTTGCTTTAATATGTCGATAGAAATAAGAAGAAAATGTTCAATATAGAACAAATAAGTATTATCAAAAGTCAAAATGATGTACTTATTTTAAAATGGGAGATACGTAGTACATACTCAGTAACTAAACGTCAATAGAGACAATTTTTTACACCATTCCAGCATACACCCTTTTAATAAACCAATCTGACAATTTGGCCCATACAAGATCAATGGGGTTACATTGCTTAAAATTATTATTTGAAGGCTGGACTCTTTTTAAGGTGTGAAATGATAATGTTTTATTGCTTGATGAATTCCACTTTGATGGTGGATTAGATAGGAGCTAGCCAGGCCAGCTGGATTGTTGGAATGGAATAGTGGAAAGCTTATATCATTGGTTGTTCTTTTGAAGAAAACAACTAAGCTAAGCTATTAAATCATGATGTATATCTTTGTGATTGAAAACTTGTTAAACCTAAGATTCCTATCCTTACTAATCTCTCAAAAAATTAAACTTAGTGACAATATATGATTTTAAAAAAATTGAAGACTATTAATAACATCAATGATTTATATAATATATTAATGCTTAATTAAAGGAATAAAGGTATTATTAGCATTTCCTATAAATTCCTATCCTTACTAATCTCTCAAAAAATTAAACTTAGTGACAATATATGATTTTAAAAAAATTGAAGACTATTAATAACATCAATGATTTATATAATATATTAATGCTTAATTAAAGGAATAAAGGTATTATTAGCATTTCCTATATAAAAAAAAAGGTATTAATAGCATTCAAATTTATGCATTAAAAGTTTAAAACCTTGAAAAAATACATGTACGGTAAATTTGTAACCATTTTTGTGGGACAAGGGTAGCATTTGGCTAGATGTGAATGTAGAAAAAGTTATGGCGAGTCTAAAAGTGTACAAGCAGTTTGAGTCTACTTTGGGGTTGGGGAAGTTAAGGGTTGTGCAAAAAATGGCATTGGGTCAAGTCAGTCATGAAACGGTATGGCCTAACATGAAAAGGCACAATATGACACGGTCTAACATGACAAAGCAGGATGAAGTAAGCTGTACTTCGTATTTGGTTTATGCAAAGTGATATGTGGCCTTTGATTGTGTATGATAACCCTTTCAAACATTCAACATACATGACAAGTATCTAGAGTATCGCTTACAACCATATATTAGTTGCGCCAATATTAAGTTATCTTTTTAAAAGAATTTAAAGTGTTAAAAGAAATTTTTTGTGACTGCATTGCATGTGTATCTCATTAGTAATTGAGAAACACTTCAACTAATTAATTCAACACAACTTAATAAATAAATGGAAAATTCTACATGGTCATCCTTAAAATGACTATCTTTATTCTTAATTCTTATTGGTCGATTTTATATTTATTTTTATGCTTGGTCAAACTTCTTTTTTTAATTTTTTCTTTTTTTAATCATTTTTTTATTTATGAAAATTATTTTTGATTTTTGGATTTTTTTTTATTTATCTTCATAATAGTTATTAAAGTTAGTTTTTAATAAAATCAAGAATAAAAAGATTAAATTAAAGAAATCAAATATTGTTCTTCATTGTTCTTTAATGTTCTTCATTCATGGATGAAATTAACAACCATTATTGTAATCTTTGTCCCGTAAATACGCTCGCACATCAATTAATAAAAATTTAAAATATGCATCGATCTACATACTACATGTGAAATTTGAGTTCGTTCGAAATTAGGATTTATGTGCGATATGGGTTTTTTAATACTAAAACAATATATGTTAATTGAACGATCGTAATCAAGGGATGCAAAATCGGTCATTATATGTATGCAAAAATAAAAGATTATCAATTTTTCGAATCTGGGCTCGTGAGGCAAATCGGAGAAGACAATCACGATTTTTGTCTTGAAATACCTGTTTGATTCAAAAAATAGAAGATGTAATTTTAATTTCTGTTTGTATATAAGGCATTAACTCAAATCCTAATAGGACATTACCTATAAAACACAATCTTATTGTTTATTTTGTCTATGACCATACGTTATGTTGGACATTGCTAGCTAATTATTGGTTCATAAATCATAATGCATTAATATATCTTAATATTTTTCTTAATTGATAGCAAATAGGATTGTGTTCTTCACTAGCCAAGTCACAATGTATGTTTACCAGGCCAGGTTTGATACCAATTACCAATAATGATTACTTATATATCTATTATTGTAGTTTGATTTCTGTAAGCATATACCTTAAAATTAAATTAACTCTCAATCAAACCACTTTAGAGCTACTCTAATGACAACTAATCGCCAAATTAGATGATTATCTTCGTATCCATCGTGTGACCCAATGGTTGGATACTAGTTTGTTATTAATTAAAACAATGAACGTCTTTTATTTATTATTATTGTATAACTTTACAATTAAGTAGATTGAGACCCGTTCTAAATATATAAGAAATGTCATATCCTAATATTGGACGTATCCAATATAATAACCAAATGGAAAAAATCTGGAATTAGAGCAATTACGTACAATGGCAAACTGTTAATTTTTTTTTTTTTTAAGAATACAATGGCAAGATGTTAAATATATGTAAATATATATATTTTTTAATCCTTTCATAAGTTATTTACATATAGGCAATATATTTTTGTATTTATGTAAACTAGTATGAGAATCAACAGCTACTCATCATCATATAGGCAATATTCTTCAAATATAGATCTTAAATCTAACACCTTCCATTGTTAATATAAATTTCAATTTTGATTAGTAGCTTTAAATATTTTTTTTACCTTAGAGAAAGCTGGTTTGAATTTCAAATTGCACTAACCAAAAAACAAAAATTACTGTCTAAACCTATCTTTATTGTTTTGGTCAAAATTTATTTTGACTATATATTATATCTTAAATTAGCTATATTAAAATATGAAATTACCAAAAAGAGGTTGGCTTAAACTAAATCGATTTACCAATTAACATTTAATAAAGAAGATATTTGGTAATTAAAAAAGGAGTCAAATATGCTATTATTTATCACGTAGACACGTACCGTAAGCTATCTCCTATCATTACATTTCATTTTTTATTAGAAGAATATTAAAGGTTTTTTCAATTATTACTACATAGGTTCCTTAAAATTTAAATAATCTTTCTAAAATTAAGAGATATTGGGTTCATATTTTTCTTAAAAAATAATTATATTAGATTCGTATAAATCTTTGTTCAGTAGTGCATTCTTATAATGGGCAATGTTCAAAATAATAAAATTGTTTGTTACAGGTAATGTCCTATTAGAAGTTAGGTTAATGCCTTATACACGAACAAGATTTATAATTCCATCTTCATTTTTTTGATCAAAAAGGTTTTCAAAACAAAATTTATGGTTTCTTCTCCAAGTTGCCTCACAAACCCAGATTTTCGAAAAATTGATAAATTATTTTAATTTTTTTTTTTTTTGCGTATAATGGCTGATTTTGCATCCCTTGATTGTAATTGTCCAATTAACATATTTTATTTTAGGATTAAAAACGATCCTAAATTCGCACGAACGATTTTGAATGAATTCCAATTTCACATATAATATGTAGATCAATGCATACTTTCAATCTCCATTGATGTGCAATTGTATTATGGGACAAGATTATGATGATGGTGGTTATTTTCATCCATTGATGAATAATATTGAAGAACATTGAAGAATAATGAAGAAACATATATTGATTTTGATTTTTAATTTTTAATTTTTTTTTTGAGGAAAATATATTGATTTTAATTATCATTGTATAATCGTTGCATTTGATTTTAAATAAAAAAAAATTATTTTAATAACATAATAAGAAAATAAAATTCAAAAAATCAGAAAATAATTTTCGAAAAAAAAATGAACTAAAAAAGGGAAAAAAAATTAAAAAAAAAAAAAGTTTGACCAAGCATAAAAATAAATAAAAAATTAACCAATAAGAATTAAGAATAGTGGTAGTCATTTTAAGGATGACCACGGTAAAATCATCCTTTATAATTTGGATCTAGAGTAGTTTAATACATTTAATTACTCAAAAATCACAATAATAAAAATATGTACTTCGTATATACATCATTGCATGCAGTCTATCTATAGAGGTCGAGGGGAACCTGAGTACTGTTAGCTTAGCTACCTCCTATTAGTTGAGTTCACGTACACTTCATTCATTAATATGAAAGGATTGGGGGTTTTTAAGTAGGTTATCTTTATGATATATATAGAGCCATATATATCTGAAAGACATTAATGAACCAATTCAATATCTTAAATATTAGCACCTAAATAATTGATACAGTTCGTTTCAGACTAAACATTGGAACCATTTTAGTTTGTCACTTTGGTTAGTTTGTCATCTGTGAAAATCCAATTCGAGGAGTATAATACTCTCTTGTGGAAGTAAGGGCGGAATTACATTAGTGTTTGTAGTGTCAATTAAACTCGCTATAAATATCGGGATTTTTAAATTTTATTTTGACTTCTTCATATAATTAGCCGTCATTTATCTTGCAAAGATCAAATAGAGAAGAAATTTATCTAGAGTTTCTAGACGATATTTTAATTTGTACTTAGCATAATCGTATGTATGTTAGGAAATAATATTTATAAAAATATTGTTGAAAGGTAATTAGTTGCATCATAATTCACGATACTAAAGAATTGAAGTATTTGCATTGGAATCTAGTTTTGATTTACGACAAAATCTAATGTGTACAAAAATTGACAACATTGACCCGACGCAAACTCAAACTACATCAGGTTATCAACTTTAATCAAGTTTGATCCAACGACTCAACTTGACGCAACCCAAAATATTACGAGGCCCTTGGAGTTTTGAAGGGATATACTTCGTAAATGTCAATCAAAAATAAATTTAAATTATAGTTGGGGTAGCCAGTGAATTAGTAATGAATAATAATAATCAATTTGCAGACATTGAAGCTACCCCGTCAAATAGGCTAAAATACATACACTCAGAATCCTGAACTTGCTGCAACAACATTCAATTGTAGGCACTAATTATTCGCTGCCAAAATGCATTGCCATTGTTCGTACTTAAATTGCTAGCTATGTCAAACATAACATATATATGGTACGTCTATCAATCATGTAAATATATTTAATGATGATGAGATATGATAGAAATACAGATATATACAGTAAATCATGCTCAAGATTTTGTTTCACATTCATGTTAACTTTGTCTTGCTCATAGAAATTGACAAATTTCTTTGAATTTTTTGCATGAACATAGTGAGAAGTTCTTAGTCAATCTCAAGTAACGCGTCTTACTATACGGAATAAGACCTTTGCTTTTACTAATTTGTAGATATACGGCAAACTTCAATTTGTTTGAAGTACAACTAAAATATTACAAATTCTTAAATGAACCTGGTTCACACAAATTTATTGTAGACCACTAACATCAGAGATACTATGATTGTTTTATTAATAAAAAAAAGTCACTACATTAAAATAAAGGTTATTATGTTGAAATAAAGGCGATTGTGACATTATAAAAGCTATAAGAGGTTAATTTTTTTGGGATGTAAACAGAAATAACATTAAAGGTCACACAAGTTTTAATAAAGGTTACTATGTTAAAAAATAAGGATACTATGTTAAAATTACAGTCACTATGTTCCAAATAACGTTAGTTTTGCGTGTATATAAATCTCAGGTCCACAATAATATTATTGTGGACTAGGTCCACGCAAGAATTTCTAGGCCTTATTTAGTACTCGTACTAATAGATCTCAATTCTACTCAGTACTAATAAGTTACATACCAACTATAAAGGATAATCAAATCATTATTAGTTATTGTGTTAATTGTGTAACTCCTTGATTTACTCTTTAGGTTGACAATTAAAGATTTCCCTAACTCTTAGCTAATGTATAACAGCTATCACTAACAGTTTTGTATCTAGACAAACACTAAAAAAAATGTCCATATAAAAACGGAATTCTAGCGACGGAATTCAATCCGTTTCTAAATTAGAGACGAAATAAAAAAAAATCCGTCTCTAAATTAGAGACGGAATTAAAAAAATCCGTCTCTAAATTAGAAACGGATCGGAATTGAAAATCCGTCTCTAAATTAGAAACGGATTTTTTTTTCCGTTGCTAAATTAGAAACAGATTTTTTTTCCGTTGCTAAATGAGTGACGGGATTTTTTTCCGTTGCTAAATTAGAGACAGATTTTTTTCCGTTGTTGATATGAGTGACGGACTTTCAATTCCGTCTCTAAATTATTTTCGAAACGAATTATGTATTACTTTAGAGAGGAACTATGTAAGCTAGAGACGGATTTTCGCTTCTAGTTTAGAGACGGATTTGAAAATCCGTTTCTAAACTAGAAACGGATTTTAAATTCCATCTCTAATATTTCTTTCACTTATTATCAATTATATGCGTAGAAATAAAGAAATAATATTTGGTATAGTTGGTAAGAGTTTCACTATGTGACTTTGAGGTCACGGGTTCAACTCTTACCAATTGCAATTCTTGAGATTGGGAATTCAAGGAGCTTTACATGCAAAGCTGAGTCGAGTTGACTTGAGTGAGATCGAACCGAATAGCAGCTATTTTTAGAGCCAAAATATTTTTTGCCGTTGCTAAATTTAGAGACGAATTTTTTTTTTTCCATTGCTAAATTTAGAGACAGTTTTTTTTTTCTTTTTTTTTGCTGATATGAGCAACGAATTTTTTTTTTCAGTTGACAAATTTAGCGACAGATTTTTTTCCCGTTACTGATATGAGTGACAAATTTTTCTTTTTCCCGTTGCAAAATTTAAAGAGGAATTTTTTTTCCGTTGCTAAATCTCTCATGTATAATCATTAATACAATTTAAAACTTTGCAACATTCTCTTTCTCAAATATAACTCTATCACCAACTACATACGATTTAATACCAATAGGTTTTATTAGACTCGGGAATACTTGAGGCTCAGAACTTCTGATATCATATATGCATGTAAAGATGATCATGTTAAGTACTTCAATTTAATGTAAGGGGTTTGGCTATTATGGGTTTAGTAGTAAATGCTCAATAAGTTGCTTCAATTTAGCTTGCATTGAAGAAGGGGCAGTGCTTTCGGCTACAAGCCATAAAATTTGACAAGAAAGGTCGTGTATAATTTTGCTGGTACGTTTGAACAATAATTCAATTCTATTTCAATTCATCAAAATTAATGTATGTGTAAACCCAAACCCATAATAATCGGGATACTTGTTTGCATTGATTGTTCTCAAATAGAGTTGAATTCGATTATACACATACTTTTTTTTTTTTTTTTTTTTTCTTATACACATACATGATTCATGCATACAACACACATGTTTCTCTACCGTTGACAATGATACTCCCTCTCATCATTTCCCTCAAAAAATTAAAAATGAAAAAAATAATTAGTAGCCCTTATTTAAGTTATTTGAACTTCTTTCCTTGAATAAAACAAAGCAAGAAAAAGTTATTTGAACTTCTTAGAAAGTAACTAAATAAGTGAAAATTGCGTCTAAGAATTATTGAAGGGGGAAAGTTTAAAGTTCGATTTTAATCCCTTATAATCATATTGAATTTTTTTTTTCTTTTCAAAGGGATTTGGATTTTATTATTTAAAAGGTACATTGTAGAAACATAAAGTTTCATGTGTGGCGCGCTAGCCACATCACGTGGCCGGGATTATTTGATCAGGGGTTACTCGGTCAAGAGTTACTTGGTTAAGGGTTACTCGATTGATAAGGAGTTACCCGGTCGGTCAGAGGTTACTCGATCATGGATTACCCGGTAGTGTTTTAGTGGTCAGACACACAAAAAAAAATGCTGATGTAGAAATAGTTAATTTTACTTCAAAAAATGTAATTCAAGAAAATTTAGTCATTCATTGCGGACAATGGAATGGGCCTTAGTCCCTGGTTTCAGAATGGGTTATTGGGGTTTGTTTACAGGCTGGCCCAAGTTACGTGATCCAATTCTCGCTTATAAATCACACGCAGTATCATGGTATTTTTTCTATGTCAAAAATAATACCCCCTCGTCATTTTCAATTATTTACGCTTTGGCTTGTATTTATGGTAAACTTTTTAAAATTTTGACTATAAAATTAGCTACCATAAATATCAAAATTATATGATCATCTTAGATTCGGCTCGAAATGTATTTGCAAATTATCAATTAATCATAATTTTTACCTATATCATATTGAAAATATATATATATATATATATATATATATATATATATATATATATATATATATATATATATATATATATATATATATAAAGAAAAGCATTAAAAACCATGAAATTTCATGGTGTAAAGAGTAAAAAGTAGCGGTGGTGAATAAAATATAATTTCACCTTTCGCCTAGAAAAATTAAAATAACTTTTTTTTTTTTTTTGTTAATAATAAATTTGGAGTACATGTTTTTTATTTATGAAAAGTTTCCTATCTTTTAACCTCTATTGCTCTAGTGCAACGTTAGTACTGGATGATACTAATATGAAAATACATGATTTGTAGATGTCAACTAATTTATTTGAATAAAATTTTGATGCCGCATCTAAAATTTGAGGTCACTCTCCTGTCTACTTCATTTACACTCTCCCACTTTTTACCCCAAAGAAAAAGCGAGATTGGAATTTGAAAACATAGGCAATGCCCATGCTTGAAGTGACAAAAACATGGCCTTGAAATAGATGACGAGGGCACTTCTTGGACCTTGCTTCACGGAAACTAATTAATGCTGTGATTACTTCTATTTTTTCTTGGAAAGGAAGTTCTCACTCAATATAATTTCCGTAATTTTTAGTAATAAATTATTGGGTAACTGAGATTATTATTTAATTTTTTGTAGTTACTTTGATTTATGAGCTTTACTATTATCTCTAACCAAGCTATTGGACGCAATTTGCCCAGCCAAACAGAAAACATGATTTGTTTTCCAGAGGCATTTTGACATATATAAGCCTGCAGTTTGTTTGTCTGAATATAGTACGAGTACAATCCCTATTCAATATTTTTCGGGTTTTTTTTAGAATATGATGAATCATCTACAATATCAAATTTTGATTTTTTATACTTTCTCTATTTTTTTATGGTACCCCAATATTACGTACACATGACACAAATTAAAATCACATATCAATTGTTGTAAATTAGTGTACGTAGCTACCACGGTGCAATGCAAGTTTGTTTAATATTTACAATAATAATAAAATTTAATTACTTAACTCACCAAGTATAAAACCGATACTAAAACACCAAGTATAAAACCGATACTAAAAAAAAAGAAGTATGCAAGTGAAGATAATTTAACAAACATATAATAATTACATGGAATTTAAGTTTTGTGTCTAGCAAGTTTAGTTTAGAATAAATTTTACTCTATAATAATGAAATTTTCTTAAGCGTGTAATTTTGGATGTAAATATTAATGTAACGCTATAAAGTCTCTTCCGACTTTTGGAGTTTGCCTTATTAGTAGAGATAGTACTATGTGAACCCTTTCCTTACCGTTGTTTATGTTAGTTAAATTATGACTAATTGGTTCAAATAAACTTCTTTAGTCTCTTCTTTGAAATGCATGACATGGAATATATACTTCCTCCGTTACTATTTAGTTGACACATTCAATTTAGGCACACATATTAAGGAGAGGAGAGAGAATGAGAGAGAATGATAAAACAAATGGGGTACACTAGTAAATGTAAGAGAAAAGGTTTACCAAAAAGGAAACGCATCAACTAAAAATAAACTTCCTAAAAAGGAATATGTGTCAACTAAAAAAAACGGAGGTAAGTATATTGTAAGAAGAAAAAAAAACGGGTATTTATACAATAATGAAAATGATGAAAAATACTGCGTAAAGTAATACTACCTCCGTTTTTTTTAGTTGACACCTTTCTCTTTTCACGCTTGCTAATGCACTATTTTAACGCTTAATATCTTTAAATCACGACATTGTAAAATTATAAAAAGTGGATTTTAATAAAAATATACATTAAGATGATTCAAATAAGATTCCACTTGACTATGTTTTATCATAGCTATAAATCAAAAAAGCTAGTCAAAGTGTAGCTAGTGAATAGTGTAAAAATCAAATGGTGTCAACTAAAAAAAAACGGAGAAAGTATCCACGAAGCCTTAATTCTTGGAGGGGTATGATAAAAAACCATTTCCATTTCCATTTCCATGACCATACACTCATGAAGCCATTAGTCATGAGTTCATGACGATACTTCTTACTTATGATAATTTCTTTTTAATTTTAAATTTAAATTTTAACATAAGATTAACTTTTGAACAATACAACATCACCTATCACACTATAATATTGATACAACATTGTCTTGAAATTCTTTATATGAAGATTTATGGGCATCGTTGGAAGTTGAACTTTCTTGAGGACTTTCTACTTAAAGAATATTGATGAAATAGTTTAGTTAACTAATATAGAGAAAGAAAATCATTACGGGATACTTAATACATATATTTTTTTTCATATTAGAGTATCAGCCGATATTTCATGCACCTTTATGGTTCCATCACTACTTAAAATTATAAACAGGACTCAATTTCAACTCTTAAGTCCTCGACTAATTAAGCTACTCGTAAATTAAATACTACTTCGACACTCTGTACATAAATCAATGAAAGGGTACATGCAATTCTAAATCACCAAACTAAAATTAATGAAATAATTTAGCTAGTACGCATATATAGATTGCACACTCATAAAATATTGTTGTCCCTACGTACTATTATAGTGTTGTCACCTTCAATTATCACTTGAAGGAAGAAATTGAAGCAATAAGCATGGTAGAGCAAATCATAAATGTGAGTAAATTTAATTTTGGAAAATAAGTTATTGCTATTAGCCTGAACCGGAAGTGGTTTATATATTTCTTTCTTTTAATTTCCTTTTATTGTTACCAAATCTTTTGGGAAGTCCTTGCGATGTTATATTTTTTCTGAGTTTTATTAAATGAAGGTTTGAATTTATATATTCACATTTTAATTAATGTATACATTTAAATGAAACAGGTAGAACGTAATATGACAAGATATTTGGGCCAATTTCATTAATCAGCATTTAGTATTTCTTGTTGTAAACGCTTATTCCCATACCTAGAGAGAAAAAAGTTGTAATAATTTTTAGGAAAACTGGCTTAAAATAATACCAACTATCAACGGTGTGTGCAAAATGAACTCAACTATTTGCTATTAACGGTACCGCCTATTGTACAATATATGCAAAATAGTATGCTGGTTACAAAAAAGTATTTCGAGCTGGAATACTCCGTCTATATTTATTGTAATTCTATTAATTTTATGTTTTCTTTTCAAAACACATACTTCCTCCATTTCTTTTTAATTGACACGTTTCTTTAGTCATCTTTGTCAATGCACAAATTCAACCGTTAATATCTTAAATTACTGATAAGCAAAAATTATAAAAAGTTAATACTTTGAAAATATATATTGTGACGAATCTAACAAGACCCACATGAATACATTTTTCATTACATATAAATCACGAACCCTGGTCAAAGAAAAATGTGTGAATAGTACTAAAGTCAAAACGTGTCAAGTTGTCAACTAATAAAAAACAGAGATAGTATTATGTTAACAATTTTATTTATAATCCAGAGTAATAATGCCCCACCTCTTTGTTAGACTTTTTTTTTTTTTTTTTTTTTTTTGAATTGTCAATATGTGTTTAAATATTTTTTTTTCAAAATACCAATAGTAATTTCTACTATCACACAATAGTATATAGGGTATTTAAATGCATTATTATGTTGATATAATTAGTTTCAAAAATTGTTTCAAAAATCCTAAATTTCGCCACATTCACCAACCAAAATAATGTGGGGAAATTTTTGGGTTTTCTAAACAATTTTTGAAATTGATTACTTATTATATCAAAATAATAATGCATTTAAATACCCTATTTACTATTGTGTGGTAGTAAAAATTACTACAGGTATTTTGAAAAAAAAAATATTTAAATACATATTGACAATTTAAAAAAAAAAATTCCTAACAAAGGGGTGGGGTATTATTAATTTGGATTGTACTTTTGAAAACATAAATTTAATAACAAAAAAAAAAAAAAGAATAATAAATATAGACGAAATATTCCTCGCGATGCTTTTTCGGTGAACGACATACTATTTTGCACATATAGTACAATAGGTGGTACTGCTAATTTCAAATAGTAAAGTTCGTATTATTTTGCACACACCGTTGATAGTTGGTATTATTTTAAGCCATTTTTTCTACTTTTTATGTGAGTAGTTCTAAATCCTTTTATTGAGTAATGAATAATTTGATGCAAATTTGAGTACAATTAATTACGTCAAATCAATGTCTAATTAGCCTTTCGCATAATACAGAGTATAAATTAAAATAGGTATAATACTTATAAATTGATCCAAAATCTATCTAATGCATATGTATTGTCAACACAATCAATTAAAGCTCACTAGAGGCTCTTTGAGGGTGGGGGAATCCCCCTTATTCCCAATGCAATGAATTTGATCCACACATTTGCATCTCTTATCATGGTCAGCGTTGGATATTTTAAAATAACAAAGGTTTTTCGATCCTTTCTTTTGCCACATTTCAGTCAAAGCTAAGGGTTGAATCGTTGAAGAGAACGAAGCTAAGGTTTTGGTCTTCCCATAATGGCTAGTTTATGTTTAAACAGAAAGGAAAAAAAAATACTAATGAGAGACATATATAGGTGTGCCGTTTATGTAGTAGGGTCTTTCTCCAAACCTTTAAAAATATAAACGCATTGTCAAATTTTATATGACTGAGTTTATAAAGTTCAATTAATGACATAACTGATTTGTACGTAGGAACGCCATACAATCCGGTTATCATACTTGTATAATAATATAGCCTAGGATTTTTGGGGACTACGTACATTGATCACCCTCTTTCAAACCTTGTGTATATGATGATTATAAGCTAGCTCACATAATACTATGTTTGTACTTAATTGTATTACAGCACCACAGTACGTACATATACTCATATTGTCATACATACTTAAAAGGTTAAATGGCATGAAATAATTGATGGCACCATGTGTAGTGGTCAATTGACACCAACTTCGTGATTTGCGCTACTTAAACAATTTTTAATAGGTTGCACATTATTTTTTTTTATTTTTTTTTGAAGGGTAGCACATTACTAATTTAATTCATACCAATATCTTAATACGAATTATAATGAAAAAATGCTAATGATTAACCATTTTATAAAGATATACACAAGTAGTTAGATACAGAGAGATGAAGAAACGAATTTATACATAAATGACATTAGAGTATCATATGTGGCCTAACTCAACTCGTTGACTATTTTAACAAGTATAGCAACATTAGCAATTAATTAATTAATTAGGAAATGTTTGTTCAAAAAATAAAAATTTAATTATATAGGAAATGCATTAACCAAAAGATTAAATTGCACATGGTTTAGAAGCTTCGCCGTTCAGATGGAGAATCTTTTTGCTCCGATGTTGAAAGTGGAGCCGAATCAACCGATTCTGATCATCAATTAAATATCGATTAAGGAGCTGATTATGTCTGATTGATTTACCTATATAAGAAAAATTACTTTTTTCTAACTCCCTCGATCTATCACTTAATATGTACCGATTTTATATTATATGATATTCAACTGCGTCTTGGGGCATAGCTCGTGTTTTTGAAACGCATATGAGGGTAAAATAGTCATTAGAATTCATAAAGGTATTTTTTTTTATGATTGACGTGGTATTTTTTGTGTACTATTATTATTACTACGTATTTTTTTTGGTGTTCCACCCAATTTACTCTTTGGACTAATTCGGATTGAGGATCGGTTCTGGGTGGATAGGTTCCAGTCCCCTCTCAATTATTGTTGCGGGAGATCGAACACGCGGTCTTTTCTACCAAGTGCAGTCCCAATCACCACTGCACCAACAACCTTTTTTTTTTTTTTTTATACTATTACACATGTGTATTATACCATTAAAATATATAGGTTGTCTTAGTAGTACTATTATATCTCACAGTGGTATAATATTTGATATACAATTTACATATTTATTTGTATCATTCAAAAAATATTTATACCACTACAATATTTAATGGTACTATTTACCTATTTGATGGTACTTTATACTCATGTTAATATTTACATCTTAATCCTATTTGTTTCAAAACAAAGAGGTGCTATGCGCCAATACTTCTCCATGATATTCAAGACATGCATACATTTTATTGTCAATATCTTTAATAATAACGCATTAATCGAAATTATAAAAAGTTAAAATATATATATATATATATTTTTGAAGATTTAAAAGCAAATATTAAAACTGCACATTGAAACTAATATAAGTATAATAGTTTATCAAAAACAAAAATACCGAGTGTAATAATACCTCACATTTGTATCATGTCAAAAAAATCTAACAAAGTTTCAAATCAAAGTTAAAAATAAAAACCTTAGTGTCCCAAACATATCTTTATTTTTTATTTTTATTTATTATATTTTTTTTTTATACAGTAAAATACGGGGGTCTCCCACCCTATCACAAGAATAGGGAGATGAGAATCGAATCCCCAACCACTTGGGGGGAGATGGGAGGACTAACCATCCCACCATCTCCTATGTCCTCCCCCAACATATCTTTATACAACAAGATAATTAACCAAAGTACAAAATTGCATAAAATTCGATCATTTATTTGAGATTCGTTATCTAATTCGTGCACGTACAAACCAATGATGTTGAATGCCGCTATAGACTTGAAGAAAGTCATAAATTAAATTTGGAACAGATTGGAGATTATTAAGTAAAAATTAAAGTCATGTACAATGTACTAATTCTCTTGACAAGTAGGCAACTTGTACTACTTTGTGTACTAAAATAGTAAATTTATTTCATCTGATCATCCTTTTAATATAGTTGCATGTACTAAGGTGATGTACATTTGCTATACATCACACGTAATAACATTTGTACAAACTAATCAGGCATTTAGACCCTTTCATTTCTCTGTTTATTTCGTTATTATTAAGCCTTAGTAAGTTAAGTTAATTGACATTTGCCAGACATTACACAACATTTAATTTTATCAAACATAAGTGTGAGGTAAAGGTTCTAAATTATGCCTCATGCTTACCATACCTGTAGTAAGTCGCACCGTACAATGACAATACGCTTCAAATAAACTTTAATTCATATTGACATTCTCATGAGTTTCAATTAGAGCAGTTAATTTCTGACCCGAACCATTAAATCCAATAGTTTCGAACCGATCCGAAAATGAGCTGAACCACTAAAAACCCGTTTTTTGGAAATCGAAAATCGACCCGACCCGACCCAATTTTTGCTAACCCGAAACTGAACTGAATCGAATTTGTGTGAACCGTTACTAACCCAACTCGTTATCAAGCCAAACCGTTACAACCCGAAACTGAAAACAACCTAAACCGATTACGTCTGAACCCGATAGTAACTCGACCCATTTTGAACCGAAAACCGTTTAAACCCGGCAAAAATCCGATAAATCTGAACCGATCCAACCCGTAATAACCCGTTGTGACCGAAACATTTATAACCCGTAACCCGTTATGACCGAACTGTTTCCAACCTGTAACCCGTTGAGACCGAATTGCTTACGACCCATAACCCGTAGAGATCGAACCGTTTACGACCGGTAACCCGTTATGACTGAGTCGTTTACAACCTGTAACGTAATATGTTTATGATCTGATACGTTTCAACCCACTACTTGATAAACCCAACTTATTTATGACTTAACTTGATTATAACATGACCCGTTCCTACCCATTATCTGACTAACTCGACTCGATAATGATCCGACTCGATTTTAACCCAATATGATTTGGACTAAAACCCGCTTCAAATTGGGTAATCCCGTTTTCAAACCGACCAAGTTCAATCCAAACCGATTATGACCGGAACCCCGATTTCACCCGATCTATTTTGAATCGAACTCATTTTCAAACCGACCCGGGTTAACCCAAATTGATTATGACCTGAACTGATTACAACCCGACCCGATTAGAACCCGAACTATTTTGAACCGAAACCCACTTTAAACTGGTTAAACCCTTTTTCAAACCAACCCGATTCGACCCAAACTGATTATTACCCGAACCAACTACAACCCGACACGATTAAGACCCGACCCGAATAGAAAACGCAATAAAAAAACCAAACCGAACTGAACCGATGATTTTCAAAACCGACCCAAACCGATCCGCTAATCATTTCAACCCATTATAAACCGACCCATTATAACCCGAAACTGATAAACTCGAACTATTTACCCGAATTTACACCCCTGATTTCAATTACACAAGTAGGTCCCTAAGCTATTTTCTACACGTTCTTCTTATGACATGTCTTCAAATTTTCCTTGTGGGATCTACTTGTTAATTGTTTGGTTTACAGCAAAATATACTTGTACATGTGAATATGATGATTAGAAGTTACTAAGACGTGGGATAATACGAAAATCATAAAATTAAGTTCGTCTTCTCGCTAAATAGAGAAATTTATACTATATGAACACAATGTCATACATGAACCCAAGCATTAGTGTTAGCAATATTCATATTTTTGAATGAGGAAACAATAACTACACCAAATTAAGCTTTTAATAGCGCTTTTTTTCCTAAAAACACAGCGGTTATGAAGCGCTATTAATCATAGGTGCTGCTAATTAAATTATAGCGCTTTAGAAAACGTTGTTGAAACTTGGTTTTTTAATAGCTATTTTTAGAAGCGTTGTTAAATCTCTATTTTCTAAATACTTAGAGCTTAATTATTTTATTTTAATTTTTTTAGATATATTGCTCACATCTAAAGTTTGAGCTTTTTTTATTTTATTTTTTTATTATTGATATACTAAAGACAAGGTGAAAATTAATCTAATAAAAAATATCAAAGCTTTGATAAACAATCTTTAATTCAATATATACAACAAAAGAAAATTCATTTCTTATAGTATACAAAATCTCTTAGTAAAATCATTTACTTTGTACAATATTATTCGTCGCATAGTCTAAACACTTATTTAATCTTTATAATCTATACATAAATTGGTTTCTTGACTTCATAATAAGAGCACTAATCGAAAACCAAGTGAAACCCAAGGCAACTAATTTATCAAGTTATTGATTTGACCATGCATAATCACAGCTCGAAACGTTACAATCATCATGCATCAGACTGCAAAATTGAAAACAAATAATCATTGATAGTAACTTGCATAATATATATTAAATCGACATGAAAAAAAAAAAAAAAAAAAGTCCTCCTTACCATAGAATCAATAAGAGCCATCCATGATGCACAATAAAAAAAAAATGAAGCACAAAAATAAGACACAAAGGAAGGCAAAGAAATCAAGAACGAGTCATATAACTTAGGACATCCAATTATTAACAGGGTTAGTTATAATTACAACTCAACCATCATATATTATCCATCAAAAACTACAATGAGTATTACTTGTTAAATATGACTGACATTCCCCCTAACTAGCACCACAAGATTATTATACTCATTTGATTATTGATAAATTGCTTACAAAGCACTAGTTTATGCATATACTTGTAATTGACTTTTCTTGTATTTTAGATAGCTAGTTTAGTTCTATGTTGCATTTATTAAATGTTTTTACACTAATTATTAACTTGAATCACTAAAACTATAAATCATAATACTTCATTAATCTAAATTAAGCACTAGCCAGCTAGTCACATGAACTTCCATTTGATCTGACAAGCATAATTTCAAAACCCCCCCACCCCCCCAAAAAAAAAAAAAAAAAAAATCTAGCAGTAGCTATGTAGGAAGTAGTAGTACATGAATTAAAAGCACTAACTAATTCAAGAATATCACTTAAGTTAATTATTACTAATACCTTCTCTACTGTAACTACGAAAACAAAACCTACTAGACTTAAAGATATTGGATTAAAAGACAAACAAAATAAATCTTAAAGATTATAATTAAAACACCCTAGAATCAAATCATTGCTAGCAATAGAAATCAATAGTTGTAATCAAATAAGGAGATAGAGAAGACAAACAAGAACATAGATGAACTTTTATGCCCAAAACACAATAGTGATCGACAACAACCATAAAATTGCCAAATTGATAAATATGAATCAACCAAACCATTACTGTATCTTATTTGAAGAATGATTTTAAAGATTAGATGGAATATTAAATGTTTCGGGTGAAAACAATGGGACCTTGCCGAAGGTCCGCTGAAACGGAGAAGACTGGATTCGGTCCAAGTTATGTTGGGCCGAAGGTTTCCTGCACAGTAAACACACGTAAACTAGCCTCGGGGGTGTTGCCGAGGAAGGCCCCTCCGATGCTAAAGTCAGTACAATGTGTAGAAAGAGAACACTATGCAAGAGAATTAATTGCTTGAGGCTTTGATTGAATATATGAGAGTATATGAATCTATGAGAATATATTCAATTTGTGAATGAAAATGAATGTATGAGTATTGATGGCTTTTATACCTCTTCATACATGGAGAGGTTGGGCCTTAGCCCAATTGGCTTGCTTTGAGGGCTGACCCTTGACTTTAGCACAAGTGGAGAGTTGAACCTTGACCTTGGGCTTTTAATTGGATCATTTAATGCCTAGGCCCAATTGGACTAAATTGGACCCAAACAACTTGCCCCCCAGACCCGATTTGGAAGGATGACGGGTCGGGTTTGATTTAATTCAGAAAAGGAGGGAAGTAAATGATTTAATTAATCCAAAAATTTGAATTTAAACCGTAATTAATGAGATAACCACGGTGAAGGCGGATGATTGTGGAAGTTGGACGGATAATGGGCAGTTTAATCACAAGATCATGTGTTTAACGGTTACTTAAGTGGGGTATTTAAGAGAAATTGAAACACGGACTCCTCGTATCCCATTCCTGGAGATATAAACAGAGGCGCGTCATCTCTCCTCACTTATTCACCAACACAAACCCAGAATTCTCGAGAGAAACCAAGAACCCGCATCAAAACTTCGCAAATTCCCCGAGCATTAAGCTTAGAAACTGAGACTTGCCACTACGAACTCGTAAATCGGCAACTTTCGCTTCAGATTAAGGTAAATTCCTTTGATTTCAGTTTATTTTTCTTCGAATTCGAACTCCTTCCCTTTTTTTTCGACTTTTTTCTTCGAAATAATCAATGGCAAGAGGAGTTAGAGGTAGAGCCCGTGCTCCAAGAAGAGCAAGGCCAATTCCCGATCCTAGGAACAGGATTGGGACCTGGAATGGACAAAGGCCAGAGTCTGACCCTGCTGAAGGGATTAGGGCGACTCCAATTTCCTCGGCTCCTCCTCAGAGAACGGAGGGGCGGAGCGCTTCTGGACGGGACGATGAAGTTCCCGCTGTCCTTTGGGATATCCTCCCCGGGTTTTCAGAGTGGGAGAATGCCGAAGTAGCTTCGGCCATGATAAAGAACCGCCCCTACTCATGGTGGGTGGAGAATGCCGAACAATATCGGTTTGCCGAGCAAATTGAGTTGCATTACGGCATTTTTGAAGCTGATGGGTATTGGTGCCGAATGCCCGCGGCATCCGATAGAATCCATCGTCCACCCCCGGGGTATGTGGGGGTGTACACAAGACAGCTTCAGTACGGGCTGAGGTTCCCTTTGGACGTATTCGTCCGAGACTTGTTGATCCATTACAATATCTCTCTATGTCAGTTAACTCCCACCAGCATCCGAAGGGTGATGACATACTTATGGGTCTGCAAGTTCTTCAAGTATGTGCCGAACCTGCACTGCTTCAAAAAGCTTCATCGGCTAGTGCCAAATATTCAAAGTGGGCACGGAAGCCATGGTTCTGGGTGGTACCGGATTGAGTCCCGGCCCCAATACCTAACCATGTGGCCGAACGACTCTTCAGACAAAGACTGGAGAGGTCAATGGATTTGGGTTAGGGCACCCACAGATCCGGGCCACCCTTGCGTCTTCAGCGCTCCCCGGTACCTTGCTGAGCCTGATCCCGAAATGGGAAGTTTAGGTCCCCCCGCAGATAACGGGGCGGATCCGAACCTTGATCAACAACATATCTTCGGCAAGCTGCCGAACCAGGGGGGCAGTGGCCGAATGCAGCATATCCCGGAGACTTGGCTCCCCGATACACATTATGTTTTCCAAGAGAACATGCTAGCAGCTGTTGGCCTCAGCCGAAAGTTTAAGGATGGTAAGCTTCTTCGGCTGGGGCCGAGGCTTTTTAATTATCTCTTTTTCTTCTCTTACTTCGCCTTTTTATGCTGTGCCACCCTATCTGAACTGACCTTTCCCCTTTTCTTTTTCAGAGCGGGACGAGACCAACGTTGGCATTAACTACGCTCGTCTTGGTGTCAACCGAGAGAGAGTTGTAACTGAACGGGCCCCGTCTATCACTGAACCGAGGCATAGGGAAGTTCATCTATACTCTTCCCACTTCCGAATTGAGGTTGTTGCTCTGTATCAGAGGCAGAAGCCTTGGTGGAAGAAGAGAGACCCCTGGTTTCAGCTGCTGGACGAAGAAGCTGAAGCTGCCCGTACAGCCGAAGAGGTTGCACGGGTTCTCGAAGCTTGCGAAGGAGGAGAAGGGTCCTCCAGAGCTGCTGAAGAAGAAGCTGCAGCTAGGGCAGCTGAAGAAGACGAGGCTTTGCTGAAGACCTCGGTGAGCTTTCAGACTTAACTTGTCTTTCTTCTTTTTTTTTTTTTTACTCACATTCTTCCTCCCCCCTGTCTGTTACAGTCTGAAGAGAGTAACAGACACAGAGAAGGGAAAGTCCCTGTTCGTCCCGAAGACCAAATACAAGAAGAGTCTTCAGACTCAGATATGGACGAGCAGCCCCTTCAGAAAAGGCGCCGAAGGATGGCCATCATCGGGCCGCATGACTTTCAGCGGAGGCCGATGACCATCGGCGTTGCAATAAGGGAACCCGAGGAAGGCAATGGATCGCCGAGGGTTCCCCGGCCACCACCCCAATCACCTCCAAAGACCCCTCCGCCACCTCCTGAGATGGAGGTGGATCAGAGAACTCCCGAATCTAAGGGAGGGGTCCAAGAAGCAATTAAGGAGAGTGCTGCTGAGCACAAAAATAAGGATGCCGTGATGCCCAGTGCTGAGGGTTTCACAGCAGATATCGCAAGAGAGGTTGAGGCTTTCGTCCTCACCCCTGAAGAAGAGGAGGTCATAGTAATTGACTCCTCTGAGAAGGATGATGCTGAGCCATCCAAAGCTAAACAAGCTCCATCGTCATCCTTTCCCTCCTTCCAGACTCTGCAATCTGGAGAAATGGGTTTCTCGGCCCCCCGAATTCCAATCCCAGACCACATCTGGGACCTCATATGGGGTCAGAACCGAGAAGGAGCTGCAGCCTACTTCGGCGATTTTGCTGGCATGTCCGAAGTAGATAGGGCAAGGATCTGGTCGCTGAAGGCCACTGCTGGGATGGGCGAATCCAGCAGATCAGTTCCTGACCCAGCCAGGTCTAACCAACTGCTGATGATGCAGGTGATTTTCCTTGCCTTTATTTCCTCTAAAATTCAGCTCTATTTTTATTATTATTATTATTATTTTTTTTTAAACTTGTCTTCCTGTTTTCAGTTCGTGCACAATCAGACTCTCACTGTAGAGCTGATAGATACCCTACAAGATAGGGTAGACGCTGCTGAGCACGACAAGAAGGTAGCTGAAGAGGAATTGAAGCTTGCTAAGCTGAAGCAAGCAGCAGCTGAAGAGAAGCAGCAGAAGGGTGAGGAGTATGAGAAAAAAGCTGCTGAAGCCCTCAAAACCTTCTGCGACGCTATGGAGAAGGAAGTTTTTCCCCCACTGATGGAAGGGGAAAAATTCCTTCAGGAGCACATGGGAGTGGACGTCTCCAAATTCAAGGCTGCCGTTGAGAGCCGTATTCAGGATGGAGCTGCTGCACAAGCTGAAGTGCAGCAACGACTAGAAGCTCTTGAAGCCAGCCGAATGGCTGCTGAAGAGCTGCTCCAAGCCAGGGATGTCCAACTCTCAGAGGCTGCTGCTGCTGCTGAAGCTCAGAGAGCTAATCTCCTTGAGGCTGAGGATCAACTGATGGCCAAAAAAGTAGAAGTGGCCCAGGCTCAGACAAAGGCTTCCCAAGTTCAGCAGGAGCTGAATGAGCTGAAAGGTTCCTCCTCCAAGCTCGCTGATGAGCTGAAGAAATCCAAGGAAGACTTGGAGGAGACCCAGAAGAAGCTGGCTGATGCTGAGGCTCTACTCAAAGTCCGTGTCTATACCCAAGAGGAATATGAAATGGGTTTCAGAAACGGGTTCAGAGTATGCCGAAGAGTCTGCCTTCATGCTGAGCCGAAGCTGGACTGGTCCAAATGTGCTGAATGGGTCCAGAATCCCGAAGACCCTCATATGAAGTATGCAACTCCAGTCGAAGCTGAAATTCTTAAGGCTGAGGAAGCCGAAGAGGAAGCTGAGAGAATGGAGTTGGAGGCTGAACAGAGGGAAAGGGAGGCTCGGCAGAGTGCAAAGCCTGCTTCTTCTGCTGCTGGGGCTGAGGCCACCATGGGGCTCAACAACGCTGATCAGTCTGATCCTCAGGCTGAAGCATAGGAACTCGGGCAGTCGTCTTCAGAATCTTGCGGTTCATCATGCGCTTAACTTTAGACTTGTCGCTTTCTGAATTTTTTGCCTTGTTTTTTGCTTCAGCTTGCCTTGTCGTACAACAGTTTATTTTTTTGCATATGTACGTATTTCGGCAGCTGTTATTTTCCGCTTGTGGGCGGCTGCCGATACAGCTTAATTGAACTTGTAGCTCAATTTCTGAGCATAAATTATTAATTTGATGCTCTTTTCTTCAGCTGCTTTGTTTTTGAATGCCTTATTTTCTTTCATTCTGCCGAACATAAACTTGCACTGATAGTGCTTCTTGCCCCCCCAGAAATTGAAGTATGGCTTCAGCTGAATAAACAATTTCTTCACTTCTTCAAAATGGGTATCCGAAACACAGGGCCAACTGAAGGCAATGCTTCTGGGATACAAGTCTTACTGAAGATTGACTTCAGCTGAAAGACTAGAGTTATTTAAAAAATGGATATCCGAAACACAGGGCCAACTGAAGGCAATGCTTTGGATAATAGATTTCTGGGATACAAGGCTCAGTTAAGGCAATATCCCAGAATTGTCCATGGACTCATGTCTTTGGAGAACAAATCTTACTGAAGTTGGACTTCAGCTGAAAGACCAGTGTTCTTTAAAAGATGCCTATCCGAAACACAGGGCCAACTGAAGGCAATGTTTCGGATAATGGCTTTTTGGGATACAAGGCTCAGTTAAGGCAATATCCCAGAATTGTCCATGGACTTATGTCTTTGGAGAACAAGTCTTACTGAAGTTTGACTTCAGCTGAAAGACCAATGTTCTTTAAAAAGACGAGTTTTGTCAGCAATCTGAAACCCAGTTACCCGAAGGCGAAGGTTTCAGACGAGGCTGGCTAAACAATTTTCAACTGTTGCTGTTATCCTTTATTTTCTGTCTATCTTTGAAAAATGGATACCCGAAACACAGGGCCAACTTAAGGCAATGCTTCGGATAATGGCTCTCTGGGATACAAGGCTCAGTTAAGGCAATATCCCAGAATTGTCCATGGACTCATGTCTTTGGAGAACAAGTCTTACTGAAGTTTGACTTCAGCTGAAAGACCAGTGTTCTTTAAAAAGACGAGTTTTGTCAGCAATCTGAAACCCAGTTACCCGAAGGCGAAGTTTTCAGACGAGGCTGAATAAAAAACCCTTAAAGAGTAGATAGAACAAAGAAAATTTTGAAAGGATAAAAAGTTGTAAACATTTATATAAATGGCGGCTCCAAGGCCTTTCATTAATTCAAAATGTACTTACAAAGATTGTTCTGCCCTGAAGGGTTTACACATGGTATTTTTTCAGTACATCAGCGTTCCAGTGATTTTTCAACTCAGTTCCATCCAACTGCCAAAGTCGGTATGTCCCTGGCTGAAGCTCATCATAGATTTCATAAGGTCCTTCCCATGCAGCTGAGAGTTTCCCATGGATTCTGCCTTTCTGAACTGCAGCAGCATTCCGAAGGATAAGGTCTCCAATTTTGAGAGGCCTTGCATGGACCCTTCGGTTATAAAAATTTGCTGATTCTCTGCTTATAGGCGGCCATTCTGTCTCGAGCTGAGTCTCTTACTTCGTCGAGGAAATCGAGAGATTCCCTCATCAGTCGCTCATTCTCAGCCGAGAAGTGGTGCACTCGAAGGCTCTCAGAGCCAATTTCCACTGGAAGGACGGCTTCGGCACCATACACCAGTTCAAAAGGTGAGTGGCCCGTTGCCTCTTTTTCAGTTGTCCGAAGGGACCAAAGGGTTCCAGGGAGCTCCTCCAGCCACTTGGACTTTTGATCTTCCACCCTCTTCTTGAGGGCATTTAAGATCTGTTTATTTGCAGCTTCGGCTTGTCCGTTACTTTGCGGGTGGCATACCGCTGAATATGCCAGTTTGATGCCGAACTGATCTGTATACCGCTGAAGCGGTAAGTTATCAAATTGCCTCCCATGATCGAAGACAAATACTCTCGGGATGCCAAAGCGAGTGATGATATTCTGCCAGATAAATTTTCTGACAGTTTGCTCTGTAATGTTCGAGGCTGCTTCGGCCTCGATCCATTTACTGAAGTAGTCGACACCAACTATCAGCCATTTTTTCTGGTACACAACCTCTGGAAATGGTCCCAGTATATCCAGTCCCCATTGGGCAAACGGGAGTGGATAAGGATCGGCTGAAGATCCCTTGCTTGCTGATGGATAACTGGAGCGTATTTTTGACATTTTTCGCATTTCCGAACCAGCTCCTTAGCATCTGCGATCATGGTGGGCCAGTAATATCCAGCCCTCAGTGCCTTGTGGGCTAAGGTTCTTCCCCCAATGTGGTTCCCACAGATGCCGAGGTGAATCTCCCGTAGGATATAATCTGCATCTATTGGTCCCACGCATTTCAGCAATGGGGCTGAGAAGGACTTTTTCAGAAGTTCCCCCCTGAAGACAATTAACCTAGAGCTGGTTCTCTTCATCTTGGAGGCCAAAGCTTTATCTTCAGGAGTTTCTCCCCGAAGCTTGAAAGCTAGGATGGGGTCCATCCAACTAGGCTCTGGGTCAGCGCAGCACACTTCAGGTGCTTCGTCGACACTTCTCTCTCGACGCACTTCTACATATACAGATCTGCTCAGCTCGGTAAGAGATGAACTGGCAAGTTTGGAGAGTGCATCGGCTTGAGTATTCTGACCCCTTGGGATCAGCTGAACCTCAAAAGTTTTCAGCTCTGCAATGACTGATTTGATCTTGGCAAGATAAGCTATCATGGAGGGCTCTTTGGCCTCGTAGCTGCCACTGATCTGATATGCAACTAGCTGAGAGTCTGTTTTTAGGCAGACATGATCGGCTTCCAGGGAGATGCACAATTCTAGGCCGGCGATTGCTGCCTCATACTCGGCTTCATTGTTCGAGGCCTTAAAAGAAAACTTTAGTGCATACTCAAAAGATATTCCTTCGGGAGAAGTTATCACTACTCCTGCCCCCGAACCGTTTTCGGTGGAAGATCCATCCGTAAACACGGTCCAGACTTTCTTTTCACTGTCTAGCGCTTCTTAGTATGAGCATTCGGCCAAGAAATCCGCTAGAGCTTGAGCCTTAATGGCAGCCCTCGGACGGTAGCTGATGCTGAATTCGGTGAGCTCAAAAGCCCACTTGGCTAGCCTACCAGATTTTTCAACCTTGCCGAGAACTTTTTCCAACGGCTGATCAGTTAAGACCACTATCTGATGGCAATCAAAATAGGGCCTCAGCTTCCGAGCAGCTACTACTACCGCGAAAGCAACTTTCTCGAGTAGAGGATAGCGAGTCTCGGCATCCGTCAGTGTATGACTGACGAAGTAGATCGGTTGCTGACTTTTACTTTCTTCCTTCAGCAATACTGCGCTGATGGTGGCTGGGCTAACGGCCACATATAGGTACAAAGTTTCTCCTTCAGCTGGGCTAGCCAGCGTTGGGAGTTGAGCCAGATGCTCCCGAAGCTGTTTAAAGGCGTCTTTTTGCTCTTCCTCCCAAACGAGCTCTTTTGTTTTCGGGAGTTTCAGGGCTTTGAAGAAAGGTAACCCCTTATCCGAAGCTCTGGAAATGAACCTCTAGAGGGATGCCATTATTCCGGTGAGCCGCTGAACATCCCGCTTCGTTTTCGGCTCAGGAAGGTCGAGCGCCGCTTTGACTGTAGAGGGATTGGCATCAATCCCCCTTTTGCTGACTATGAACCCAAGGAATTTCCCTGACTTCACGCCGAAGACACACTTCTTCGGATTCAGCTTCATTTGATGCTTTCTCAAGGTGGCAAAAGTTTCAGCCAGGTCCTTTACATGGTCCTCTGGTTTTTTTGCTTTTGACGATCGAATCGTCAACATAGACTTCCATGTTTCGGCCCTTTTGATCGGCGAAAACGTGATCCACCAGCCTTTGATAGGTTGCCCCCGCATTTTTCAATCCGAAGGGCATCATTTTGTAATTGTACACCCCAGCGTTCGTGACGAATGCTGTCTTTGCTCGATCGTCAGGGTGCATAAAGATCTGATGATACCCCGAGAATGCGTCCATGAAACTAAGCAAGGCATGGCCACTTATCGAATCGACTAGCTGATCGATCCTCGGCAAGGGATAGAAATCCTTTGGACAAGCCTTATTTAGGTCCGTGAAGTCAACGCACATCCTCCAGGTACCATTGGGCCTCTGAACCATCACCACATTTGCCAGCCATTCTGGATATTGGCAAGGTTCGATGAATCCTGCCTCCAACAATTTTTTGACCTCGGCTGCGATGTCTCGGTTCTTATTGGCGGAGTAATTCCGCTTATTTTGCTTAACTGGTCGACACGTTGGGTCAACATTAAGCTTATGGGAGATGAGGTCTGAACTTATCCCGGGCATATCAGCTGCCGAGAAAGCAAACACATCTCTGTTGTCCCGAAGGAGCTGAATAAGTTCACAACGGGTGTTCGGATCAAGGTCCATCCCGATTGTTACACATTTCTCAACGTCTCCTTCAGCCAACTCAACTGTTTCAGTCTGTTGGTCCATGTCCATTGCTGATGGACTGGACTCTTCATAATCTGGCCTGCTGCCAATGTCAGCAGGTGTCCCAGTCTTTTTGGTCTTCGGCTGGCTCTCTGAGTCTTGCGGCTCAGCTGAAGAGCTAGCCTTTTCCCTTTCGGGCCCTTTATCTCTGCGTACAGATCCTTGGGCCGAAGCACTTAGGCCTTTCGGCTTTTTTGTGCTCGGCTCTCTTTCTTTTTCTTTCTCCTCCTCATCCTTGTCATCTGGGCGACTAGTGGATGGTTTGAGGTAGTTGCACCTTCGGGCGTCCTTTTGGTTGCCCTGTATCCTTTCGGGGAAGCCGGCGTCTGAGACGTAAATCATCAGCTGATGATAAGTTGAGACGACCCCTTGGATCTCCTGAATTATGGGTCTCCCCAAAATCACGTTGTACACTGAAGGAGCGTCGATGACCAAAAATTCAATCATGACGTTCCTGGCTGCCTCATCGCAGCCGATGGTGACAGGAAGTGTCACCTTCCCATCTGGATAAGTTGAAGCCCCGTTGAACCCGGATACCGGGTAGGGTACCGGCGTAAGATGCTTGGGCTTCAACTTGATTTGATTGTAGGCCTTTCGGAACAGAATGTTTGCTCCACTGCCACCGTCAACAAGGACCTTACTGACGTCGTGGTTGGCCACCGTGGCGATGATCACCAACGGATCCTCGTGAGGGAACGTAATCCCCCGGCAGTCGGCGGCTGTGAACGTCATGTTCGGCACCGGCGACTGGGAAGATTGAATGTCAGCGTTGTTCACCTGGTGAGTCAAAGCTCTAAGGTGTCGCTTGTGCTCCCTCCGAGAGTATATTCCTCCCGAGATAACATTGATAGGAGGGAATTTCCCCTCCGGCTTTTTACTGTTTTTCCGGGGGAAGTCGAGGTCTTGCCGAGAGTCCTTTGCTGACTTCTCGGATTCTTTTTTCTCGCGGTGATCCGCGATGTATTTTTTCAAGTATCCCTTCCGGACCATGTCCTCTATCTGGTCCTTCAGTTGGATACACTCCTCAGTGTTGTGTCCCGAAGATTCGTGGAACTCGCACCACTGATTTTTATTTTTTCGCTGATACCACTCTGGGAGTGGTCTCGGCTTTCGGTAACTCTTCTCCTCCTTCGTCACGCTGTAAATTTTGGCGCGTGGAAGAGAGAGCGGAGTGTAGGACTCGTATCTGCCTGTGTATGAGGCAGATCTTTCCTTCTTTGGGTCACTAGCCAAAGATTGCTCCGAGGCCTTTGACTTTCCCTTTGCCTTATGGCCTTGGCCTTCAGACAAGGGTATTTGCCTTTGTTTCCCTCCCCCAAATTGAGGTTGGGTTTTCGCTTTGTTCCATTCTTCGGCTCGGATGAACTTATCCGAAGCATTCAGAGCTTCCTCCAAGGTCTGCGGGGTATGCATGACCATGAAGTCTAGGAACTTTCCGGGCTGAAGGCCATTCTGCATTGCAAAAACGGCTAGCCCCTGGTCCAGCTGAGAGACGCTGGATGACTCGTTACTGAAACGGGTCAGATAGTCTCGGAGGCTTTCGGTTTCCCCCTGTTCTAGACTCATGAGCTCTGCAGTAGTCTTCTCTCGGCGGTTTGCCGTGGAAAACTTGCTCCTGAACTTGGAGGACAGATCATCCCACCCTGTTATGGAGCCTTGCCTTACTCCCTAGGAGATCCACGCTTGCGCGACCCCCTTGAGAGTGGTTGGGAAATATTTGCACCAAGTCGCCTCGGATCTGGGGCAAAGATGCATATGAGTCTCATACGAGGCCACGTGATCCTTCGGATCCGAGGTCCCGTCATATGTGATGTGCGACGGTATTTTAACCGTGGGTATGCGCTCTTCCAGTATCCATTGCTCGAATGGTGAACTGGCGGGTAGCATAACGACCTTGCCCTTGTTCCTGGCCGAAGGGACCGCGCTCCGCCCTCTTAGAGAGGTAGGAGTGGTTTTCGTCCCTGGCTGGGAAGTCTGGGCCTCGGCTGCAGGGAACGAGAGGCGACTGCGCACGCTCGGTTCCTTGCCGCCGAGTCGGTCAAGGACGCTTCGGCGAACAGTCTCAGGTTCTCGGTGAGTAGATTCTGGCCGAGAAGCTGAGCTGCTGCTCTTATGCGCTTCTGGTCTTGAGGATGAGGATCCTTTTAAAAATTGAGGGTTCTTTTTCCTCTGTTTTTCATTTTTCCAGGAATCCTCTTCCCACTCTTCCAGTTCCCGGAAGGAAGGAAGCTTCCCACCATCATGGTCTAACTTCCTCCGCTGATGCCGGGTATGCGGAGGAGTTCGATCACGAGGTGGTGGCATATTTTGTGCCCTCATCGCCTCCATGAGCACTGCCAGCGCTCTTGCCACCTCTTCCGAGCTGGGCCCCGTCAAAGGGGTCCTCGGCCGAGTATGGGAATGAGGGCGCGCAGCCGATGGTTGGCTTTGGGGCACTGAATGTGTCCTATGATCGGACTCACCCCTGCTAGACCGAGAGTGACTCGGCCTATAATGAGAGTCATGAATTACGGGAGAAAGGGAATCCTCCTTGTATGATCCTCCCCCCGGGCTGGCACCCTTGGGAGAGTCCCGGTCCGGCGAGGGTGATGGTGTAGGGGTTTTAGGCTTTTCGCCCGCTCCTTGACGGAGGCTTTTGCTCTTGCGGTTCTTAGCCATTGCTACTAAGATAATTGCAAGATGATCTTGGTTAGAAATTTGGCTTAAAGATTTTTGAAAGTCCTCCCCACAGACGGCGCCAAATTGTTTCGGGTGAAAACAATGGGACCTTGCCGAAGGTCCGCTGAAACGGAGAAGACTGGATTCGGTCCAAGTTATGTTGGGCCGAAGGTTTCCTGCACAATAAACACACGTAAACTAGCCTCGGGGGTGTTGCCGAGGAAGGCCCCTCCGATGCTAAAATCAGTACAATGTGTAGAAAGAGAACACTATGCAAGAGAATTAATTGCTTGAGGCTTTGATTGAATATATGAGAGCATATGAATCTATGAGAATATATTCAATTGTGAATGAAAATGAATGTATGAGTATTGATGGCTTTTATACCTCTTCATACATGGAGAGGTTGGGCCTTAGCCCAATTGGCTTGCTTTGAGGGCTGACCCTTGACTTTAGCACAAGTGGAGAGTTGAACCTTGACCTTGGACTTTTAATTGGATCATTTAATGCCTATGCCCAATTGGACTAAATTGGACCCAAACATTAAATAAAATATTAGAACGACATTACCAGAAAATAGCAAAAACTTCTGTCAAAGAAATTGAGTGATGGTTTGCCGTCATCGGAGCGCCGATACAATGGAATTTAAACCAAAAACTAAATCTACAACAATTTCAATCTAAGCGACCTAATTTATCTAAATAGGAAAATTCTCTTATTGTAAAATCTAAAATTGATGATAGAAACAAGAAGTTTTTGAGAAACAAAAAGAATCTCAATTTGAGAAGCGAGTAGCGACTATAATCTTGGGAAATTGGGATTTTGGGGAGTTTTAATCACACAAATTCCTGGCAGTTAGTGTTTCAAATTTATATTTTAATTTTATTTTATAAGAATACGGTTTAGCGAACATATGAAATTGGAATGATTGATTTCATTAACATCGCATAATGAAAGCGTTTAATCGAAAATGCTGTCGATAGTATATTTTTCACAGCACTTGTCCTTAAACTGCTATTAAATTGCTTCAATTAGTAATTAAGAGTTGGTATCTCCAATAATAATAGCATTTTTGCAAGAGTGCTGTTATTTTGGTGCTCTTAAAAGCTTAGTTTGTTGTAGTGTAATATCAATTGATCATTACACCTATAAACTATCACATCATTTTCCAAGTTAATTAAAGATACGTTGTGGGATAACAAGCATTACTATCGAGTTTTAATTAATAGTATATTAGTATAGACAGATGTGCCGTAGTCTATGTCTTTAAGCCCTAATGGCCATGGTGAATCAAACTCAAATCATGAGAGGAGAAAGGAGAAAGTTCAAGAGATCAAAGATCTTGATGAGACCGAAGTTTGTGGTTTTCACTTCGGGATTTAATTATTTTTTTTATAATAACAAGCATTACTATCATTGTTTAATTATAACTTGATTGATTATTGCATAGTCAATTATTAATTGATCTCTACAAAATTCGTAATTATCCACTTCAAATCGACCCTAACCACATCGAATGACTCGTCACTATAATATCAATTAAATGAGCGCGATTGGTGGAATCTTGAGGGCCAGGCAAACTTTGTAAAATCTCTAATAATTTAAGAATTGCCAGGCAAAATGTTCATCGAGACAATTGTTCTCTGTAAAGGCAACCATATCCTCACAACCCACTCACTAAGGTCTAAGGAGCAGGAGCAAGAAAATGTATGTATGGTATGTCTTTCAATCTTGTTTTATTCTTTAACATTTTACTCCTCAAAATTTATATTCATATCTACCCAAACATGATAACTTGGGCGTGCCCACTTATGAATGAATCATTTATATGTATATACTACGTACGTTTTTTGTTTTCTTTCAAATTTTTTTATGAATTTTATTTTTAATTTTAAATGAAGGGTTTTCAGCCATTAAAATTACAGAAATCCAGGTGTTACTTCTTTTGTCTCATGCTAAGATCCTGACGTCCAAATATTCTCATTATATCATCCCATAAAAAATTAATGTCAAAAATCAGTGAAACATTTTATACCAACTTCATATACAGACAGAAATTAGATGTATAACCTGAATTTCATGCATTATTATAATTTAAAACACTTTCTTTGTTTCGTTTAGTAAACATATTTTTGTAGGCACGGTTCCTAATGTCGCATGATTTTAAACTTTAATTCCTTCATATCCTCACCGAAAAAAATATACGACGTATAAAAAATTTATATATAGATTATATATATTCATTACATGAACAAATTCTTATTCTTTTTCTTAAGCGTAGCATTATCACGAGGAAAGTCAAAGTAACTTCTATGAATACTGTCCAACATCAAAAACTTGTTAACTCAAATAATGATATACCGAATTAGTGGTATTTAAAAAAATATTCGTTTTTTATTTATTTACTACCTCAGTTTCCTATTATTTGCAACAAAGGGGTATTATTTATGAGACATAAAATATTCCTTTGTTGTAAATAATAAGAAACGAAGGCAGTATTTTTTTTTTTTTTTTCTTTTACGAAGGCAATATTTATTTTAAAAAAATGATAACATAGCCCTTAGGGCTATGTATAAGAAGCTAAAAAAAGAAATATTGAGAATAAATTAACATTAATTACACTGATTTACGCGTGATTTTGTCATGAATTTCCAACTTAATTCCATTTTAGAAAGTATATTTAATATTTATATATAACCCTAAGGGCTTCATATTTCATTACCCTTTATTTTAATTATTTGTATTTTTATTAATTTTATTTTGCAGGTGCAAGGATATAAGTGCAAAGGCCAAGCCAAATCTCTGAAAAATAAATGAAGAATAGTAGCTATCACTAGACAATGACCGTCCAAATTTAAACTAGACGGTCAAGATCATTTATAAATATCACCATCATATCCAATAAGTAGAAGTTGACGGTTGTGATTGAGGGTGCATGAAACCCATCATGTGGGCGCAACAATAATGTGAAAAAACCCTTCACAGTTTGGAACTTGGAATTGAATATGCTCATTAATATATGGCAGAATGCCGTTGAAGAAACCTCTTATTATTAATTTAATGTTCATCAAATATTTGCTCATCTTCATTTCAAAGTATAAGTAATTTGAGTATATACATTATCTATTTATCCATTATTATAGAAGTGTGTGTTATTTTTAAGTGTAGTTAGTGCATTTGTGATTTGTAGATGTTTGTCATTTAATGGGTATATGGGTTGTCTTTATTAGTGACAAATACACATCAATTTCTTAGGATTAATTAACTAAGTCTATGTCAGTTCTTCTAAAAGTTGGTTAAACAAATGACAAGTCTTAGTGGTTGTTATAATTTCTTGGAAATTGTGATCCATAAATGTAATTTAGCGGCTACATGTCAACCAACTAAGTTGATTAAATTATATAAGTATAACAGTCGTATTTGTATTAAGATAAAATCAATTTCTTTCTATATTATTGCGCATTATGCGATTAATGTTATACTTTACATTATTATCGAGTGTTTACGTGATAAATTGTTTACTTTCTTGAACTAAAAAGTGGCAACTTTGCTATAAAGCTACGTTCGGCCTAGTTTGCGGATTATGTCAACGGCAAACTCCTAGGCATTTTTTTAAGTGAAGTGTGTGCCTTTTATATTTCGGGGTTTGATACGTGAGGCTCCAAGCATGCTACCTTTCCTAATCTCAAACCCTCAAATCAATAAGATAGACCATGACAATTATTCAGATAATAAATACACATTTTTTATGAAATATTGTTGAAGACGTTGGTTAACCCCACGGGCCAGGTTAACAACCATAATGAAAGAGATATAGAGAAAACCCTCACACCTCTTTCTTTCACGAGGATGGTCAACAATATAGGTTGATGATCATTCTCGATAAAATCTTATTATATATACATATTTTATTTTGTTATTTGATTGGATGACAATGTTTATGAGAGGAATTGACTAGACCGCATCATGACATAACACACCCACCATGATTTCATGAAACCTCTTAGTTTGCTACTCTTTCATGGTTTCATACTAGTTTATACATATAGTGCCAAAATTTTCTGGTTCAAATGTTCTTTCTTCTCATTCTTTTATGAAAACAAATATTTAAGATCACCTAACCCATGACAATGGTAATAAATAACACTTGTAAATTTTATATACTACGTATAATTGAATGGCCATTACCCAAGACAAAGGGCAATTCCTAAATTAGCAAAAAAAACAGAACAATCTAACTTAACAAAAAACAAATAACAAATAACAAATCTAACATTATACTAGTATTAACCAAAATTTCTAATTTGAACACCTCATTTTCTGATTTCTCCAATTCATGTGATATGACATGTGCAGTTTCCTTTACAAGTACTCGTCACAGACTTTCATGAGGCCAATTTCAGAGGAAAATATAAACCTAGTCCAACCAAACTAGAGATATATAGATAGATTGTACATACAACAACATTCAATAATAGATTGAATAATCTTAACTTCAATCTTTTCCAATCTTAATAGTGTGCATAATAATCAAGTTAGCATTGACCCTAAAAATATTACTAACGCTAATACTACTTAATTAATAATAAACCATAGGAAAGATCTATTAAGATCAATTAATACTAACTAACTAACCCTCAAAATTCACTAAACTAATATGTAGATTTACCCATCCATCATACATGATCATCATCCTCGTCTCGCTCATCAACGTCGCCATGATCGAGTATTAAAGAGAGACAAGGGGTAGTGAGCGAAGAAGAAGGCAAAGATAGAGGTGAAGAAGGAGAAGAGTAATTAGAATAAGAAGTTGATGATGTTGTTGTAGTAGTAGTAGTAGTAGTAGTAGTTGATCTTGTTGTTGGTGTTGAAGTTGAAGATGACTCAAAAGAACCAAAAGAAAGATTAACCAATAAATCAATAAAAGCACCAACAATATACCCATGATTATTTTTGCCATTAATCTTCAAATAACACCCCAAAAGTTGTTCTAACCCTTGCCAATCTTTAACACCATGAGCTTCAACCATTTCTTCCATTGACCTTCTAAAATCTTCATATGGACTATTTGAGTCCATTGATAATACCTCACTCTCTTTGTATGCTACTACTAATTCCGAATCTTCCGATAAGATTGGATTTATACTGGGTTCTTGTTCTTGATCTTGTTCTTGTTCTTGGTGTTGTTCTTGTTCTTGACTCCGTTCGTTTTGCAAGTGGAGTAGTAATGAGCTACTCCGCTCAGGCTCAAAGAAGAGCCTATCGGATCTCAACCCACGAATGACGGACTCAAGGGGGTCTCCGGAATCTTCGGACATAGTCGAGAAGCTTCTAGAAGAGGAAGAAATAGTGAAACAAGATTCAGGAGGGGTCATTTCGGTTTCAAGAAAAGCAGAGTTGAAGGTTCTGAAAGCATCATCATCATTATCTTTGGCTCGAAAAGAAAGAGTCTTTATGTTCCCACAAGCAGGAAAGGGCCAAGGTGGGGAAGACGAATATGAGGAAGAAGAAGAGAATACTTTTGGGTCTAAGCTTTTAGATTGAAAGAGAAATGGAAGCTTCATTTTCTTCTTGCCCATTATTAATGGAAGATTTTAATTTTCTTTGGGGAATTTCGTCGAACAGTTGGAGTGGATGGTGAAGGAAAGGAACTTATATTAATGAGTTAGATTGAATTTTGGTGAACTAAGTATGGAAGTGTGGTAAGATTGCTTGGGTTTCATTTAATAATGGTGAGAGAAATATTTGAAGGGAGGAAGAGAGAGAAAATAAAGGGGGGAAAAGAGAGTGAATGTAAAATATAGATAGATGTGGGATTTAGGTGTGGTAATTGAATGTAAAAGTATAGCAATTTTAATGTTGGAGACAGTTGCCTACATTCAATTTCTGTTGTACTTTTTGCTAAGCAAAGCAAGTGTGTGTCATTTATGGTTTTGTTTACTTGCTCACTCTCCAACGACTCAACCCGCCCGTTTTGTAGCCAACTTTTTAAATACTCCCTTGTTTCTAAAAGTTCGACTCTCTTTTCATTTTGAGATTGATTAATGTTTATACGAACAGAAACTATACGGTTAATCGGTTATATCATTAATGAGTTGAACTTTCAAAAACGAAGAAAGTTTACATACAAAGTGATTTGGTACATAAATACTCTCATTTGTTGTACAAAGATATATAAAAGGAACGATGCAAACAAGATTTGAATATCCCCTTTGAACACTCTACCAATATAATGTCGTATTAAATGCTGAAATTTACTATGGAGTAGTAAATTTATCAGAAGTTATCTTTACATTAAAGTACCCTTAATTTATTATTGACTTAACTTATTTGAACAAAACCCTAATATTTATATTAGCTTTTCTAAACTAAAATTTATGTTAAGCAATAAGGAGCAAAGTCAACCATAAATTGTTGACAGTTAGCTCCAGTTATGATGGATTGAAAGTGTGGGTTGTAAAAAGCCTTTAAGGAAATGATCTTAAACTCTCAATGTCAATCTCAAAGATTAAACAAGTGTTTGAATTTTAATGAGTGATTGATCTCCCTTCCTCATCAACTAGAAAAAACAGAGCAAAACTTATGGAAACAAAGACTAAATTAAATTAGTGGACATCAACTTTCAAAAAATTAGTTTTGGGTAGTTTTGTCTAACATTAACCTATTGCTGTCAGAAATCACTTTTTAAATAACGATTATGATATATATAAACCTAAAGATTAGTCATAAACGGCATTAAATATTAATTATAAATGGATTTTAAATTCTTGAGCAAAGCCTAATATTTCTACTGAACATTTTGTATGCAATCCTAAGTCCTACCTAGATCCTTTTCTTTAAAACTACATGGACATTCCCTTAGGTAATAATTACTTGTAAACTAGGCTTTATATAATTTACCGGGATATGATTATCTGATCTTAATTGCTCTGATATAATTTGATCAAACTTATAATTTTTTATGGTAATTCAGTACGGAGTATCATATTTGTAAGAAAATTATTATAGTAAATATTTACGAATATCTAGTTTTCGAAAATAGCAAACTTCGTGCATAGATGCAACCTAACTAGTATCTTATAGATGTATGTCCCTCAACAAAGACAATTCTAGCATCACACCAAAAATCATCTTGTCAATAACCAAAATGCTTTAGCATCCAACAATCACCACATTAACTAGTAATTAACTATTGCAATGAAGACTTGGACACATCGTGACATATTTAGTTTAAAGCCATTTTAAGAAAGACGTCTTAGCACACTAAGTGACGTAATATATATAGTTCAACCAAATATATACCAGAATTAGATAAATAAGAAAAATAAAGTGACAAAATCATTACATATTAAGAAGATAGTGACGTATTTTATACATGGTATTAAACTTAAGTTGGAAGACATTTAAGCAGCCTTAGCTTCTCGATGAAAGATATCGTGGAGGCGTTTGTGAGCATATAAAAACACAACTCTATTAATCCATGCATACACTCATGCAGTCATGCATGCACATATATATATTGAAGAGGTCATATAGATATAAGTGCATGTTTGGTAACAAACATATAACCATTAAACCGTTTAATGTGGTGATTGTTACTTGTCAATAAGGGTTTAGGTAACAATTATCATTATCTAAGGGTAATGGTTTTCACCTATTGTTACTTCTTTAAAACCTTAGGTAACAATTACGCTTACCCTTCTCAATAAAAAATAAACGGCTATTTCACCAAATGTCATTGAGAACTTTAATAATTCACCAAATGTCATTAAAGTTTCCAAAATTCACCAAATGCCACCGAGTTTTTAAAAAAATTAACCGAGTGTCATTAATGACTAACGGCCATTAACTCCGTTAGTCATTAAGATTAAATCATGACACATGTCATGATATGATTGGTTTTTTTTATTTTAATTAATAAAAAACATTTTTTTTCTTGATATTCGTGACGAAAATTATTCGGGTAAAGTTTTAGGGGTTATTTAGAAAATTTATAGGATCAAATTAAGCCCAAATTTGGCAAAAAAAATAACGTAAATGTCCCGTTTTATGTGTCGAAAAATATATCGATTAGTGAGTCATTATTTTTTAACCCTGAAAATTGATCGTGTAAGGTTTTGGAGGTAATTTTGGCCCTTTATGGGCTCAAATTAAGTTCAGAATTGGCAAAAAAATAACGTAAATGCCCCGTTTTGTGTGTCGAGAAATATCTCAATTTGTGTGCCTGTTTTTTTAACTATGTAAATTGTCCAGGTAAGGTTTTGGCGGTCCCTTTATGGATCTTAAATAAGCTCGGAATTGGCAAAAAAATAATGTAAATGCCCTATTTTGCGTGTTAAGATCGTAATTTTTTTAACCGTAAAAGTTACAAAACGGGGGCATTTACGTTTATTTTTTGCCAAATATGAGCTTAAATTAGTCCTTAAAGAATCAAAATGACCCTCAAAACCTTACCCGGTCAATTTTAATGGTTAAAAAAAATAACACGCTAATCGAGATATTTCTTGACATACAAAACGGGGCATTTACGTTAATTTTTTGCCAATTCCGAGCTTACATTGATCCTTTGAATCAAATTAACCTCCAAAACTTTACCCGATCAATTTTCATGGTTAAAAAATAATGACTCGTTAATCGAGATATTTTCGACACATAAAATGAGGCATTTACGTTATTTTTTTTGCCAATTTCGAGCTTAATTTGAATCCATAAAGGGTCAAAATAACCCCCAAAATTTTACCCGAATAATTTCCGTCACAAAAATCGAGAAAAAAATGTAATTTTTATTAATTAAAATAAATGATTAAAATGAATCAATCATATCATGACATGTGACATGATTTAATCCTAATGACTAACGAAGTTAACGGCTGTTAGTCATTAATGACACTCGGTGAACTTTGTAAAAACTCGGTGGCATTTAGTGAATTTCAAAAACCTTGATGGCATTTGATGAATTATTAAAGTGCTTAGTGGCATTTGGTGAAATAGTCGAAAAATAAAAAAAGTTAAGTAATTCCTTTCCATGGTTAAATCAAACAAATGAAAATGTAGAGTTAATTGATTCCTTTCCTCAGCTCCCTCATATTTATTTCCTTTGCACTTTATTTCCAATATTCATATCAAACATTGCCTTAGAGGTTTCCATTCCCTTATAGAAATATTTTACAAAGCTAAATTTTCAAAATCGTCATTTTATTATTCTTAGGTATTTAGAAATCAACAAATCTTTCAATTTCTCAAACCTCAGAGTAAAAGAATCTCAAATTTCCAATAATAACAATTTTCTATACTTAAAAACTACGCGATATTCAGACTTGAATACATGACCAGTACTTAGATTTAAATCGTTTATAAGTAAGGTGTTTTTCTAGTTATATGTTTTTACATAACTTTATCAAATTTATACTTTCGTATATTTTTGTATTTTTAAAAAAGGAAATGCAACTAACCATAGGTCAAAGATACATTTATAGTGTGAAAAATGAAGACCTCTTCATTGACCAATTGTCTCATTCAAGGTATTGAGATGATTGGGATGGAACCAAATGAAGCTTGTATGATGAAACAAAAATTGAAAAAAAGAAAGTAGATGAGCCCATGTGAGACTGTGGACACGAACATCTGGATTAAGTTTGGTTTGGGGTATTACTAATACTATAGTCCAAATCATATCCACATCCTTTGTTTCACATCATACTCAGATACTTGAGACCATGGTCCATACTCTTTTCTTGGGTGGTCCCTTTATTTCAAAAACCTCTCGTACTACAAACCCATATACCCAACCTTGTACGACATATATACCATAATATTAGTTACAATTATGTTTTAATAAATTCTTTGTACATTAATCAATAATGAACAAGACGTGAAAGCAATAAAGAAGGTAAATAAGAGACAATTGATTCACATATTCAAAACAGATAAAATTCATATGTACTCGTAAAAGAGAAAGCAATAAAGAATTTTTGTTCAATGTAGACAAGCAGTGTTGCTTTTAATTTGTACATTAATCATTAATGAACAAGACGTGAAAGAGTTAAAGGACATAAATAAGAGATAATCAATTCACATATGTTGGTTAAGAGATAATATGTAAAAGAGAAAGCTATAAAGTGTTTTTCTTCAATGTAGACAAGAGAATAACAAGAAGTTTTTCTAATGGCTTAATCTACTCAAACACCCAGTGGTTCTCTTTTATAGCATAAGAAAACCCTTTGTTACTTCACAAACAATATGCTATTAGCCATCTTCACTTGGCCGTACAACAATTGATTAAATAAAGCATCAAGTTTCGAATAGAAGACGCATTGGACACAAAAATGAGGGGTAAATTGGATCTTATGTGCATACTCACTATGATCCTCTTGCGTGGATGCACCAATGCCCTAACAAACCTTCTAGCTAGTTGCATGTACGCCTTCCTTTGGCTTGCACAAGAAAATACAAGTTGAAATAAAAATGGTAAATAAATCAAAAACTTTTCATTAAATATGAACCCTATAATTGTTGAAAAATTTATGAAAATAGCATGCTGATTAAGCATTTTGTTGATGAATTACCGTTTTGCCAATTGATAAACCAATTTTGTTTATCAAGGACATAAATTGGGACTTTCTCAGCTTCCACTGGTGAATAAAGTGTTTCCCATCTTTGAAACTTCATTCTACAACCAGGGGAGTGGATTTGACGCATACATAACCTTAATGCATACAAAATTGAAAATACATACTTCGTATGCATAATATACTTACTTATATAATTTGTTTCTTAATATTAGGGGTTATAAGAAAAACATTCCTTGCGCAATTATTAGTTGGTTTTTGACATTGAACAATAGATGTATATATATAGAGATTTAAAATTCATATATAAATAACATTATGCAATAATGTCATTATAATGACTAAAACTGATTATGACATAAAACTTGGGAGTAAAAGTGCATAATAAATCGGTTTCAAGCATTAGGATGATTAACACTTGACATTGAACACACACAAACAGATTCCAAACTAAACTTAACCTAAACATCAAGCAATCATAAATATTTAAATTGCCATATCAGTCTTATAAATATATCAGGACTTACCAAAAATAGCTACAATGATCACTGATACGTCACAACTCACAAGCCCACATTTTTTCAATAAAATCTCCATAGTCAGCACCCCCACATTGGCCACAAATGATATACTCCATCGGTTGAGGATTGGGATCACTTCTTCACTTATCACCTTATCTCTAAAATGAAAAATTAAATAATTCTAATATACCCAAATGCTTTGGCCCAGTTCCCTTCACCTTGAAAATAATACTCCATAATATTTAATAAAAACAAATTATATTCATAAAAGTAGCTCATTCTTATCAATAAAAAGCACTAATAGTAAATCGGTAAAAATGATTTAAGTACTGTAAAAATCAGGAACAGAGTCTTAAATTATGTTTAAGTATTATATATTACATTTCTACATTTTTGCTTAATGAAAAAAGTAAAAAGTATTTTATACTACGTACATTTCTACACATTTGCTTACTTTATCCCCATTATTGTCAACAAATGTAATTTTAAACAGTAACATAATAACATACATATAATAATCATAAACCATTCTATACAATAAATAAAAAATAAATAAAATCCAACCGTTAAGTAAAAATAGCATATGTTATTGTTAATTCCAGCCAAAATACTATAAACACAATTTGGGAACATATCACATCGTTGTTGGGCACTCATTCCATCACCATTTTAACGAGTGGTGATAATTATTGATAACTTATAAACAAAATTATAGAAGAAAATCTAGCACATTTACGCCTTCAACCACAAATAAAAAAGAGGTGGAACCCTGATGCAACAACATAACAACTACTCCGTTTTGTCCTGCCTTCAACTAAGGGAGACTCCAATTCATTACTGAGCTCAGGTGTATGAAATTTTAGGTTCAATTTTGCCACCTTACACTTTCATTGTCATACAATAACACCCAAATTTAGAGCAAAGCAAGCATTTCCATTAATAATCCGATATTGACATGCAGCCCGAGTTTAGACAACAGTTCTTAAATTCCTTCCGATAATAGGGACACCGAATAACCTCTTCAGCACAGCTCAATATTCTATGAGTTGCTCTCATTTCATCACCTGTTCTTTTCTCCCCAATGATGGTGACCCCTCCTTAGCTTCATCTATTAATGCCTTTCTATTATGGTCTAGTAATTTCACACGTACACCAAAACCTTGTACACTTATCCCCTAGAAAATATGAGGTGTAATGGCACTCTTTCCACACCCGCAAAGCATATAAACAAATTATAGTAAGAAACAGAAAATTAAATGTAAATACGAAATAATTGATCAAGTGTGCTAAAAAAAGTGTAGTCAATTGCAGGAATAAATTCTTGATGCAAGTCTTAACTGATTGCACGCTTCAATCAACGCACAGACGATGCTTCACTTTTGGCAATGATTTCCATTTCAAATCCACATTTTGGCCCCTTTCACATGCAGTAGTACTTCCACAGCTGATTAGCTGATGCATTGAGCCAAAGCCTCTCATGTCCAAACATTCATGGTGGTAGACCACTAGACCATATCCTGCCCCCGAAAAAACACAGTGAGGGGCCTTTTTTGAAGCTAAGGACAAATTTCGTAAAACTAAAATGAATTCAAAACAAACAGTGAAAATTCTTTTCCAGCTCGATTGGGGATTACAGTGAAGATAAACAACACATTTAGGGGGCCAACCTCACAAGCCCAGTCAAACTAGTCCAAGATCGTCCACACTACACTGCACTGCACTGCACTAACTAAACTAGCTCCAAAGCAACACCACAAGAGATTTTTACTTGTAGTACTGTACAGCCTAAGAGTCGAGGGGAATATAAGAAGCCAAGGAAATCATGAGATCCAATATATTTATAAAAAAAAAAAAGTTTGGAAGGATCTCCTAGACTCTCCAATGGACAGAGAATGAAGTGTAAGCTCTTAATGACACGAGTTTTAAAGGTATCTCCAAAGGATATCCAAAAGAACCCCGTCACCCCCCCCCCCCTCCCCTCTCTCTCCCCACCACTTCCCCCCCAAAAAAATATCCATAAGGGTGACGCGTCAAATGAAAAGAAAAGAGAAAGAGAGAGATGTGAAAACCCCCCGTCCCCTAGATCAGAACTGGTTTTAAAACAAAAAAAAAAGCAAAAGAGAGCTATTTCGAGTGTCATAGCAATGTTGGGATTTTTTGGTAATGACCTTGGGTCTTTTTTGCAGACAGAAGGAAGGGCTAGTGGAGATACCAATAATAGACAGTACACAGTACCACTAAAGCTTGACAATTCTATTTCCTAGATGAATATCCCATATGACTCGGCCAAAATGAAATATGTTAATTCCTTTACAAATCTTACTCACCACTCTGAATTACTGTTATCATTGTTCAATTTTACTAAAAAAAAAAATCAAACAAACATATCAGCAAATACTAGTGTACCCATGGAAATAAAACTCACGACATGGATCAGTGAGTTGAGATTGACATCTTGGTCACAATATCAACTTCATATAAGCAGATTGATGTACTTGTGGAGCCCAGACACATCCAGCTTTTGTGGTATTCTACAATTATATAGAGAAGATTCTTTGTCAGTGACTGAAAACCTAGGTGTGGGCACCAATTAAAGGGAAACAAAACTGCCCAACAGGCTAACCTTGATGTTGACAAACAGGTTTTCTTGGCATACCCTACAAGTTTTGAGTCACATGACCACTAGAACTCCAGCTTGGGACTGGTCATGAGAGCCAGAAGGCTATGGTGGCCTGCAGCATTATTAGATTAAAACAAAAGATATGCTACAGTAAGCATCAAGCATGTGCCAGGACCTACAATGATTAAGAAAGATATTATAATTTGCAAGTTCAAAACTCCACAAGGCCATTAAGATGATATTTTTTTCAAAAAAAAAAAAAAAAAAAAAAAATAAAATAAAATAAAATAAAAATAAAAATGGGCCTTAACCTTGATCATGGATGAGAGACAACTTCACTTACACAATATGCTGATATGGAGATCAGAAGCACAAGAGCTCCTGGGCACATAAAGCTCACAAAAGCAAGATCAAACAAGGACCAGTAATTTGATTCAGGTCAGCCAAATCTAATCGAAAAAACAAAAGTGACAACTAACAGTCACAGCAGGCACCAGAATTCTGAAAAAAGTACAGTGCACACACTGGGCATGTACCAAATTTTACAGCTTATCAACAATCAATGAAACCATCAAAAGATGATAAGCAGGGGAGCGTAATCTACAGGAAACCAAATACTGCAATTACAGCTCTTCACCTCTGGCTCACATAGCAACCAAGGGAAGGAACCAAACATCGTAAATTACCAGACATATATAGAAGTAATAGAGCCACATAATTTGAGCATAATCAAGAGGGGAAAAGAACCTTACACAAAGTTGTTTACCAAAACAAGCATTTAGTTGTGGCTAAGAGATACTGAGAGATAAACCAGACGACAATTGGCAAGGAAAACTAACCACAAGGAAAGTTTTGCAAGATGAACAAACTAGAAACAGCTGCTACAAACACGGTAGCACTGTAAGACTATTCACACGCATATAAATTTTACCCTACCTAGAGCAAACAACACTTCAACAAGCAAAGATTTTAACTGCAGGTGTCCAACAAACAAAACCTAAGCCATTAAAAACTAATCTGTATTTATAGGAACATACTTAATATTTACAGGTGGGTACATCAACCATTAAAAATTACCCTAAAAGAAGATGCATTAATAATTCTCCTCAACATACATTTCTACTTAAAATATTAGTTTTTACAAATTCTTAGGAAAGATGGTCTGACTGACCAGTGTATAAAACCAATACAGTTGACCAAAAAAAAAAAAAGGTTAAAAGTTACACTATGACGAACATGAACCTAATTCTTTATGGTTAAATAGTCATGACTCGTGATTCATGAATATACACAAAACTAAAAAAAATCAAAAATTAATTTGTCTGAACAGAAGCATTTAATCAGACATTCTGACACAAAAACTACTAGGTTAGATTGTGAGTATACTATGTTAAAAAGCCAAGTTCCTCACATAAGGTAGATCGTCATTATTACCTAAATGCACAAAACTCTTATGACCTGTAATATTCCTCACAAGAAACCATAATGAATAACATATTTATGCATACCAGATGTAATATCTTTTATGTAAAACTTGAAGTATTTATTATCTCACAGCAGCAAAAGTTTAAGAACTATTAGCAGTACAGCATTAAGCAGAGACTAGTCCAATTAAACAGAGAACCTGCATATGAGCTCATAATACTCCTATCAGCTACCAAAAGAAGATCAAACAATGGCATAATAAACACATGACTACATGAGATAAACACTTTAGTCTTACCCCATAAAATTAGAGATTTCAAAGTCATATGCAGACTAAAAGAAATTTGCTATATTCAGACTACTGCAAAGACGATGTAGAAACCAGAGATTCTGATAATTACACAAGCACTGCATTTCACACTGATAGTTACAAGGCACACAACGTAATTGAAATTAATAGCATTTAAAAAATTATAGAGGTATACATCACTAGGTCGGCTGAAGCTAACAAGACCAATATCCCCTTAAAGGTCTTCTGCATTTTACAGAATATAATTACCGCCACCTCCCATTATTAGCCTCAATCAATCAAAGCCTTCATCCCACAAGTGGGGTCGGCTACATGAACCAAAAGTGATTATTCCATATCATCCACCAAAATCTTCCTCCTCATTCCTTACGATCAAATACCTCATTATCATGCAAATCCATATGCTTCATATCCTTCCAACTCCTTCCAACCAAGTCATTTTCGGTCTCCTTCTCCCTAGTTTAACCTCTCCATGGTCCCACTCTTCCACTCTTCGTACCGGTGCACCTCGGGTCTCCATCTTACATGCCCAAACCAACGCAGGCGCTTTTTCCTTAGTTTGTCTGCAATGCCTGCGACACCCACTTTCTTGTGAATAACCTCATGATTCTATCTCTTAGAGTGTTCCTGCACATCCATCTTAACATGTGCATTTCCGTAACCTCCCATCTTTTTAATGTGCTCCTTAGAGGCCCAAAATTCTGTACCATAGAGCAACACCAATCTTATGGCATTCCTATAGAAATTCCATTATTAACCTCAAAAGTACAAAACTTCTGTTTGCCATTCTCATAGCAATCATATAACTAAAGTGTGTTTCCTTTTTACATCACCAGCTCAAGTCTCTTCAAAAAAAATCAGGCTTTACTCACACAAAGATTCAAATGGAGCTCAGATAATGGGGTAATATTGATTAATAATATAAGGAATGATGTTACATAAAAGACTTAGATGATCAATCTCGGAGTAATTTATAATGAAAAAGGAAAACAGTTGAGAATATCCAGCTAGTCACCAAACAGATTCAAACTTTTAATTATGCAGTAAAAATGAAAGTAAATTTAAACAAGGAGAGAGGAAATAGTAGTTAAGGTTGAATGTCAAATTTTCAATTCCTGCAAGCTGCAACCATTACTACTTACATATATTTTGTGGCGACAAAACCTCTAACAGTTCAAAATAACAAATTGAGGGAATATTACATTTGCTGTATGCCCAATTGCCATTTTAACAGAGACAAAAGGAATATAAGAAAATGCAAGGAAAAAAAGTAACAAACAAAAGGAGTCACTACTTCAACACTAAAAACCTACTGCTCATACAGGCAAAAAAATGCCAATCCAAGAAACAAATAGTACAACCACGTCGATAAGCAAGCTGATGCTGCGATGAAGGATAACAAACACTCACCTGAAAATCTGAAACATATCTGCTACTTTGATGTGCTTTTAAGTTTTAACACTCCCCTGTTTGCACTTATCATAAGCAGCTCAAAATCTCATGGATTTCAGGCCAAGAAATTTGGAAGAAATAAAAAGCCAAAAATACATTGCTATCATATTTTTAAGAAATTTAGATTGAGTGCATTGCATCATGGAAACTAATAAAAACACGAAACCTTCATATGAATCTAGAGTTAGAAAGAATATCAAAAGGAAAATAAAGTCTCTTAAGAAAGCAAACAATATCAAAACTGCTTCAAAGCATAATCTATGAAGTTAGAAGTCCGTGTCGTCAACACAAAGACAAGCAGTCACAATGACACTCAAGAACAACAATTTGATCTGAATGATATTGCTGCTTAGTGTAGTGACCCAGCATCCAACACAACAAATTTCAAACATTTTCAGGCTAGCATGATCCAAATTTCACAGAAATTGTACTTTGACTGCTGACTTGATTAGTTATCTTGATCGTCTAAGTCAAACCAAGGCAGGACTCAGGCACAGAAATTCAGAAATAGCTCAGAGTCACGATGAAATGAGAATACTTCCTGGCAATGGGAATGGAATTAAGTGTAATTTGGCAAGCAAATCAATATCATAATGTCCATAACAATGCAATCTCATCCCCAAATCAGTGATTTTCTTCATAAATGCCCATTACCAACCAACACCACCCCCTAAATGGTAATGGATGGTAATGGAAATTTGTGAAGAAAAATAGATAGTATGGAAATCATTACCACGGAAAAAATTGATTTCTCTTACAAATTTATATACAAATCCATTGCCATTGCCATCATTTATTAGCACTTACCAAAAGGGCAGTCTTTAAGCATGTTAATAAGCCCGAAGTAAAATTCAACTCCATCATTGTTAATTCTCTTCTTCATGGTGAAATAGAAATTCAAGTGACTTGTTTCTTTTTTTCATCTAATTATTTTTTAACAAGCCAATTCTGAGAACAGAGTAAAATCTTGCAGGGAAAGAGAAAGACAATATTCTAGGAAAGTATCCACATTCCAAGAGTGAAGTATATACCATTTACAAAGATGAAGATTAGAAGTAAATACTATTTTCAAAGATGAGGATTAGACTCTATTTACAAGAGTATAATTTCGTGTGCAAGAGAAATTACTCCTCCCAAATTAAATAAAATAAAGAGGACCTCATGAAAAAGCATATATTGTTGACAAGTGGAAGCCTAGTGTTGTGATGGGTAAATACACGTCTGAGCAGATTTTTAACTTGGTTAGTGCTCTGAAAAATGACGAGGCAGCTTCCTTTCTCTATCCATTCAACTTCATAAGTAACACTATAAAACATAGACCAAGCACATAACAATATGATCACATCAACTTTTATCCAAGACACAATAACTCCAACAAGTGCAGCCTAGGTAAGTAGGGATTCATAATGATGATACAATGGTGAATTCATCTGTCACAAATGCTATCCCAACATCCAATAATAATACATAGGAAAGAGGACACTTGAATGCACTCTTAGTCTCTCACTTTAAAGCACAAAGCCACAAATCACACTCTTCATCTCCCTATTTGACATTTGGTAGGAATTGACAGATGGGGATTTAGTTGGAGATTAATGTCGCATGCATGAGAAATTCTTCCTCCCTGATTAAAAACATACTCCCTTTGAAATTTAAAATTTCAACTTTCATCCATCCCAACATAGTTTGAACACTTTCTTTTTCTAATAAGGTTTTACCAATTATTGATTATTTATCACCTTTCTCTTGGGCCCACTATCTCCTTCTCACACCTAAATCACTACAATGATCACAATTATCCCACTAACTCCCATCACATCTACATCTACTTTTCTATTAAGAAGAACACAATTAGTGACTCTACCACAGCTTATCACCTAAAATTCTATGCAATATGAAGTGCTTGAACTCTTGTAGAGCGGAAGTAGTGTAAAACATCAGTATGAGTCGATGACAAGTGCAAACCTTAAATATTGATGACAACAAGTAGCACATATTTGGGCAGTGACTCAGATTGGGTGGGCAGTAAAATGTCTTTCTTTAAAAATCAAAGTTCCTTCATACCAACTTTAATCCCGGACACAGTACAGCCAGTAAGTGTTGCACTGCTGTCTTTTTTACAAATTTAGATTCAGAAAGAGATACAAATGTTTTGTTCATCATTTACAAATTTCTAGTATATAAGAAAGAGAAGAGGGAGTGTAGTCCACATAAAAAGGATTCTTTTTTACCCCTATTTAGTTCACAAATATTGACCACTTTAATTTAATAGTTCAACATGTCCTAATGACAAAAAATACAAATGAACGCAAAATAAATAAATAAATAAATAATAAAATTAAAAACTTAAATATATAAATAAAAAAAAATAAAAAAAAATAAAAAGAAAGAAAAAGAAAAGAAAAAGAAAAAAGCTAATAATAGCTTAAAGCCCTAAAATATTAAAATCATACTCCTCCATTTTTTTTGTTCTACACACTATAAATTTAAGTTTGTTGTTTTTTGTTCTACTGACTTTGCACTATTTTATTATAGGCCTACCCTGTTTATCAGTTTACCCCACAAAAACTACACTTCTCCGCATTATGTCTTACTTTATTCACCTTTTTCTTACACACATTCACCTTTTTACATTATTTCTTAATTTATCTTATTCTCACTCAACTTTTTCAATATTTCCTTAGATAGCGTAGCTTTTTTTTTTTACAAATTAAATAGCGTAGCTACATTAAATAACCATTAAAAAAAATTAAAAATGGAGGGAGTATTTATTTACGGAAAATAATCAAACAAAAGTTAGGGTAATGATGATAAAATAATGCGAATCATATTGATTATGGAATAAAATTAAATAAAATCAATTTTAATTGACTATGAAGCATTGGAGCTAATATTTTCTAAATTGATTTTTGTTATTTAAATATTTATTTACTAATATAGGCATTACAAAGAAGAAAGAAGTGACTCTTGCCCCTTATTAAGTCATCAAGTTTTTTTATTGGTAAGTCATTCGTCATGTATGTTCAACAATCAAATAATCATCATTTATTAATGCCTTAATCAACATTATCAATTTCTCCATTAATAATAACTTGATAGTTATCTCAATTGCAGGTTGAAAATTATGCTTTAATTATCTCTAATTTCATAATTATCTCAATTACAGATTCATAATTTTGCCTTAATTATCTCTTATATCATAATTAACAAATATTTATACATATGTATCATTTTTTACCTCTAATAATGATTTTATCCATGGCAATGTGGGCCCATGGATTTTTCAAGGTTATTTATTGTTTTATAGAGCTTATTCATCCAAGATTGGATATTTCATAGGCATTACAATGTTACCACTACTGAATATGTACCTATGAACTCAGAACATATCTATATAAACCTTCCAAGAAAACATGCCTCACCAAGGAACACCTCAATGTTCTTCATACACAATAGGCAAGACTTATGGCAACTGTTCAACTTAAAAAAATATGAAACCATAATTCATAATCATCCAACTCTAGGTAAATAGGTCATTAACGGCAAAAAAGAAACCCGAACAAGGTTCTCTTTATCATTGTTGTGGATCTTGGCACTGTGAAGTCAACAAACAAATTCGTATAGCTTATCCTACAAAGGTTTTATTCTCTTCACCTTAAAATAATAATATTCCGTAAAAATAATTTCAATTTAGTAAAAATAAGTTTAGTTTATTTCACTAAAAATAATTGTTAATTGATAACATTAAAGAACAAATATAATAGATGATTAGTAAAAATAAGTTTTTATAATTTTAGTTCAGTAAAAATAGTTTTAGTTTGATAAAATTAATTTCAATTCAGCAAAAGGTGAAGAGAACAGAGCCTAAATGTAATTCTAATCAGAACATTCTATATTGTAAGACAGAAATAATTCAGCCAAGGAAATGTACCAACAATTCACCTACTCATCTTCACCTCCTGCCCTATGCATAGGCTCCAAGACCTATACTATCTCAAGCATCCCACAATCTTAAGGAATTAGACAGTCCAAACTCCAAAGCAAAGGATATGCAAGTTGATAAAGACAAAAGTCCCTTCAGCTAACATGTCAAACTATACCCAATGGAGACATTCTCGATAAACTTCTCTCAACCTGACGGAAATACTTCTTAAAGTTAAGCTCAAACTTCCAGCTATATCCTACTCTTCAAAATCTCACTCTATCTGAGATATAACACTTGAGGGAAGGGATAACAATCTGGAACACCAAAGACCACCATTGCTCCAAATTAACTCATCATATATCAGAGATTATACAAAAACAAATAGACCAGCTCCCTTTCCTCTTTCTCTACATGTATAACTAAATGGAAAACTCCAGACAAGTAACAATAATAACATCAAAAATACCTTCACTAATTTGGTTGTCTAAATCTCTAAAAAGTTGAAAATTATTGTTAAGTGATTTACACAAATTTTGTTGTTTGGCTCATCTAAAGAGGAAAACTAGTGGAACTAAAGTGATTTACACAATTTTCCGATGTTCGACTGTTAAAATAGACAAGAGATAAGTAGCTAAGATCACTCCTTGTTCCAAATTTCCATCATTATTCCATCACCTTTGAAACAAAAACCAAGATAGACCCATTTATATATCCATAATTTGTCTAATTTTCTTTTCCATAGGTGTTCAATACACAAATTGGTACACTTCCAATCCTATTCAGTCAATAAAACACCCAAGCTCCCTAACAAGCTAAATTACTACACAATATAGTCCCAAAACTTGAATATCACTAATACTGCATCTAAAAGCACGCAGTATTTGTACCTCCAAAATCCCCAAATTCCTTTAGAAGTTCATAAAGCAGTTTCGACTTCCTCACCGTCTGCGAAAACCACAAATATCACATTTAGCTCTAGTCTCAATCAATATTTCTCTCAGGAATCGTTGGAGCAAGGCAAAGAAAATATAAAAGCATAAGGGAGGAAAAAAAAAAAGCAAAAGAATTAAAAAAAAAAACGAAATTTAAAGAAGAAATGAAGCCAGATTAAATTAAAACTGGACTATACTATATTCTTGAAACTATCATCAATGACGACATATCCAAAGACATTAATTTACATTAGAGCATGATCAAAGAAGAGAATTTGCTAAGAAGTCTCTAACCCATACAACATTCCAGCGTAATTGTCAATGCTGCCAGGCTTCTTGAAGAAAATTTCTCGAATCTTCTCGAAGACAACCCATGTGAGCAAGCTATCGGAACCGGCTTGATGCGACTGGCCGACCATTCGCTTCACCTCCAAAGCCTTCGCAACACGATCCAATCCTCCATACAAGCCATCACAGAACCTGATCATGTACTTCACATCAAATACTCTCCCTCCAAAGAAAATGCGCACCAGCTTAACAAACACACTGAGCTCACTCGGCAATTCCGACTGAGTCAACACTTTAACCAGATAGCCGAAATCATAAGCACAGTGAAATGTCAGCCAAGTGACTGAATTATCGTTGCACACCAAACCAGACGACATCATCAACTCAGCGAATTTCACTGAGTCAACTCCAGATTTCAAATTCATAGCGAAATCGATGCCGTGATTCCTCAACAACTCGACGGAATCCGGCGACTGATTATCAGTCGTAACATCGAAATCCTTAAAATTAAACTGCCAGATGTAGCCGATCTTAGGATTTCCGAGATTGGGCAGATTTCCATTGGAATCCACCAAAGTTAGCCCTAATTGAATGATCTTCAAAGCATCGACGTTCTGCTTCAACAGAGAGTAGTGTTTCCCCGGAGAAGTGTACTTAGGCCGCGATTCGCTGCCGAATTGCCGGAAAAGTACGCCGGGAAACTCCGTATCCATGGCAACGTAGGAGTAATCGTCGATCAAAGATCGAATCAACAAAAACTCAGATTCAAGATTATCAGACCATACCTCCCGGATCTTAATCAATTGAACAATGGCCATCAAGAATCCAGAACTTATCGAATTGTTAGGGTTCTTCAATTTTCACTTCTTCAGTGTTGATTGGAATAAATTAACTGCGAATTTTTGGATAATTTGAATTTCTAGGGTTTTGATGGTGACTGGGGAGAGGAGGAAGAAATTGGGAGGTTTGGGGTTTTTTTTTTTATAATGGAAGTGGGAAGAAGAGAGAGGAAGGGAGAGTGGGGACGTGGGACGGTAACTTCTATACATAGATACAAAATGGAAAAGTAAACTTTTAAAAATTAATTGACATATGTAAGTAATAGCGTGACTTCTAAAACTCGTTATTATTTTTTATTTGAATTGAATTGAATTGAATTATTGTTCGTGTGATTAAATGTGCCAATTACAGATTAAAGATATATTATCTAATAGGATTCAATTGTCAATGAGGATATAAAAAAGTCACTGTATTGATGAATAGTCCTTGTATTTACAAATTAAAGTTTTATCATTGCATTAGTAGTGTGCACCAAAAAAATATTGAATTAGTTTTACTAGGAACCACTTTTAAGCTATATAAAACATTACTTATAGAAGGGGATGAAAGATAGAAACTTTCAAACATTGGAGAAAGATTGAAAAAGTGAATAACTTTATAAACACATGAAAGTTTTACCATAACTTTAATTAGCTGTTTACTCTTTTACTAAAATTAATTATTTGATTGAAAGTTTCAATTATAAATTAATTGCTTCAATATAATAATCCAAATGAATAATCGAGGAAAAAGATTGATTATATTTAGGTTTCATAGTCAATGAATGTGTTATAAAGCAGTCATTGTATTGAAGAACTGTCATTTCATCCACTTCATTAAACATGATGTTTGGTTGATCATTGCATTAGTCAATTAGTTTTACAGTGGATAATTTTTGAATTATAAAAATGGAGCACTAATCTTACATAATATATTGAGTTGTAAAGTATCAAATAGATTTTATTTTATTTTTTATTTTTTTTATATGGAAGTGGAAAGAGAGAAAATAGGGAGAGCAGGGACGTGGACAATGACTTTCAAATATAAGAGAAAGAACGAAATAATCATATTTTTGTAACGCAGGAAATATTCAATAACTTAAAAAAATTATTGACATATGTAAGTTTTACCGTAACGTAGCTTTAAATCACCCGCTACTACTCTTGTGAAAATTATAAATTGATATATCGGCCATAAGTAGTTCAACAAACTAAATAATGGAAAATTGAGCACCACTTGCATGACTTGTGATCATCTCCATAATTTATGATAATTGCATAACAATATAAGAATGTGATGATCAATGTGCAGCACAGAGAGTATCAACTCTTTTGTTTGGTACCAAACATCCAACATTTATATAATTTGGCTGCCAACTTTAGTTAATGTTCATGCATCACATAGTACTGAATATTATTATTTAAAATGAACCTCGTGGTTTTGGTACGTTGTGTTTTGATGTTTCTCTACTTTTTCGTTTAGCTTTATTTAATTGTTTGTCATGTTAGATAATAAAACTATAACCTAAAGTCTTCATGTGTATAATTAAGAATATAAGTACATACATTGATCAGGAAATTAAGGAATGCAATCATTTGGATTCTAAGCAAAGCATCAAGTATGGCCTCTCCTCTTTTGTAACTTTATCTAACCATAAACATTATTGATTTTTGGACTAGCCTCTGTTGTATCTCATCGTTACCGCAACTATTTATACAGTGCACAACAATACATCAACAACATTGCTAAAAAATCTCTTTCCTTATGTGTCAATGTTTCATTGCACAATAAATTATCATGTACTTCCTCCGTTTTTTTTTTTTTTTTTAAGCTGAGATTGTACAGAGTTTTAGGAGGTTTAATAAACAAATATGTTAGTGGGGTAGATAAGGTTATTGATTGTGTAAAAAAAAAAATTATTGAAAAGTAAAGTGGTGTGAAAGGGAGTGGGAACCATTAGAAGAGTGGGAATTAATAAAGTAAGAAAAAGTGGTGACATTAGTGGGTAAAGATATATTATTAAAATTGTAAGAGATTTCCAAAAAAGAAGTGCAACTTTAAAAAAACTGACGAAAATAGCAAATGTAGCTTTTAAAAAAAACGGAAGGAGTATAGTGATTGCAGTCCATGTCGGGCCATGCCTCGTGCCAAGCTCACGTTTTTTGGGATTAGATAGGCTAGGCCCATGGCCTAGTCATGAGCTACGTGTTGTGTAAGCTGAAAATTTTCCAAAGGTCGGCCCATCAGCCACCGTGCCACCATGTAATATATGTTTGTATGCCTAAACCAAATTTCATTAATTTTTATCATAATGTGCCATAAAATGCTTTTTCCAAATAAAAATGGCTCAAACCCGTCATACACATTAACATTTCGTGCCTACCTCATGTCAGTTCCGTATTTTGTCATACTTGGTCATGGCATGCCACTAATCGCCAGGCGAGTGCCATCTTTTCATGTATATGTGTATCGATTAGCTATTAGGATTACGTGTAGTAAAATACTTTGTGTTAATAATAATTATTGAGCCATAAAATTATTTGTTACTTGTTTTTAGAAGCTAAATCATAATCTAATAGCATTAAGATGGGAAAAAAAAACTAGACTTTTCTTATTACATCTTGATCGATTAGTCATCCATTATCAACAATGGGTATAAAATACATAATAGGTGAATTTTATAAAACTACGTACTCTAAATAGTTTCCAGTCAGTATCGCAAACTTGGTAAGTTTATGTCCAACTAAGGGTAAGTTTATCCCCATCTCCAGACCCAAATTCATAATTCAGACTCTGTCACGTTAGCCTTCCACTAAGATTAAATTAGTTTTTTATTATTTAGACTCATACCAAACTTTCTCCACTTTAACACATTATTCTAAGACTCACTCCAAATTTACTATTTATATATCTATTCCTTTTTACAAATATCAACAATTATTTTGAGTTGATGACTTGGCAACTCCACATTGGCTAAAAAAATAATCAGATTGCTTTTTATGAGTTTGTAGAGTCTTAAGATGAGTTTTGGAATCCAAAACTCATCTCAAGACTACCTATAGTCTTGCACCACTTTATTGCAAAAAACACAGTCTTGTATGTGAGTCTTGAGTCAAACTCACCAATAAACTCACAACAATAAGTGGTTTGGTGTTTTGGTGATCATGAGTAATTTTTGAAACCTCAAGTGTTAGGTAAATTTAAAAGTCATACATTAAAGATTACTCTTGTTCTTTTGCAGGGTTATCATTGACTTGTTTGCATTTTTACAACAATAAATAAATTGTTATCCGAAATTTTCAAATTCGATTTTCGATTCGAAACTATTATCGAATCGGCTGAGGATCGGTTCTTCAGACAATTTTGATCTACACTTATCCTAGCCATAGAGATAGCGAGTACTTGGTAGAGAGTATTCCCTTTGTCATTTTTCTATGATTACACGTATTCAATTTTGGGCGTCTCCTTTCTATGGTTACATTTATAAACTTTCCTAAAATAAAAATAATTATTTTACACATATACCTCCATATTTTGACATTTCAAATACATTTACCTTCATATTACAAACTTCCAATCCAAATATTTCCATTTACCAAATACAAGGATATATGTATTCCCAAAACAACTACGAGTATTTTTACTTAACAAAACTAGTACATATTTTCAAAGCAAATATTTTCATTTACCAATATATTTATTTACTCCCAAAATAAATATTCTCATTTTACAAATTTCTAAAGTCTTTTCCTTAATACTCGGTTACCCACTTAAAAACCAAATTTAACCATAGATAAGTGATGGAAGGAGTATTTCTAGAATCATTAATTCACTAATTCTAGAAATTACCATACGATATAACACAAATTCTTGATTAAGGCAAACGGTTTAAAGTTACTCTAAAAATATTTAAAATTACCCTTTATATACTACGAGTACAAAAGTTTAAAAAATTCTGACATAAATTTTACCCTTAAACACTTAAAAGTATTAAATTAAGGGTGCTTTTTTCTGTGTGACTGGCTACATTGTGCGTCCGGTATTACTTATAAGAGTTACTTATTCAGGAGTTACTTATAAGGATAACTTATTCAAGGGTTACTTATAAGGATTACTTATTCAGGGGTACTTAAAGGGATTACTTATTCATGGGTTACTCAGTCGGTCAGGGATTATTTATAAGAGTTACTCAATCGGTTAGGGGTTACTTATAGGGGTTAGGGTTGTGCACCGGTCCAAAATCGAAACGGACTAATACGGAACCGGAATGGACCGGAACCCAAAATCGCCTTTTTGTAAGGATCGAGGACCGGATCATAATTAACTGGTCTTGGTTCCGGTTTGGACCTGTTTATTACGGTCCATTCCGATTTTTGGACCAGCTAGACCGATTAGATCTTTTTTTGTTTTTTGAATTTTTTAAATTGCATATTAATACCAATTAGACCCCTTTTTTGTTTTTTTTGCTGCATTTTGGACCGGGGCTGGAACAGGACCCACGTCCAGCGAGTTGGAGACGGTAGAACAGGCGAATGGTCAGGCGTCGTGAGGTGGTTAGAGACTTGGAGCTGCGTCCAGCGGGTGGTCATATTAGCATCCTCAATTTTGATCTATAACCAACTTTTAAAAAAAGGGGGGAAAAAAGGAGGAAGACAAATATGGCCTAGACGGTGCTGCAGCCGGAGATGAGCGGTGGAAGGATGAATGTAACACCCTAGAAATTCCTTTCCTTTAAAATATCTGTTTTGCTCTTTTTAAAATACGAAATAGGAAATTCTAAGACATTATCGCCACCATGAAAACAGCTAAGGCAAAATCAAAGACACACAGCGGAAGACTCTCTTTAAAAATAAATCAAAAGAAGTCAACTTAAAAAGTCAAACCAAGGAAAGTAAAGTCAAACGAAGTCAACCTACAACTAGGAACCTTTGAAGGTCCTTATTAAAACCGAAATAAGACTTAAAACCTTTGTGTTAGTCTCACAAGTAAAATATATAATATTCAAAGCAATAAATCACATCACATTCTTATAGAAACTAAGCATGATTCGCTCTTCACTCATGCCCATCATGAATATGCTTCATCACCTGAAAAACTTCTCTTTACTTTGTCCCCACTACTCGCCATCAGAAATAGGTCGTCGTAGGGCCAAGATAAAGACAAGGCCAAACAAACATACAAACACATAATCAGCAATGTTGAGTACATAAGTATAAATAGAACACACTAACATGCTTTCATCCTATCAACACACAACTTACCTTGTTGCACTTGTTTACAAGCATACAACATACAACATAGCCAACTAACAAATCACTAGATTATTTATTTAACTTGATTACGCATCGAACGGGTTTTCCCCTAACCTGCCCCAATAAAGGGATACTAACACGGGAGCTAACCGTGCCAGTATAAAAGAACCACTCGTAAGTGGCGGAATTCCTGTGCATAATAAAAAGGAATATACAGCGTCCTGTACTCCCAATAGAAGTTATGGTCAAATATAAAGTCGCATAGCTCCCCCCATATGTTCATACTCAAGGCATATCCGTTCCAAGAGTTTTGGTGCGCAATCACTTTCACTTTATGTTGTTTACATATTTTTAGACTTGGTGATGACTCTCAAACCATAACACAATCAATCATAATAAATCATTCAAGCAATCAAACACACCCATGTAATTCTTGCATAGCACATGACCACAAAAATTAAATGTTGAATCCTTTTTAAACCACCTCGGTGTTAAATAACACCTTATGTGCATAAAGCACCACAAATTCTATCCCTCGGTGTTTAGAACACCTTAAGTGCACTAGGCACCAAAAATATAATTTAATCCTCGTGTACATAGACACTTAAATAGCTCATTTTTCATGCTTGTAGCATCAATAAAATTCTCTTTCAATATTCCAAACTCAATTAAACATTTAGCTTAATTAAACATGCTCACAATCATGCCAACAATAAAAGTGTGGTTCATATTCAACATGCCAACATAATTAATTCCGATCATCAATTCACCACAAATAAATCATACTTCACAAATCAATCGCCAACATCAATCCAATCAACAATTTCAACCAATACCTATCATGATACTACCTTGGAATTAATTAAACAAAGCCTAGCATGCTTCTATACACTTAAATAATTACCGAGTACGCGAACGTACCTTGAATATGATCTCAAAATCGCCTCGACTACACGAAATCACTCACTTGGAAATCTCCTACAACCCAAAATTACAAAAAGACATTAATATCTATTCAATATAAATTTCCAGCAATATATACACTCTTTAAATCACTTATAAACCCTCTAAAACAAGCTGAAAATTAATTTAAAACCCCTACTTTTTCCCAATTAACGGGTAATTAAAAATCCTTTCAAAAAACATAATTCTAACCTTTATATTAAAATTCTAGTTTTTTAAAAATATGTAAAATTGTTGTAATTATGTTTAAAAACACCTATTTCAATAATATTAATCATCTACAATCAAATTCCACCAATATACATTAATTTACAAACCTAGGGTTTTCAATTTGGGGTTTTAAATTCAAAACCAAATTTGAAATTTATATACATAATAATCATAATCAAACATCATAAAAATCATCACACAACCCGAAAACAATAATTAAATCAAGGCTAGATTAGGATTAAAACAAAAAGATTTTTTTTTTGTTGAAGCCGCACCGCCACACGACGAGGAGGGGGCTGTTGCCGCCTTCCACGCGGGCGGCTGCTGGCCGGTCGATGGGAGGTGGTGGCGGCGGCCGACCACCTTGGGTGTGTGCGTGTGTGTGTAAAAATAAAAGGGGATGGGGAAAAATTAAGGGAGAGAAAATAAGAGGAGAGAGAGAGAGAGAGTTTACCTTTGGGTATTCTCCATCTTGGGCAAGATCTAACTTGCTCATAAAATGGGTATTTATACCCCTCTCTCAAAACCCTCCTATTCTTAAATTCCCTTTTACCCTTAATAATCCCTTCTCCTATTAAAACTAGTCATTTGACTTTCTTTAAACAACATTGACTTTAAATTTTCTTTTATAAAATAATATGCCCCAAAGTTTCTAAATAATAAAATAAAATATTTTCAAAACCATTAAATAAATAAAAATGGACCTTTAATTAAAATAATTCTTTTTAAATTAATAAAATACCATAAATAATTCATTTCAAATTATTTAAATGCTTCATAAAATAATGATTTAAATTAAAATACGTATAAACATACGGGGTATTACAATGAAGGCAGTGTGGAGGGATGAGTTTGAGGGATGGAGAAGAAGCAGAGAGAGAAAGTGAATGAGAAGAGGAAGAAGAGGCGTGAGAAATTAGAAAGTTAGGGTTTTTAGAAATTAAAACATAAACTTCAAATTTTTAACCAAGAAAATAAAAAAAAATAAAAAAAAAGTAAGCATTTTTCCGGGTTTCCGATCCGGACCAGATTATTCCGATATTTACCCGGATCGGACCGGAAACACGGAATCACCAAATTGTAAGGACTGAGGATTCATCTGTCCGGGCCAGTCCGGTCCAATTACGGTCCGGTTTCCGGTCTCGGTCCTCTTTTGCACACCCCTAATAGGGGTTACTCAGTCGGTTAAGAATTACTTTAACTCTTGAATAAGAAACCCCGGCCACATATAAAAATTTGTGTTAGATAATCATATTAGCCATCATATCATATATCTGTTATAAATTACACATTAAAATTCAAATCAAACTCATTACAAATTAAGAGTTATCCGAATTAAAGTTACTATAAAAATACTCCTTCCGTCCCTAAAAGAACGACCCTTTTGACCAAATTTTAATCTCAAAATGTTCATCTCATTGGCATTAAAGCACCCTCCAATTTGCAATAATATTTGTGCAAAATTAGCTTTCCCATGTAACTTTTGCTTTTTCAGTTAACCCTTAGCGCATAGCTGCTATTTGTTAGAAAACATATAGGATGGAAAAATGTACCACTACATGTATTATAGGTGACAGGTGGTAAGTATTTTGGGGGAAAATATTTAACCTATAGGATGGAAAAAAAATACCACTACATGCATAATAGTACACAAAAAGTACTATTAAAACAACTTATACTTTAATGGTACAATATATATGCATAATGATATATTATAATATACCACTGTAGAGTTAGCTTTTTTCATTTTTAATTCTAAAGCTTGCTAAATTTACATTTCTGCCCTCCTATATGCTTTGTAAACGCTTAGTAGCTATGCGCTGAGATGCACTCTGCTTTTTCGATGTACTTTTATTACTTTTTCTCTCTACTTTTTTACAAATCCCATGTAAATTTAGTTTTTCAATGTACTTTTATTAGCTTCCCCAAACACTTGTATTTCCCACTTAAGTTTCTTAATACCCGTGAAAAATGCCCAAAAGGGTAGTTCTTTTAGAGACGGAGGGAGTAGATAAAGTTTCCTTTAAGGTAACCGTCTTACAATAAAATTAATGTAAGTCCGCTTTATACGTGACTTATTGTATATACTCCGGGGGTGTTTGGTATGTGGGAATTGAGGGTGGGATTAGGAATTTTAATCCCAATTCAAGAAAAAAACCTTGTTTGTTTGATGGAAATGGGAATAAAAATAGGTTTGGGAATGAAAATATTTGGGTGAAAATTCTCATCATTTTATTACCTAGGGAGAGTAGGTATTAAATGAATGATAAAAAAACATTTTTGCCATTAATGAAAACAATGAAAAAAAAAAATATTAGTAAGGGTATATTTGTAAAATTGTTATTTATTTCCTATATATTCCTCTCACCCACTATCCAAATAAGATACATATTTTTCATAAACTCTCAACCATTAATTCTCAATCCTATTCTTTTTTTTAATCCCCAAATTCTCATTCCAACGTTTTAAAGGCTCGTCGGTACCATATAGATCTACTTCGATGTTAAGGTTTTACTTAAGATAGACAATACGCCACTCCAGTCTCTGTATTTATTTTCAGGCGTTGTCTATTAACCTCGTCGACGCTTCAAGTCCTCCACCCCCCCCCCCCCCCCCCCCCAAATTACAATTTGAAGAGAGAGAAAATACTTGTGTGCTTCTTCTTCGGGAACCCAAAATCTCACAATATTGTACCAATCATCACCTGCAAATAACTATTACAAGGTTTCCTTCACTTCCTTTTATTTTTCCCTTATAAAAAGGACAAATTTTGTGGCTTTTATTAACTTTTGCCAATTGGTTTTCGTAATGAATTTCTATATGACTATATCTTACTTTATGATTTTATATTGTTGGTGTTGTTAGGATTTTATATGTTTTTTCTTGCTTAGTTCATGTTGCTAGATTATTGACTCCAAAAGAATATGGTTTTAAAATTAATTTTGTGTTTAGTTTTCTGGGTAATTTTATGCTGATGCCTGGTTTGTTTTTCGGGTAATCTTTGTCTTGTTAATATTGTGTCAAATGATTAAGGAATGCTTAATTAGTATTTATGTGAAGGGGTTTGTTAAGATTATGGCAAATGTGAACATGTTTTGTAGTTGAGTTAACTAGCAGTTAGTTTAATTTTGGAGGTGGTATTTCTTAAATTGGGTATGTTGGGGAATTGCTCAGACCTTGTCAATGATGTCGTTTATTTACGGGGTAAACAGTCTCAAACCAGTGATTAAAGGGTTGTTTTTGTGATTTGTGAAATACGGAGTAGTTTAGAATGTCAGTAGCAATGTTTGATTGTATTTTGAAATGTCCTTTCCTTGGCATAAGATGAGGGTTGGCTATGTTACTTGGACTCGGGTACTTGTGTCTAACTTGTGCATGTGTCCAAATGTTTTGCTCAGCTATTATGTGAAAAAAAAAAAAAAATCATGATTCTAGCTCAAACTGAAGTTCAAGTGGTCATACCAATGTGGGTGTGTTTAGAATCTGACATGGGTGCTTTAGATGAAATGAGATTCCAAGTAACATAGGGAGTCGGTGGACTAAGAACAGTCAAACAATCTCTAGCCAGTGCTTACTTACTAGACTGCTTGTTCTTTGATAGTTTGATTTTATGAAACAATTTGGAACGTCATTAGCAATGTTCCAATGTTTGGTTTGAGTTAGTGCAAAAGAAGTAAATTCCATCCCTTGGCCTTCAAATGGAAAATCCGGGGATTAAGGATTCTCATAATTACTTTTGTGGATTAGCCAAAACGTTTGCTCCAACCTTACTCTACTTTTATAGATATGGTTTGTTTTTTCCGTTTGTATGTTTATTTTCTTTATGAATAGATTGTAGGAGTGTTATATTGAGACTTCATAATGAAATCGAAATAGAGTCTTTTTGTTGATTAGTTGCAGGGGTATGTTTTTTCTAATGACTAATAATGAAGCCAAAACATAATCATTCTTTAGGATGATTGCAGGTTTATTGGTTGTGGTTTCTGAATTTCTTTTATGTGACAGCCATACACACTCAATTTGATACTTTTGGTTGCTTTAGAGAAGATAACTTATAGCACTCTAAACTGGGTTGTTAGATTGGGATGATGTGGGGGCCAAGGACTGCCACTCTTTTCTGTTCACCTTTGCATGTAATTCTATCTCACTTGCTATATAAAACATTTGGAAGTTTGCAACTACGTTATAATGGTGATGCAAATTAGCATTGAGATTTTTTCACGTGACATTCTACCATTGACTGTAGAGAAACTTAAACTAATTGCTATTAATATTTGTTTTCTTTTTATTTTTATTTTTATTGCAGATGTCTTTGCATCTTGCTAATCTGTCTCCTCGAATGCGCAAGGATGAGTTGGAACGTATTTTCAAGAGCTTTGGCCGATGCACTGTGCAACTGAAAGATGGATATGGGTTTGCAGTGTATGACTTCCGTGGGGATGCTGAGAAGGCTTTAAGGACTCTGAAGGGCAGGAAGATTTGTGGCGAGTCAATATATCTTTCGTGGTCAAACAAACAGCCTAAGCCATTGCAAAGAGCTGCCAGATCTCATGATGTGCGATATGGAATACATTCTGACCAAGGTGATGATTTTGTTGGTCGTAGAGGTTACTTAATGAGTGACAAAAAACAACCTGATAAAGGTCGAGAAAGGCACAAGTCTCCTGAGATACATGATGATAGGCACAGGTTTAATCTTAATGATGCAGGACGTATACATTATGATCAAAGGGAAGTAGTTTTGGAAGAAGGTGGTCGTGTTGTAATTAAACCCAATCAGATAGATGATGGAAGGTGGGGAGAGCAAGTTGATAATCTTCGAAATGATACTGGTTATGATGCACAGAGGGGATTTGATCGTTATGACCCTGGTCGTGTTGATGAAAAAGGTGAAGAATATGATAATCATGGTTTGGATCATTTTGCTGGTTCACATTCTGTAAGGACATCACCGGACAAGAACAGGAGGGTACATCCTGATGGAAAAAGAGGCCAGCAAACTTGTTTTAAATGTGGAGCTGTTGGTCACAAGATGCGTGATTGTTCATCAAAAGAGGCTTTGCAAGAGAAGAACACGTACCACCCATATCATAGGCATGATGTAAAAGCTAAGAATGAAGTTGAAAGGGCACAGATTAGATCTGGGGGACGGTTGCAGTCTTGTTGTCGGAATTCGAAATCTGCAAGACAACCTGACATTCACGGGAAAATATCTCATTCAGAAAAGGATGGAGTTAAACACTCTCCAGTAGAAAATGAATCTGGGTGGGATAAGAGAAAGAACAATAATAGAGATAGACAAAGGGAGAGTGATGATCAAATTGTAGAGTCGCATGATGATAAGAAAAAGAGGGTGTCTGCTTTGTCTCATCTTCATTCTGATTGTGCATCTCCTGAGTTGGGCAGATATTCAAGACCGTCAAAGCCTTTGGGGGGTTTGAGCTCTCATTTTAAAAATGGATCACCTAGATCACATTCCCTTTCTGCTAGATCCAGGTCCTATTCAAGATCGCGCAGATCCAGGTCCCATTCAAGATCGCACAGATCCAGGTCCAATTCAAGATCACGAAGATCCAGGTCTAATTCAAAACGGTGCAGATCCAGGTCCAATATAAGATTGCATAGATCCAGGTCTAGAAGTATTAAGATCAAGTCTAGGTCTAGGTCAAGGTCAAGATCACCATCCTCTTCCCTGTCTATCTCTATTGGTCGGTCTTTACTCTCCTCTCCAAACAAGGCAGAGGGTAATTTGAATGCATATTCTGAAGGTGGACCTAGTCCTCTGTCCAGGGACGCGCATACCGAAGTGAGGCAACATGACGAACCTGAAATATGTGAGGAAAACCTGTCCATTGCTAACAAAGCAGAGAGAAGTTTGAGTAGATGTATGGATAATCTTACAAGTTATCAAATCATGGATGTTCCAATAGAGAGGAGGGAATCCGAACATAACTCAGATATTATGACTTCTACAAAGCATACAGAGGAAAGCTTGAATGGTTTTGGGGAAGATGATCAGATTCCACAATATCAGGACATTCAGGAGGCAATGCTTGAGGAGAATCAGTGGTTAGAACCTCAGCAGAATTTTGAACCTCCACAAGCAGATGCGCCTCTAGGAAGCAAATGCATTTCTACTTCTGAAAAGATGATAGATGGCATGAAGCTGGATAAAGTACTTACTGATACTGATAGTGACTCCACTGTCCCTCATGTATTATGTGACCTCGAGGCTCCTAGCTCATCTTTGCTTGAGAAGGGTGACGGTGAATATGCTGCTGTAAACATCTCAGCTGCAGAACTAAAAGAAACCGAGGAACTTGAAAATGCCAATGTAGAAACGACTAAATCTTTGGAACCAATTAATGATACCTCAGATCTGGAAGCTTCGCCTAAATCGCATGTTGGCAGCCGTTTAAGCATATCTGCAGAGGAATTGTCCAGGGTTATGAAATGCTATGATTTGAAACATCCAGAAGAGAATGAACAGCACCTTGATGTTGGAGATTACTTTGGTTCTTCCCGACTATGGCCTTGGGAGATAATTTATTACCGGAGACTGAAAAAGGGTCTTATCTCAATGGAAAACTATGCTAGGCGAGTAGCACAAAATGAAGCATTCCACATAACTGATAAATATATTAGAAGTAGTAGTGGTTGGGAGTAATTGCTTGAAGAACATTGTTAGAAAGAATTACCTTTTTGATGCTTCTTGTGCGTTACTTGAATGTAAGTGGTGGTGATCCTTTTCACTTTCCTTCTGAAAGGTATGCTCTTCTTTTTAATCTTATATGTTTTTGGTTTAGGAGTAGGTTTTTGCACGAACATTTAGGAAGAAGCGAGTAGAGAATGAGTAGTTATGCTGTTGGGTAACTCTTTGTGTTGCTTCCATAACTTGTAATGCATTATAATTCACAGTATGCTAGTGTGTTCTGTTGCTTCTTTATTCCTTCATGAATCTTATTGCTAGTTATTAAAGTTCACCTTGGACATTGTCATTTCTTTCTTTGAGTACAGAGTATCTAATATTCTACTCATAATTCTCATCTATCTAGTTCTGCTATCAATTGTAATGCTTCACGCTCTTTTGTAATTTTTGTGAAATGTTGCGGTAGATTATTAGAATAGAACCAGAATCACTGAGTATTAAGTTTAGAAATTCCAGAGTTATATTTCCAACTGTATGCTATATTGCTATCTGTCACTGGTTTTCATCCGTAATCTCTTGCAGTGGTTGCTGAATATTACAAACGAAAATTTGGTCAAATGAGTTTTGCACTTACTATAAACGAAAATTCTAGGTCAGTGCCCTCTCTTTCTCCCCTCCCTTACCCTCCCCCCCCTGTCTTTCTCTGACTTACTTGCTTGTCACCATTCAATATTCTTCCTAAAGAGTGCCTCTTCTCTCCGGTCTCGTGCCAACAACTTGTCATGGATGAAGGAACTTACTGACCTGGGATTACTACCTTTGAATCTATCATTGCTTATAACATCGTTCATCAAAATTAAATATGCTGGAAATTATAGGAGATAGTTTATGATTTACTTTTTCCCCTTCTCTGCTGCTTATGTGACGTTTATGTCATGAGGTTGTTTGATGTGCAGGACTGCTTTAAATCACTAAGAATAGGTGGATTATGATGTCAAGATTGGTTATGTATTACCAAGTGTTATTATCTTATGTATTGTAGGCAGGTTATTGCAGAAACTTACCATGAAAGAGAAATTGATAATGCAATATAGGGTCTATGATTTTGTGTAGCTCGTTGTCTCTTCTTGTTTAGTATCCATCATGCATATTTGAATATAAAATCTGTCTTTATTGCGTTCATCTTGTTGAACCAGCTTGAGTGATTACTTAGGATTTTGGAACCAGGATACTTAATCTGATTGTTTTTGGCAGAACTGTAAATAGTTTCATTTTCTGCTGTCTGCTATCTTCAGTTGCAGTAATATCAGCACATAATTCTTTTTTGAGTTAGACAAGAATGCCTGATAAGCCTCTTTCTAGCTGCATTAATATTTCTATGGACATTTTAATGATATACGAAGTATTTGAGTTGAGCTATACATTGTGGCTATGCCATGAAGAAAAAGAGTTGAGTGGGATCATTTTGACATTGTGAGCCTTATGTTTTATTTTCCTGTATCCATGTGAGAGGTGATAAGGATATTCATTCTAGGGCTATAATTGTATCTGGTATCTGTATTCAAACGATCGAGAATCACTTGAATAATTCTCTGTTCAATGATGGTCATTATGAAAATTTATTTGAACTGGCTACATTACAAGTAAATGAAGACACATGTAGGCAAAAGTTCGGAAACAAATTGTGATTTTTTGTGAGAACTGGTGTTTATTGTCCTGGCAGTCATTGCTTGTCTAATATATTTGCAGACAGGTTGAGTGGAGAGGGTAATTGATTAGAATGGTTGAGTGGAGAGGGTAATTGATTAGAATGGTTGAGTGGAGAGGGGGAATTGAGTAGAATGAAATTTTTTGTTTGGGGGGGGGGGTGTGGGGAGGTGGGGGGAACTTATATCTATTATTTCCGTCCACTGGAACCTGCTTTGCTTCGACTTTCGAGCTTGGTTTTGAAATTACTTGCAAGCTTTTCTATGATATTTGATGGACCAAAACAATGTTGCAACCCGTATGCAGATTAACTCAAGTAAGATGTGGTGTTATGAAATGAAATCAACTGCCCGACTCAGGTGCAATAGATAACTGAGTATTGCTGACTTGTAGCCCCAGTTTCCTTTTACTTTTCTGTCAATTTGAAGGACTACTAGTTGGTGTAATTAGGAGTAGGAATGGTACATCAAGTTTCTCCTATTGATTCAATGGCCACTAGCCAGTCGTGCTAATTCGGCCAAGTCATTTCCATCCTTTAGAGTTGTGTATTCACCTGTAGTCTCAGGGGTCTGATGATGGTCCGCTAGCAAGTCATGAGTTCGGTCTGGTAGATATGACCAGATAGTCAAAACTTTTGATGCCCTAGCTCCTGCTCAAAACCCAAAAGGTCTAGTTTTGGTCTAGTTTCCGATGCCTTGCTGCTATGCCTGCTAGCCGGTACCCATTTCCTGATATGGGGTGGCTTATTTACGTTGCAGCTTGCTCGTAGCGTTGTCTTAAGTTGGCTAACTGCACTTGCCATGTTTCAAAAGGGTCACAGTTGCAAATTGGCGCCACCAAGTTAAGTAGTTTTTTGGTTTCAAAAGTTGACACCCTCAGGTTTCAGGAGATCTTTAGGCTTCTGACTGTTTTAAGAGATTAGATTCCTGGAAAACTGAGCTGACTGTTACTCGTAGTACTTTACAGGTGTACGTACCTTTGTAAATATAATGTGGGACACTGTATTTAATTCATAGACCAAAGTGGTAGATTTGAATTAAGCCTAACCTCTCTATCTGACTCTCAGCTTGTCTAACATATTGTACTTTACGTGGAATTTTTGGGACCAATATGACTAATACACGTATAATCTCTTCCTCTGTTGCTAAATATTTGTAGGTCTGATGTGTTATCTAAGAATTAATGGTTCATTTATTCGGTTGGTTTCTCTCTAATTATTACGAATCCTAACCAAATACAAATAATTTTATGAATTATCTAACCTTTCATTCGATGGGAAATTGGAGTATTGTGTGAGAGCCATACTTTCTCACTTTATAAAAAATGCAATTAATTAGCAATGAATGAAACATATCTTTAGCAACGAATGAAACGTATCTTTAGCAACGATAGTAATTTTCATATTTTTCGTTCTAAATTAGCTTACTATATAACTCATTTCTAAAGATGGAGTGAGTACATGTATGAGATAATCACTTGTTCTCGTATTATATGGGTGATTTAGCTGTCTTATTATAATGGTGCTAATAAACTCGTAGAGTCGTAGTCATAACTCATAAATTGATCTTTAAATATTGTGATATGCAAATCTTCTTCTAAAAGTTGTGTGTACATGCACCCACCCCTTGCAAAAGATGCAATAAGTGTTAGGATGAGAAAATTCTCCTAATATAATTGTATGTTATGTCTTACGCATGAGTGTTCAACTATCCCAACTTTGGTCTAAAAGTCTCCTTATATTAGAGGTAAAGATCACCCCATAGCCTCGGAAATAAGTCAATATTTGTATTCTTATTTCTTAAAATCATTGGACGGTAGGCAAAGTTAAGTATAGATCTCGAACATCCCATAAAACAATAATTTTATAAAAACACTTTAAACATGGAGCTTTCGATTGACCGACCAAATCAAAATGACCGTTTTACCGCCCCAATTTCACACAAAAGTCTTGTTCAAAAAAATAAAAAATAAAAATAACTTAATACAAAAGTCAATAATTGTAATCTTGAAATTATTGAATGGATGTTAACCAAACCTTTAGGATTTTTTTTTTCAAAATTATACAAGCCTTTTTATGATGCAATCTCTACACGGGAAAAACAATTATTTTAAAAATAATAATAATACGGAGTAATAAATAAATATATTGAGAAAAAAGAGTATGAAGAGCTTTCCTAAAAAAAAAAAATAGAGAGGGGTAAAAGAAGTTGCCCAAATTGACAACAAAAGGAAGAAAAAATGGCATTAAGTGATTAGTGTGAAGAGGAAGAAAAGGGATGAAATCAATTAATATTTGGTATTTATCACCTGACGTGATGCAACTCTCTTCATTATTCTCCAAGTCTCAACTGCCTCAATTACTATTGCATTTAATTCCTATTTTTAATTTTTTTAATGATCTTTCAATCAAATTTTTGTTCTTCAATGCCTTTGAACTACCCCTACCTATTTTTCTAAATTATTATAATTATTATTTATTTAATAATTTCCCAAAATTCATTGTTTCTTGTTAATTATTCTTCTTTTCCTTAATCTTAAAAGTTGACTATATTTTCGTTAAAAATATGGTTAATTTTGGGGAGTAGATTCTCTGTATTTCAGAAATAGAATGTGTTTCAATTTCACTCTCTTACCTCATACAAGGTTGCGCCCACACAACACAACTCAAATTAAATAGTATACTCTTTTATATTTCTTCCTTTTATTGCCAACGTGTTGATATTTTGTTCAACTTTTTTCTTTTCTCTACAAAAATTAAAAAAAAAAATAATTAAATAAACTACTGTAATTTTTTTTTAAAAAGTGAAACTAAGTAACTCTTCTAATTCTATTCTCAAAAAAAAAAAAAAAAAAACCACATAACTCTTCTAATTAGGTCAATAAAATTGAATCAATTTGCAAGAAGAGTGGTTTTAGTTGGAAATTGAAATGTACTCCTACAACCCTTAAAGTTGCATGATATAAGGAAGGTCAAAACTGAAAATATTAATTTGAATAAGATATTAATTACACCGATTGATGTATGATTTATAAGTATTTTCATATTAATGTCCTGTGTCAATTTAAGAAATGTATTAAATGTTTTTATGCATTCTATTCGATCCTAAATGTTCTTCCTATTTTGATTATGTATCTCTGTCAATGAATTACTTTTATCATAAAAATCTAAACTCTGTACTTCCAATTCTGTAGTATAACGATTAAATATTAAGTACTGTGTGTTAAACTACTCATTGATCGAGACGAATTAAATAAGACATAACATGACTATATTATGTTTTATATATTAAATTAATTTTAATGATTATTTCAATATTTTTTCAAAAAAAAAAAAAAAATTCAATTTATAGTGTCAAAATTTCAAATGAGAAAACAAAATGGATCCGAGGAAGTATATTCTAAAGGCTATATATATTACTTGTATTTCTCTTTATTAATTAATCTCACTTCAAATTATGATGCCCCATACAATAAAAGTATTTCCACTACTTGTAATAATTTGACTCACATGTGCCTATGTATAAATTTGACCTTAAAAATATGTAATTATGTATTTATTAATAAAAGTTATGAAAAATATTACATTAAGACTAATCAAACGACATATACTACACAATAACATTTGATTGTTATATATTACAACAGTAAAATACGTAGCTTCAAACCTTATTCCTTCTATGATCAAAGTGAGTCCGCAGTCAAATTTTACATATAAATAATGTTAAAGTCAAATTATTGCGAGTATTAATAACGAGGGGAGTATACAACATCCTCTCTAACAAGATCTCAATCCTGACATATTCTTTAAATAACATTTGCAGGTTAGACACTTTAGAGTGAGAGAAGAGTAAGGAATCCTTAGATAGACTAAGCTTAGCTTGGTATATACTTATTGGTTTTGTGCTATTAACGTGTGTGGTGTTGATATATGTTCAATGTTCAACGAGGTAACTAGCCGTATAATTTTTATATGTTCAATGTTGATATATGTTCAATGTTCAACGTGTGTGGTGTTGATATATGTTCAATGTTGATATATGTTCAATGTTGAATGTATGAATACTTTTTCAAGGAGTGGTTTTTATTTGGTTTTTTACATTAATTGTTTTCACAAGCTGTATTTTTAGTTTTTTTTTTTTTTAATATTTTTAAATGATTTAGACATATACGTTGAACAGTAGCAAAGATGTGTGCTTTTTTTCATGCTTTGTTAGTTGGACTTTAGAAAGATCTTTACTCTTCAGCTTGGCTATATTATTAATTACACCATTTAATTAATCATAAAGGCTAATTAGTAAGGCTGGTTTACCTGCATTTTGTTAATTAGTTTTAATGACTCGGTTGTTGGTTAATCTATAATTGAATTGGATCCGTTTATTTCTACCCCTTTTCTTTTGTAACTACAAAATCCCTATATTTAAGCATTGTTGTTATAGATAAGGCCATATTGTTTTTAAAGCTAATTTAGTAACCCTTGTCACATGTATGTTGAATATTGTACCAATATGGAATATAATATGCTACTTGCAGTGGCGGACTTGGGCTTAGACCTGGTGGGTCAAGTGACTCACCAGGCCCAAAAAAAAATTTTAAGTTATTTTTAAAAAAAAAAAAATAAAAAATTAAAATCAGTTAGAGGAGACTTCAAGCCCTAGCCTCTTCGTGCTCTTCGTGACTTCGCCTTCTCCGCCTAATCGCCTCCATTCTTCTCTTCGTGACTTCGCCTTCTCCGCCTAATCGCCTCCATTCTTAATCGCCTCATCTCCATTCTTCTCTTCGTGACTTCGCGTGACTTCGCCTCTTCGCTCATCTCCATTCTTCTCTTCGTGACTTCGCCTCTTCGCTTCGCCAGGCAGCCACTGTTCTCTTCGCCTAATCGCCTGGTAGTCGGACGTCGGTGACTCGGTGGTCGTGACTCGTGGACTCCGTCCTCTTCGTGAAATCGCTACTCGAAACGTCGGTGCTAGTAAGTTGATTTCTAATTTTTATTTTTAATTTCTAATCTTCAAATTAATTCATTCTAATTTGTTAATTTTATTAAACTTTGGTTTAAACTTTGGTTGATTTGTTATTTTACTGTTGGTTGTGCTGCTGATTGCTGAATTGGCGAATTGCTGTCTTGCTGAGTGCGTGCCTCGGTGCCTGAGACTTGTCCCGTTTTATTTATTTTGTTCTTTGATTCCCTTTGGCTCTTGGCTTAAAGTCGAGTGATCTACTTACTCCTATTTTGAATATCTTTCAGTGGCTTAGCTGCTTTTATTCTTTCCTATTCATTATGCTGTCTTTTATTGCATCGGCCCGTTCATAATCGAGCTATTAAAGACTATTGATCTTTGTTATTGTTGTAACAACTGATTTGCTAAGCTGGATGATGAAATGTGGTTGTCTGATGTGGTTATTGCTGTCGCATGTGCATAAACAGCAGTTTCTGTCTCTTTCTTTGCTTATCTGTTAATTACACTCCTGCTCCTGTGATCAGGAGAAACCCTGTTGCCTGTTTCTATCTACAATCTACTTGCTCATATTTGTATTTTATGCTTTGAGGATGTCACTGCAGAACTCAGTGGGTATCATCTTATCAAATGATCATAAATTATCAGCCTTCTTGGTTAGATCTTGCTATTATCTGGTATCCACATTTTTGTACGAGATTTCTCTTAGTCGAGCCAATTTAAGCTGCCATAAATCATGCTATTCATTTTAGAGATAAAGGGGAAGAGAGTTTAATGTTTACTATCTAGATTCCCCAACCAATTTAGCTTCAGGATAGCTAGAATATCACTGGTAATATGTTTGTGGATGGTGACCTTAAGTATGTAGGTTTTTAAGTAAAGTCTTGATTCATGTTTGCACTTTTTACATCATATTTTATCATATATACTGTAAATTGGTCTTTTCTCAGAACAGTTATTACAGCTATCCACAAACCTTAGAGTTAACTTTTTTGTCTATGTGTTACTCAACTGGAAGTTTTGTTTTGCTAGGCATTGAAGCAAGAGGTTTTATCTTTGGTCCCCCTATTGCCTTGGCTATCGGAGCAAAGTTTGTGCCATTGAGAAAGCCAAGAAAGTTGCCCGGTACTTACTCCCAAAACTTACGCCACTGGAGACTTGAGTGCTGCCGACTGCCGACTGCCTAGCAAGGTAGGTAATCAACTAATCATCAATTGATTTTTTTTGTGAAATCTGTTTTGTGTAATTGTGTTTTGTGTAATTGAAATCTCTTGAACTTATTAGTTATTACTTATGTGAAATCTGTTTTGTGTAATTGTGTTTTGTGTAATTGAAATCTCTTAAACTTATTAGTTATTACTTATGTGAAATCTGTTTTGTGTAATTGTGTTTTGTGTAATATGTTTATGTGATTATGTCATTATGTGAAATTGCTTGATTTAGACCATTTAGTTGAATATTTATTCAAATAATTTTTCTGGGGAATATTGCTTGATTTAGTTCAATATTTATTCAAATTTCAGAATGAAGAGAAAACATACTCCAAATGAAATGCAAAACATTACTAGCTTCTTTGCTAAAAAAAATCCTACTCCAACTTCTCTTCCACATCCAACACAAAATGAACAAACTATAACTCCACCTCAAGAAAGTGAGCAACTTTCATCTCCATCTCATTATTCAACTCAAAATTCCCCTCAAAATGAACAAGGCCAATGTTCTCCTAATGCCCCAATCTTTGGAGAAAGATTAAGTGAACATGAATTTGCTAATCTTCCACAAGATCCAGGAAAGAGGAGAAAAATGAGTCAATTTCATAAAGATGATAGAGATTTAGTGAGAAGAATTTACATTCAAAGAAAGCCTTGTCAGCCCAAAGACTTTACATTTCCTCAAACTTCTATTTTTGGCAAAAATAGTCGCTTTTGTGCTAAGTGGTTTGATACTTGGACTTGGCTTGAGTATAGTGTGGAAAAGGATGCTGCCTATTGTTTCCCTTGTTATCTATTCAAGGATGAATGTGGCCTTTGGAGGTGATGCTTTTGTTAGTGATGGTTTCAAATCATGGAATCGATCGGATTTAATAAGAAAACATGTCGGTAAACACTTGAGTGCACATAATAATGCTGTTTTAGCTATGGATTTGTTCAAGAAACAAAATTCAAGCATCACACAAGCCTTAACAAAACAAACCGCTGAGAGTACAAATGCATATAGGACGCGACTTGAAGCTTCAATTGAATCTATCCAATGGCTTTTACTCCAAGGGTTGCCTTTCCGTGGTCATGATGAAAAAGAAAGTTCCTTAAGAAGAGGTAACTTTCTTTCACTTTTATCCCTTATTTCCAAAGGTAATCCTGAATATTCTAAAGTTGTTTTCAAAAATGCTCCTAGTAATTGTCAACTTACTTCTCCTAAAGTCCAAAAAGATATCATAAATGCATGTGCAAAAGAGACCACTAAAGCAATGCTTGAAGATATTGATGGTGGTTTATTTTCTATCCTTGCTGATGAGTCCGCTGATGTTTCTGACAAGGAACAATTGGCTCTTTGTTTGAGATATGTTAATAGAAAGGGAGAAGTGTGTGAGCGTTTACTTGGTATTGTGCATGTTGTAAACACTGCTTCTTTGACTCTCAAAACTACTATTGAATCCTTATTAATGGAGCATTCTTTGTCTTTCTCTCAAGTACGGGGTCAGGGTTATGATTGGGCAAGTAATATGCAAGGTTCTATTAATGGCCTTAGGACTCTTATAGAGAATGAGTGTAAAGAAGCTTATTTTGTCCACTGCTTTGCTCACCAACTTCAATTAACTCAAGTTGCACTTGCTAAAAAGAATTCAGATTGTGCTTGGTTATTTGTTGATGTACTTGCACCTCTCTTGAATTTTGTGGGGGGTTCACCAAAAAGGAAAGAGTTTCTTCGTGAAAATCAAGCTCAAAGAGTGGTGGATGCATTGTCTCTAGGTGAACTTGAAACGGGTTCAGGTTTAAATCAAGAACGTGGATTAGGTAGACCTTGTGATACTCGTTGGGGATCTCACTTCAAGACAATCTTGAATGTACTTGATTTATTCCCTGTAATCCTTGGTTCTCTTGAGGATATTGCAAAAGTATCTGATACAATAGATTCTAATAGAGCTCAAACACTTACAAATCTTCTGATGTCCTTTGATTTTGTGTTCGTGGCACACTTAATGGTTAGTATATTTGCGATAACAAATGCTTTGAATGTGGCCTTACAAAAGCACGATCAAGACATTGTGAATGCAATGGCCATGGTTAATGTAACCAAGACTAATTTGCAAAAAATGAGAGATGAAGGATGGGATTCTCATATGGAAAAGGTAATTTCTTTTATTGGTGACTATGACATTGCAGTTCCAGATATGGAGGCTAAATATGTTGTTCCCGGGAGGAGGTTGTTTAGAGGTAAATGCCCACAAGTGTCTAATCTACATCATTTTCGAGTTGAAGTTTTTTTTGGTGTCATTGATCTTCAATTGCAAGAACTTGAAAATCGATTTCCCGAAATAACTAAAGAACTACTTGTGTGTATGTCTTGTTTGAGTCATGTGGATCGTTTTTCTAAGTTTGATAAGGAAAAATTGATTAAGCTTGCAAAATTCTATCCTAATGAATTTCCAAGTTCAGAATTGATAGCCTTTGGTCATACACTTGATAGTTACATTTGTTCTGTTAGAGGAGATGAAAGGTTTTGGAATTTGAAGGGTCTTAGTGATCTTTCAATCAAATTGGTTGAAACGGGATTGTCTGAAACTCATGATAGGGTCTATTTACTTTTGAAGTTGGTGTTGCTTCTTCCTGTCGCAACGGCAAGTGTGGAAAGAGTATTTTCTGGCATGAAGCAAGTGAAAGACAAACTACGAAATAGCATGGGAGATCAAATGTTGAATGATTGTTTAATTACTTATTTGGAGAATGATTTGTTTTTGAATGTTAGCATGGAAGATATCATGAATCGATATCAAAACATGAAAACTCGTCGAGAACTATTTTAATAAGTTTGCATTACTATTTAGTTGTCTTTTGTAGTATTATATGAACATTTGGTTGTATTTTGTACTGTTTGAATATTTGGATGTATTTTTTAGTACTATTATTTGGTTGTTTGGTAAAATTTTTTTTTTACATATTTGATTATCGATTGTGACTCACCAGTCGGAAAATCCTGGGTCCGCCACTGGCTACTTGTATATAATATGGTATGAGAAAGAAGAAGTTTATTACGATCTCAATAAACCTAAAAATGACCTCATATTATCATTCAAAATTTCAATCACTCTATGCTCAACCATTTTAAAAATTATTAGTCAATCTAAAAAGTCAACCCTAATTATTGACCATTTTTCTTATCCAATCGGTGACATGTGTTTAAACTAGCTACCATGATATCCATGAACTTATAAATTTGATCTTAAAGTAGGGTATTAAATGACCATATTTTATAGTTGTTCTACCCCTTCCCCTGGCCGCCTTTTTCGATTGTGAGCATGAACCAAAATTCTGCAGAAATAATTCGTATGTTTTATAATTTAAATCTTCATAAGTAGCACTGTATGAAGACTCATAACTATTTTTCTTGCTATTAAATTATGCTTGTTACAGTTATTATTCAAAATCGAGTTTGATCCTCATATTTTGTGTACATCACCATCCAATTTGACCAAAAAATATATTTTAGCACTATAATCTTAAAGTCATGAATTCTTGACAAGTTATGTTTACATACATTCGCCCTTCTCAAGGAACCAATATATTGTAATCTTGAGTTCTTAACAAGTTAGGTATACATACATTGGACCTTCTTATATCTTACGGGCTACGAACGATGAATCCAGAATTAATAGCTAAATTTGTACATTGAATTTAGCATGAAAGGTCAAGACTAAAGCTTGATCTAATTACACAAGTAATCAAGTACGGATTACTAAAGAGAAATCAACTCAATTTAAAATAAAAAATAGTAAAATTGTCTAATTATAATTTATGGTTGATTAGAGATATAATATAAACTTAATTATATTAGTGCCATGCAAAGTTAATTTAGGACTAATTATAGGAGCTAGTGTAATTAAGTTTTAGTACATCTTAAATGAGAATGACCAACCTCTTGAAAACACCAGTTTCCTACATAGTATTCAAGTCCCATGCAGTTCATCTACCAAGCTTAATTTATGAATTATTTCCTTATTTCAATTATACATACTTGTATTAAGGTAGAACGAAATATAAAAAACTAAATAAATAGATTAAATACGTAGTAAAATACAACTAAAATAATGTGGGGTCAGATCATGTCACAAATCATAACCCAAATATATTAATTAGAAGTTGCTGATAGACGTAACAAATAATTTAGTACAAATCCAAGTAACCCATTTTATTTTATTTTTTTCATTTTTTTTTTTTTACAAGATGCATGGCTAAAATAAGACACAAACACGAAGAATCCTACAACTAAAACTTAAAAAGGTTAAAATAAAGAAAATTAGTTAACAACCTTAATTAAAGTTCCAATTCCTAAAAACAGGGCTACTAAAACAGAGTTTACATTAATTTTTTTCGAGTTTAGCCCTTCTTAGTCTTCTTAGAGCTACCACTATTGCCGCTCTTACTATTATTATTGTTGTCGTTGTTGTTGTTGTTGTTGTCATTGTCATGCACGAAATCGAGCAAGACGGTGCTCTTGCATTTAGGGCACTTGGGATCATCCTCCGATAGCATGACATACATTAGACATCTTGGACACCCTACCAATACCATAGAAGTAGCTTCCGGGCTGCTCATCGATACATCCGACGATACACACGAGCTCGGTGGTGACACCGATGCTGATCGGCTTGGTGATTCCATCCTCGGGTTCAAGTTCGGGTTCGGGTTTACAATCATCCTTGAATTTGGTGGTGATAAATTTAACTTTAAGTCCAACTTTGGCACGTTGTTACCATTTCTCCTGCTCATGGTCTTCTCCTTACTTTTATGATCCTCTAAACCCCTCTTTTGCTTACTCTATAAAACAAAAAAAATAGAAAAAAAAAAAATTAAAATTAAAATTTAAAAAAATATAAAGTTAAAAACACACTTAAAAAGTACACAAAACCAACTTTTGAACTTTTTTTTTTCTCCGTTACACCTTTGAGTAAGAAAATTAATCACGTAAGCAAAATGAAATGATTGATCACCTTTAATTTCTATTACATATCATAATTAATATAATTTAAATACTAAAATGAAATATATCATCATCATCATATTAAATACATGTATGATGTTTATTTGAAATTATTTAACATTTTTTTTATTAAATAATTTCAACTAAACATCATACAGGTATTGAAGTATTAGAAACAAAACTCTAACAAAACAAATAAAAAAAAAATAAGTGATGAAAAGTGATGTACCTTGTCGTTAAGAAAACAAGTGCCCCGTGCAACGGGGCACGGGGGATGAAATTTGTTCCGAGGTGGAGATTGTTTGAAATCGAAGAGATCAAGGGTAACGGGGGCGACTTTAGGCACTAGAAAACCATTATTATCGCCAAGTAAGTTACTAATAAGAAGAGATTTTTTTGGTTGAGGATGAGGATGTGAGTTTTCAAGTAGAAAGGACATTATATAGAAAGTGAATTCAATAGAGAGAGAGAAAGAAATTAAAGATGGGTTTGATGGGAGGAAGGGTTCTCTTTAAAGCTTAATTAAATGGAGTTGAAGTGATGAGAACTTGAAGGCACCAAGGAAATGTATTAATTGTAAGGAAAAAATCCCAAGGAAGAGTGATGCAAAATAAGGAAAAAAATTTAATATAAAGTATGAAATAGCATTAAATAATTAATTAAAATCTTAATAGTTCTGCGAGACTATTACTGTTGAAACAGGGAGAAGTTTTAGAGATGGAGGGAGTAGTAATATTAATACGAGTAATAGCGTAGCAGAAGAAGTCGGAGGAAGAGGAGGAGGAGGAGAAGGAAAAGGAAAAGGAAGTGATGAAAAATTGAAGTCTTAGGATTGAATTGTCATTCATTATTGCTTAGGAGAGTAGGTGTTAATTTATAACTTGAGTAGTACTAGAAAACTACAACTACTCACTATAAACCCAATTGCTTTTAAAGCCAAAAATATTTACTACTATATTAACTATCATAAGTTCATTTTGTATTTAATTTTTTTTTTTTTTGAAAATGATTTTAATAACAATAAAATGAAGAAATTATAAAAACTAGCAAACAGAAAACATTTATATGAAGATCAACCATAAAAATTAAATTCTCTGTCTCTATCTTCTGATAATATTAATGACCTCCCTTATAGTTTGAGCATACATTTATGTCCTTTTTATCTAACTATGTAGCTATATTAGTATTAGCAACTTCTTGAAAATCTAATTTAAGTTAATTTGGTAGTTATGTCTCTTATGAGTTATTATGACCTTATGACTATCTTGAACTTGCTTATTGATGATCAACTAGATCAATTATCTGTTATTGAGTACCAAATATGATTATAATAATGTCACTTTACAAGAATGTATACTAATTAAGTTCCGAGTTTTTACTGTATTCTGTATATACATCTGTTGATAACCTATTTTCATTTTAGTTCATTCATCAAATTTGCTTATAAATTCAATTTAAAACTAACTTTCTTGGGTCATATATACACGAAGATTACTAGCCTACTTATGGTAATCATCCTAGCCTCCTTTGAAGAATTGGAGAATACAATAATTTAAAGTGATAAGAGAGGCGCATAGACCAATCAATCATATTGATTATAGTCTTGAATTTGGAATGAAAAGTAGAGCATTGTTTCCACTTTTTAGAAAGGAAAAGCCTACAAATTACTTGAAATTAGGAGAGATTTATCACAAGGCTGATTTTTATCAAGTTCGGTGATACAATATTTCAAAAAAGTTAAATAACAGGAGTAGTTAAAGTTAATGTTGTATCGCAATATGATTCTTTAGAAAAAACATACATATGCATAATCTTCCATCTATGAGTGGTTATTTCGATGAATATTTTAAGAAAAGGATGAAGTAGCAAATTTGGAACAAGGATGCATACTAGAAATTCCGAGGTTCATCGTGTACGTGTTTAGATGATGTGATACACCTTATTTGATCGCCTATTTTAATTTCGATTTTGTTAAATTTTCAAGCCAGCTTCCTGATAATTCATCTAAGAACTAATACAATAATATCCTCATATTATTGGTGTATCATATTCTTGGTCTAATTGATGTAGCCAAGAACTTGTGCCTCTACATTTGATTAGAACCTTAGCACTATCCTTAGGCTCCACTGCTCCACCGAATACTCTACAGGTTTGTTACTAATTATATGGACTAGTGTATTCAACGATTTTCAGTTTGGGCCAATACAAGTATCTTCAATTTGGGCCAGCCCGAAACTCTTGATTCAGTTTCATGTCCTTAATGTCCAGTATTTTCTTGTTCTTTTAGACTAGAAGCATGGTTGTGATAGGCTGATAGTTCCGTACTCCTTCAATCCTTTTTTGTTTGCTCCATGTCCCACTGTTTGTGAGAGCTTTATGAGTCACATGGAGCAAAAAAAATAAGGGATAGAGGGAGTACAAATTTCAAGTGCACAACTTTTTCTAGGAAATTAAATTAATTAAAATAATTTGTCATCATAACAAACTGTTTTTTTGAGTATCCTAATTTGACCGAGACATTTTCCAACATGGAACTTCGACCAATACTATCTTTAATTATCAACAGCTATAAATTATAAAAAATTGATATTTGGAAATTATACAATAAGACGATACTAACAAGTACTCACATGAATATGTTTATTTTTTTTATTTTTTTATTTTTTGGTGTTTAGAGAGCCACAAGGGCGGGGTGAGAATCGATCTTAGATCTCCTGAAATCGGAAAGGAAGCTCTAACCACTTGAGATATCCCTCACTCTCGAATATGTTTAATTTTATGTATAAACCAACAATATTGGTCAAAGTGATGTATGTGAAAAGCCAAAAGTCAAACCGAGACACTTAAAAAAACGAAGAGAGTATGATCCAGCAAAGGGTACTCCAAAGTCCACAGTATGTTGGGCAAAAACTGAATTTAGGAATACAAAGCCTAAGTAGGAAACTCGAATCTGATACGCTAATCCTCGAGGTTTAGTATTTAATGCTAATAATCATGCATAATGTAATATTGCTTTGCCTAACTTCTACTTTAGTGAATGAGAAAGCTAAGGTTTACGCTTTCAATTCTCGCTCTTTATCTAAAGATCGATTGTAAACATTTGAAATTATTGAGAATACCTAATGGGTAAATTGAATCGCAACAAAATACTGGGCAAATAAAATGATTTCTATGACCCTAGCAAAGTCACCACTGTGAAGAGGGTGATTCATCTTCCTCATGAATGAGCCCTTTAAAGCACATGCCTTAAGTCAAGTTCCACGCGCAGCCTTCAAAGTCATGTTCGACTGGCCACTCGGGTGACTCAAGATTGCGCGCATTGCTGTGTGCAAGTTTATGGGTTGTGCGCGGTCCCTCAGGAGAGTGAATTCCCGATTGTTTGGAAGACCAAAATAGAGAGGGGACATGATTCCCTTTTTAATCAAGTTGTTGTATAAAGTCACCAATGAGTTTTTAGGGAAAAAAACTTGTAAAACCCATTTATATCGCCCTCAGCTGTTCAAAGAAGTGGTTGAACCAGCCCAAATGCCTCATCTACTAGCCTCTTCTCATTCACAATCTTGTAACTAAACAAATAATACAACGTGCTACTGCATAAGAGTATAATATAATACTTTATAACAATGAAATTTTTTGTTCTCCCGTGTAAAGTTCGAGTATTTTAGACTTTTTAGGGATATATAGACGAAAATGAGGTATTTTATATATCGATAAACGAAACTTGTTAATCAACGAGTTAAAACTGTAATATTAGGTAACAGCTACTTCAAGTAGCGGTTATACCAGAAAAAAGTTGCATTTATTTACAACTTTGTTATCTAAGAAACATATTTTGTTTATCGAAAGAGAAATTTGAAATTTCTCATTACGAAATATACATGTATTATATACACTACTTAATATTCATCATGTAATATACTCCATCCGTTTCGTAATAATCGCAATAGTAGGCATGATCACATGAGTCTAGGGGTGCTAATTGAGCAAAGGAACTAGCGAGCAACTCGAACTCGGCTCAGTCAAAACTCAACTCAAATTGGCTCGTGCTCACTGGAATCAGCTCAAAACTCGATAAGTAGTGTACATAAATTCAACATTTTTTTGTTCTACTACCTTTAAAAACAAAAATTTACCTTGAAACTTGATAAATTTAAATTAATACACTTAAGTAACAAAATATTTATATAAAGAGAAGGAAATATAATCAACAAATGTTTGAAGTTCAAGAGATCTAAACATTTAAACGAGCAGCTCGTGATCGACTCGGCTCGACTCAAAACTTAAAGAACACGAGTCGAACAACCCTCCGCTCGTTATCGACTCGCTCAATTAGCATTCCTAGGCATGACGCATAGTTTTAAGAAAATTATAGGGTGGGGTCTAAAGTAGAAGTTTAATAATTTAAAGAAAGCTGGAAGAGATATATTTAACTGTTAGCAGGAGATAAAAATAATAAAAAAAAATAGTGCAAGGCCTGTTCTATACACTTTATTTTCACTTATTTCAGCTTTAATAAGATAAGATAAATTCAGATAAGTTAATTTCGGGAAAAATAAGTTCAGATAAGTTCAATTCCGGAAAAATTAGTTCTGATAAGGGTTACCCAAGTACACAAGTTCAGATAAGTTCAATTAAGTTTAGATAAGTTCAGATAAGTGAAAATCAGGTGAATTGAACATACCCTAAGTGAAGTTGATAGGAAAGAGAAATAATAAAATAGTAAAAAAAAAATAAAAATAAAGAAGTGCTTTAATTATTATGAAACAGTAAAAGGAAAGTGTTGCGATTATTATGAATATGAGAGAATAAAAAGATATATATTTTTTAAAATATAATTTTTATTGATAAGTGAAAATCAGGTGAATAGAACATACATATCCTAAGTGAAGTTGATAGGAAAGAGAAATAATAAAATAGTAAAAGAATAAAGAAGTGCTATAATTATTATGAAACAGACGTAAAAATAAAAAGTGTTGCGATTATCAATAACTATATACTAAAAGCGAAATCACGAATGATACGTGTTTCCAGGTTAAAAATTTTCCCACCCTTTTACTTTCTTTTTTTTTCTTATTTATTTTTTTTATTTTTTTATTTTTTATTTTTTGCAAATTCTTCAAGGATTTTATTTAATAATCTAAAATATCTTTTTTCCAGTTAACATTTTTAACAAAAATATTTGTCAATATACCCTCAACTAATATATTTTTACATGCATGCATGTAGTATGTTATATTAGTTATTTTTTTGTATAAAAAAATGAACATATATTAGGTAAATATTACTCCGTATTAAACTATGCTACTCTGTATTATCTTAGTTTCCAATAACTATCAACTTTGTTTCCATCCAATTTTATTATTTTTGCAATAATGTTTAATTCAATTAAAATAAAATCATTTGGTTAACATATATTTTATATACTTATTTTTCTACTCTTAAAAGTTGCATCAATAATAACACAGCATGTGCGGGTACTATCCTTAGTTTTTTTTATTTATTTTTAAATAAAACCTCGTAGTTTTTTTTTTAATCAAGTGTAAGTGTCAATAATCTTGACATTAGAGGTATAAAATTCAAGTTATATTTATTTTTGAATTAGTATTACAAATGTAATTTTTTATAAAATTCAATAATAACTGTTTATAAAATTTAATAACAAATGTGAATTGCAGGGGATTTAAGCTAGTTATTAATACGAGTGAATAACAAGGTTTTTTTTTTTTTTTTTTTTTTTTTTTTTTATTATAAATAAATTTTATTTATAAAAATAATTTTTTAATATGTCAAAAGTGTTACTATTATTGGAATGCCACTCTGAGACTCTAGCTCAATCTGTATCCCAAAATCCCAAATAAGTGGTGGGTTGGTTTACAACTATACAAAATTCAGAGGACAAAGTAAGAGATGGGCAATTCTCAATCATCTTCAACTAACCCTCGTTTCGCTTCTGCCTCCAGGTTTTCTTTTCAATCCTTACTAAATTTTCAATCTTTATCATAATTAATTTCATTATATAATTCTTATTCATTTGATCATATATATAGATCATTTACACAACATAAATTGGACGAGCTTCAATCTCAATTTAATTCTCTTGCTACTCAATCTCAAAGCAATGGCAAATTCATATCTCCTTCAGTTTTCAAGGTCAGATTTTTAATATTTTTATTAGTTTAGTAATTTCATAGCTAAATCACGAGTTAATTGGTGTTGTTAATGTAGTTTGTTTGTTTCCCTTTATTAGGGTTATTTCAAAATTCCTGATTCTCTTGGAGATCGGATGTTTGATTTGATTACCCAGAAACGCCATGATCAAAAGCTTACATTTGAAGATCTTGTTATTGCTAAGGTGATAATTTTGTTGTTGGTTTTTTAATAAAGTTTAATGGGTTATCTCAAATTCTAATTATAAGCTATGAATTTTCATATATAGGCTACTTATGAGAAAGGGACCAAAGATGAGATTGAAGAATTTATTTACCAGTTATTAGATGTTTCTGATGATGGCAAAGTTGACAGGTATTGTTGTCTGACCTTTCTGGTTTATCAGTTAATTAAATTAATCTCAATTTATTACTTGCTTCGCTTTCTATGTCCCGAATCAGTAAATGTGAATTTTAAGCAAAAATTTTCATCTGAAGGCTAAGAAATTGATTGAATATTACTTATGTGGTCCCGTTATTTGGAAATTGAAATATTGTCTCTTTAGTACTCGGAGTATTTTGCTGCATCCTGGGAAAAGTTCCCTTACCTTAGACAATTAGCAAAACCAGGAAACATGGTTCGTTACAGGGAATATAGCGGTGACCTGTGCGGTAGCTTCTAAAATTCGGTGAGGGACAACTAATAGTTTGACATGCCAAGTCTTGAGAACTCATTGCCTACCCACATGTGTACTGCTTGATATGATTGGTTGTTGATTATTCCATGATACACAGATGCAAATATGTAGTATGTTTAGTAAGCGGCCATCAAACATGAAATTTATAGTTTGAAAGTGTTTTGCTCACATCATATAAAATGCTCACTCGTGGAGTAGAGCAATGTGACAATCATTTAAATGAGAGTGTTATCCCCCGGAATCAGAGTAATGTATGTATTTGTTGTTCAGGGTCATTGGCAATATTGTATATATGGATTAGCTGCTTAGTTTCTTTACTGTGTGGTGTTGATCGATTTAACTCACAGTTTGACAGGTCTGATCTGCAAGCTGTATTAGCTGCAATTCTTTATGACTTGTTTCCTCTCAAGGATAATGAGTCTGAAACGAAATCCCATCAGTGCATAATAGACGCAATCGTAAATGCTGCAACATTCTCAAAAGATGATGAAGGAGGTGATACAAAAAGTATGTCGTTTGAAGACTTCAAAGACCTGTGTGGCCATATTCCATCTCTTAGGAAGTACCTTGGAAGTTTGTTGTCGCCACCTGATCCAGGTTCTTATCTTTTAATCTATTTTTAATTTTTTATACTACTACACAGGCTATAGGGAAACGTATAATTTGCTATCTGCTCTTTGGATTAATTCTTTGACTCTCGTCCTGCTATTGGATGCTACAAATGCTTTGTTTTGTATCGTTTTGCATTGAGCTAACAGAAAGGAAAGAGTTGTTATAGATTATAGACTATATACAGTGTATGCTTGGTTTAATTCATCCTTCAATTACCTTCTCATTATTTTTGGCTTGTAAGAATGATCAAGAGTTAGAAATTGCAGCTTCTAAAAGGATAGAACTTGTTAGATAGGGAATGGTTCTCATTGTTTTCAGGGATTGATACATGCTATTCGAAAAAGTTAATTTTTTGTGCTCTGCTTTGGTGGGGTGTTGGGATAAGCCTTTATTTTCATTTTTGAGGACAAGATTACGAGCTAATTATGTGTAAGTTTTCAAAGAACCACCAAGCTTACCCTGGAAGTGACACTCTAAAGTCTTGGGGTCTGTGAGAAAAAGAATCCGCAAAAGCAAGCATTATCAGTGACTTGGGAAGAAGAATACCACAGTTGTCAAATATGATATTAACTCTGGATGCTTTTATGCAAGCTGTTCAATTGTTCATCATGCACCTTCTAAGCTTTCACAATTTTAGATTTCCTTCTACGATTTCGATTTCTGTCAAATCCCCAATAGTGATGCACCCATTCTTAGAGAGCATTAGATGCTCATTGCTTAGTGTCTTCTTTCACCTGCAAGACAAGAAACCTCTAGAAATGTTCTCCTTTCAAGAGAGTAGGTCTCCAGGTTAGCAGGTCGTAAGAGTATGTATAGACCTTGTTTATGTAGGGGTCTGATAATTTTATGCCACCCAAACTTTTCTGCTGGCTACCTTACAATTAAAATAAAAGATTAGCCCTGAACAATTGAAACCTTTCTCTGGATTTTCAATTCCATTAAACCCCAACACCACTTCCTAAGTACAAGTATTATGTAATTGCACACACATTAGCCCTGAACAAATCTTCTCATTCTTACCCAGAGAGTTCATTTGTCACTTTCTTTGGAAGAGGATAAACTATAGTATACTTAATTGTCTAGTCCAGATGATATATAATCAATCAATTCTCTTGTTCGAGTATCTAAGATTATTCTAGCACACTAGAATTGGATCTTAGCTCTAGTTCTTACAACAAGTGTAAAAAGTTGTATCTTTTATAATGATGGTAGATATAAAATTCCAAACTACTATGCAAACTTTTTAAAAAGTGTGAGGTAAGAGCACAAATCTAAGGATCCACCACTTCAGTTCAGAGTTTATGGCACTAGGATATAATAAAATGAATTTCTGGACCTTTTTTTCAGATACCAAATCAACTTGTTTGTAGTATCTTAAAAAATTATTTCAACATTTTTTTATATATGAATGAGAGGGAAACAAGAAAGATTCTATTCTGTTTTAAATTAGTTTGACACGTTTATTTTTAGCACACTTCTTAAGTTAAAGTGAGATAGAAATACAAAAGACAAGAATACCTTTAGTTAAGTACCCCTCTCCTTAAACCCACAAAAGTATTCAACCTTTACAAATTCACAAAAAGTTCAAAAAAAAAACTTCACAGCCCCAACTTTCTTCACTGCCATGAGTTTTTCTCCCTTGAAGAGTCTCCAGCGAAGTTGAAGGTGAGATAAGTGTCTAATGGTTTAATAGAGGCAAGGGTGAAACATTTCCTCAGTCTCTCTCACAGAAGCTTAGTGTAGCCCTAACCTTAGTCTCTCACACAGAAGCTTAGTGATACCATTATACAATAGGAGATTGGACAGAAATCATTCACAGTTGTTGGACATTTGAACTTAGGAACTAAAGTAATTGAAGCATATCAGCTTATAGCTTACCTGCCTCAAAGAAAGAGAGCTTAGGCTTCTCCTATGACTTTTTCTGCAAATTAGCGAGTTATGAACAAGGCAAAAGTGCCACCTCCTGTTTCTATGTCAGTTCTTTTGGTGGGTCTATATTCTTTGGAGCTTTCACTTCCTTGACATCACATGGTAAGAATCTGTTGATATTGTGTGGGCTGAGAGAAAAACAAAGAGTTCATTGGGGTAGTAACTATTGGTAATAAGATGAAAGCGAACCAATTGGAGGCACCGGTATCTTCTCTAGCTTTTTTGTTCAAAAGAAGCTTGTTTAAGGATTAAGAGTGTTTTAAGGCCTTTACACTTTTTTCTGAGTGCAAGGTGCTTCTTGTGTCTCTATTTATAATTTGTTCCAAACACACACTTTTAGTTGTGAACTTGGATGCATGAAGCTCCAATCGTTTCCCACAAATTGCAACTTATGGTACTTTGTACTACCTCCGTTATCTTTTACTCGCAACGTTTTGACTTTTACGTTTGCAGATTCATGATATTAATCAATTATATCTTTAATTATTCATATATAAAAAATATTAAAATTTGATATTGTGAAAATGTAAATTGAGACGATCTAACAAGATTCCGCCTGACTATATTTTTGCCCAACATATAAATCAACAAAGGTGGTCAAATGAGAGAACATGAATAGTGCAATTGTACACATTACGAATAAAAGAGAAAGGAGGAAGTATTTAAGATCAAATGGCACCGTATCATGGAGCTGTTTGTCTAAGCATTCTATGTACAAAATAACCAAAATAGAAGGAGATTTGTAGAGAACTTGTAAAAACCTTTAGGAGAAATATGTCTGTTTTGTATTCAGCTGTATCCTATCCTGTAGGTTGTGCTGGCCTGCTTGGTTTAGCTATGATTGAAAATTTGAAATAACAAGTAAATAAAGGTTTCGCCATAAAACCAAACAAGTAAAATGGGAGTCAATAGCATAATTATTAATAAATATATTTAATTAGACTAGAAGAATGGTTTAATTAGTTTTCCTACCCGTGCTCCAGTGTCAAAAGTTGTTATTAATTTTACTAAGAGAGTATGATCTGTGAAGACATCTGCTCCCCATCTTTTCTGTTAGTTTAAACTTTTAATTTACAAGCTATAACCTAATGGCTGCGTTCTGTCAGCAAGTTGAACTCGTTTTGTTAATGGACAAACTTTTGTTGCTAGACTTTCTCTATTTTCTAATGCAAACTTTGACTCCTTTTATTATGTAGGGAGGGTGGGCTCTCAAGTTCCTCGTCTGCTGTACCCTGAAAATTATGATTCCAACCTAATATTGAAAGAGGAATATGCTTGGCTGATAGGTGGCCTTCTCACCCAGCTAGAGCTGGTGGAGTGGAAACTTCTGTACCACAGTTCATACCATGGCCAGAGTTTCAACACATTCCTGGGCAAAGTCGCGTGAGTTTTATATGTACTTTCACTAATGAGTGTTTAATTGTCCTAAATCTTGGAAAGCTCAAAGCATGGTTTATGATAGATGACATCTAGCTTCTCTTTTCTCATGTATACTTCATTTTTTTCTCTTTGGTTCATTCTTGTTCCATATTGTTAAGGGTTTTGTTGTTGTGATTGGAAACATCAGGCTTACCTAGTTTTTATGCGCTTAACCAAATATTCACAGCTAATGGCTACTGTAATCTTTGAAAGTCCTGCAGTTTGATGAAGAATATTGTCTGCTTTTTGACAATGCACGTTTGATGTTGATAGCTTAAAACTATAACCGAAGTAATGAGTATTACAATTTGAGTGCAGAATTGATGAAGGGCCAACTGTGTTGATTATCAAGGATACAGAAGGTTACATATATGGAGGTTATGCTTCCCAACCATGGCAAAAGCACAGTGATTTCTACGGTGATCTAAAGTGTATTCTGTTTCAGCTACATCCAAAATTGTCTATTTATCGGCCAACTGGAGCAAATAACAATTTGCAGTGGGTAAGAGCTAAGAAATGAAATATTCCTATTTTTGAAGTAAATAATATTGTGTTTCTGCAACGAATCATTTCTTCCTTACAAATTATCTACCACTCACTTATACACCTAAATTTATTAGTTTACCCTTGCCTGAAAATGTGAAATTCCCTGGCCCCTAAGAAGTGAGAACCCATTACTAAGGCCTAAGGGAAATATTTCCCATATTGAGTGCAATAAATGAGGGTACTTCAATAATCTCAATACAATGTATGGTAGCTTCTCCAGCTTTTTAGAATTACAGTTCAGTTTCTGGAAACTTCCAAATGGTCGTGTAAATTACCCTGTTATACTTTCTGATGTGCTCTAACTGTAGTGAATTCCTTGAATTTGTCTATATTATGTCTTTCAATTTCCGTAGCTGATGGACTTCCACATTTGCAGTGCGCTGTCAATTACAGTTCAGAATCTATCCCAAACGGAATTGGCTTTGGAGGGCGGGCTCATCACTTTGGTCTCTTTCTGACAGCAAATTTTGACGCTGGACAAACCTTCGAGTGTACTACATTTGGGAGTCCTCCCCTTTCGAAATCCAACAGGATATGCCCGGAAGTAATAGAATGTTGGAGTGTTTTTCCTAGAGAAGTGCAACTAAAAGGGAGCAATGCACTTGAAGGTACTGTGCTAGAAAGGTTTAAGGAGGATAGAAACATGCTTAACTTGGTCGGCCTTGCAAATTCCAGTCAGTAATGTGCATGCATTCTGGGCATTATTGACGTAAGGATACATATTGTCTATTTATGAAGCTTGATGATCCTATTTCCACGGTCTCCTCCCCCCTCCACCACCCGGGGTTGTATTTTTGCAAGCTGTGCAATGACAGTGCTTGTATGATATTGATGTGTATCATCATAATTATGATGAATGATTTACTGTTTTGCTAAAAGCTCTTTAACTTTGTAATTATATTTGCTCAGATACTGTTCATTTACTTATAAAATTGTTACTTTGACTTACTGGAATCATCTCAAACCATTTTATCATATTAAGTTGTTATAGTCATTAGCATATGAAGTTTCTTGAGTCTCTCTATCTTTTCCATCTTTTTCATATTCTCATGTCGCATCTTCTCTAGACTTTCTTCCATTTCTTGTTCTTTCTCTTGAGTTTTCTTCATAGCAACTTCCCCAACATTACCACTACATTCGTAAGGGAAATGGTTCGTTGAGCCCTGCCAATTACGATGTTGCTTTATTATGTTCCACGAGTGCTTGAATGTGAAGCGTGCTCCATTTGAGCACCCTTGATACATCCTGTGGGCATCAGCCAAGATATCAGCTTCACTTGAGTCACTGCCTTTCAGTTTGCTTGCTTCCGCGTACACATCAGCCCACTTTTTCACAGACAAATTCATTCTTCTCCATCGACTTTTGACAGCCTCCATTTTTCTACGCTTGATGTTGTAAGGATTCTCTTGTCGAGCCACCTCAAAGGCTCGCATAATATTCACCCACTTATCTCTTGATATTTTACTGGTGCCGTTGAGTTGATCAACGCCTGACATCATAAAAGCCGTAAGGAGAGCTTTATCTTCATCTACTGTCCATTTCATGTTGAATTGTGTTTGGTTAAGTTGTGGGGAGTTGTGATTCACTGCCGGACTCTTCATTTGAAGTTTCAGAATCACCGCTTGGAGACGAAGGATTTGGAGTTACTTCCTTCCTCACTTGGAGACGGTTGGGTCGTTTTCGAATGCCGTGCCAAATTAAGTGTTGGAGTTCTTGTACAAGTTTGAGGATTTTGTTGGGGAACTTGAGGAGAGTAAATTAGGAGTGATTATTCTGCTAAGAAATTGTTGTGGTAATTTAGGGTTATTTCGACACTTCTGCACCAACATTTGGAATTGGGGATGATTAACAAAACTTGGGTCAATTTGAGAAGTATCAGGATTTATTTGGGAGTTGAGATTATTTGAGGTATTGGATTTATTTGGGTGCATAATGTTTTTTTTTTTTTTTTTTTTGAAAGACATTTAGTGTCAAATTTATTAATCAATGGACAAATTGTCCATTAGAATGTAAGGAGCAATAACAGAGGGGCAAAAATTCTCCCAAATTTGTTCGACACCAAACGGAACTAAATTAGCTAGGTGAATGGGCAACAAAATTCCCATCCCTTTTGACATGAGACCAAGCAACAAATCAAAGCTAGAACAAAGATAAAAGATAGGAAAAAATTGCGAGGAAGGTCCTTTTAAGGAGTCGACCTTGTGGGGAAGGTCATTTTATGACGTTTGGGTTGCGTGGAGGGTCCTTTGACCAAACTCCGGCGTTGACTTCCGTTTTCCGGCCAAAAAAAAGTCACGTGCTGTGCACGTGACCTCTTAAATCTGATTTTTTTTTTTTTCCTTTTCCTTCCCTTTCCCTCTTCTTCCACGACTTCCCCTTTTCCCTTTCAATTTCCCTCCCTTATTTTCTTTCAATTTCCCTCACTTGGGAAGCTTAGAAATCATGCAAATTGACTAACACAATTTTATATTCTTCATAACTACATAACATAGACTAGTCACACACATGCCAAGATTCAAGAAGACAACAATGGAGGGAACTCCATGGGAGGCCGTAGGGGGCAAGCTCAAAAATGGGAACCTATTATTTTTTCAACCAAATTGCATAAAATTTGCACCAAATTGTTCACAATTCAATATACAATCAAGTGGTGCAAAGAATTTTGAGAATAGCTTCACCAAATGAAAACCCCCAAATCGATTTTTTAGATTTCTTCATGAAATTCGTCCAAAAATTCGATTAATGTGCAAGAAGGACAAGAAATGTTCATAGCATTTGCATTCAAACAAGGAAATCACACGAAAATATAAGGAATGCGAAAAGAAAATGAAAGCAGAGATTGAAAAAAAAAATGATATTTGCAAAATTTTACTGCTTTGAAGAAGAGGGAAAGGGAAGGAAAAGGGAAAAAAAGAAAAGAAAAAAAAATCAGATTTAAGAGGTCACGTGCACAACACGTGACTTTTTTTTTGGACGGAAAACGGAAGTCAACGCCGGAGTTTGGTCAAAGGACCCTCCACGCAACCCAAACGTTATAAAAGGACCTTCCTCACCACTTTGTTCATAAAAGGACCTCCCTCACAAGATCGACTCCTTAAAAGGACCTTCCTTGCAATTTTTCCTAAAAAATATCATCCATCACCGAATCAAGGTCTGTGAAATAGGTTGAAGCCTTCGAGAGACGAGCTATAATGTGTTGGCACTCGGCTATCTCAGCTGGCCAGTAGCCTCAAACTCTCCTCATCCCTGCAAAAAGAACCTCCCAGCAGCATTTCTAGTGGCAGCCCCAAGACCAATCCAGCCATCGGTTTTGAGGCAAGTGTCGCAGTTGATCTTCACAAAATCAGAAGGAGGAGGGAGCCATTTCTTCGGGCTTCTGCACTTTCTCTTGCTGACCGAACCATAGACCTTTGCAGCATACTTGCCACAGTCTTCCACCAAGCGAAAAACTCGGTCTCTTACTATTGGGTGAGGGATTTCTTTGCCATTGAATACTTTCTCATTCCTACGGCACCAAATCTGCCATAGCAATGCAACCCCAACTAAGCACTTCCTCTCATTCCCTTGCTTCCACCCCATAAGAATCTCTTTGAAGTCGAAAGCTGGGTCTGTGACAGCAAGTTCAGAGCATTTGCACTCAACCCACAAATCCTGCACATCCGGGCAGCCAAAGAAGGTGTGATGCAACGTTTCAGGAGCACTACAACACCACGGGCAGAGATCCGAATCCCCCATGTGCCTATGATACAAGAGAGCACACGTTGGCAGGGAGTTAGAGCTAATTCGCCAGAGAAAATGCTTAACCTTTGGAATTGTATCAAGACCCCAAATGTCTACCCACACTTGATGGAAGGCCCCTAAATCACAAGTCTTTCCAATCATATATGCAGATTTCACATCATACGCACCCTCTTTGGAGAATGCCCATGTCAGAATATCATCCTGAGTTCTGAGGCTAAGTGGTATAGTCAAATACATTTTACATCCCTCTCTTCAAATTTTCCGGAGAGCAGCTCATAGTCCAAATCATTCGTTTCAGCATCTATTAAATCCTTAACCACGTTCAGCCCATCAACCCTTGGAGTGCAAACAAACCTCCCCTTATCATCAGCTAGCCACGGGTCATCAAAAATTCTGATTTTGGAGCCATCTCCAACTCTCCAGATCAGCCCTTCTTTCACAAGAGATTTAGCTCCCCATATTCCACGCCATGAGTAGCTGCCATTAAAGCCAAGTGAGGGCACCAAAAAAACCGAGTGAGGAAAATATTTGCCTTTCATAACTCGCCCAAACAGTGATTGGGGATTGTTGATAAGTCGCCGAGCTTGCTTACCAAGGAGTGCTTCATTAAAGACTCCCATATCCCGAAAACCCATCCCACCCAAGCACTTCGGTGTGCACATAACTTTCCAGCTTAGCCAGTGAACTCTCCTCCTAGCATCCGAATTTCCCCACCAAAATCTTGCGGTGAGGGATCGAATTTCATCAATGACACTGCTAGGCAACTTGTACACCCCCATCAAATAAGTTGGAATGGCCTAAATTACTGATGTTATAAGAACTTCCTTTCCGGCTCTCGATAGCAGCTCCCCTTTGTAGCCCTGCAACTTCTTCCATATTCTATCTTTCAAAGCCTCAAACACTATCCTCTTGGATCTTCCGATGACAGTAGGAATCCCAAGATATTTTTCATGTTTTATCACCGGTCGCATTTTCAGTAAATCAATGAACTCTTCCTGTTTCGAAACACTTACGCCTTTGCTAAAAGAGACCTTCGATTTTTCATAAATATTTTTCTGTCCGTAAGCTGCTTCATAAATGTTGAGCATATCAACTATCTTCGAATATTCTACACGGTTGGCCCTTGCAAATAGCAGACTGTCGTCAACGAAAAATGAGAGATTTTCGGCCCTTTCCTACTAGCCTTGGCTCCATGAACCAATCTGTGATCCGATGCCTTTTTAATCAGAGCCGAAGAAGCATCCGCCACTATAATAAAGAGGTATGGTGATAAAGGATCACCTTGTCTCAACCCCCTAGAGGGCAACACTAAACCCACTACATTACGGTTAATGATGAAAGAATATGAAATCGTAGAAACACAATCCATCACAAGTCTCACCAATCGATCTGCAAACCCCATATTTTGTAATAAATTTTCTAGAACATACCATTCCACTCGATTATAGGCTTTGCTCATATCCAGTTTCATAGCAATGGTCCCCTTTCTCCCTTTACTCCGCTTTTTCATCGTATGAAATAACAATATAGAGAATTTATGTTGGGTGCATAATTAGAAATTCAATTTTTGAGAATGGAATAACAATATAGAGAATTTATTTTGGAATTTTTTTTTTTTTTAAGAAAATGAAGCAAATATTATACGAACTTGGTATGTAATATGAGATGGAAAAGACTTTGAGGGAGAATCTGAAAAAAAAATTGTGAGAACAACTCACAGAACCTCTATTCATAGAGAAAAGATACATATGACCGTTAGTAAGGGTTTTATCAAATTAGTTTTCCAGATTTTGGCTGAAATAGCCGTTGGTAAAAAAGACTGATCAATTCTGTACTCTGATATATGGTCTGTTAGAGTTTCTACTCCTTGGGGCACAAATTGAACGAGCAAGTTCTTTTTCTCTAAAATGAAGGCGTTTGGTTTTAAATCATAGACGAAGTCGGTTTGGAGTTTCAGCAACATAATATAAGTAGCAATAATGAGGATGAAGGCATTGAAGACGGTGAAGTTCACCAAAGGGCAGATTTTGTTTCCCCAACCCATTGTGTCAATGTGGTGTGCTGTAGCATGAAAGGCAAAGACAAAAGGAGAGAGTAGCGATGCATTTTGCCAGCATTCTAATGCTCTAAACGTTCGTCCATCTTAATTCTAGCAGCACACCGAAAGCCAATATTGGTTGGCTGCGTATAAAATAGATATAGAGTGGAACTTGTAATGTGAGACAGTAATGATGGTTGTCATAAACACACTAATGTGACTCAAACAAATGCAATTGGAGTTTCATGCATAATCCTACCAAAACAAAGACAAACCCACCCCTGATATGGAATCACCGTCATTTCAAGCACTCTGCAAGGTCAATAGCTAATGTGAAAAACAAAAACAGGTAACTAGTCATGTATTGCATTGGAACATCAGCGCTACTGAGCCTTTACATTAAGCACAAGGTCCTATAATAATAGGTGTGCCAACCGACAATGAAAATGGAATAAAAAAGCGAACAAGATAGTGCAAAAAAGACTGCAAGTTTAAGCACCTATTACAAAAACATAGCATAATGCAACGTTAAGGCCCCTGCACCAGTAGCTATCAACTCAAGGATTGAAGCTTCAGCAACAACTGATTAAAAGCAAGGCAAATGTGTATTCATTATGTGGAAACATTGATACATACAAAGTGATTTCCTCATCACAACATGCTACCCCAACAATATAACCATACAAAATAACCATTCAGCAAATCCCTTAATCTACGAAAATATCTTAAAGGGCTCTGGAGTCCAGAGGCTCTTTCTATATAGCCACCACAAAGCTACAATGTGAGGCAACTCATTACTCACACTCACTTATAGTAATACCTACTCAATTTTGAATCCGTAATAAGTAGTAGTAGTTTGTAATATTCATATAGAAATTTTGTTCGACCAATTCAGCTTTTCCACCAAACAAAGGCCCAAAACCCATCTTGATCATTATCAGTATTCAGTACACTAGAGTATTTCTTCATAACTTAGCAGTGTAACAAGCAATAGCTTGCTAGTATGGTAGCCTAACCACTCAATAGAATGATGACTGAAATTATCCACAGTACACCACAGCATACTAACACCCCAATCCAAATTCTCAATAATTAATAAGCTCCCCAATATGCTTCAACAAGTATCGAATCGACCACGGATCGAGTCAATAATGAACTCACAGCTCCATCATAATTTGTATGAAGCTCTAAATCAAAATACTGAATATTCTAAACAAAAATAGAATATAATTTCTCTAAACAACCCCATAATTTTTACATCTCTCAACCAACAGATAACTAATTCAACCAATTCAGAAAACTAATCAATCAATCAACATAAACAGAAAATTAATAGGAAAGAATGAACAAAAGACATAATTCATTCATTTATATATTGATAATAAAAAGTCATATCATAGAGAAAATCCTCAAAATACGAAAACATTCCATCACCAAATTACGCCCAAAATTCTCCTACTACTAAATCCATTACTCGCAAAATTAAAATCATGAACCCTAAATCCAATTGATTAGTACCTCCTGGAACCAGCAGCACCACGACCAAAGCCAGCAGCAGCAGGAAGAACAGGAACAGGATCAGCAGCCATTTGAACAATACCAGGCAAATCAGACATACCAAGAGAAGCCAACATATCAATGGTTTCCTTATCAACCTCAATAACATCAGTTTTAATGGCGGATTCATCAGGAACGAAATCCATACGCCTTTCTCTCTCTTCCTCCTGCAATTTCAGCGAGATCCCACGAACTGGGCCCTTCTGAATACGTTTCATGAGGTGGGTGGAGAAGCCAGCGATCTTGTTGCGCAGTCTCTTTGATGGGATTATGGCGACTTCTTCAAGAACCTTCTTGTTGGTGTGGAAATCTAAGGTCATCTTTGAGTAGTATTTCTCGATGACATTGCGTGAGGATTTCTTCACTGTTTTTGTGCGAACTCGACCCATTGTTGTTCTGGGTTTAGGAGAGAGAAAGTTGCAGGAAGATGAGATCGAGAGGAAGAAGATGAAGGAGAGAGAAAACTGCTGCTGCCGCAGAGAGTGAGAAATGAAGGAGGGGAGAAAATTAGGGTTTTAGTGTTTCGGTTTTAGAATGGGCCGAGGGGTTTGTTGCTGAATCAAAGTCTGTTTTGGTTTTAGAATGAGCCGAGGGGTTTGTTGCTGAATCAAAGTGCAAGCCCAATAAAGAATGCTCCCTCCGTCTATTTGTTTGCCTCATACTCCGTCTTTCATTCAAGAGTGTTCAGATTTTGATCTGAATTAGGAGTGCTAATCGATCATGAGCTTAGGAGTGCTCGGCTTAACTTGACTCGAAAACTTTTTACATGTACTTGACTCGTGCTCGCTACTCGCTAAACTCAATAAGACCTTGCTCGACTCATGCTCATAAGAGTTTCAAGTCGAGTCGAGTAGCTTATGATTTGCTCGTTAAGGTTTTGATCCTTCTTAAACTATAGGTCTTTATTATTTTTTTTTTTCAATTTGTATAAGTTTTTTTTTTGTTATTTATTTATTATTAAACTAGGTTAGGTTTCGCGTCATACACGATAATTTTCACTATTTAGTATTAGTTAACACTATATTTTGGTTTTAGAATGGTTGAGGGGTTTGTTGCTCAATCAAAGTGCAAGCCCAATAAAAAATACTCCCGTTGTGTATATTTGTTTGTCTCACACTTCGTATTTCATTTAGGGATGTTCAGAGTTTGGTCTGAACCGCACCAAGCCGCAAACCAAAAGCTGTTTGGTCTGGTTTATAGTGTTTTTTTTTTTTTCCTTTTTGTTTTTGACAAATTTGGTATACGGTTTAGTTTATAAAAATTTAAAACTGCAATTTTTTGGTTTGGTTAGGTTTCTTGAAAAATTGAAACCAAACTAAATCGCAAACTGTAGTAAACCGTTTTATAGATAAAAAATATATATATATTTTTTATATTCATTTTGGAAAATTATTAATCTAATTGATGTATATGATTTATTTTACAAACATATTGTTTTTTTTTTCATGTCATTATAAGTTGTCTAGTTAAACAATTAACATATTTTACATTAAAAAATATATAATTTTACAACAATAAATTAAAGGAATGTAAAACCACAAACTAAACCGCACCACCGCACCAAACCGTTTTAATGCGGTTTGGTTTGGTTTGGTTTGGTTAGACATAAGATACGGTTCGATTTGGTTTGAAAAAAATGTTAAACCGTATTTGTATGATTTGGCTTGGGTTATGCCCTAAATCGGACCACATTCACCCCTAATTTCATCTAAAATCATTCTTTAATGATTTTCCTGTATTCCGTATCATATTTTATTTCACCCTCAATATTTTTAATAAGTGTGTCATTTTAATTTTTATCAAGTGGTAAAGTCTCCTGTCAAACAAAATAAAAAAATAGAAATGGTAAAGTCATAAATAAATCAACAATATTGTTCAATTAGCATGACAATTTTGTAAATAAATCTATAGCTTTGGACCCACATATAACAAAAGTTGATTGTATATTTATATTTTTCTCATTTGATATTTGTTTACCCATTAAGAAGATAAACTTGTATTGGATTTTCTTGAATCAATATCAATCAATAATATATACTAAAGTATTCACCAGTATTATTATTATCCCCAAAGTACACGTGTTGCGTCTACAACAAAAATTTTCCTGCCAATTTTTTTTTTCTTTTTTCCTTACAAAATAATAAGATAACTGATAAAAAAAAAAAAAAGAGAATATGTAGCCTAAACAACCCAAAAAATTAGAACAATTACAACTTTAAATAAAAAAAATATTTAATCATTAATTTATTAAATGTATATTCCCTTGTATCTTTAATCGTTATTCTATAAAATGTATAGTTCGTTTCCTACTAAATAAAAGAATTTTAAGTCAATTTTAAATTCAAACATGTAAGCAAAGTACAAAATAGAGATACTCTACATTAACTTATCTCATCTATAATAATTTGATAACATAAATAAATATAAATGTATACACAATATATAAACAAATACAAACTTATAGCAATTTATGAAGATAAATTTTTTTTCCTGTGAATATCTAAGCATTGCTCGAGCAAAAACTAGTTTATGTACTAATTTTGACAACATTTTTATTATCGATAGGTAAATGTAAATGTATTGTTATATAAAATTTTATGTAGTATTGGATTAGTCCTATAGCATATATTTCGTATTCATTATATAAGATTTTCTACTTTTTATTTTTTTTTATAATTTTTTACTAGTAGAAAATAAAAGATATTAATGGTCAAAGTTATACATTGCCATGTATGTAAGTCAAAATGTGATGAACCCAACTAACGAAGCTCTATCTCTATTTGGGAGTGTTTGATAAGATAAGGAGAAAATGATTGTTTAATAAGAGTTGAGACATTTGGAAAGGTTAAATTGCTTGACTTTCTCTCAGTTCTCTCTTTTCTGGTTGATTTATTTTCAATGTCATTATAAAGTGTTTAGTATTTCATATATAATAATCTTTTATGTACTTATTAAGAGAGAAGGTATGTATAAGTAGAGATCTATGGTGAGATGAATATAAGTTAGGAAAATTTAATAGAAATAATCCAACCTGTTATAACAGATGCAAGAAAGAACAAATATTGAATGTAAAATTGACAAGAAAAACACACACAGATTTACGTGGTTCACTAACGATGCGTTGGCTACGTCCACGGGCAAGCGAGAGTAATAGTAGTTTTAATGATCTTGAGGAAAACATATTACAGATTTAGAACAGATTTGAGACCAATCACAAAAAACAGATTGATTTCTAATGTTATCTCTCTCAGATCTCACAGATGAGAAATACAAAAAAGACTCTCTGATTTCTGAATAATCACTCAACTAATGATTGTCACGGCTAGGAAATAACCTAGGACTATTTATAATAATCCCTAGGTTATAAAAGAAAGGCGTTAATTAAGGAAATAAGGCCCATGAACAAACTAATCAAAATCTGCCAAAAAACCCCAGGCATGGACGTGTCACACAGGGCATGGGCGTGCCCTGGATTAGAAACAAAGTAGTAACTTGGAAACAAAACGACACGGGCACGTCAGATTTTGACATGGGTGTGTCAATGCGAGTGCTCATATCCTCCGTTGAGGCATGCCCATGTCTCCCTAAGACATGGGCGTGTCTCGCTGCATCTTCCTAGCTTTGCGACTTCTTCGTCGAGGCATGCCCATGTCTCCCTAAGACGTGGGCGTGTCTTGCTGCACCTTCTAAACTTCCTAGCTCCCGATTCAAGGCACTATTTCTTATAAATCTCCACCTTGACTTAAATCCCCTCACAATAAAACTGATGTACCAGAACAGACAGATGTACCGGATGCGTCGAACACGACGTTAGATGTTCCAGAAAACAGACGGATATAACAGTGTAGGGAATTTTTCAAACTCAAACTTGAGCCCCACTGTGATCATGCTTTTAGGCATGGTAGCGTCCAAAACGAAGGAAGCTAGAGATAAAAGAGTCGCCACCAAGTTTTAGGAACTTGTAAACCGTTCACGGATGTGAAGGTTACACCCCATTCACGATCACGGAGATCACTAACTCCATAGTGGTCCAGAACCATGACTGAATATTCAAGGATGATGGTATGAATCCAACCTAAAGAGATTGAACTCGTCCTAAATCGGCCTCTACTTAATTCTTATGATATTCATGTGCGCTTTTCGATCAACATACATACATCAAGTTAGCCCTAAACCTGTTTAATCTACGTTGTTGATAATTAATACACAAATAAATCTATTATTGGTGATCACTTGCATTAAAATTATATTAAGCCTAAAACAACAAATTATTAATTATCTTTTAGGCATGATTTCAAGTACGTACAAATTCACTTTAAACCTGCATAAAGGGCGTGATCAAGCACTAACAATCAATCATGAATAATCTAGCAACATATAATAATTAATTGACACAACAATCAATATCATAATATTATTAGCAAGACATGATTAGGAAGATCCTAGGCATGATACTAAACGGATTAATAACAAAACCTAGCATGTCACTAATAAAAATCACAATCAAAGCATTAGTCTAAACATGATACTAGAAACCAACATGACATTAGAAATATTAATTAACACCCTAAACATGATACTAGGAATCAAAAGAAACATCCTAACATGATCTCTATATCAAAAGAATAATTAAATAATTGAATTACTTACTTCGATGCCTTGTATTTCTTTCTATCAAAACAATACACACGTTAGTAACTTCAAGAAAGATTAAATCAAATAAAGTAAATAAATAAGAATTAAAATATAGATTAGGGACCAAACCCTCAGAACTATCAACCTTTCACGTCGAGGTCGAAGGCAACTTCGAGATTGGCTAGGAGTATTCGAAGCTCGTGAAGGAGGTATGGTGTTTGATTAGGGAAAAGTATCAAGGATGTATTAAGACGTGTTTAGGCTAGGCTAAAAAAATATTCAAGAAAGAGAGAGAAAGAATTAGAGAAGGGATTAGATGATGATTGTTGGTGATCAAGCTTGTTGATGATTGAAAACGGGGTGAAACGACCTCTATTTATAAGAAAAAAAAGGGTCGAAGGATCAGAAAAGAGTCAGAAATCAAATCAAAGTAAAACAGGTTCTATCGCGGTGCGACTAGGGGTGTTCAAAAAAATCCGACCCGGTTGTCCCGTCCCGATTTCCCGACGACCCGCAAAAAACCCGATGGGAAATTTTTAAAATTTTCTGTTTTTTTCGGGTCGGGTACCCATCCCGATAAAATAGCACTTTCGTGGGCCGGGACATGGGACAAGCTTTGCAATTATCGGGTACCCGAATACCCGTTTTTTTTTTTTAAAAAAAAAACCTTAAAAAAGTACGGATACCCACTTACCCAGTAGTACTATTACATACATTTGTACAAACTTACTGCCTAAATATTTGATATATGAACTACGAAGTACAAGAGTAAGAAAGTATTACCTTTTATTTCATTTGATGTAAATATGAACAATTACCCACCCATTACCTCACCCACAGTCCCACACCCTATCTTCTTCAATTTCTTTCTCTCTCCTCCTCCCCTTGTTAATTTCTTTTTCTCTCCTCCTCCCCCTGTTAATTTCTTTCGTCCTTTTCAATTTCCACTTGGGTTATAATTTCTAATGAGATGTATTTGTCTAATCTTAGAGATGTATTTGTCTAATCTCAGGAATTTAACTTAATCGTATTTGGCTATCGGTGGTGTTGGGTTGTCGCTTCGTTGTGGGTTTGGGGTTTCGGTGGTGGATCTGGGTTGGTGGGAGGTTTTGATGGTGGTGGAGTGAATTTAGGTGGTGGTGGACTTGTGGGTTGTGGGTGGTGAATTGCGGTGGTGGCTTAGGAGGAGAGGAGATCCGTTTTGGGTTTCTCGATTCACTTCTTTCTTGGATAAATAAAATCCGGGTACCCGTGTCCCGTCCCGGATAATTCGGGTACCCGAATACCGGGTACCTATTCGTTGTGGGTTTGGGGTTTCGGTGGTGGATCTGGGTTGGTGGGAGGTTTTGATGGTGGTGGAGTGAATTTAAGTGGTGGTGGACTTGTGGGTTGTGGGTGGTGAATTGCGGTGGTGGTGGGTGGTGAATTGCGGTGGTGGCTTAGGAGGAGAGGAGATCCATTTTAGGTTTCTCGATTCACTTCTTTCTTGGATAATAAAATCCGGGTACCCGTGTCCCGTCCCGGATAATTCGGTTACCCGAATACCGGGTACCCGAATTATCCGGGACGGGACACATGCCGACTTATCAACTACCCGAAGATCCGGGTACCCGGATTTTCGGGTACCCGGATCTGAACACCCCTAGGTGCGACAGGCTTATCGTGACGCAACAGCCTTTGTAGTGGTGCGATGATCCTGCAATTTTGCGGTTGTTGTTTTTATCATAACTTTTGATCTAGAAATTTGAATAAGATAAATAATATATTGTTGGAAAGCTTTGGAAGTCTACTTTCCAGTCCAATTAGAATCAGATTGTTATATTTTGTAGAATAAAAGATATGATCGAAATAGTGGAACAGTGTTAGTTTTGGATAGAGTTTGGTATTTCATTCATATCTTTTTCGTTATAACTCGGAATTGGGATTATGATATATCATTGGAAAGATAATTTCAAGGGCTATCCAACCATTTAATATATGGATAAAAATTATGAGGCACGAAAATCATATCTAAACATCTTTGAATTTGAATAGAACAAGGATTTTCAAAGAGAGGAGTTTTATTCAATTTCAAACTCGTGATCTTTATCTTTCGAAAAGGATAGATTAGAACCATCTTAAGACTTATAGAAGTTTCTAATGAATTCTTATTGGTTTAGGATTCGGATTAAGGTATTTGGACCCTCCACATGATCATTGGGTCGTAGGTAAGGTGAACCTTGGTCCAATTTGGGCAATAATTTATTCGTTATAATTCGAATTTGGGCTTATAATATATCATTGAAAAGATCTTTTCAAGCCCCATCCAACTAAGCAATAATTGGACCAGGATTATGGACCAAAATAGACTTGTTTGGGTGTCTTTATAAAGAGGACATGAAATGAATGATTTTCAAAGACACGAAATGAATGATTTTGGGTTTAAGGGTACGAAATAAATGATTTTGAATTAAAACATTTTAGAAAAGGTTATAAATGGTCAAGGCTAAAGGGATTCACGAGACTCTTCAACTCTTCACCTAACTTGATAATCAAAGACGTGAAAGGTACTCATCACTAGGTTTGGTTTTTGGTGAGACACAATCAGGTGTTTACAAACAGAAAAAAAAATAACCAGAAACATACTCTCCTTGATCAGATTTGCCTCCGCCAGGCACCAGATTTGCTCCATTAAGCACCAGACTAGATTTGCCCTGTTGGGCACCAGATTAGCCCATAAGGGCTACTAATAGCTTCGAATAATTTGTAAGTCCAAGCAATCTTCGGACTTACTTTGCGGAACCGTATTCGAACAGACAACTTTCCAATGCTTCTTCTTAGCACGAGCAACACCTCCCTTAGATGGCTCAAATATATCCACCTCTCCAACCAATAGTGCAAAAGTTACCTTGTCTTCTCAACCTTTCCTTCGGGGAGAGTTCCCAAAGCTTACATGCCGACCAAGAGCCAAACAAGGCTGACCCGATTTCAAAGGCGAAGACTGTGGTGCTTCAGATTCAGACTTAGACAGTGAGTGTTGACTGATCTTTCCCGGATGTGGATCATTACCCCCACCTAGAGTGACTCTATGCTTCCCCTGTTTCTTAACACTATCACGCATAGATGATGTGACAACACCAGACTCAGAACCAGATAACGTAGACCCTTGCAACACATACAATGTCTCCCGTTTAACACCTTTCAGAATTACCTTTGAACCGTTGTAGACATACAACCCTCCACCCGTACCTTTGAAACTGAACCCTTTTCTTTCTAGAAGACTAAGTGAAATTAGATTGTTCGTGACCTGTGGAACATGCCTAACATTGTTCATCATGCAGAATTTACCATCATGTGTCCGAATTCTGATGGACCCTATACCAACTATTTATACTTCGTTGTTGGCTATAGTAACACCTCTATCAACCTGCTTGTAGTTCGTAAACCACCACTACTAGAAATAGGCCGTTTTCCGACGGACCAAAAATTTTGTAGGAAAATTCGAATTTTCCGATGAATTTAGATCCGTCAGAATATTCCGTCGGAAAAAGTATTTTCCGACGGAAATAAATTCCGTCGGAATTATATTCTTTCGACGAAATATTCCCTCGAAAAATAGTTTCTGACGGAATATTCCGTCGGAAGAATTTAATTCCCTCGGAACGTATTACAATATACCCACAACCTTAATATTGTAATTCACGAAAACAGAACCAGAAGAGAGAGAAAAAAAGAACGGGAAGGAAGAGAAAGAGAAAGAGAAAGAATTTCGGCGACCACCAGGTCCGCCGCATCTACCGGGTTTCTCCGCCTTGGCCGCCGATTGGTAAGTTTACTTAGTTTTTTGATTTTTTTTTCCCGGATCCCTAACCCGCACCACCGTTTCCTTAGCCACACCCGTTCGTTGCTGCCACCAGAGCCAGCTTCTGCCGCCCCTGGCGCCGTCGAAAAAGGTCAGTGTTGTTGTTGTTTTTTTTTGTTTTTTTGTTTTTTTTTTTAATTTTTTAATAAAACCGGTAAACCCCTAACTGTACTTCGCAGCCACCACCGACGCCACCTCCACCAAGCTACCTCCGACCTCCTCCCTTGCGTCGCCGCGACTAGAACCACCACAAATTTCGGTAAGTCCTCCTACTTTCCCCCTTTTTCTTTTTTTAAATTTTTAATAAATTAATTTCCTCCACCGCCCTTATTTTGCAGCCACCACCGACGACGCCTCCACCGAGCTTGTCGTGTAGCCGCCACCGAGTTTTTATCTACCCATAGTGAGTTCGTTTTCCCCTTTTGTTTTAATTTAATTTTGGTATAATAATAAACCCTTTTATATTTTTTTTTTAATTTTTGTGTAGGATTTGTACAAATAGTTGGTTTAATTGTCATATTAAAAACCCTAATACAATGTATGTTAGTTTAGTTTTGTTTAGTTTAATCTAATGTAGTTTAATTTAGTTTAGTTTTATGTAATGTGTGTTAGTTTAGTTTAATATTATGATATGTTAGTTTGGTTTGGTTTAGTTTAATATGATGTATGTTAGATTACTTTAGTTTAATTTAATGTAGTTTAGTTTAATATAATGTAGCTTAGTTTAGTTTAGTTTTATATAATGTATGTTATTTTGGTTTAATATTATGATATTTTAGTTTAGTTTGGTTTTGTTTGGTTTGGTTTATTTGAATATTATGATATTATGATATGTTAGTTTTGTTTAGATTAATTATGATATTTTTTTTTAATATAATGTATGTTAGTTTAGTTTATATATTTTTAAATAAATCATTTTCATAATCATATGCCTAGATACCCGTTCAAGGCATACACATTAGGAGTATGTCTTGAATAGTCCCTGTTTGGGACTGTCCTTGTACGCTTATTCTCACTTAGGTGGCAAATGTATGCCTTATTATTGATTCTAGGGAATATCCTACCTTCTCATTTCTCTACAATGTTCTCTAGGTACATATGTAGGTGTGTCTAATCGCCTACATCGTGTACTTGGAGAACTGTAGGGAAATGCTGGCGGATTTTCCATAGAATTGAAAACCTGGGTTACATTCACTATTGGGATTAAACGTACAAGGATGGGTTAGGTTGGAGTGATAAGGACCCTTGGACATCATTTTAAATCACATTTGCATTTCCATAACACTTTGATGGATAATGAGTATTAAATACGCTTTGTGACTAATGTGAATACACATATGCGTGAGTTGTGTAGAAGTTGTAATCATGAAACGAAGAGAACGTAGCTGGATGTATGAAAGGAAGGTTGGGCTTTCTATTAATCCAGAGTTCGTGAAAGGGGTTGATGAATTCATTCAGTACGTCAAAGATCATCTCGAGAGTAGTAACCCAAATGAAGTTAGGTGTCCATGTTTTAAATGTAAGAACAAACGACTTTGGGATGCGAAAACGGTTACAATTCATTTGTTTCGCAAGGGTTTTCTACCTAATTACTATGAGTGGATGTGTCATGGGGAAGGGTTTCTAGGAGTTCTTGAAGGGCGGTCCAACAAATATTGTGAAATGGTTTTCGATGCTTTTGGTCATACTCAAGACCAAGGGCATTCAGAGGAGGAGCCTAATGCACAAGCTAATCATTTTCTAGATTTGTTGAAGGCTTCTAAACAACCATTATACGAAGGGAGTTCATTGTCTGTGTTAGAGATGACTGCTAGAATTACTAGTCTAAAGTGCGAGTATAATTTTCCCCACAGATGTGTTGATGGGTTTTCTTATTTGTCAGTGAAGCGATTCCTAACAACAACCATATGGCCGACACATTCTATGAGGTGAAGAAGATTGTGAAGGGCTTGGAGCTGCCTCATGAAAAGATTCATGCATGCCCGAAAGGATGTATGTTGTTTTGGAAGGATGATGCTCAGATATCTACATGTAGGGTGTGTGGCAGCGACCGATACAAGAAGACTTCTAAAGGTAGCTTAGTGCCTTTGAATGTTTTATTTTATTTCCCGATCACACCAAGGTTGCAAAGGCTCTTTGTAACCAAGAACATTTCAGAGGAAATGACATGGCATTCGAAAAACCCTCGAGTACAAGGCACAATGGCACACCCTAGTGATAGTGAAGCTTGGAAACACCTCGATAGTTGCTTTCCAGAGTTTGCCTCCGAGCCTCGTAATGTTCGACTTGGCTTGTGTACAGATGGTTTTTCTCCTCATGGTAAGTTTGGGGGACAATATTCTTGTTGGCCTGTCATTTTAACCCCTTATAACTTGCCTCCATCAATGTGTATGAAAAGACAATTCATGTTCCTTTCGTTGCTCGTTCCTAGTCCTAAAAATCCTAAGGGAAACTTGGATGTGTACATGCAACCGTTGATAGAAGAATTAAAACAATTATGGGAAGTTGGCGCAAATACTTGCGATATTTCGAGGAAACAGAATTTCAATCTTCGAGCAGCCATCCTATGGACCGTTAGTGACTTCCCGGCTTATGGTATGTTGTCTGGTTGGACCACATCTGGTAAGAAGGCTTGTCCATATTTCATGGAGAAAAGCAAAGCATTTTGGCTCGAACATGGTGGTAAAGTTTCTTGGTTTGATTGCCACCGCCAATTCCTTTCCACGAATCACCCTTTACGGAATAGTAGAACTGCATTTTGTAAAAACAAAGTCGATAAAGGTGCACCTCCACACATCATGTCAGGAGAAGAACTGTGGGGATGTGTGAAAGACCTTCTGAAGGCTATAGATTGGCCCGAGGCACTTAAAACGCCTCAAAAAGGGGTGGTTCAAGCAAAACACACTGTGGGAGCTTCCATATTGGAAGTATCTGCTCATTCGTCATAACTTAGATGTCATGTACATTGAAAAGAACTTCTTTGATCAGTTAATTCACACTATAATGAATGTGAAAAGGCATACATGTGACACGCCATCGGCTCGAAATGACATTGTCAAATATTGTAAACGGCCGCAGCTTCATCTTCAGGAGGATGATAGAGGAAAAGAGTTCATGCCAAAGGCTCCATTCGCTCTTGACAAGGCTTAGGGAAAAGTTTTGTGTGAGTGGGTTAAACAGCTGCGGTTTCCTGATGGTTACGCCTCCAATTTGAGTAGATGCGTAGATTTGCAGGCATGTAAGCTACACGGAATGAAAAACCATGATTGTCACGTGTTCATGGAGAGATTGTTGCCCATTGCTTTGAGGGAATTGCTCCCTGGTCATATTTGGAATGCAATGACAGAAATAAGCCAATTCTTCCGCGACTTGTGTTGCTACACAATCACAGTAAGTGACATGGAGCGATTGGAGAAAAACATAGTTGAGATCCTTTACAAGCTTGAGAAGGTCTTCCCTCCAGCATTCTTTAACTCCATGGAGCATTTGCCTATTCATTTCCCATATGAGGGCAAGTTATGTGGTCCTGTTCAATATAGATGGATGTGTCCCTTCAAAAGGTAAATCAAAGACCCTTTCATATCCTCTTTTTTACTTCCCATTCATTGTCATGACTTGTTTATACATTTATATAACTATAATTGTAGGTTCCTCAATCACTTGAAACGTAAAATTGGGAATAAGGCTCGAGTTGAAGGTTTCATATGCAATGCTTATCTCACCGAAGAGATAGCAAACTTCTGCTCTAATTACTTTCAGGTGACAGTTGACACTAAAACACGAGATCTCAGTAGAAATGTGAATGCCGACGTGGACTCCACAGTGGATGACGCTAAAATACTAGAGTTGTTCACTGAGGATAGCGGTCGTGTGTCAAATGAGGGTAAAACTCGGTTTTTAGATGAAAAAGAACTCGAGTGTGCTCATTTGTTCGTGTTACAAAACAGCGGCATTCTTGGTGAATACGAAAGGTATAATATGTTTAAGAATGAATTGTGTTCAACGTTATGAATAATTAAAATGATTACAATGTTTATTTACCGTGTGTCTTTGACCTCGTAAGAGGTTTGAGGACTACATTCTTAGTACTCGACCTCGTAGAGAAGAAGTCATGGAGAAATGCGAAGCTGAATTCTTTGATTAGTTTCATCACAAGATGATATTAACGGTCTAACCGTGACATGATTAGGAATTTTACTTCTTGCACTTCAATTTATTCAATTCATGAACTGTGACGTTGATATTCAAACCGTTTATAAGTGGTTGAAGAGAAACCAAATCGGATGTCCTGCGAGCGTTGTGCATGCGTCCTTTCAAGCGAGTTCGAACTTGGAGGCATATTTTTGTCGGTGGATTTAATTTCCATACACATGCCCATGGTAAGAACAAATCTACAATGAATTATGGTGTGTGTGTATCAAGTGAGGATGGTGGAGAGTAATTCTGCATTATAGACGACATAATTGAACTTGTCTACACTGGTTCCGAAAAAGAGTACAAGACTATTTTGTTTAAGTGTAGTTGGATGGATTATGGTAGGGGAATGAACATACATGAACAATACAAGCTTGTCGAAGTAAATCATACTAAGAAATACCCCAAGTATGATCTATTTGTCTTTTCTTACCAAGTGACTCAAGTGTACTACGCATCATACCCTAGCCTGAAACGGGATCGAGTTCAATGGTGGGCTGTGTTTAAAACACAAGCAAGGTCAGTGGTTGATGCTTCAGTGGACTTAAAGTTTTTGCAAGCACCATCCCCACAAGTACATGCAACTCTTGGCCCACCGAATGACATTCCAGACTATGCCATAGATGATGATGATGAAGATGATGACGATGGCTTTGTTAGCTCAAGTGATAAAGATGATGAATCTAGTATCGACTCTAGAGATAATGACGAGGATGATGACATCGATGTATTATTAGATGATAGTAGTGATGATTCTAGTGATAGTAGTGATGAGATTACTGAATAGGAGAAGATGTTAATCTCCTTTAAGAATTTGCTTGTTATTGTAAAATCAAAATATGACTTGATCTTATATTAAATCTTTATTGTTTGTATAAAATTTTATTACATTGCACTATACTTGTCATTTATAATATCATGTCATGTTACTAACATCTATTTCAGGTGGTCATGGCGGGGGGTAGAGATGGAGAATCGTCGAGGAAAGCAAGGGGGAAAGGGAAAGCTCCCGCCATTGTGATCGAAGACCAGGATGTAGAAATGGAGGATCTCAAGGCGGTGGATTTGGGTGCCACTCTAGAGCCCCCCTCCACCCATGCAAAGGATCGACACAAGAGCATTCAGAGTTGCCAGTATTAGACCCTACTACGCTCTTATACGTACGTACATTTAATGAATTGAACTTATATTCTTATTTTTGAAAATTTAACCCCTTTATTACTTCTAACAAGTTAAACATTACTTTTTGTTGATGATCATCTAACATTTTTGTTTCTCGTTTATTGTAGGTTTGATGATAACAAGGTGAGGAGTGCGGTCTCCATACGCTTACTGGATACTATCAAGAAGCTTAGAGGAACTATGGAGAGATAGATGAAGCAACGAAACAACACTGGTGGAACTTGTTCAGCGTATGCTATTTTTAACTTAGTTAATACATGTTTGTTTGATAGGATTGATTGAGTTGAGTTTATAACTTTTAAAGTTTATCATTCGCAAAAACAATTCACATGGGCACCTCAATTGAACGAGCATGTGAAGTTCACTTTTCAAAGGAGGTTTGCAACTCGCCTACGTGACATATTCTACACGGTCACACGCAAGATGAATGGCACCACGCCAGGCTGGCTTAATGAGGAAGTCCACAAGAAGATGATGGACATTGTTGCCACATATCCGACATATAAGAAGAAGTTGGCCCAAAATAGGAAGAACAGAAGGGGCGGTTCGATGGAAATTAAAATGTGGTCGAACCAACCCACTATCAGGGTTCTATGTCAGCTGTCCAACATGCAAAAAGGATGGTAAGTTTGTTTAATAGGCAAGTAAAATAGAATGCATTTGTGTATTACAATGTAATGGTGGTGTGACATTTATAACAGTTATTTTCTGCATGTATAATCAAAGGTGGGGAAGAATAAAGGCCAGCTACCAACAGCTCCTGAGCTTTTTCTGAAGACGCACTTCAAGGAATGTGCCTGGGAAAGGCACAGTGCCAGTCAACACCAAAGCGAAGCAAATTGCGGTATCAACTTCAATATAACTTAGAATCAAAACTTAGTTACTTTGGTTTTTTTGTCATTTGAAGCCCTATGCACCTAAAACTACCTATCATTGACATGTTATGAGAAAGAAAGAGTTCATTTGGTAATAAATGAAGAAAATGGGCAACGTAGAAGTCACCTAGGCCACATTTGGATGAATTTTGGATGAAAAAGGTTCCTAAAACTTAGTTACTTTGGCTTTTGTCATTTCAAGCCCTATGCACCTAAAACTACCTATCATTGACATGTTATGACAAAGAAAGAACTCATTTGGTAATAAATGAAGAAAATGGGCAACGTAGAAGTCATTTAGGCCTTACTTGGTTCTATTTTGTTGAAAATGCTTCCTTAAACTTAGTAAGTTGCTCCTTTTCATATATATATCTTGTAGGAGGCCTACCAGAAGAAGGTTGAAGAGGCAAGCACTCAAGGGATTCGGAAGAGTCCGAATGAGTTGTACTGGGAGACCGTGGGTGGTCGCAACAAGAAGGGTCGTGTGAAGGGACTTGGTCGAAGTGCAGAGCTGTACTATGGCAGTCGAATGGGACGAGTTTCCACGTCTTCACAACAGTACACGCCTTCCATTGTTTCTCAGATGCAAGATCAGATGGAGCATAGGGTGCAGGCTCTTCGCAGTGAAATCCAGAGTGAATTGGAAGTCGAGATGGAAGCCCGACTTGAAGCGACAATGGCCGCAATGGAGAGGAGAAACCAGGAGAGGTGGGAGGAGTTTATGAGTCGTTTGCCAAGCGACACATGTTCCACCATTCAACCTCAGCCTCGAGACCCCAGGGACGACCCGGGTAGTGGCGGAGTAGGGCAGGGTACTCCGGTTGTAGCTTAGCTTTAGTTAAATGTAGCATGTACTTGTACTTAATTTGGATTATGTTTTAGGGAAATTTTACATGGTGGCCTCATGGTTTTGAATTTCCTACGTGGAAGACGAAGTTTTTTTCAGCTCTCTTTAGTGGCACCAAGGTTTAGAAAAATTGACTATAGTGACCTTTTTTAGGTTTATGGCTAACCTTTTTAGTTAAAATGGTTAACCTTTGATTTTTTTTTATTAAAAAATTATTTAAATTATATTTTAAAATAATAAAATTTAAAAAAAATAAAAAAAAAACAAAAAAATTCCCACCCCTTCCACCTCACAGATAGCCTCCCTGCACCACACACTCCACCACAAACCTCAAAACACCACAACCAACATAACCCGACCCCCAACCACAACACACTTAACCCCCATCCACGGCTCACCCTTAACCTACAATCATGACCCACCTCCAACCCTAAATCCCTAATCCATGACCCAACACCAAAGGCACCATCCCACCGCCTATACCACCTCACCAAATCCCATTCCGACCATTTACACGAGCATTACAACCATAACCATGACCTACATCAAATCAATAACATCAACATTTCTAAATGAGGAGAGAGAAATTGTGGGGGTTTGAGTTTCTTTGGTATTACAATTTATTATGGTTTTGAGATTTGGGGTGGTTTCTAGCCAAATAGGGTGGCGAGAGGGGTGGGTAGCAGTATCTTGTGGTGGTCGAAGGAGAAGTTGGAGAAGGGGTTGGTTGTGGTTGTGGGGTTGAGGGATGAAGAAGATGGGTGATGGTTGTTGTACTTGAAGGTGGAAAGGTTTTAAAGAGGGGAGGAGGAAGGAGGAGAGAGATAGGAAGCCATTGTTTATGGTTGGGTAGTGGGTTGGGCTACCATCCATTGATGTCGGTAAGGAGGAAGAAGAATGAGGGAATAGGAGAAAAAAAAATATTTTACCTGATATTTAGGTAATCGGTCACATAGGTTTGCTAGAAGAAAATGGGTGGCAAAAGTTGGATTATTACAAAATAATCAAAAGGTTAGATTAATTTGGGAAAATCGAGAAAAGGTTGGATTATTCTTGTTAAATTTTCCTATAAGTTATCAAACATTTTATATAAGTTTTTTTTTACATCTTGACTTATAATATTAAGATATATGTTATTGAACATTTCATATAAGTTTATGAATTACACTCATACAATAATTTTTGTTTGAGTAAAGAGAAAGTATTGTGTGAGTCATGATCCACTATGAACCTGATTTAAGTTAGCTTAAAGTCTTAAACCTAAGACCTTTGAAACAAGTGGATTGCTAAACATCGCCTACAAATTACCAACTAAAGCCCACAAATTTCCATTAAATTGACAATATTGCCCTTGACAAAAAAAAAACACTCTCTCATCACCCAAAAAAAAAATCTCACCCACTTTCATTCTACGTTTTTTTTTAAAAAAAAATTCAAAGTACGGCAATGTCGAGGCGGCAAGGCAAGGAATTAGCGGCGGCGGCGGCGGAGGGAAGGAGGTCTCACGGTGGAAAGGTAGGTTTTTTTCCCAAAAAAAAAAAAAAAAATAAAAAATAAAAACTGTCGTGGCAAGGCAGGGCGCATGGGGAGGACGCCACGCCGGTGGTGGCGGCGCCAGGAGCAGACGCCGGAACCACGACCCTGACGCCTGGGTTGGACGCTGCAGCCACGGTTCTGGCGTCTGGAACTGGCGCCGCCGCCACTGGCGTGGCGTCCTCCCCATGCGCCGCCACCACCGGCGTGGCGTCCAGCCCATGCGCCCCCCCCTTTTCTTTTGTTTTTTTGTTTTATTTTTTTTTGAAAATCAGTTTTGTTTTTTTTTTTGAAAATCAGAATTTTTTTTGTTTTTTGTTTTCTTAAGTGATTTTTTTTTGTTTTTTGTTATTTTTTTTAAGTTTTTATTTTTGAAAGTAGATTTTTTTTTATTTTGTTTATTTTTTTTTAAATCATTATATTTTTTTTATTTTTGTTTTTTGTTTTTTTCAGTAATTTTTTTTTGAAATTAAAATTTTGTTTTTGTTTTATATTTTTTTAAGTTTTTTTTTTTTAAAAAAAATCAGATTTTTTTTTTGTTTTTGTATATTTTGTTGTTTATATTTATAAATTTTTTTCAATGTTGTTGTATTTTTTTTACGTTTATACTTCCTTTACATTTCTTTGTATGTTTGTTTTGTTCATTTTTTTTTATATTTGTTATTGCAATTTGTTAGTACGTTTTTCTGTTTAGTTGATAATGTTTTCGTTTAGTTTATTTTTTTTAATTTTTCTTTTATGTTTATATATATTTTGTGTTGGAATATTTAAAGTGTTGATGGTTGCGCGCTTGCGAACCACGAGTAGCGCCCGCGCTAGGTACGCGCGGTCGTGCCTAAACCGCGGATCTCACTGGAATTTGGATATTTGGAAGGGTGAATTTGGCGCGGCCGCGCATCTGGTGGCGCGCCCGCGCATCATGGATGGCGCGCCCGCGCATCATGGATGGCGCGCCCGCGCCTGTGGTCGCGCCTAAACCGCGTACCACTCTGCCTTCCTTTGTGAATTTCCCAAGTTCAAAAGAGGCGCGCCCGCTCCTAGTTAGGAGCCCCCGCTCCACTTTGAGGCGCGCCCGCGCCTCCTGGTGGAGCGCCCGCGCCTGTCTGTTTTTCGCGAAATTCTGACGGTTAAGTCTTTAACAAAAGGCTTGATTTCAGATTCGAAGGAACATAAAAAAATTCTCTGAAACTCTCCAAAGAAATTCTCCACACTTATACTCTCAAATTTCTTGCAAACTTTTGTGAGAATTCTCTTGCAATTAATTCTATATTGTGAATTGATCATCTTTCATCGTTTCTTAGTGCAAAGAACGTTGGGCTGTCTTTTGTATCTCAAAGAGTATTTCCGGATTAAACCCAAGCACCGTTGTGGGGGAAATTAAACTCTTTAGGAAAGTGTTTACACGCCTAAGACAGCATATCAAGGATTGAGACTCAAGTGGTCACTGGTTTTTCTCATGTTCATGTTGGTTGTTAAGGCTTGGAGTAGAGGCAAGTATATTATCTTTCACAATTAGTGTTTTCTTTGTATTTTCTGTAATACTTCGATATTTTGGTGTTTGGTTGTAATACATTGAATTGTATTTGGATTATTGTATAATTTGATATTAATTATACACAGTTAGGTTTTGTTCCCGCAATTATTAAGTAATTCTTGTTCTTGAATTGCTGTAAAAACCTAACAATCTAAAGAGTTTAAATCTTTAGCAAGCATGTCTAGTGTGAAAGAATTGACCATAAACTTTGTCAAACTCAAGAAGTTTGACGGTGTGGATTTTCGGAGATGGAAGAAGAAGATGTATTTTCTTCTTACATCTTTGAATGTAGCCTATGTCTTTAGTACTCCAAGGCCTAGTGAACATGAGAATGAATCCTTGAAAAATGTTCGGGAGAGGTCAAAATGGGACAACGATGACTTTATTTGTCGTGGTCATATTTTGAATGGTATGGAGAATGATCTTTTTGATGTTTATCAAAATGTGGAGTCGGCCAAGGAGCTTTGGGAGTCTTTGGAGGGGAAATATATGGCTGAAGATGCTTCAAGTAAGAAGTTTTTAGTAATGAATTTTAATAATTTTAAGTTTGTTGATGGTCGGTCCATAATGGACCAATTTCATGAATTACAACGAATCTATGGGAACTTGAAACAACATGCTATATCTATGGATGAATTGTTTGTTGTTTCAAGTATAATCGACAAGTTACCTTCTAGTTGGAAAAGTGTTAAGCATGAGCTTAAACACAAGAAAGAGGACATGTCTTTGTCCGAGTTGGCCACCCATCTTCAAGTTGAAGAAGGGATAAGAGCCATGGAAAATGCTAAGGATGGGAATCCTAGCTCATCCACCATTTATTTGGTGGAGGAAGGAAAAACTGGTGCTTCCACTAGTGGAAAGAGGAAAATCAATACCTCTTTCAAGGGAAAGTCCAAGAAGCAAGCAAACACTAACAAGTTTGCTCGTTGGGAATGCGGTAAATTTGGTCACCGAAAGAAGGACTGCTTTTCTTTTAAGAAAAGGACGGAGAAAGCCAAGGAGGGCCGTGCTAATGATAGCAAGGACCAACCCACCAAAGGTAATCCGATTCATGAGGTTGAATTTAATTCCGGTTTGGATTTAAATGCAACGGATCCTAACATTTTTATGGTGCAGGATGATGACTCATGGTGGATTGCTTTGGGGGCTTCAAGGCATGTATGCAAGATGAGGCATTGGTTCAAAACCTTTCACAAGGTTGGTGATGGAGAAGATCTCTTTATGGGGAACAATTCAACCATCAAGGTCCTTGGTATAGGACAAGTAGAACTAATGTTTAGTTCGGGGAATGCAATCATTCTTAGGGATGTTTTGTATACTCCGGATATTATTAGGAATCTTGTATCGGGGCTTTCCCTAAATAGTCTTGGCTATAAACTAGTGTTTGAAGCTAATAGGTGTATAATTACTAGAGGAACAAATTTCATAGGTCGTTGTTATTTATGTAATGGATTATTTAAGCTTTCTTTGAAAGACAAGTATGAACTTGATGATGGTTTATGTTTGAATGTTGATGTCAATGATAATCATGTTGATTTGAGTTTGTTTGACTTATGGCATTCTAGATTAGGACATGTGAATTATAGTAAAATGCTTTTTATGTCTAAACAAGAATTAATTCCTTCTTGTGACATTTCTCCTAATAAGTGTTCTACTTGCATGTTGAACAAGATCACTAGAACTCCTTTTAAGAGAGTTGAGAGAAGTTCTAATATTTTAGAACTAATCCATAGTGACTTGTGTGATTTTCATAGTACTCCTTCTTTGGGGAACAAAAGATACATGGTTACTTTTATAGATGATTATTCTAGGTTTTGTTACGTGTATCTTTTGCATTCCAAAGATGAAGCTTTAACCAAGTTTGATATTTATAAAAGAGAAGTAGAATTGCAAGTAGATTCATTTATTAAGAGAATGAGAATTGATAAAGGAGGGGAATACTATGATCCAAGTTATTTCCAATCTTTGGGTATAATTCATGAGACAACAGCTGGTTATGCACCACAATCAAATGGTGTAGCTGAAAGGAAAAATAGAACCCTTGAAGAGATGGTGAATTCCATGCTATCTTACTCTGGTTTGAGTGAAGGGTTCTGGGGTGAAGCAATGTTGACAACATGTCACATTCTTAACCGGGTTCCCACAAAGGGAAAAGAATCTACTCCTTATGAACTTTGGTACAAAAGAAAGCCAAACTTGAAGTATCTCAAGGTTTGGGCTTGTAGGGCAGTCGTAAGAGTGCCCGACAACAAGAAAAGAAAGCTCGGTGAAAGGGGCTTGGATTGCATATTTATAGGTTATGCTGAGCATAGCAAAACTTATAGGTTCTATGTAATAGAACAAAATGACTATATATCTGTTCATTCGGTTATAGAGTCAAAAGATGCAATTTTTGATGAAAATCGATTTTCATCAATGAGTAGATCGAAATATCTACAAATTAGTGCCAATGATAGGGAGATAGTGGAGTTGAATGATCAACTTGAAACTCATGAAAGTACATTCGATAATGAGAATGTTGAAACTCCTCAATTGAGGAGAAGTACTAGAGAAAGGAAAATTAGGAATCCTCTAGATGACTTCATAATTTATTTGGTTGAAGGATCTAGGGATGTCCTTAGTTCTAATACTCCATATTGTTTCAATGTGGATAGTGACCCAAAGACATATAGTGAAGCAATATCTTCCCAAGATAGTTCATTTTGGAAAGAGGCTATAAATGATGAGATGGATTCCATCATGGGAAATAACACTTGGGTCTTAGAGGATTTACCTCCCGGTTGCAAACCTCTTGGTTGAAAGTGGATTTTCACTAGGAAAAGGAGACCGGATGGCTCCATAGTGAAATTTAAAGCCAGATTGGTTATCCAAGGCTTTAGGCAAAAACATGGTGTTGATTATTTTGACACCTATGCACCGGTTGCAAGAATAACCTCGATAAGGTTGTTAATTGCAATGGCTTCGGTATATAATCTAGTGATTCATCAAATGGATGTCAAAATGGCATTCCTTTATGGAGATCTAGAGGAAGAAGTGTATATGAAACAACCCAAAGGGTTTGTTTTGGAAGGACAAGAAAGTAAGGTGTGTAAATTGGTTAAGTCCTTGTATGGACTTAAACAAGCACCAAAGCAGTGGCATCGGAAATTTGATGACACGATTTTGTCTTTTGGATTCAAAGTGAATCAAGCTGATAAGTGTATATATAGCAAATTTGATGACAAAGGTCATGGTGTCATCATTTGTCTATATGTTGATGATATGCTTATCTTTGGTACAAGTCTACAACAAGTAGAATTGACCAAGGAATTCTTATCCTCATCTTTTCAGATGAAGGATTTAGGGGAGGCGGATGTCATTTTGGGCATCAAGATTGTTAGGGACAATGGAAGGCTTATATTAAGTCAATCTCATTACATTGAGAAAACGATCAAACGGTTTAATATGTTTGATAAGTGTCCCGTGAACACCCCCATGGAACCCAATGTTAAGTTGGTTAAGAATTCGGGGAAAACGAATTCCCAATTGGAATATTCAAGGATAATTGGATCCTTGATGTATGCCATGACTAGTACAAGACCTGACATTGCATTGGCTGTTGGAAAACTTAGTAGATTTACTAGTAACCCGGGTGCACAACATTGGTTTGCAATTAGAAGGGTCTTGAGTTACCTTAAGGGTACGTTAGACTATGGTCTATCTTATAGTGGATTTCCTTCAGTTTTAGAAGGATTTTCGGATGCAAGTTGGATCACTTACAAAGAGGATGACTCTTCTGTAAGTGGTTGGGTATTCATGTTTGGGGGAGGTGCCATATCATGGTCTTCCAGGAAACAAACTTGCATCGCTAATTCCACTATGACAGCAGATTTTATGGCTCTTGCTTCAGCTAGTAAGGAAGCTGAGTGGTTGAGGAATCTCATGCTAGAGTTTCCTTTATTGTCAAAGCTAATGCCACCGGTGGCAATCCATTGTGATTCCAATTCGGCGTTGATAAAGGCTTATAGTCAAGTGTACAATGGTAAGTCTCGGCATATTTCACTAAGGCATAGCCTAGTGAAAGAGCTTATCCATGATGGGGTCATAAGTCTTGACTATGTTCCAACAAAATTGAATTTGGCGGATTGCTTCACAAAGGCAATGCCAAGACATTCCATCATATTTGCTATGAATGGAATGGGTTTATGTCCAAAAACACAAATTTGTGAAACCTAATCTAACGCTTGAAGAAACATCAAGTCTTAGATTCAATGTGGTTGAGTCGCATTTTTGATGTTTGTTAGAAATATTTGATGACCCATATTGCTATGATACTTGTGATGTGTAAGGTAGCGTCATTTAAAAGTTCTCAAAGGTTTAGAGTTGAGAAGCTCCAAATGTAAGTGTCTTGTCACAAGGGCATATTTACGTATATGAGAACCTACCTATATAAGTTCGAAGTTTAGCCGCTTCAAAAAGTCTAGATGAACATATAGACTTTGATGAACTTATGAAAGATACGGACACATGGCTGTATAAAAGTGTCAAGTGATGATAAATTCGATTTGTCTTGTGTGTACTTCACCTTTGAATGGTTGGATATATCCGTGTGATTCAATCCATATGGAAATCATGGGATATGATCATCGTTAAGTGTATTGTACTAGGTGTCAATTCAATCCGAAGGGACATTGACATTGATGCATGAGATGTGGTTTAATTGTAAGAAGTGGAGAATGTTTTAAAGTAACACTCTAAATGGGGGAGGATTGTTGGAATTTTTAGAGTGTTGATGGTTGCGCTCGCGAACCATGAGTAGCGCCCGCGCTAGGTACGCGCGCCCGCGCTAGGTACGCGCGCCCGCGCTGAGGTCGCGCCTAAACCGCGGACCTCACTGGAATTTGGATATTTGGAAGGGTGAAGTTGGCGCGGCCGCGCGTCTGGTGGCGCGCCCGCGCGTCATGGATGGCGTGCCCGCGCTTGTGGTCGCGCCTAAACCGCGTACCACTCTGCCTTCCTTTGTGAATTTCGCAAGTTCAGAAGAGGCGCGCCCGCTCCACTTTGAGGCACGCCCGCGCCTGTCTGTTTTTCGCGAAATTCTGACAGTTAAGTCTTTAATAAAAGGCTTGATTTCAGATTCGAAGGAACATAAAAAAATTCTCTGAAACTCTCCAAAGAAATTCTCCACACTTATTCTCTCAAATTTCTTGCAAACTTTTGTGAGAATTCTCTTGCAATGAATTCTATATTGTGAATTGATCATCTTTCATCGTTTCTTAGTGCAAAGAACGTTGGGCTGTCTTTTGTATCTCAAAGAGTATTTTCGGATTATTCCAAACACCGTTGTGGGGGAAATTAAACTCTTTAGGAAAGTGTTTACACGCCTAAGATAGCATATCAAGGATTGAGACTCAAGTGGTCACCGGTTTTTCTCATGTTCATGTTGGTTGTTAAGGCTTGGAGTAGAGGCAAGTATATTATCTTTCACAATTAGTGTTTTCTTTGTATTTTCTGTAATACTTCGATATTTTGGTGTTTGGTTGTAATACATTGAATTGTATTTGGATTATTGTATAATTATTAAGTAATTCTTGTTCTTGAATTGCTGTAAAACCTAACATTTTGTATGTGTTGGTTTTTTTTTCTTTGTTTGTGTATATTTTATTCTTTAATTTATTTTAAGTGTTATGTTGATTTCTTTTTCAGATTACTTTGCTAGTATTTTTTTAGTTTATTTGATTTGGTAGTTATTTTTCTTATAATTTTTTTTATGTGTATACATTTTTTAATTTTTTGAAGGTGTCGCATTTTTGCCATGGTGCGGGGAAGAATATAGATGACCATGATATGCCACCGGCCACTACCGTGGATGCGGTATGTGTCATTAAACATTTATTGTTGTGTTTTTGTAATTGCTATATATCGTTATTCAATATAATATTTTTTTTTGTGTAGTGGATGGGAAAGTTGATGCAAGTGGGACAGAAACTCTCAGGAGAGGAACAACATGACGACTGTATCTTCACAGACGAAGAAGACTGGATGACGATGTACGAGGCGTTATCCTGATTGTATATCACGATCCTGTATTCTTATACTGTTATACAATCGTAGTTATCTTTTGAAGCCGCCTAAAATTTACCGAATTTGGGTTGAAGTCGTGTTAAATTTCTTCCGCTGCTTGTTAATTTCTTCAATTTATGGTAATATCGTTCTTTTATCTAATCAATTTCCTTGCTTTTGTGCTTGAATATCATTCAGATTTACTTGGTTTTATTGATTTATTGTGAAATTACATTGAATTTTTATTTATTGTGTAGTAGTAGAAAGCCATTGTATTTAAATCTAGGGTTAACAATATGGCGTGCTGCGTGAATGGGGTTTATTGAGCGTTTTAGTTGATTTACGTTTCAATTATTTTGGGTTTTAGTCTAATTGACTGACAATCTCAAATGTTGCAGAATTTCATTTAATTTGGTTTTTTTTTATTACTCAGATCCTCCTTTTTCGTTTTCTCGGCTGGGTTTTGCGCTATGAACTCAAAAATTGGCCTAGATAGATTGGGTTTCAATTTTATGGAATTTCTTAAATATTAAATGACAATACATCATACCATGTCGCCGTCTAGAGTCCTTGAGAGATTTCTGAGTTGCTACTACTAAACAAAAATCAGATCTAATTGCAACTTGTTTTGCCCAATCAATCGCTTGTTGAGCATCTTCGAAGGGACCATCATGTACAAAAATCCTACTATGCCATATTATTTTTAAATACATATAATTATATAAAGATTAATTAATAAATTTAACACAAAATTAACATAAGTAATTTCTAAAATTTTTATTTGTAAATTTAATTTCTATATATAATTTACACATACAAAATTAAACATAATTTTATTAACATATATTTAAAACATAATTTCAGATTAAAATAATTATTTTTTTTGAACTTATTAACACATATTTAATTTCAAATTTATCAAAGTTAAAAAACCACAAAAAAAAACAAAAACTTTAAATAAATTTAAAAAAAAAATTACAAAAACTTTAAATAAAATAAAAAAAGTTTAAATAAAATTACAAAATAAAAAAGAAAACAAAAAAAAAAAATTACAAAAAGTTTAAATAACATTAAAAAAAAAAAAAAATTACAAAAAGTAGGAGTGGCGTCCTGGCCAGGCGCGACTGCCACGGTTGCGGCGTCCCGGCCAGACGCCATTGCCACGGTAGTGGCATTCCAGCCAGACGCCACCCCTACTTTTTGTAATTTTTTCCCCGAATTATCTTGCTTTCCGGCGACGATGACGGCTCTCCAGTGTCTCTCGGCGATCCACTCCAGCTCCACATTCTACGTGAGAGTGAATTACGGTTTCGGTAAAAATTAGAAAAAGGGCAAAAGAGTCAAAGTAAAAATAATTGTGGGCTTTATGTAGAGATTTGTGGGCGATGTTTAACAAATCCCTTGAAACAAACTAACTCACTTTATTCGCAGCGTAAGTGCATCATCGCTGAAGTAAATCAAAGCCATTATAATGTTATCTATTGCATTAAAATTATAATTAATTAAGCTATAAAATTTTTGGTGGCCGCGCCTTGGCCCCACTATGGATCCGCCAATACATATTATTGGTAGAGCTGAGCTCGATAAAAAAAGTGTAGATCGAGATGGTCATTGAGGCTCATTACTAATAAGTAATAACTTGGTTAGTACCATTGGTAGACGAGATCAGAGTATATTAAACTTATTTAAACTGTATATATTTAATTTAGATTATGTTAGTATGAAATGTTTTCGTGAATAAAGGGTGCAATTAAAAGTCTTGTCTTAAATAATTCAATGAAGGATAGTTGTCATTGGGTTGAAATCATCAATATATGCTACACAAATATATACTACAGCCGTTATTGTAAGTTCGACTCACTTACTATTCATATAGTCAGAATAAAATAACTTTGACTACATTTTATGATTTATACAATTAAAATAATTTAACAAATTTGATCTTATTAGATTCCCCTTATGATAAATTTTTCAAATATCAACTTTTTAAAAATTTTACTTATACATTGTCGAAATTATTAATGGTCAAAGATGTGCATTGGAAACTGTGCAAATGCAAAGTGAATCGAACTTTCAAGAGCGAAGGGAGTGCTATCACAATTACATTAATGATGGATCTACGTCTACCCATTAGTTGCACTTGCACATACAACTTGACAGCCTCCCACGATAATAAAAGTGATGGCAAGATTATATGATCTGTCGTTCAAATAATACTAGCTAGCTACATTTAGTTGCAATTTAATTGGTGATGTATTTAATACTTGCTAGTAGTGATTTGTTACATAATTATATGTAAAATAATGTCAATGGCTCAATGCATTCACAGTACACACCACTCATCAATTGATGATAAGAAAAAAAATAAAAATTTATAGGATCGTAAAAATGAAGAAAATAACTATAGTTCTTGGTACAAAATATGTGTGAATTGAATTATCTATCATGTATGAGAGTATGAGACATTACACTTGTAAGATTATGGCATTGCACAATTTGCACCTATGCTATCTATACTCCAATGTCGTGGTTGTGGAAAATAAATGTTATTTTTCTATTGTCGGAGGTGTTCATGGTTGCATAATTTGTTATTCTCCATCATAGTTTCTCGACTGTTGGTGAGCCTTGTCAAAAACAATAATGCTTTGAAATTTTACTAACCTTCCTTCCCCAAATTTGTTCCATTAGTTATATTTATGATACATCGTTTCTTTCTGAATTTTCTACATTCACAATCAAATCTCATACTAGTATATGTTTTCATCACCTCTTGTAATCAAATTTTAAAATTTTTTGAACTCTATACCAAGATAATTTGTAAGCCAAACCATATAATGAGTATTTTTTTTACTATGCAATTAGCGACTCAAATTGTTTGTTATTTTTATTTTTATTTTTTCATTTACATGTAATATGTAATTAATTTGTTTAAACCTTTGAACAAAAAAAAAAATGAATGAAGTCAAGTGAATTATATTACTATTGGTATTTTGTCAAACACTTGATTTAAATTTCAATAATTCAATTTCTAGAAGATTTCACATCAAATTTAAGTTATAAAATGCTACCTAATATCTTACAATATTATACCAAACAACCAGACTAAAGCTGTAATTTCTATTATAGGTTTTCTTATAATATCTCACTTACAAAAGATTTTAATAATTTTTTTTGGTGTTTAGAGCTACAAAAGTAGGTGATGAGAATTCATAATCCCATAATCTTCTGAAATCGGAAGGAAAGCTCTAACCAGCCGAACTATCCCTCGCTATCAACCATGTTACCATTTATTACTCATTACCATGAATATATCTTTATCAAAATTTTGTGTCAAAAAAGTCTAAAAGTAATTGTTTCTAATATTGTAATATGAATTTTATAATTACAGTAGGTTGAGACATTATAATAATCTTTATTTTAAAATTATATAAATTACAATTAATTTAAATTCTAGATTTAAGAAGATTGGTGTAAGTCAAATACTTATTTAGGATTCAATTTCAACATCTCAATTTCTAGACTTGAATATATCGATTTTAAATCAAAACCAAGTTACCCAACACTATCTAATATCTTTAGAGTATCATACCAAACTACTAACGAAAAAACAAGACTATAGATTTTGCTAGCATTTTTTTTTTATTTAATCTCAGTTACAATTTTTTTTAATGCTTGTGCTTACCTTTGTTATCTAATTAGCTCTCTATATTCCTCTTCCAAGAGAACATCTTTTCATTAACGACCAATCACATTGCCAATCAATTCAACCACCTTTCCAAATCATAATATTTCTAAGAGTGAATGCAAAATTGTCACATCATCGATCACAAAAACATCCTTACTAAAATTCAATACCAAAAAGTTTCTAAGTACTGTACGTAGTATTATTTTTTCAATAATAACGTAGTAACATATGTATTATACTCATAAAGTTTGAGACAATATAACTTAAATTCCGTTTTTTCTTACACCAAAACCAAAAAAGAAGTAGACCAACCAATGAAAGCTTTAATTATTTGACAAAATGGTGTTCAAATTGCAATAGCCTTAATTATCACATGGACCAGACCTTCTGATTAGGGCCACAAGTCCACATCTTGATCACATGAGATTGGGAGGAGGTCTTTACTCTTTTATGTTAGGTGCACCTATATACGAACTAATTAGCATTTGGAAATGGATGTGTAATTGTGGATAACTTTGTTTTTTCATTGAGGAAAGCAATTTTATTAATTGTATTCTCAGCTACCCCTAATATTATGTATGAATGCTATTTAAGCATCGACATTTGAGTGATATATATAGCTTTCTTTAGTGCTTGTTTTTCCATGTAGGAATATATTTACTTAGCTAGGTTCAAGAATTTGAAAATTCTTTAAGGGAGAAAAAAAGGGTTTCAGAAAAATGAATGGAAAGTCATCAATAGCTCCTATTGCCAAAAGGTGAGTTTCATTATTTCTCTTCTCTCGCACATAAATGTTAATTTCAAAATGGTACTCCGTATTTTATGTCATGTGATCCGTTCTTTTAATACTTTTTTTTTTTTTTTTTTTGTACGACTTGTTTGAAAGAAATAAGTGGGAGCCTTATATTTAGGTTGTTAGGAGTGTTCAAAAGCTAGTCGATTTGCACCAAAAAATGGACACTAAACTAAACCGAAGACAATTAGTACAATCTTCGAGTAGAAAAATATAATAATCCAATTTTTGATTCAGTCCAATTCCAATACCATTTAATAACCAATTTTGAAATGGATTAGATTTTCGTTTCTCTATAGGCATTCAAATCCTTATAATGATTTATTTTTTCTTAAAAATCTTGAAAAGATCATTATATATTAAAACCTATTTTACATTGGCTCTTTCAAACAAGGAGTTAAACATTATATTTTCAAGATCACATAAATTGGGTGACAAACGGTTTTGGTCATTAGAGTTCACAAAGTTTGACGAATTTATTGATTGCAATTTGCATTGAGTTATGACGTGATATTGACATTTGAACAAGTCTTTTGGTAACGTTATCGTGCTATTGCTTTAAATTTTTGTAGCTATGATGTAACAATAATACGAAGTAGTAGATAGATATCTTAGTCTAAGCTGACAAAATTTGACACCATAAGTTGAATAATGCACACTTCGTATCTTATATTTCTTTCTTTTCATAATATAGTGCTTGTTTTTATTTTCATGGTCAAATGTTACATAGTTTGACCAAATATTTTTATTAATAAACATAATCAAATTATATTGAGAATTGTTAGATTCTTTTGATGTGTAATCAACTTTTTATATTTCTACTATCAAAAAATTAAAATATTATTATTGATGTTCAAAGGTTAGTTATATCTTAAAAATTAAAAAGACACCGTATATATCATGAAACAGATGGAGTAAAATTAATTCTTGAATTAATTATCAAATGTCTAAGAAATAAATTCAATTTGTAAAATCATGTGATTAGTACTCATTCATCAGCTCGTGCCATTTCGTTTATTTTTTTTCACTACTATATACTCCTTTTTTTGAGGAAAACTACTATATACTCCTTTATTTGGCAAAAATGAAAGTAGCCTAAATTAGAAGTATCTTAATAAGGATTTGAAAAAGAAAAAATATGTATAGGTAACTTTTCAAATAATTATGCAGGCTGAAAGGGAAGGTAGCCATCATAACCGGGGGAGCAGGCGGCTTCGGAGAGGCCACAGCTAGACTCTTTGTCCAACAAGGTGCCAAAGTCATAATCGCCGACGTGCAAGACGAAAAAGGCGTAGCCTTATGCAACGAAATAATGGCTTCTAGTACCATGGCCAATGGGCACCATAATATTAACAATGGTCACGAAGGAGAAACTATCTCCTACGTGCATTGCAACATCTCCGATGAAACCGACATGAAAAACCTCATCGATCTCACCATCTCAACGTATGGAAAACTCGACATCATGTTCAGTAACGCAGGCATTTCAGGAGATTTAAACTCTACTATATTAGGCACAACTAATGAAAATTTTAAAAAGGTGTTTGATGTTAATGTGTATGGAGGTTTCTTAGGGGCTAAGCATGCCGCAAGGGTAATGATTCCTAGGAAATCCGGTGTCATTCTCTTCACCGCGAGCTTGGCATCAGTGATAGGAGGCCAATCACCCCATGCCTACACAATGTCAAAGCACGCGATTATAGGTTTGATGAAGAACTTGTGTGTGGAATTAGGGCAATATGGCATAAGGGTGAATGCTATTTCCCCTGGTGGTGTTGCTACACCAATATTAGTCAATGCATTAGGGATGGATAAGAAGACGGTCGATGAGTTGTTGTGTGAAGCTACGGTGCTTAAAGGTGTGACGCCGGATGTTGAGGATGTTGCTAATGCCGCGTTGTATTTGGCAAGCGACGAGTCTAAGTTTGTGAGCGGTGTTAATTTCATGATTGATGGTGGTTCTGGCATTACTAACCCATCCTTCTCCTTTGTGCTACAAAATTTTCTTGCATCACAAGGTTACACTTCTTGAGTGGAGTTTGCAAGAGTTACATGTGGTCCTCTCAAAAAAACAATAACAAAAATAAAATAATAATACATACAAAGTAAAAGAGATAATTACTTAATTAATACCAAGGACTTGTGTTTTTCATTATTTTTTCAAATACTTTTTTTTTGTTTTATTTTATTTATTTATTTAAATTTTAATCTTTACAATCAACTACAGCTCATATTTACTAAGGTCTTAATTTGATTTTTTTTTCTTACAAAAATCAAATGAGTATTTCTATATTTGGGAAAAGTAGAAGTACTAGCTTAGATTTGACCAGCAATTTCTATAATTCTATTGTACTCCAATTTACATTAATAATGTGTTGAATTTATATGTTATTTTAATCAAATCTTGTAACATTCGATCTACATAAGCTCTGTTTGGTAAATTTTGTGTTTCTGTTTTATTCTTCACTACTCGGTAGTTTTTAAAATGTCATTACTATAGTCAAATAATTCCAATTTATTGTTAAATAATAAACTAATTATAACAATTAAACCTTTAATTTAAGTGATGATTAGCATATAATCTTCCCTACCTTTTGATTACTTTTCTAAATGTATAATTGTGATTCAAGAGTATGAATTATTATTATAAAAAGAATTAATGAAAACTAAGTGGTTATGGATAATGGATTATCCAATAAGATTTATCCTTTTTAGAGGAAATACAAGTTGATAAGTCTGATATACAATTTATGTATATCAAGGGGTAAAATAAGTATAATTTGGGGTAAAAAGGGAAAAACCGCATGGCAGATTTATGCGGGCAAACTCGCCCTTTTTATGTTAAACTTATGCCATAATTAGTATGAGAAGATACAAAACGCTATCTGCTATCAATATGAAGTGTCTTTGCAACCTTCCAAACAACGTGATTCAATAATCACATGTAGCAAGTAGGACCATGGAACAAAGTTGCAAGCTTTTTTCAAAAATTTAATTTGGACTGATGATTAAAATGGGGCATTCAATTAATCAGAACGTACTGCTGGCTAGCAAATAGCAATAAGGACAATAATTGGGTGTGTGAAGATTATTATTTTAACAGACCACTGGCCACTCTATTAGACTACTAGTACTTTTAGCAAGAAGAACAATAAGCGAGTGTGCAAAGATTGTATTATTGTTACACATAGTCAAGTGGTCATTCTTGAAGTTATTACATCGTCTACGACCCATAAATGCTGCTAGGCTAGCCAACCAACAAGAAATTCGATTCACGCGAACCATGATACAAGCTCTATCTCAAACTATTATCCGGACTCCGAGATTGGTTATCAAGCGTTAACCCCTGCGCGCCAACCTGGTCCTAACAACTAGCTTACTATTGGGGCTTTATATCACTTTTCCTCTGTATTGCCTAAATCAAGCTCATAAAGACATAAACACAACAATTTTGAACGGTTGAACCTAGGCTATACTAACATGAGACTAGAAAACGAACCTAGGTAGACTGGACTACCTAAAAATTAATATTGCTTACATATATTTATATTCGAATATTAAAAGTAAGATAATATTGGGAGATGTTTATATTATACATGAAATGGATTACAAAAACAATTACATACTTCACACACACACAAAAAGGGCCTAAATCACGTCTACTCATATGACATATCCATGCATGTACATTACAACCCATACATGATCATTTCAGTGATAAAAATTCCTTCTACGCAAACAACTTTTTGACGGCCATGGAGAAAGATGGGTTAGTGACACTATACCCACCATCAAGAGCTAAGTTAAGGCCGCTCACAAACTTAGCCTCGTCGCTTGCCAAAAATAACGCTGCATTAGCCACATCTAAGGCCTCCGGGGCAACCCCTTTAAGCACGGCCGATTCACAAATCAACCCATCAACACCTTCCTTATCCATCCCTAACGCATTACTTAGTAACGGTGTAGAGACGGCACAAGGAGAAATTGCATTCACTCGAATGCCATATTGTCCCATTTCAACACACAAGTTTTTCATTAAACCAATAATCGCGTGCTTTGACATTGTGTACGCGTGTGGTGACTCCCCGGCCACCAAAGTTGCAACACTCGCCGTGAAGAGGATTACACCGGACTTGTTCGGGATCATAACCCTAGCAGCATACTTAGCCCCTAAGAAACCACCATACACATTAATGTTGAACACTTTTTTGAAATTGTCACTAGAGGCACCTACTATAGTAGGGTTTATATCACCCGGGATACCAGCATTGTTAAACATGATGTCGAGTTTTCCATGCTTTGAGATAGCTAGATCAACGAGGTTTTTCATGTCGGTCTCATCGGAGATGTTGCAATGCACATAGGAGATTATTTCTTCGTCGTTTTCACCATGATTATTGTTGGTGGCCATAATTTCGTTACACAAGGAAACGCCTTTATCGTCTTGTACGTCGGCAATAATGACTTTGGCTCCATGTTGGACGAAGAGCTTTGCCGTGATCTCTCCAAATCCTCCTGCTCCCCCAGTTATAATTGCTACCTTTCCTTTTAGCCTGTGGGAATAAATAAATATATTATATGTTAGCTAAATTAAATTTTTATAATTATGTCATGTATACATAATACATATATCTCAGCTAGTAAACTAGCTTATTAATTACTCAACAAAAAAAAGTATAGTATGTATTGCAACTATATATATGTGGTGAAAAATCCAAGACTGTTTTGACTTTATTGTATCTTTTATTTCCTATATTCGGGCCACTAATACAACTATGCAAAGGCACAAACCCCCACCCCCCTTCCTAGTGGCTGGTCAGTGCACCTTTGCATAGTTGTTGGGAGGAAGAAGGGGTTTGGAAAGGGTTATGAGGCTCTTACTTGGAAGTTGGAACTAGGCCATGACATCCAGATGGATCTACCACTGAGCTCTCACTCACTCACGTCGACGTAGGTAGTTTGCTAATATATACGACATATATGCAATGACCAAATGAATGAATCATTTCGTGTATGTTTTAGACTAGACGAAAAAATAAGAGAATAAAATAAAAGAGCATACCTCTTAGCAATAGGAACAGTTGTTGATTTGCCATTCATATTTGCAACCTTATTTATTATGAGGGAAGACGCTCCAAAATCTATTGAAGGAAAGGCGCAGAAAGAGTGCCACTAAAAGGAGGACAATCGTATTCCAAATATTGGATGCTTACAAAATTTATGAAGTGAGAATTTAATATTTATAGCAGGACTCCAGGGGTTTGTATTTGAATTATGCAATTTTGAAAGAATTTAAAGCACATGCTATTTACGTGCAACTAATTACATACACCATGTATCTCCAACCTACCTTTTCTTATGTACATACAATCATTCACAATAAGACATTAATAAGGTTTAATATTTATTTTGACAATAAGCCGATAAAGGTAGTTTCTTAACTTGTACAGTACTTTGTATTTTTATTTGTATTGTTTATTTTTTAAAGAAATGTACTCCGTAATCTCTTTTTTCATTTTTTTGTATGGAAAATAATCACATCACGTGGGGTCTTGTTAGTTGTTAGATTTGTCTCAATTTATATTTTCTACTCGGTATATATTAAATTAAAAAAATTTCCATATTGATAATTTAAAAAATAAAGTATAGGTTTATGCAATTTCTATCTTACTCCTGGATTACCATATAAAATTCATGTTATTTTGATGTGAACTTCTTATTATTTTAATTTTTATATATATTATTTTTGAAATAAGTACATGTTATTTTATACTTGCATGTTGTTTTTTTATATTCAACATCAATCATTTCATTGTACTCTTGGTATATATAAAATTCATGTTATTTTGATGTGAACTTCTTATTATTTCAATTTATATATATGTTATTTTTAAATAAGTACATGTTAAATTATATATGCATGTTGTTTTTTATATATACCGTTAAAGTAAATAAGCAAATAACATATTGTTTTAGCAAAATAACACAAGATTCAAACAAAATAACGTAAAGTTTAGGCAAAATAACTCAAGCATATTGAGTATGGAGTACCATGCATGATCCAGGAGTATATAATACTAACTCATTGGTTTATTTGTACATAGAAATTTGACAGTCTTCATTAACTGCCAAGACTTTTCGAATGATCAACAGGTTAAACTACGGTAAATTCTTGCCGACCAATACGGTCATTTTTTATCTTATTAAATGCTTGTTGCCAACTTACATCTTAAAAAAATAGGTACTTTTTAGCCATATCAAAATATAGGTAACTTGTTTTCAATGCAGTGAAAATGATTGTTCGGATCCATATTTTGCATTTCTAGTAAATATGTCAAATTAAAGATGGTAATAAACTCAAAATGTACGTGATGAATATTTTATCAAAATTATCTGATAAAGTTTGGCCGGAAATTAGGTGGTTGAGGACACGGAAAGGGACCTTTTGCCTTATGTATTTAAATATATAAACAGATAAATAAATAATCTGAGGTATCACAACTGAAAATCAAATATAAATACGTTCAGTTTTATTTTACTATTTTTTATTTTTATTTTTATTTTTAGGGGATGTATCTAGTAATCTAGATACTATCAGCAAAATTGTTAATTTAATGGACCTAATTTTTGTTGGAATATTTGCTTCAAATTATTCGTGATTTAACTCCAAAGTAATTAATTTGTGTTAGTGGAGTCATAATAGTAGTGAGTTTAGTGGGTTAATGTTAGGCATGATAAGTCGATGATTATGATATCATATTTCTTATTTTTAGCTTAATTTTGCACAATATATATGTTGCTATATATATTTCGTTTTTCAATGAATCGAATACCATATGTAAAAAGTTCTTCATCCCCTCTCTATTATTATTTAGTTTCTACAATGTTGTGACTTTCTTGGATCCAAATCTAATACTCCTTAGTGAAATATGAGTAATATATATTATATAACCAATCATGGAATTTCAACATTAGTTTAAACTTTTAGCTAGTTTATTTAGTTAATCTTTTGATAAATAATAGAAAATGCGAGTTTTAAGATTTTGATACAATTGCATTTCAAAAATTAAAATTCAACCAGCATCAACTGTGCTCGCCAATGAGTAATATATTGTGTGACATTATAAGTTACAAATCACTATATAAAATTCTCAACTCAATCCAAACCAAATTCAAACAACTTAATTATATTCAACACAATTTAACTTATACTTCATATATCATATTTTATATGAAGTATATACATATACTGTACCAAATTTATACAATTTCTGATATCACACCTTGAAATATGGTGAATTGGTGAATCTAGACCGTTGACCAGAATTGCCACCCCTTATTATTTGTAGGTGATAGTGATATTAATAAGGCCAACCATAGCAGGCCAACTGGCCAAGTAAAACTGTAAATAATCTATTCATACTGCAATAATTAAATTGGTTGACAGCCAGAACATTCAAGTTGCCATGTGGCTATTGTCTTGTAGATCGGAAATTGCAATTCTGAAACTTCTGAATCATACGCTGTTAATCAATAGGTCTACAACTTGTTTATTTCTATTTTCAAGATATTAAAGGCGTCTTATTGGCCAATAGTCGTATAAGCTAGCTTATACAATTATCATAATGGTTACAGTGGCCAAGTGGGTAATTTTACTTGTATCATTTAGCCTATTAGCCGATATATATTGTTAAAACGATGTTAGTTTTCTTGCCCGTGTTAAAACTATAATCATAGTCTATACCTGTTTGAAAAATAAACAATAAAAAATTAACAACTAATGGTTCACTTTGAAAGGAGGGGAGGATGAGATTCGAACCCATGATTTTTGTTTTACGCTCGCTCTTGATATCATATTAGAGAACCAAATCAACTAAAAGTTTAAGCTGATGGTTGAGACCCAGGAATATGTTTTATATATATACACTCTATCACTAACGAAGTATAAGCTACTTTCATGGGCTAATAAATGCGGAGTTTGAGGAAGAATGCGGGTTACAAAATAGATATTAGGTTAAAATCTTGAGCGGAAGGGCTAGATGAGAACTTGTTATGATATAAATGACACGTTTCTTTTTAGCACCTTATTTTAGTGTTATAATAATCAAATTAACATCTCAATTCTCAATTTAATTCCTTTTATCACATACTCCTAAATTTTAGTTAAGGTGCTTGTCAAATGATTATAATCATTTAGGGGTTGTTTGGAGTTTTTGAAGGCCCAAAGACAGGCTAATAATTTATTTATTTATTTATTTATTTTTTTAAGATAAGGAGAAGGGCCCTGATCAAACCTCAACTCTCACGATTTTATAGATCTAGTACTGCAGGCAGACACTTGATATTGAGGAGGTAGGGTAAGGGGTCCCCACCCTCAAGGTATTTCTAATGGAGATTGAACCCCAACCTTAAGTTTAAAACATACAATCTTTTTCATTAGACCAAACATCAGCTTGGTGAAGATAGGCTAGGAAATTGAGGCCCTATATTATATGAGTATATTTTTTGAATGTATACTTGTATAGTTGCATGTAGGAAAGGAAATCTTTCTATTACTTTAAACAAATAGTCCAATAAAAAATGCTTACTATATACAATGTAAATAAATTTTTTGCTAAGTGATAGCATATAACATTATTAGAGTTATAAAAAAAAATTATTCCCTTTGTTCCACAATGATATTCTCATTTTGACTATGTACGTTTATCATTACATTACTTTAACCATAAATATCATTACTTGCATAATAGAAGAAAAAAATACTATATAATGATTGAATTGAATATTACTCTGTAATAAACTACTCACTAAGAATTAAATAAGATCAAACACTATGTTATGTTTTATATACTAAAAGCAATTTAAAAATTCTCTCATTTTATAAAAATAGTGTCAATATTTCATTCAAATGGGGTAATCATTGTGAAATGAAGGGTGTATATATGTTATAAATACAAAAAATAGCCTTTAACTCTATAGTGACATATTGTCTCATCTAGTAAGTTAAAAATAACATCATAATTGATTCTCTCCGGTACTGAATGTAAGACCAACTAGCCTTCTATGTACAAAAGGAAACTCATCTAGTGTAGACAACAACTAATTAAAGCCAAATGCACGGTAGTACATAGCATAAGCATAAAAATTAAATATAAACCACCTACTATGGCCTAATTACAAAATACTTCATAAAAAACACGGGCCTTTATACGTGAATCTTGAAAAATCACCCTGGTTACCATAACTTTGTGAATAATGTTATGAATTTTTCATGAAAGTGATAATTACCATAACTTCCTCTTTTAACCAAAATATATATATAATATATGTGCCTCATCATAACCAACCTTTATTTTAATGTTGGTGTCTCTTCAAGTGAACACCAATAATATTATATACATTCCTTAATAAATATTGAGACTTATGGTATTTGTATACAGATATAGTTAATAGACGACATGTAATGAATATTGAGACTTATGACAGTTTATCATTGAGTTTGTATTGGTTTGTGATACATGGAAGGAATCATGTCGCACAATGACTTGTGACCGCCATGATCCAATCAGTTCTAATTCAACTAAGGTTATTAAAGTTTATTAGACTTATTTAAATGTGCGCATTTACAGAAGTTATTAAACTATTAAGACTCACATATCCTTTCGTCAATCGTCTTCTTATCCATCCCCAATGGATTCATTACTAATGGCGTTGAACCAACACCTGGCGAAATCGCATTCACCCTAATGCCATATTGCCCCAATTCAACACACAAGTTCTTCATCAAACCAACTTTGCGTGTTTCGACATGGCATATGCATGAGTTGATTCAATAGAAATCACCGATGCAATACTAGCCGTAAAGAGAATGACACCGGACTTAGCCGGAATCATCACCCTCGCGGCATGCTTTGCTCCTAAGAAACCACCGTACACGTTTGTTTCAAACACGCTTTTAAAATTCTCATTTGTGAAAGTTAGAATAGATTGGTCTGGATCTCCAACTACACCAGCATTGTTAAACATGATGTCGAGTTTTCCGTGTTTAGAGATGGTGTGATCAATGAGATTTTTGACATCATTGTCATCAATGAACGTAAGTGATTACATCTCCGTAATCGTTTTTGACTTCATTGCATAAGGAAAGGCCTTGCTCATCTTGAACATCCCCGATCACGACTTTGGCGCCGTGTTGGACAAATAGTTTTGCTGTGGTCTTTCCAAATCTACTGGCTCCTCCTGTTATAATTGCAACCTTACCTTTCAACCTGCGTAGTTGTGATTTACCAACAAATTACACCATCCATCAAATCTTAGTTATTTGGTTAAAGTTATTGATAATGGTAATTAATTAAGTGAAGCATATCTTATACGAAGTACAAATAATATATTTTGTATCTTTAGATTGTATAAACTATAAAGCCTAAACAAATGTTATTATTTTGTAGTCAGTTGAAAATGACTATCATTAGCTTAACCAAATGGCACAATGTGATTGGCTGAAATTTTACATGTGTGCATTTAATTTTAATTTATATTTTAATGCCCATATTAATTAGAAATCAAAATTTCTAATTTCTTAAATTCATTTATTAATTTCGAAATTTATATTTTCTAAAAATCATTTTTTAATTTTCAAAATATTAAAATGAATTCTACAAATTAAAAATAAAAAAATTTAATTAATTTGGCATTTAAAAGTAAATAAAAATTATGATGACATGTAAAATTTCAGCCAATCACAACGCGCCATTTAATTTAATGTATGATAGTTTTTTTTGAGATGACCGCAGTAAAACCATCCATCATTTTTTATTGGTTATTAATGTATGTAAACAAAATTATCGCTCGAGCTATTAATTGTACTCGATCTATAAGGCTTTTGGTGTAGTAGAGCTGATCAAATGTAGTCGAGTCAGGCTCGAAAATTGCCCGGGTTTAGGGAGATTTTTGGGCTAGAATTTCAGCCACGGGCTCACCCTTTTTTTTGGGGGGGGGGGTGTTAAGCAACTTAAAATTTAATTTTTAGTTATAATTTTGACTCGGCCTAAAAATGATATGAAAAGCCTGGTATTTTTGGCACGGAATCGGGTTTGGCCACAATTTTTTTTTGCTTGAACTTAAGCTAATATACACCCATGATCAGATCTAGATATGAGTGTGGTACATGTAGTTATCCCTCCAAACCAACTCCCCAACCTCATCATAAATCGATGTATCAATTCCATGATTACATAAAATTTACTATTTTACTATTCATTTACTGGTTTATATATACGATGTTCAATCAATGTAACAACAATATATACTTTTAAGTTTACTAACGTATACTTGTATACGTTGGGTTGCTGCTGGCAAGATGCTAGTAAAGTAATAGCTCAGTCAATGGCTCAAATTTAATAATAATAATAATAATAATAATAATAATAAACATCGGCATAATGTTGTTCTCTATCTCGACGCCGTGCTCTACTTGTTCTCGAGTTTTTACTGGGGATATTTTCAGTGATCACGCGGTGTCGTGTGCTGGTATTGTGGGTATTAAATATCGGCATAATGTTGTCCGGGATACCCTTGTTAATATCTGCTACAGATTTGGGATTTCGGCAAGAAAGGAGGTTGACATAGGGTTGTCTGGAGGGAATGACGGGGCCCTCAGACCTGCTGATGTGTTACTTTATTCCTGGGATCGTGGTCGCGATGTTTGTGTGGACTTAACAGGGTCTTCTCGTTTGACACAGACAGGGCTATTCTGACTTTGTTCCTGGGCGGGTTGTGGCTGATGCGGCTCATCGGAAGCGGGTGAAGTATGAAGCTAGTTGTCGGCTGATTGGATATGGTTTCATTCCCTTCTTCTTTTCTTCGCTTGGGGAATTAGAGAAGGAGATTGTTGTGTTGCTGAACCGGGTTCAAAGGTTCTCGACGACGCAAGATATTGGGGCTAGTGCTGCAACTTATATCTTCACTAGGTAGGCTTTGCTGCTTCCCACTAATTTATTGTAGGTTATATAACTTTGTCTGTTTTTGAGATAATAAGTGAAGTAAGAAAATGAGCAAGAAAGAAGTAATTCACACCTTTGGGCGGTAAGAGGAGTTGATGATATGCCGTTCGTTCTTGGCCTCTTTCTATTTATCCACGCTTTTGATAATTTCTTAATACTCATGCTCTCTAATGCTGTTTAAATCATAGCGTGGAAAATGGCATTTTTTGCAACTTGTCTATAATAAAGTGCTAGCTTCCAAAAGACATGTACTATACCAGGAGATTACTTAATAGAAATGTCTAAATCACACATATGTTTTTTACTTCATCGTTTCTTTATAAGTTCTGTTTGTCTTTAGTATAAGTGTATAGGAAGGTAAATTTAAAAAAATAAAATAAAAAAATAAAATAAAAAATAAAAATAAAAAAAATAAAAGTTGAAATATGAATTACGGAGTATTAATAATGAATAGAAAGAAATATTAGGATTTGGTAAACATACTCATGTTGGATTAGTCATTCTCGTGTTAGCCCATCATTTTTACCAAATCTTGATAAACGATATACATGCAAGACGTGTTGCCCATCAATCTGCCCCTTGTGCTATGGCTCATATTGGATTAGGCCATTATCGTGTCAGTTCAGTATATACATTTATAACTCTATCGTGTTGGATACCACATTTTTTTTTTTGAATAAACCACATTTTTTAATTAATTAAAGAAAGAATGAAAGATTAATGAAAAACAATAATATACTATATATACTCACTCTGTTTCAAAAAAAAAATGTCTCATTTTTAATTTTAGAAATCTTTCACAATCATTTATTATTTAAAATTTATTCTCTAATGGTCCCACATACGAAGTATTATACTTCCTCTGTTCCTTTTTAGATGACACAGTTTGACTTTTGCACTATTCACAAATAACACTTTGACTGGCTTTTGTGATTTGTACCTACGATAAAATATAATCATGTGGGATCTTGTTTGAATCGCATGTATATTTTATTAATATTCACTTTTTATAATTTTACAATGTTGATAATGGGAGATATAAATCGTTAAAATTATGTGTTGACAAACGTGATAAAAAAACGTGTCATCTAATTAGGAACGGAGGAAGTACTAGTTTTCTCTTACATTTTTGCTTTATTAGAATATTTAATAGATAACAATACCCAACTTACACATAATTTTATTTAAATCAATTATAAAAATTTGTCTAAAACTATGTGTCTATTTCAATTGATCATTTATTTTAAAAAGGGGGGATTACTATATTTCGCCATGGTTCACCAACATTTTGCTAGCTACAATAGGCCTTAATAATTACATTGTACAGTTGGTTCTAAACTTCCAATACATGGTCCACTACTATATCAGCTAGCGGCTAGTGCGGTATCGAGCAATATCTAAACATGCATCAATTTTGTGATTTTCTTAAACACCTTTTTTCTTTGGGCCAATGTTCTACTTGACCTTTTTTAAGATCATACAGAATGTCGAGTGAGAGCCAAGGAAAAAGATGGATTAGTGATAGTATACCCACCATCAACTACAAAATTAGCACCACTCACAAATTTAGCCTCATCACTTGCCAAAAACAATGCTGCATTAGCAACATCCAAGGGCTCTGGTTTAACCCCTTTGAACGCATAAGATTCACAAATTATTTCGTCGACCGTCTCCTTATCCATCCCCAATGCATTCGTTGCTAATGGCGTAGAGACAGCACAAGGCGATATTGCATTCACCCTAATGCCATATTGTCCCATTTCAACGCACAAGCTCTTCATCAAACCAATGATTGCGTGCTTCGACATAGTGTATGCATGAGGTGCATCGAGAGCCATCATTGATGCAATGCTAGCCGTAAAGAGAATGACACCGGACTTAGCCGGAATCATCACCCTCGCGGCGTGCTTAGCTCCTAAGAAGCCACCATACACGTTTGTTTCAAACACGCTTTTAAAATTCTCATTTGTGGTATCTAAAATAGATGGGGTTGTGTCTCCGTAAATACCAGCGTTGTTGAACATGATGTCGAGTTTTCCGTGTTTAGAGATGGTGAGATCAATGAGATTTTTGACATCATTGTCGTCGGAAACATTACAATGAATGTAAGTGATTATGTTTTCATGATCGATGTCGTTGGTGGATGCAATTATTTCATTGCGCAAGGATAGTCCTTGCTCATCTTGGACATCTCCGACCACAACTTTGGCGTCATGTTGGACAAAGAGTTTTGCTGTCGCCTTTCCTAATCCACTTGCTCCTCCGGTTATGATAGCTACCTTACCTTTCAACCTACAAAGTTTTAATTGAAAATGGTAATTTTTAGGCCAAAAAAAAAAAAAAAAAAAAAAAAACGGAGGTAAATGTGAGCATAAGTGTAATTGGTGTGGGTAAGAATATTTAATTGGCATGAGGTAATTAACTCTTAAATGGACATGGTTTACACTAATTTTTTATGGACCACTAACATTAGAGGCGCTATGAAGGCCACTGTATTAAATTAAAGGTTATTATGTTGAAATAAAAGTCATTGTGGTATTATAAATACTATAAGAGGTTAATTTTTTTTAACGAAATTTTTTATATACTAGTGAATATGAATAATAAAAGTCATTACGTTAAAATTAGGGTCACTATATTCAACATAACGCTATACTTCAGTTTTACAGTAATATTAAAAGGTCACACAAGTTTTAATAAGGTTACTATGTTAAAATTAGGGGTCACTGTGTTGTATATAATGTCAGTTGCACGCGTATAAGCCTCAGGTCCATGCATGTTTTTTCGAGGGTGGCGTAATTGGTGCAACGCACTTCGGGATAAAAACTATTAGAGGGTGGGGTAAGAATATGTAATTGGTGAGAGAATATATAACGAACAATAATATATGTGGTCCAAAATGATTTAGGTCAGTTAATATGAATCAATCACAAGTATCCATTCAAGAAATGTGAAACAAGTAAGTGGAAGAGATAAATTGAAGAAAATAAACAAAAAACATAAAGTTTTTTCATACAAAAGGTCCAAGTAGCTCACATTGTAGTATAATTAGAATTCTAGGGGAAAAAAAAAAGTGTTTACAAAGACGGTACATTATCTTTCTTATTAGAATGTCAACCTCTGTTTTAAGCACACATACATTTATAAAACATGGTTGAATTCATTATCAAATTTATACTCATATAAAGATTAAAGCGATTAAATTCCAACCATTTTTATAGTTAAACATATTCTCCATTTAAAACTTATTAGTAATAAATTAATCCTGTATTACACTGAGCGTAAGAATTTAATGGTCTAAATATTATTGCCACCATTAAATCAAGGGCTAGCTAGATTTAGCAATTAGATGCAGTTTGGTTGTTGGAAAGTTGCAACTATTCAATTGTTCAAACTTAATTATCATTGTGCACTGGCTAATGCTCTATTTGTTTTGATAGAAACCATTTTCCGAAAAAATGATTTTCCTATCAAGTGATTTTTTTTCACTTACTATTCGTATAATCGTATTTTATGGTCTATCACACCAAAACTAAAAAGCTAAATTAACCAGGTATTTCATGAGATTGAAATGTTGCATCAAATGTACTCCTAAAACTTCCCAAAAACTATGATAAAACAATCATATCTTAAAAAAAATTAAGTGAAGTAAGAAAATGATCAAGAAAGAAAATCACACCTCTGGGCAGTAAGAGGAGTCATTGATGATATGTTGCTCATTCTTGACCTCTTTTAATTTATCCGCACTTTTGATATATTCTTACAACTTTTGCTCTCTAATAATTCTGTATATTATAGGGTCGAAATTGGAAGATGGCACCTTTAGCAACTTATCTATAAAGTGCATGCTTCCAAAAGACAGTATTTGGTGTATTTTTTGAAAACCTTGAGAGAGAGTAGGTTAAATAATTTGGGAACACGTCAAAGTTTATTTGTTGATTGCTAGGGGTACACGTTTAATAATTTTTGCACACGTAAAAATTTATTTGTTAATTGCTCAAGTTGAGAAAACTCACGTACCTTGTGCTCAAGTGAATCATTTTGTCTAATTGAGCTTAAAAAACATCGTGTTGTGTTGTTCTCCTGTCAATTTTTTATAAGTATAACCTATGTATTACCTAATCTATGTTCCAGGTCGTGCTTCATCTTTGAGACCCTATAATTTCATTTTTTTTTTCAAAAATTAGTTTAAATAAAGAGTGGGCCGACACATTTTAAATAAGTGGATCGACTCCATAAAAAATCATTTTTCATTGAAAATGTTGTTGCATGTCAAATTAAACGGAGCCTTAACAATCTTCTCCAGCTCTCCTAAACAAATACGAATAAATGGTGCACTTATGCCTTATGAAGCCAAGCACTCTGAAGAGACCCAAATAGATAAACCTTATCAGCACAAGCCCTAACACAAAAGGCTCTATTAGATAAGCTTTAATAATCTCCTCCTAAAATATTTGATGTGAATCCAAATTCTTCCTCTTAAACAAATACAGATAAATGGCGCACCTAGGCCTTATAGATCCAAGCTCTCTAAAGGGAGACATATAGATAAGCCTTATCAGCACAAGCCCTAGCACAAAAGGCGTCTAGCCTAGCTCATCACACATTGATTTCGTGGTTCATTATGTGTTAGCCTGATAGCTATGGTACATGGACAATTAGAAGAAGAATTGCATTATTTTTGTTCAATTCATAAATGGGAACGTTCATTGCATTAATAAAAAGTAACATACTCCGTAATTCTTACTCATATTATATACTAACATAAGCCTTAGCTTATAACATTGTATGAATATGGGTTCATATAAGGTCCATGCATTTTATTATCTCATGCATAGTACAGATTGTTTATATATATCATACAGAATATTTATTGAGAGCCATGGTGAAAGATGGATTAGTGATAGTATAACCACCGTCAACGAAAAGATTAGCACCACTCACAAACTTAACTTCATCACTTGCCAAAAACAATGCTGCGTTAGCAACACCCAAGGGCTCTGGTGTAGCCCCTTTGAGCACATAAGATTCTTTATTTATTTCGTCGACCTTCTCCTTATCCATCCCTAATGCATTCATCATTAACGGCGTAGAAACAACAGGCGGTGATATCGCATTCACTCTAATGCCATATTGCCCCATTTCTACACACAAGTTTTTCATTAAACCAATTATAGCGTGCTTTGACATGGTGTATGCATGAGTTGTCTCGAAACCCATCACTGATGCAATGCTAGCCGTAAAGAGAATGACACCGGGACTTAGCCGGAATCATCACCCTTGCGGCATGCTTAGAATTTTCAAACACGCTTTTAAAATTTTCATTGGTGGAAGTTAGAATAGATGGGATTGGGTCTCCTAATGTACAAGCGTTATTAAACATGATGTCGAGTTTTCCGTGCTTAGTGATGGTGTGATCAATGAGATTTTTTACATCGTTGTCATCGGATACGTTGCAATGAACGCAAGGTTTATTATATCTCCATGATCGTTGTTGTTGACGTTGTCGTTGTTGTTAGAAGCAATTATTTCATTGCACAAGGAAAGGCCTTGCTCATCTTGAACATCCCCGACTACGACTTTGGCGCCGTGTTGGACAAATAATTTTGCTGTGGTCTTTCCAAACCCACTTGCTCCCCCTGTTATGATTGCAACCTTACCTTTCAACCTACAAAATTGTGATGTTTCAACAAATTATACTTAAATACTCATAGTTAGTTGGTTTGTTGTGAAATTGCCAAATGACATTATAATTTAACTTGTATGGACATTATAATTTAACATGACTCAAATTTGTACTAAGCTAGACTCAAGTACTCAACCCAATCGACACAACCGAACCTGAAGACATTGTCACTGAGTTTACACCTCTAGTTTTTATATGTCACTCACATGTTCAAGTAATTAGCCCAACATATATACGACTAAAACTAATCAATGTTCCGTATCTCTTTCTCTTAGTAGCCTGCTATTTAATAATTTAATTATTTACCAGGCAGCAAGGCCTTAACATCCTTATCCCTTTAATTCCTTATTACTATATATATTAAGGGTCAAATTGACTTATCATCTCCCATTGTTATCCCTTCCCTTTATACTAGCTAGCGAAAAAACCCAAATTTCTAACCATGGTATTGTCTCTTAACAAACAAATTAAGCCTACATTTAGAGAATTTTAATCATTTTCGTCAAAACAAACAAAACTTAACTTGTACCAAAAGATAATTCAAAGAATAATCATAAAAAATAAGGTAACAAAATGTAACCATACATATTTTTGCATTGTAAACATGAAATTAATCCATCGATCCCGATTATTTTTGTCATATGCTACCACGTCTAACATAATAACATTACAGAACTATAAAGCTAATAAGTAAAAATTTAAAATGAATTCTTTCATGAGATCGAATGTTTTATTTTTATTTAGTATGCATTCTTTAACAGCACAAATACTATGATAATGTTTCACATAGTTAGAAAAATAAATAAATTAATTTAAAATGAGCAAGAAGAAGTATTTCAAACCTCTGAGCTGCAAGAGGAGCCATTGGTGACATGCCGTTGATTGTTAGCCTCCTTTTATTTATCAACGCTTTTGATAATTAAATTTCTTACAAGTTTTGATCTCTAATAATTCTCTATTAATTATAGGGAGGAAATTTATGGCACCTTCTACAACTTATTTGTAAAGTGCATACTTCCAAATCACGTGTTATATATAATAGGAGATTAGTTGGTAACATATCTAAATCTAACTCAACCACATTATTGCTTTTTACTGTAGGTCTATTGACTTATTGAGTGGCATGTTTGGAGATTAAATTTCTCTGAAGTTAACAAGAGAGGAAGGAGTGTTATGTGTCTTATAGATCTAGGCCTAGACTCGATCCTTGAGAGAAGGTAAATCCATTCATTTGTGTACTATTTTTTTTTTTTTTTTTTTTTTAAAATCAATTTGTGTACTTATTTGAAAACCTTGAGAGGGGATAGAAATAATTTCCTAAACATGGGTAATGATCGGGTGGTGCTAGCCCGCGTGTTGATATCAATGTGTCTCATGCTAAAGAAGGTCATGCATGTCTAGATGGAGCAAGAGAAGTCTTGTTGTACCAAGCTCATGTTGGAATTTCATAAAAGAGGCCCACACATGGTCTAATCTACATGTTGAATTGTGCCGGGTCATGTCATGTCTACAAACCTGTAAATTATTTCTTTGTATATCTTGGAATGATTGTCAGTGATTATGATAGTAGTAGTGGATTTGTGGTAGTGGATAGTAGTGGTAAAAGAAAGTAGTAGTGATAGGGCCCTAGTAAATTACAAACTCAGCCCATGGCCTAACATGTGAAAATTGGGTACCCGGTTAGTGCATACTCGATTTTCCACCTAAAATTTGGAAACAAAAATCGGTTGCAATTGTTACTCGAAATTGGAACCACTTGAATTGAGTGGTTCCAACATCGAGGACTCAGAATTTTTGCTCACTCCTACTAGCAATCGTGAACCGGGTAAATAACCCAATCTTGGGGGTTGTATTTTTCTTAATGGGTCTGGCTTGTAGCCAAGGAGGTCCCTGCGTCTTGGCCCAGTTGCGTAGTTGGGCCTTAACAAAGCAGATTCATGATGGGCCAAGATTATTAGTCCATACAAAATAGATACAGTACAAAATTGATGGGCCAAGATTATTTGCCCATACAAAATAGATACAGTACAAAATTGAGGAGTCCTAGTTAAAATCAGAGATTAACATTTCAATTTATCTCCTCTCACAATTTTAGGCATTGATTTCTGTGCCACTTTATTATTTTCATTTTATCATTTAAAAATAGAAGAAAATAATTAGATTGTGTGAGGAGATATATTCACAGATTTATCTTAAAGAAAAACTTGAATTTATCCGTACGAAATTACCGGAAAAAAAAAAGGCCAAATCTTAATACAGTAAATATCTAGTCTTATGGAGTATTTTTTTTTTAAGGACCGTGTCAACATATTTTAATTGCTCAAATGAAAAAGCTATTAATCGACCTGATGTCATGAAAAATTTCATATCTTACATTGTGAATTTAATGATTTGTATATAATATGAATATGATACAATTTAGAACTTGGTCAAATGAAAATCTTGCGATAACAAATCCAATGTGACGTCCCACGTAAATCTTTATTTATACGTAAATCTTTGTTATAATTTTGTGTATTTGATTAATCAAGTGATAATCTGTATATAAGTAGGACATCTAACAAGATTAATGTTCAACCAAATTACATACGAAGTATTAATTTTTAAAATCTCTCTTCTTTTTTTGTGCCTTCAATCTGGTTATTTAGGCGATATGAGGTTTTTACCCACATCAACCAACAAAAGGTAAGCATAAACAACTCCCCTTGGTATATTAAGGCTGAAATTTCTTACATATACCCAGGCACATGGGTACACTCATCAAGATTAATTATTGCTCATTTGATGATGTTAAATGAGCAATAATATCAAAACGAGAAGAAAAAAAATGCTATTGGATGCACCTTACTCATGTGTATATTTCTATAAATTCTATCCCTTTTTCCATGATACATAGTATTGATATCTATATGTAATTTGGTAAGTCACAAATATGTTAGTAATATAGTCATATTCAATTCTAAGGTTAAAGTAACATTTCAAAAGTATATACGATATACTAGTTTATATTTGTACTTACATTGCTTTTATATTAGGTTGTGATTGTAATAGTGTTGTTAACCTGATTAAAAAAATTAAACAAAACTCATAAATTAAGTGATTAGCACATTTCATTTGGTTGAATATAGCTACAGACTTTTTCTTTACCAACATGCTTACATGTATTATGTATAATCACTTATGCAGATAAATAGTCTTAGTTGTACTATGTATAAGGTACAACCAATTGTATATAGAGAATTATCGTCAATGACACGTGAAATAATGTTAGTAGTTTAGTACACTTCACAATATGCATATAACTTATGAAGTACTTGTATAGTTGTATATCTTTGTTACTTTAATTTGCAATTTCACAATATTATATTAAAGTTTGCAAAGCATATGCAACTAATTTGCATAGTTGGTCATCGTTCTCTAAACTGAAATTATTAAATTGCTTTTAGATTGGATGGAAAGATCGCAATAGTGACAGGAGGAGCAAGTGGAATTGGTGCAAGTGCAGTAAAACTCTTCTGGGAAAACGGAGCCAAAGTTGTAATTGCTGATATTCAAGACGATCTAGGCCAAAAATTGGCCACGAGTCTCAACAACGACAACATCATGTACTTCCACTGCGACATATCAATAGAAGAAGAAGTTCGTGACCTTGTAGACTACACAATCTCTAAGTATGGTAAGCTAGACATCATGTACAACAATGCAGGCATAAGGGACAAGCCTAGAGGTTCGATTTTAGACTCGACTCAAGAGGAGGTGGATCGAGTCCTTAGAGTGAACCTATATGGTTCATTCTTTGGAGCCAAGCACGCTGCTCGAGTCATGGTGCCACAAAAGGAGGGTTGCATATTGTTCACTTGTAGTGTTTGCACATTGATAGGAGGGATAGCAACGCACCCTTACACTATGTCTAAGCATGCCATTTTGGGTTTGGCGAAGAATTTGAGTGTTGAACTTAAGCAACATGGTATAAGGGTGAATTGTATCTCCCCGTCGGGTGTATTCAGTGGCATGGCACCGAGGCTTATTGGGGGTCAAGGGGTTTTGATGACCGAGGACGTTGCTCGAGCAGCTCTGTATCTAGCTAGTGATGATGGAAGTTTTGTGAATGGACATAATCTTGTACTAGATGGTGGATCTAGTGCAGTGAATTCATCCATGGGATTCGCGTTCAATTCAAGTTAAACAAACTAAAAAAATTAGCATATTGTTGAAAATTTGCGTGTTATGCCAACAAATGTTTAAAATGGCACTTATAATTAGATGTATCATGTATGTGGAAATGAGTAAAAACATACAAGAGCGTATTATTTTGTTGTCTATTTGTGGTTCACATAGATGTACATTTTAATTAGCACTATGATCTTTATAGTATACATTTTTGTAATGACTGTTTAATTAACGCATACTTTTAATAGCTATTTATAAAGATTTAGACATAAGTGGGTAATTATTAAATTAATAAAATTTATGATAGATGGAATAAAAATATTTGACTATTCATCAGACCTACTTTTACTAATATTTGCGATTTAAATATAAAAAATAAAAAAAATAAAAAAATAAAAAAATAAAAGTATAGTCTTGTAGGTACTTATTAGAATCATCTAAATGAATAAATTATTAATTTTCAATTATCATAATTTATACTTATTGATAATTAAAGATATCAAAATTTTACATTGATATAAGTGCCTAGAGAACTTCTTGTGTTCTTGTTCAAAATAACTCCTTACACGGGTTAGAGAACTTCGACACTAATTAAATTCCAACTATCTTTTACTCTCCTCCTCCTCCCCCCTTCACAATTCAATTTGCAATAATTGGGTCTTAACCATATTAATTCTGTATTTATGGTCTCAATCTAAATGGGTCAAAAATTCAAGATGATCAGGGTTTCTGGGGCAGACTCAGAACTTAACCCGAGTTCACAATCTCCAAGTATGGTAAGCTCCCAGCCATTAATGCAACCCAGATGGTCTCGTACAAAGAAGGACAACTTAGTAACATTCATATTAAATTTTCTTAAAAACAAAATTGTCATATAAACCAAAAAAAAAAAAAAAACGACCACAAACAAAATAACAAATCAAAAGACCACAGCCAAAACAGAGCAGTGCACTATCAACACACTGACTAAAAGCTTTTAAAAAAAAAAAAAAAAAAAAAAAAAGACCAGCAAAAGCAGAAAAATGTAAATTAACCACATGTAAATTCGCACAGAACACCAGCCAAAACTCTCTTCCCATGTAACCTGCATAAGAAACTTCTAAAAATAAGGACACTGATCACCAAAACCGTAACGTGAACACAAGAAACATAATTCACTCAAATGCAAACAACTAATCCACCATTACAAACCAAATGCAAACTACACATAGTCTATGCTACTAAGCATTATTAGTTTGGTTTAATGTCCTAAACCAGACATTGTAAAAAAGCTAACACTATAGCCCTAGCAATCTCATTCCATGTCAGAGTATCCTAGTTTACAATGCACCAATAAAATCAAAGATAAAAATGCCAAAGCAATCTAGAAAGTGTAACAAACAAAGTTAAAAAAAGTTCCAATGACAAGGATCAACAGCTTCACGTGCAAAAAACAAAAGAAGCAAGATATTATATCAACTTATCACATAGTTATTAATCTTATTATTTGTATATCAGCCACTTTCAAAGAATGAACAATTTTGTATGATCATTCCAAAGTTTATATATATCAATATATGTCATAAGCAGATTCCGTCTTGCATTCGTTACAATCGCAGAAGTAGCAGCAATTAAGGTATAAGAATTAGAATTTAGAAAGTTAAGCAATTTCAGTCTAGCAATCTTCAAAGCTGAAAAAGTTAGTAATTTTTTTTACCTTTTTAATTGTGGCGGCGCGTGGGATTTTAGAGCGATTGAAAAAGTTACAGGGATTGCTTTCTTTTTTTTTTTTTATTTTTTTTTTTTATGAATGGTTCAAAGAAACCTCATATCTTATATACGTGGTATGTATCATACTATTAAAGAAACCTTTTTTTAAAGAAAAATGGTCTCTTTGCCTTCTAGATTTTTAATTTAAAAAGGAGTTTAAGAAACCATATGTACTAGTAGTATGGTTTTTTTGTTAAATCTAACTAACCACACTAAAAACATGGTTTCTTATGCTAAGAGACCATTGAGATATAAACCATACATTTTTTGGTCTCTTAGGCCTATTTGGTTTGGTTTCTTATACTATTTTTGTAGTAGTGGTTCAAATTTTGCTCATAAATATTCTCTATGGATCTTTGCCCCTTAATTTGGGGAATATTATTCTCTACAATATTGTGATCAATATTTTCCAAAGATAAACCTAAATCTACGGTTGACTGAACTTCATAATCTACCTCCATCTCAACTTGATCTTTTTGCCTAAAAGAATATCTTTTGATCCCAAAATACTATCCTCACCTAAATTGATAATTTCCTTTACGACCATTTCTCTATCTAAAGTCAAAGAATTGACGTGCCCCTCAATTTGCTGAATTGTTTTAGGGTTCAGCTTAATTTCAATTCATTTCAGTTCAGTTTCTAATTTCCTTCTCTCAAAAACAATTCATTTCAGCTTTATTTAGTTCAGTTTAATTCAGTTCTTAATTTCCTTCTCTCATAAACAATTCATTTCAGCTCTATTCAGTTCAATTCAATTCAGTCCAGTTATTTTTAGTAAATCGGAACAGGCCCTAATTCTGTTCTAATATTTCCTCCAAAAATTCCATATCCTAATCCTGATCTAATATTTCAAATCTTAACCCCGAGTGTTTGTTCTGTTTTGACTTTTCTGAAGCATTATGGCTCATCTCGCCTGTGTTGGCTTGACTAGCAGGCTTGCTTTGACCATTTTTCACCACTTGTGGTTCCTTAAGCTTGACTCCAGTTGCACCTTTGAGAGCTTTCTCATTGCTACCTTTAGAAGCATACTTTCTGGTAGTCCTTTGGACCAGCATCCACGAAAAAAACTGATCGCAGTCCTGGTTGAGGCTGGATAACTTAAGCTTTGCCTTGAACTCTTTCACCATCCTCTTCTTGGACCATTTTCATGGTAGAATCTTCTTCCTTGTGTCCCAACCTTTTACATTGGAGACAAATTAGTCCTTCGTACTGAATACGCCAAATTCTTCTATTAAGACAAAACTTGGACAATAAAAGCTTGGATAGATCAACTTTTATACTAAAACGCACGAACTGACCTCTGCTCATGGTCTCTGTATTTCTATCTATACTAATAACCTTCCCAATTTTAGAGCCAATTTGTGGAGAAACTGTTTGTCGAAGTATTCAACTAATAACTGGGGTATGCGAACCCACACTATCAAAAATTTGATTGGGGCTTCATCTGCTACGAAATTTGGGACCCATTTCCTTATATACTCAAATAACTATCACCAATTATCCACGGCCCCTAGGTAAGCACAAAGTGGTAATCCTCCATATTCGTGAATCTGACTACATATTAGGCAAATCTGACTTCCGTTAAGGTGATATCTTTCAATCTCAATCGTTTAATAAGAACTTCATAAATGAGTTTCTTATCGAAAGATTTGATAATAAGGGTGTTTTGCCATGGCTTCCTTAGTCTTTTCTTTTCCTCCTTAGTTAGAATAAAATTTGGGCATTAATTGTCATCCGTATCACAATCAAGAGGAACATCATCATTAGAATCGAAATCCTCTTCAGTATGAACAATTTGCGATTGTCCATTTGCCATTCCTAGTCCTCCTTTAGCCATATTACTATATGACATTTTTAGGGATTCTTGGTTGATTTTCCTGAGGAGTTTCCTCAACAAATGAAACCATCTCCACATCTTGAACTCTTAGTTCTCTAGATCCTAAACTTTAAGGTGAATTTTCAGGCGTTCTTTTGAATTTTTTATTCGATCTTCTCATGACATCGGTTTCTTCAGTAGAGAGTTCGTTTGCTCTCCATTTTTACAGTATAGTTTATAAAAAAAAAATTATTAAAAATTATAAACTATACTATAAAAATTATAAACATTTGATATTAAAATTGTATAAATCGAGACGAATCTAGCAAGATCCCACATGCATGAATATATATTTGCTTAAGCATAATCATCAAAGCTAGTCAAAGTTCAACACATAAATAGTGTAAAAGTCAAATTGTTGCAACTATAAAAAGAAAAACGGAGAAAGTATATTTTAATATTTCATTCAAAATTCAAACCAAATTTTTAAATAAAATTTCATATCTGATTTGTATTTTCTTTGCATAATCAATGCACCAACATTCCCAACCACTCCATTCTCTCTCCTCTTTTTTTTTTTTTTTTTTTTTGTTCTATATATTTTTCTCTCCTCTCTCTTCTAAAAGTTCTAATGTTCTTCTTGTTCTTCATGTTCTTAAATTTAATTTCTTATTTAGATTATTTCTACAATTTTCTTTTTATATATATAATGTTTATCATGTTTCATGACTAATTCTCCTCTTATTATTTTTGGCTAAAAAGTTTAGCGGTTCGAATTTGGATTTTAAGTGATTTGATTTTTGCTCTCTTCTCTCTTTTGTTAGGTTCTTCATGTTCTTGTATATGTTATGAAAAAATTTGTTCTTCATCTTTTGGTTGAAAAATTGTTTGTTTTTTCAAATATTCATATGAATATATAATATTTTGTTATACAATAATTTTTAAATTATTTGTTATTTATCGTTGTGTTACAAATGTAGTATGTAAATTTTTTTTCCTTATTTTGATTTGTATGAATGTTATGTTCAAAATTGGGAAAAAAAAAGGTTGTTATATATATATATATATATATATATATATATATATATATTAGCTTCATTGTACTGATTTTTCATATTATTAAATTAGTTTGAAGACAAAAAATGTTATAATTTCATCCATACCATATAGTTTTTCAATCGAATCGTACTATATTATGTGAATTGAAATATCGTTATTTTCAATATTCTTCAATGTTCACATTTTTTTTTAAGAAGAATAGTTTTCCCAGATTTTAAACATCGAAATATAAAATTTGTTCAAGTTAGATTATTGATCAGTAACAGAAGATAGACACTGAATTATTCACAATGGCAACACAATAAACTCCTTGAATCATCTTGGTGACAGATTAATAAGAAATTAATATTAAGTTGTAGAACCAAACATCAAACTTTCTAATTCATGAAACATTTGGAGTAATTAATTGATGATTAATATTGTGATTTAAAAAAACGAAAAAAAGGGTCAAATCTTAAAAATAAAACGATTTGTAACGATTGTAAGTTTGTAATTTATTCAGTAACAACAATTATTTAGATAGTATTCAATAACTATATTACAGTAACAATAGTTATTTAAATAGTACTCAAAATCTATATTATAGTCTATAAATAATGGCGGTGTATACTAAAATATAAATATTCAAGATGTTAACAAGGTAAATATCCCGCAATTTTGGTTGTTGATTTGCTTTAAAACTATTACTTATTTTTCATTTAAAAACTTCAGTTTCGAACGTTTCCTTACAAGAAATAAACAATTTCAAGTATCCAAAATTGTAAGTTTTATTATTAATATGTTTTAAAACTTTTACTTATTTTGCATTTTAAATTTTTTTGACAAAATGATATATTTATTAGTAACCGATAACTATTATTTGTATTCCAAATTTATTTTATTTTAACCGTCCACCATTTTATTTTAACCCTTCACTATTTTATTTTAGCCCATCAACTCAAACGCCATCATTTGTATTGGGTGTTACAAGCAAACAATAAGTATTTCAATAATTATTACTTAATTCGTCAATGATTATTTTTGCATAATCTCACTTCTTGGTATAACAATTGATCGAGTGTTAGTATTGGTATATTATAATATTAGTAATTATTATGCCTTTTAATACTCAATTATTATCTATTATTAATATTAAGGAGCTTAATTTCACTTTTTAGTAAACACAATTGATTGAGATTTAGTAGTTGTACATTGTTATTAAGGCGCATCATTTTATTTTTAAAAATAACAATTGATCGATAGTTAGTATGTGTACAATGTACATTACAAGTTTAATAATTTTTGTGCCTTGAAATAATCGATTATCTAATATTAAGGAATAAGATCATATTAGTATTGCAAACAATAATGAATGAATGGCTTATTGAATATAGTTACTAATCTTCTTACACGATGAAAAAAAGGATAATAAACGAAGACTAATTATAGATCTTCTTACATATAGTGTGTGTATATATATAGGGGAGGGATCCAGTAAGAACCCTCCTTTATATAAGAACTCAATCTTATATAAGAATCAATCTCAACCGTAGGATTAAATAGGGATGAGTGGTCAGGATTAAAACAAAACAAAAACCAATTTAACCTCAAATTCAAAGCAACTCATGATTTTCTCTCTCTTCAAAAACCAGTTTATCTCTCCTCAAACTCACAAAAATCGCTGTAGAAGCTGTTATTTGAAGGATTTTCAACTTTTTTCCTTCATTTTTTTTTGCATAAATTCAACATCAAGGATCGTAAAACAAGTCAAATTGTTGAATAAATGTACAAATTCTGGCGATAAAGCCCTAGATTTCGCAATTTTCAAATTCAGGTACATATTCCTTCGATTTCATTAGAAATTTATTGCTTATGTTCATTATATGTTCGAATTTCGTTTATACAGTGTTTGGATTTGTTATTTTGTTCTTCAATTTCAGTAGATTTTTTTGCAAATATAAACCCTAGATTTCACTTAATTTTTTTTCGAATTTACATTTTTAAATTTAGCTAGTTCAATTGCAATTTATTTCAATATATGTTCTTACAATTTTTTCGATTTTTAGGATTTTTTCTATTTTAGGTATTTTATTTTGTTTATTCGGTTTTTTTCGATACTCTTTCGATTTTTAGGATTTTATCGATTTCAGGTAATTTATTTTTGTTCTTTCGTTTATTTCTACTGTCATCGATTTTAATTCGAATTTAGATTCAAGGTTTTAGCGATTTTGTACTGCAAATTTTTTTTTATTATTTGGCCTATGTTCTAAATTAGTTCTATGTTATAAATTATCTATACAGTGTAGTTAATTGATTGGATGTAATTTGTAGCATTAGTATTAGTTTAATTGATTAGCATTATTATACTTCATGTTCGATTATTTTTATGATCATGTTCTAAATTTAAGTGTCGTATGTTCTAAAGATGTTCTGGCTAGGTGTGGTATGTAGAGGAAGTTCAGGAGAGATCCTTTGGTGTGCTGCGTTTCAGAGCTTAGAAAAATGGGAATCGAGGGTGGGGGAAGCCAAGACTGTTTTCTAGGGGCTGCATATGGCGTAAGGTCATAAGTGAGGCAAACCCTGCCACTGTAATTGGTGTTCCAATACAGTCTACAAATTTGATGTATGCAATGTCATATGAGTGGTCTATACGATCTTTTGTAATCTTGGCACATCGTAACTCCTAAGAGATCACTTGCACTACAAGAAAACAGCTGGATTCCGACGGAATTTTTCCGTCAAAAACATAGGAAATTCCGTTGGAACAAGCCTTCCGACGGAATTCCGTCAGAAGTAGTCTGTCGGAGCACCCCTTGTCGGAAATTCGGCCTTGTCCGGCGGAAATTCCGTCGGAAGAGGTGATTTCGACGGATCTAATTCTGTCGGCGCTGATTTTGACTTTAATTGAAATTCCGTCGCAAAGTTCCGACGGAAAATTCCATCGGAGGTGGATTAGCTTCCGATGGAATATTCCGTCGGAAGAGGAATATTCCGTCAACGGATCTAATTCTGTCGGCGCTGATTTTGACTTTAATTGAAATTCCGTCGCAAAGTTCCGACGGAAAATTCCATCGGAGGTGGATTAGCTTCCGACGGAATTTTCCGTCGGAAGAGGAATATTCCGACGGAATATTCAGTCGTCGGAAAAGGAATATTCCGACGAAAATTCAATAAAAAAAATAAAAAAATAAAAAAACCAGACCCCCACCCTGGCCAGACCACCCCCACCCTGCCCAGACCAGCCCCCCACCCCCTGCCCCCTACTACCCACCCACACCATCACCAACCCACCCCACCCCACTCCCTGACTCTCCACACCACCACTGCCCCCCTACCCCCTCCCCCTAAACCGTACCACCAACCCACACCACCCACCTTAACCAACCAGTCCCCCTAACCCGTACCACCAACCCACACCACCCCATAACCACCACCCAAACCCGAAACCACCCAGATCTACCACCCAAACCCACGCCATCAAAACCCACGAAACCACCAAAAAAACCCACCACCTCCAAAAATCGCCACCCACCACCAACCCACACACCACAAACGCACACACAACCACTTTACACACAAAAAATAAAAATAAAAACAAAGAAAAAAAAAATCGCAAATCGAAAAATTAAATAACAAAACATACCTTATTATTTGAAATAGAGTCGAATTTAACCACGAGAACGGTTTAACAAGGCCAAATTCGGCCATTAAAAGTCTAGATCTAGGCTTTTAATGGTCGAATTTGGCCTAAAAAACCACCAAGATCGACGTTGGGCATAGTGGTGGTATGGTGGTGTTGGTTGAGGCGGGAAGGAGGGGAAAGAAATTAAATCACGTTGGTGTGAGAATGAAGGAGGGGAAATAATTCAGAGAAGAAGGAGGCGAGAAAGAGGAAAGAAGGAGAGGAGAGAGAAGGAGAAGAGATTCAGAGAATTGCATAGAGGAAGAAGAAGAGAAGAAGAGAGAGAAAGAGAGGGGAAAGAGGCGGAGAAAGAGGGGAGAGTAATAAGGCGGAAACTTAGGGTTTTTTTTTATATAAATAATTAATTTTATTTCGACGGAATATTCCGTCGGAATATTCCGACGAGTTTTAATTCCGTCGGAAATATAATTATTCCGAGGGAATATTCCATCGTAAACTTCCGACGGATTGTTTTTCCGCCGGAAAAGTAATTTTCCGACGGAATATTCCGTCGAAAACCTTTATATTCCAACGGATTTTAATTCCGTCGAAAATTTCCGACGAAATAAAAATCCATCGGAACTTCTGAGGTTTCCGACGGAATTTAGGGTCCGTCGGAAACAGTCCGTCGGAAATCAGCCTATTTCTAGTAGTGTTGAGGGTTGAGAATCCTTTTCTCCTAGATATTTTGGATATTTGCCTTGTGAGTCAAAGCTCACTTGCTTTTGTTTGCTGCTCTTTGTTGCAAGGCTGTTTGTGCTGTTATGTTAAGCTTTGTTTCTTTTGTCTGCTGTTGGCTGCTTGTTTATCAGCTTGGATGTTGCTGTGGGCTGCTGCTGTGCTTGGCTGTTCTTTTTGGTCCTGGGCTGGTGTTCCTTGGTGATGATGTGTTCCTCTCTTACATCCTGTCTTTGCTTATTGTGTAGCTTTGTTTGTTGCTATGGTGTTTTGTTGTCTTGATGTTTGCCTTTGTTTGTTTTGGTTTTGGTTGTTTGCTAGCTTTTTGCGAGCTTAGTTTTGTTGTATTGTTGTTGGTGGATGTTTGGCCTCTTGGCTGTTGTAGATAGGTGTGGGCGTGCTTTGCCCTTTCTTTGGTAATAAAATTCTTATTTACCAAAAAAAATTTAGAACATAGGAAAAAAAAACTTATTTAGAACATAGGAAAAAAAAAACTTTAGAACATAAGTAGACTAAATTTAGAATATAGAAAAAAATAATTTAGAACATAAGTAAGAGAATATTCAGAACATAGGAAAAAAAAAAACTTTAGAACATAGGTAGAAAAAATTTAGAACATAGGTTGAAAAAATTTAGAACATAAGTATACTAAATTTAGAATATAGGAAAAAAAATAAAAATTTGTGAGTGTTATATTAAATAAAAATTTGTAGATATAAATTTAATTGATGAGCTATTAAATTCTCAAGTCAATTTGATTTGTATAAGTGTTTGTGAGTAGTTGGTGTGGCTAAATTTAAAACATAGGAAAAAAAAAAACTTTAGAACATAAGTAGACTAAATTTAGAACATAGGAAAAAAAATTTAGAGCATAGGTAAAATAATATTTAGAACATAGGGAAAAAAAAAATTTAGAACATACGTAGTAAAAATTTAGAACATAGGAAAAAAAAATCAGAACATAAGTAGACTAAATTTAGAACATAGGAAAAAAAATTTAGAACATAGGTAAAAGAATATTTAGAACATAGGAAAAAAAAACTTTAGAACATAGGTAGAAAAAACTTTAGAACATAGGTGTAGAATATACGAACAACTTTAAAACATAGGAAATGTTTGGAACATAAGAAAATGATTTGCAACATAGTAAAAATTTAGAACATAGAAAATTAGAACATTGGGAAAAAAAATTGGAAATTTAGAATATTGGGAAAAAAAATAAGAGCATAGAAAATAAGTTTAGAACATATACTAAAAATTTAGAACATAGGGTGAAAAAATTTAGAACATAGGATAAAGTTTAGAACATAGATAGAAAAAATTTAGAACGTACGGAAAAAAAAAATTAGAAAATAGGTAGAAAAAATTTAGAACATAGGATAAAATTTAGAGCATACAGAAAAAATTTAGAACATAGGAAATAAATTTAGAATATAGACAAAAAAAAATTGAATATAGGATATATATTTAGAACATGGACAAAAAAATTTTGAACATAAACAATAAAATGTAGAACATAGGAAAATAGTTTAGAACATACATATATTTAGAGCTTAGATTGAAAAATTTAGAGTTTAAGCAATAAATTTTAGAACATATGCAAATAATATTAAGTACATATGATAAAACTTATTAGCTCAATTGGAAGAGCACTATGCAAATGCATAAAGGATGTAGGTTCAATTCCTACATAGGTTATCTTTATAAATAACTAATAAAAACTTCAAATGTTTTATTTTTTGTAAAAAAAATCCAATAAAACAAATTAAATTAGCACTAAGTTATATGAGCAGAAAATAAGTAGACTAAATTTAAAACATAAGAAAAAAAAACTATAGAACATAAGTAGACTAAATTTAGAACATCTGTAAAAGAATATTTAGAACGTAGGAAAAAAAAAACTTTAGAACATAGGTAGTAAAAATTTAGAACATAGGAAAAAAAAACTTTAGAACATAAATAGACTGAATTTAGAACATAAGCAAAAGAATTTAGAATATAGGTAAAAGAATATTTAGAACATAGGAAAAAAAAATTTAGAACATAGGTAGAAAAAATTTAGAACATAGAAAAAAAAAATTAGAACATAAGTAGACTAAATTTAGAACATAGAAGTGGGCAAAAAAAAATTAGAACATAAAAGAAGAATTACAGAAATGCCATTACTAAAGGATCATTTTAGATTGTTGGATCAAAACTAGCAAAAAAAATATTAGAACATAAAAGAAGAATTACAGAAATGCCATTACTAAAGGATCATTTTAGATTGTTGAATCAAAATTAATAAACGGCTGAGATTGATTCTTATATAAGATTGAGTTCTTATATAGAGGAGGGTTCTTATATGAGTCTTCCTATATATATATATATATATATATATATATATATATATATATATATATATATATATATATATATATATATATATATATATATAGTTTTATTATAAATATGTAATTTGAAACTTTTGCTTCACATATAGTTTTATTATAAATATATATATATATGTATTAAGAGCTACAGTGACACAAAAGTCACTAGTTCAAATCACATCCACCATTCCATACCGCACTTTCAAGTAGAATTTTTCATGTGGTGTATAAAAGGCCCATACCACATTTCACATTGCAAACCTAAAGGGTCTTTTTTTTCAATAGTAAAAAAATTCATTAATAAAAAGTCATACGACATCTACAAAAGAGATTCGGTTTTAAAAATACATAAGATATTGAATCAAATAAATATTCATTCATAAAACTACAATCATCGAGTAGATCTTGCATTGTGGAATATATCCCACTCATATCGCTGGAAAAGCCTTGTTGGAGAGACAATCTAACGATCCTTTGTAGCCGTAAGGATGTTTTCCTCCTGATTCATCTGTTTGTATTCGAAGCTTAATAACCCCTGCGATCTCGCATAATTTTTCACCAACGAAATAATTTCACAACAATCCATTAGATCTAATATCATGTATTCAAACCTAAAAAGATTCTCCCCCGAAAAGAGGAGATAAATCTATCTGTCAAAAGAGGTTGAAAAATTCTTGTCTTTCGAAAAAGATAGGAAACCCTTTCTTTCGAGGGAGAAAAGTTCCTCCTAAAAGGAGGAAGCATTATTATAAACCTAAAAAAACTTTTAAAGAAACAAGGATGGAGGCTTTCCACCGGTTAAAACCGATGAAAGCCCCTTAAAAAAACAACAATGGAGGCTAGGGTTGAGGAGGGAGGAAGCACCTAAAGGGTAGTGGTGGCAATTTGGGTCAGGTCGGGTTCGGATCAGATTTCGGGTCTATTTTGGATTATGTTTAGAAACAATCGAAAATAACGTAAAACTTAAAATTATTACGAAATATGAAATATGGGTCAAATCGGGTCGAAGTCTTTCTAATTATCCAAAAAATTAGAACATCCATAATGGCGAGCTACATGTACATGTAGCTTTGGGTTGCCACATCATTAATCCCCAAGCTACAACCTCTACAATAGTAAGTTACATCCTTTTGTAATATATAAATTTTAAAAAAATAAACAAACAAATACATAAAAAATATTAAACAAATCAATATATGTGTGTTGGGTGGAGTGATAGAATTATGTAGGTTGGCTTAGCTATAAGTGGTTGTAACTCTACAATGACTAGCATGTACCTAGAATAATTGCTAGCAGGTCCTTATGCACAATTATTGTGAATGCTCTTACGAATTTTGACAGATTTTTGCTTGAATTGTTCGATATGTCGGTGTCATTCTCGTGTTATTGTTCAAACTTCGAAGTTACTCCGTATACGAGTTAAAGAGCTTCAACTTCAACACTAATTAAATTCCAACTATCTTTTACTCTCTCATCCCATATGATCAAACATGGGTCCTCACAATTCAATTTACAACAATTGGGTGTTCACCGTATTAATCTTGTATTTATGGTCTCAATCTAAATGGGTCAAAATCATCTGGGTTTCTGGGGCCAACTCAGAATCCGACCCGAATTCCCTCGGTCAAGAATTACTGGAAATGGCCAGAAATCCCGAGTTCTTCGATTGGTTGAAGAAGGTGAGGAGAAGAATCCATGAAAACCCAGAACTTTCATTTGAAGAGTACAAGACGAGTCAACTCATCAGATCAGAGCTTGACTCGCTGGGAATTGAGTACACGTGGCCAGTTGCTAAGACTGGTGTTGTCGGGTCAATCGGGTCCGGGTCACAACCTTGGTTTGCTCTCAGGGCTGACATGGATGCCCTCGCCATTCAGGTCCCTTTTTTGGTGTTGGCATAATTCTCTAAAAAAAAAAAATTAAAAATGAATTCTTGTTTGATAAATTTAGAAAGTTAAAAAAAATCATATTGTCTTGTTTATACAAAGCTTGCAAATTCTTAGCTTTTTTTTATTACTCTGTTGTCTTGAATTAATTCTCATTTCTTTGGGCAAAAGTTTTTAGGAAAGTTAATGGAAAAAAATGTAAACAAAATTTAGTTGATGGTGGAGTTTATAATAATACATAAAGACAAATGTGATGTTTTTTTTCCTCCAATATATCTTTAAAGCATAAAAATATTTAATTTGACTGTCTTTTGAACTTTGTTTCTAAACTAGTGTATCATTGTATCTCCTGAAGCTGCCATTGCTAATATTCCTGGAATATTGCTGCCAAAATTGATAGTTTATGGTTGAACTAGATATACTCGGTACCATTTTTATTTGAAAGCAGTGACTTGTGGTATAATGTGTCACTCTGGACAACTGGTTGGCATTGGAAGCAAATTTGCAAGTTAAGGATCGAATTTAAAGGTGTCACATTGGTAATACCTCGTCCAATTCATGAATGAAGGGTTGTTTTAGGAAGAGAGTGGCGCAGTGTTGTAGTCTTTGTAGATATAGTAAGTGGTTCCTAAAGGCGAAGGGTTGGTTTACGAAGAGAGTGGTGCAGATTTGCAGATATAGTAAGTGGTGCCCGAAGGTGAAGGGTTGGTTTAGGAAGAGAGTGGTGCAGTGTTGTAGTCCTTGCAGATATAGTTAGTGGTTCTCGAAGGTGAAGGGTTGGATTAGGAGGAGAGTGGTGCCGTGTTGTAGGCTTGTAGCTGCTTGTATACTTGTATGGATCCACCGGAACAATGTTGTGTGGAATTCCCAACTGTTAGTCCATATAAATTGGTACAGCAGCTTATATGAGATGTTTGAAATGGAGTTTTGATTTTGTTATCAAATAGTTAGTGTTGTAGACAAGCTATGGTTAAGGGAGTAAAACTACTGGTTTCTTGCTGTCTTCCCTAGGCTTTGGAGAGGCCCTCAGTAGAAAAAGTCTCTACTTAAAATGCCTGTTGTTATTCAGTTCTTTTCTTACTGATTATAAAACTAAATTAGAGATGGTTTAAATTATAATCAATTTTTTATGGATTTTGTCCAATGGCCTTTTGCGCATAGGGTTATAATATGAAATTGGATGTTCTGACATTTTTACCTTTTCATGTGTTAGGAAATGGTAGAATGGGAAAATAAGAGCAAGATCAATGGTAAAATGCATGCTTGTGGGCATGATGTGCATGTCACGATGCTTTTGGGAGCTGCGAAGTTGCTGCAACAGAAGAGGAAAGCCTTAAAGGTCTTTTTATCTCAAGCATGAAAATATTAAAAGTTTATATCCTTATAATTTGCTGTGATCAATTGTTGATGCTGACCAAAAAATTGGAAATAAATTGTTGATGTTTAAACTGTATTAATTTATAGGGAACTATTAAGCTGATTTTCCAACCTGCAGAAGAAGGTCGTGCTGGTGCATATTCTATGATACAAGAGGGTGCTATTGACAATGTGCAAGCGATTTTTGGACTACATGTTTCGCCTTACGCTCCTATAGGAACAATTGGATCTAGACCTGGCCCTGTGCTTGCTGGTGCAGGCAAATTTGTTGCAATAATTCAAGGAAAAGGTGAAATGAGAGATCCAATTTTTGCAGCATCCTCCACAATATTGTCGCTGCAACAACTTATTTCTCGAGAGACAGACCCTCTTGATGGAAGAGTAGGTTCCTCATTCCTAGTGTTCTTTACACATTATTGACACATACTCAAGATCTACGCCATTGAGTTTTTTTAGCATCTAATTTTAGTGTTATTACAATACTCAATTTTGTCCTACTTGTCTACTTTTCTAACACTAATAATTATCAAATCTGGGCCTATTAATCATGTGTGACCTTTAAACTGATATAGGTGGTGACAGTGACCATGGTCGAAGGCAACCAAGAGGGAGATATCCCCGAGACTGTTAAGTTTGGGGGGACTTTTAGGAGTGCAACTGCGGAGGGGTTGTCCAATCTTCAAAGAAGGATTAAAGAGGCAAGTGAAACTATACTTGAACACAAATCTTTCCACCAACTTTCAGAAAACTATTGATTTTTCTTGCCTACATTGTTTATCTTATCCTCTCAGTTTCTTCTTTTTTTTTTCTTTTTTTTTTTTCTGTTTTTGATGTTTCTAACTACTGAGAATGCGGTTTCTGATTTCAAATTAGATCTCCTTATTTTTGCATGTCATGCCTTAAAGCCCTTTTATTCACTTATTATTATGCAAATTTCAATGGCCTCATTGCCTCTCTGCTCAGTTTTGAAAGCGAAATTTCCTCTTAAGTGTTTAACACGTATTCAAGATATGCACCGTACATTATGAAAAGGTTCATCTAAGGATAATTGTTTCCTTGTTTCACTAGGATCAATTAACTAATTGTTGTATGTAGAAATAATGTGTACAAAGATTTACTCAGAGAAATGGAATTTTGTTCAACGGATGGGGCTATGTATGTTTCTTCTGCATATGCTACTGATTAAAAAACAATTCAAAGTTCGTTTGTATTGTTATTTGAATTTCCTCATGTGATGAACATCTTTAACTTCAAGATTGGCTAAACTGGTTGAGGTTGAGACTTTCCTGTAGTTTGTACTTTTAAGTTGAACCGTTTGCATGACGGTTGTTTTTTTTTTTTTTTTTTTGGTAACTTTTTCTGACTTATGGACCTTATTTTTGTATTATTTTTTTTTTAATGGTAAGGAGAAGGCCCATCCTAGAAGGGGGGAATTTAAGGGAAATCCCTCCTAGAATTTGCTTGGTGAGATTCGACTTCTGGCCTCATGCCTGGAAGTCGGAGAACTAGCCAACTACTCTAACCTCCTATCTCATGGACCTTATTCTTGTATGATTGTATCCTCCATGGTGCTAAAATTAAGTTGATGTACAGAGTATAGACTCCGTCAGATATGTGATTTGCTTGACTGGCATGATAAGATGACAATATGCTTAAGAACATTTCTCTATTTATTTACAGGTCATAGTGCTGCAAGCAGCTGTGCATCGGTGCACTGCTACTGTTGATTTTATGGAAGAAATAGCAAGGCATTATCCTCCAACCGTCAATGACAAAATGATGTATGACCATGTGAAGGGCATAGGAACAATGTTACTCGGGGAATCAAATGTGCTTATTTCTCCATTTCTCATGGGAGCAGAGGATTTTGGCTTCTATTCGCAGAAAATTCCAGCTGCGTTTTTCAACATTGGGATAGCGAACAAAACATTGAATTCAGACAAGCCATTACACTCGGCACACTTTTTTGTAGATGTGGATGCTCTCCCAATTGGAGCTGCACTTCATGCTGCTGTCGCGATGTCCTATTTGAATGACAATGCAGCAATGCAAAGTCAATAAGGAGCTTCGTGAAGTTGGCTTTTATTTGCTGTAAGACATCAGTGTACAGGATATGTTCTGATAACTCCATCACATGAAAAATGGTGGCTAATTGAATTCAGGTAACTTGACTAGGTTTGTTTAGTATCATATCCATTTGTATTGTATGTTTTTACTACCCTGTCCTAATTTAGCTGTCACAATAATAGCTCAAACCACATTATCAACGGGACAACCAACTCGGATGGCTTATTATTGCATATTAGTGATAGGTTGATCATTTGCATATTAGTGATAGGTTGATCATTTGCATATTATTGCATATTAGTAGTTCAATTTGATCATTTGATAAATGTGTTGCCCACTCTTTCTCTTCTTTTCCTCTCTTGATACTATACTAATTGCTGGCCTGTTTACAGACTTCAGTTGCCTTGCTCCCTCGACCTTCCACTTCTTGCTACTGTATAGACTTATAGTTTGGTTAACATTGTCAAAGGAGCCTGATATAGGAGAGATTCATTACAAGTGGACAATCAAAGACATCAAGTTATGGATGTCTACTTGTCTAGTAATCGAATGTTTTGTATAAAAATTTCATATCTTTTATACCTTAAATTTTATACACTTATCATATAAGGTGTTTGAAATGTGTATTAGAACATATCGAAAATTTTATTTAACGCGAAAATGATTTGCATGGCTAAAAATATAACTTCTCTTTGCATACAAGAAATCAACTAGTAGACTAATTAATGACTAGAAAATCAGTATAATGTTGAGTAAAGACTGAAAGTAGACCTAAGCCAACCCTATTAGCATAATTTTTCAGATATTTGTTGTAATTAGTCAACATTTAGCTCCATAATATCCGATTATAAATGGCTATTAAAACACCTAAATATACTTGAATTGTGGAAAATGCATAAAATTCAAACCACTCAGTTTGTAAATGAGGGCCTTTGAAACTTTATTGACAGCCCTTCTTTCTTATTGCTAAAATTGTAGTTGGATTAATTTGCCTCGTAATTTTTGGTGTATAATCATATCAATCTCTTTCTGATTCCAATTCGTATTGTAGCTGCATCAATACCTTAGTGCAACAAAATGCAGCCTCCAGACTCGCCACCACAAGAGCCAATGACGCCAAAACCCATACAAACGTCACAAGCATCACCACCATCGTCTCCCTCGAAAATTCCACTTAATGCAAGTAACACAATGCAGCCTCCAGGCTCACCAACAGAAGTACCAATGACGCCGAGACCCATACAAACGTCACAAGCATCACCACCATCGTCTCCTTTGAAAATTTCACAAGGAGCATCACCATCATTGTCTCCCTCGCAAATTTGACATGCACAATTGTCATTTTCACCTAACATTCCACAAGGATCTTCACGATTAAGTACGCAAACATCACAAGGATCTCCACGTTCAAGTACACAAACGCCACAAGAATCTCGACATTCTGATAAACAAATGCGACAAAGATCATCCTCAGCACAATCAACTCCATCTCCAGGAAACGTTCCTTTGAGCTACCCACCACCCTCTAACCTAACACCCACAAACGCCGCTTTTAAGGTTGAATGGTCTACCGGACTTTGTGCATGCCACTCGGACATCACAAATTGTAAGTTAAACATAAACTTACCTACTCGTGACAACGATTAATAATGTGCTTGGTATCCTTTGTTCCGAAACAAATGTCTCAATTAATTTTGAATCAAAACATTTTATGAAAATGTAAAGAACAAGGTTTTTGTCGATACAACCACAATAAAACTCAATAAAGATTAGCAATTTTTCAACAACCACACCTAAAAGGCTAAATTTCAACATGAATCATACACCTAAAAGGCTAAATTTCAACATGAATCATAATGTGCCCTTGTAAAATATACACAATGTACCCAAGCAAATAACGTTTTTCTAAATAAATGTATCACATTATGACTGTAAGACAATATAAAGTAAAGTTTTCTTCAGGAATAAATAATTCTTCGTACATCGTAAATTATCGAAGCCTTAAAGGTAAGTATTCGTAAGGTCAATATACTGCAATGTTTGACATGAATTAAACAGATATAATGCATTATTTTTCTTGAAATTTATACAGAAATTGGAGTTGATTTTATATATTTTGGCAGGTTGTATCACATTCTTTTGTCCATGCATCACATTTGGGCAGATTACAGACATTGTTGATAAAGGGACATCATGTAAGATATCTTCCAGAAAAGTTCTATTTTAGTCAAGTAAGATATCTTCAAAAATATTCCTGATTTTCCTTCCCCCCCCCCCCCCCCCTGGATGCATACAGCTTGTGCTGTCAATGGAACAGTGTACGCAGTGCTGGCTATTGTTTTGGGATGTGCATGCTTCTTCTCCGCTATCTATCGTCGAAGGATGAGGCTTCAGTTCAATTTGAAGGGCAGCAATTTAGAGGATTGTTGTATTCATTCGTTCTGTGAGATATGTGCTCTTTCCCAGGAATACCGCGAGCTTCAATTGCGAGGATTCAATTTGGGTTTAGGTATAGAGTGGCAGTGGGTGGTGATTCAGGTATAGAGTGGCAGTGGGTGGTGATTCAACCATGTCAATGGTAGTGGTAGGTAGAGTCAAGATGGAGCAAACCCAGCTTCAATGCCTGCAACACAGCAGGCAGCATTTTTGTATCAAGTATCTGTTTAATTTACCAGATTATAGAGGAAGAAGAGGAATTGTGGCTTCCTATAGGCCACAGTAAGAATCCGATTTGATAATTATGGCCACATTTCCTTAGATTATTTATCAAAATATACATCTCACGTTTTTGCTCTGTTCAAATTTAGAGGAAAAAAAACATTTGAAAAGCTTATATTGTACATAATGGGGGCAAATCCCTACTTTTACATATCAATATAGTGATTTTGCCTATAATTAAAGGACAGAGAAACAGGGAATAACATGTTACAGTCATCTTACATGACTTCACCAATTACAAGTTGCATCAGGCAGGTAAACAAGCTTAGACCAAAAAACTATGAACAGATGCTAAGCTACACTGCATCAGGAGGAAATATGCTTTGACGAATCTGTCAAATACCTCTGGTTAGCTTCACTTGCTGATGCATTGCCAAATAGAGAACTCCACTCCATAAATCAACTGCTGCTCAGCTAATCCACTAAGTTATTTGGGAAGGAAATAGATGCCAGAAAAAGAAATCATATAATTCCAAGTTATCAAATACCTCAATCAAGAAATACAAGTTTATTCAGCTGTCACCAACAACCAATACAGATTAAATAAATGAAAGAAAACAGATCTGGGACATGAACTATGTAGTTAAAATCAGCTCACAAGGAAACGGAAGCTACTCATTACACCGGCAATTTTCCCTATTTCCGGAACTGGATCTACCAATAGCAGTATAAGGAGTATCAACATCGCATATGTAAGGGTGTTAATAACATTACATTCACAACCTTCTAGTGCTCCAAAAGATGGAATAGTTGATGGACAGGGCAAAAAAACTAGAAAGAAAATTCACCAAGCAGCAGAAAGATCCTTCCTTTTCCAATCACGCATAATGCAAAGCAACAGTAATAAGGCAAACCTCAGAATCGGGAAGAGGATCAGTAAACATTCAGGACCTACATAAAAACCCTGAAACAACTTAACAAGTTGCTTCTTGGTAAACAGCATGTAAAAAAAAAAACTGTAATAGCCTTTGGCTTTTATTCGTGTGTGTGGGTGGGTGAGTAACAAGTCCTGACTCCTGACCACTGCAATTTTTTATTGCCAAAGATATTAAATAAAATACCTAACTGTGTTACAAGAAGTTAGCAGGATCCCATATCTCTCTAATTAGCTTGCATAAGCACACTCCCCCAGACAAGGAACACTTTGGCTTTCAATCATTCTAATTTCAAGGCAAATGCTCCTAAATTTGGCAATTCTAAACCTTAGGAAGCTTCCAAAATATTGACATCCAATTAACAATGAAATAGCTGATGTCAGGAAAAAAAAAAAAAAAAAAAAAACTGATTGGCTCCTGTGTAATGTTAATAAGTGAGTGTAAATATTACCTGGTAAAAAGTGTGCAGTTCAGATGAAAAAAACTTTCATAAAAAAGATGTCCAGTTTAGCTGCATATCCCTAGTTTAAGAGTTTGAAGATTCCATAGCTTGCATATCCATAAAAGGGTACGTCTTTTAAGGTCTACACTCCTAATATGGTATGCAATAGCTGAAAATGGGAAGTATCATTTATCAGAAAGATGTATAAGATCCGAGTAGTACATTCTAGCAAGTTCCTTAAGATAAACTCAGCTAGCAACTTCATAGATTGGCTATCTTTACAAGGTCAGTTAGCAACTTAAGATAAACTCAGCTCTTAAATTGGCAAATTCAAGTCCATCCTACCTGTGGTTCGTATGGGCAAGAATCTGAAACTTTGCCATGTCTGTGTTTTCCTATCACTATAAAGAAGAGTTTTAACAGAAAGTTACCAGGACTTTTCAAGTGTTCAGGATCTATTTAGCAGTAGGAAATGGGTGTGCAGAATGCAACCAGCATATTGAAAGGATAAGGGCATCAAAGCTGAAACACGAGGTTTATGCATTGCTGTTGGCAGAAGCATAGTCAAAGAAATTTTAGATTTGTTTTTCATTGTACTGATCAGATGAAAGATATCTTAGTGGAACGATCCTATGCACGCCTCCACTAGCCCAATCCTTCCTAGAAAATTGGGATAAGCATTAGTGTTGCAATCAAGGGCCTGAACTGTGATGCTTGATCTTAACTATTATGGAGTACAAATCTATTTAATAGCCAAAAAAAAGGCAAGCAAAAGTGGAATCTAAGTGATTATATGCAGAAGAAGAGGTGCACTGGATTTCTAAACATGGGCATCTAAGCTGTTAGATCATAATTAGATCATGTTATAAAAGTATTTGTCAAGGGAAAGGGGTTCAAGAGACCTCCACAAGGAATGTTATCATAAATCAAGAAAACAATACTACAAGAAGTTTTCAGAGAAGCAACATTAACAACCTGATAGAGACAATAACCAATGTGCTTCTAGCATATACAACATTAGGAGGCTCAGACCTTAAATATAAAACAAAAGAAGAGCAGCATAAAGAATTGTTCCTCAACCTCCAACTGTTTAAAATATGAATTGTGGACAGATGAATTTCAACAAATTCCAATCCCTTTCAGGTTCTTTCATTGATTTTAGAATCAAAGGCCCAAAATATCAAAGGATGGGATAAATGGGAATGCGCATACTTCTTGAGGTGTTATACAACTCAACAGAAAGATTTAAAGATGAGTTGTGGTAATAGAAACAACTGAAACGGGTAGAACTTATTCTATATCAAATAAATGGAATGCATGAACTAAGGAAAAGCTATGAGCTTATGCTTTGGGTAGGATGAGATGACATAAATCACATAATAACGCATAGCAATGGACGAAAACTGCTCCAGATCTAATTTGAATAGCTGTAGATAAGACGTTTCCCTTTGTTAGGAACTACTATAGCAGAAAGGGTGATATACTCATTAAGAAAGGCATTTCAGAAACACTTATTGATGAAGTATGGTCCAAATGGTATGGCAGGTTCACAATCTTCAACAAACAATTCATTTTGTAGAGAACAACCCAAAGAAGAGTTCTTCCATAGAAATTGAGCATAATCCCATCAATTATCATCACTTGAAATTGTGTTCCAAGTTGATCAACCACATCCAATTTAATCCTATCTAAAGCATGAGAGAGGATAAACTGCTAGGATATCACATCTAGAGTGTTCAAAATATGAGGAAGCTGAAAGCCTGATCCTGAACTAACTTTGAGCTGTTGCTAAAGAGTTCCTTTAAAAATAAATGTAATCAACCTCTCAAATTCAATGCCTACTCAAAAATGGTAAATCAACCAAACAATCTAAGGTTTCGTTCTCCTCAGCTTAAGTTCTAGCATATATAATTTAAGTTCAACAAAAATAAAATATGAAATAAACTAAAATAAATCCAGCATAGGTCAGCAAAAATAAGTATTTTTCTAACAAAAGTAAGTTAAGTTCAACAAAAATAAGTCATGAAAAACAGATACCAAGTCAAGGAAGCTAATGACATTCCTTAAACCTTTTGAAGCATACTAAACAATCATGAACTCTTCAGTGTTGTTTGCAATTCCTATCCAAATACTTCGCAGGTTCCCAATGTTCAACTTCTTTGAACTACAAAATGAGCAAGCAATTCAGGCACCAAATAATTCCATGGCTCCTAGAATTTAGATATGTATATTCACTAAATTCTTACATATTGAATTACAGCTTACATCACAAAAATGTGCTCCAATTGTTCCTCTTTTGGCAAAATGAATGAATCGTGTCACATGTATAGTTCAACAAAATGGCCATAACATCTAAAATGAAGACTAGAACACCTAAATAAGTGAAGAGAATATAGCTTAAGTATCAAAAAGAGACCTAAACCTCAAAAGGAGAGTCTGAGCTATAATTAAATAAACGACATGAATTAAACAGCAATAGCCAGAATTGGAGCAACAACACAGAGAAGTATGCAGACCAAGAGGAACTTTTAAAGAGCTTAACCAATAACCATCATCATTCAGTTACACACTCAAAAAACAACAACAACTAGACATCACTTCACTTCTTACAACAGCTTCTAGCAATGAATGGTAAGGCAATAAGTCAAAACATAGCCACAGACCCACAATAGTCAACTTGTCAGATGCAACTCCAATGAAATCTAAGTCGAACCCTCAAGTACAAGTAAACTATCCCGACGTCAGATGAAGTCAAAAAATATTGCAATATAGACACTGGCTTGTGCCTGCTGAGAACCAAACATGACACAGTTCAAGTTCCTTGCCAAACACATGATTTAGCATATCCATGAGCGGATCAGCCAGATATGCTCTTGTTAGCATTACCCAAAAAATAAAAAAATAAAAAATAAAAAAAAAACCCTAGGATTGGCACTGCGCAGGTTACCCAGGATTAGGAATTGGGAAACATAGGTCTAGGAAGATAAGGATCATAATACAAAATTTGTAGGTAACATATAGGGGTGTGACATATCAGGTATAAAAAGAAGTTTCCACATTACGAGCTGCCCCTAGAAACACCCTACAATAATCAAGATAATGGATAGATGTCTGCACAACTACTTTATGACATACTTATTTTAGAACATAATATACATTTCTAGGCTGCTTATCCTTCATAAGTGTTGTTAAAGTTTCAAATAGCATGACTGTCAAGGATAAACAAATAAATACAAAGTAAACACAACTATGGAAGGACAAGTTTTCATCACCATCCACAAATTAGTATCTATGAATTCATTTTCATCTCCATCACAATTAGATTGATACAATGACCATAATATGTAATTCGATAGCATAAATACTTTCAAAAGGAAACATTGAATCTTCATCATTGTGAGAAAGGTCTACAGCCTTTAAACTCATGTCTTTATTGCTTCTGATGCAGAATTTTTTTTATCCTCCCTAAAAACCAACTTCAATTCAAATATTCCTCTACTTTCAAAAAATTTCATAGCATGGGAGTTAATGTTGTTTCTCACTACAATCCAGCCCTTTATAATTTGGTATTCAAACTAATCCTTCCTTATATATTATCATTATTCATCATTTGCTTCATAGATTCAATAACTCGCCAAAACTTAAATAGTGTTGATGAAACTCACATGAACAGGATAGATACCCAAGAATATTAAAGGAAATCACATAAAAGTATGAAATAGAGGTAAGACATAAAATTACCCAATTAATGATGCAGACTGATACCGTTTAAGCCTCGCTTTTACACCATTAGTTATACCAATTCTGCCTCTCTGCTTCTTACATGTGTAAGCTTCAGTAAAATTAAAACCCATTATCCTCAAAATTAATTGCAATATTAATGCACCGAAAAGAAGAAAAAATTGTGTTCCATGCCAAGAACCCCAAGTAAAAAATAGTTCAGCACAAAGGAAAAATTCAGTAAACCTAAAAATCCATTATCCTTTCAAATTAACTGCAATATTAATGCACCAAAAAGAAGGGAAATTGAGTTCCATGCCAAGAACTCCAAGTAGAAAATAGTTCAGCAAGAAGGGAAAATTCAGTAAAATTAAAAATCCATCATTTTCTCAAAATCTTGTGTTCCATGCCAAGAACCCCAAAATGGATTAGTTGACAGATGACAGCAGCAAAACAATCTCATACAGACTGCACATTGTCAAACACTGAAAGGCAAAACCCACCCTTGCTAAGACTATATATAATTACAAAGGACATTTGCTTGAATGCAAAGTCTAGAAAATTGCAATAACAGTTGACATAAGCAAACTATTTCAACAATCAAATTGCTAAACAAGTAAAATGCAAGACATAAATGACCATAATTCAAATTAAATAATTTCCTTCCTAATCAATCAGTTACCACACCACATTATGTTGCATTATTAGTCATTTTAAATATAAAGTTACCTCAGAACTATGCAGCAATAAATGCACAAGTTATCTTGGCAACTAGAATAAGATAAAAAATTATATTGCAAGAGACCCTAACTTACAGTCTTACACATCCCCCAGAATCCTCTTGCTTCACTGACTGTTACATCACCAAAATGATAGCCTCCAACTAGTCAGGTGCTTACACATATCGGTCTATCAGATGACCTTAAGAGCTAAATAAAATTGCAAACAAAGAAGGAAACGTATACCAAACAGGAATAAGGTAACCCCAAATAACACATCACATGCAAAAGCAATCAGTATAAACAATTGAACATCAGTACATGCATCAAGAGATAAAGGTAAATTCAAATTCCAACACTATAGGTATATACAACCTAAAGAACAATCTTTAAAAAAAAACATAAAATAAAAAATTATGGCCTTCAAACTTCCACATAATAGTTCCTTCCTTTGCTCACTAGCCACCTATGTTACTTGGACTCTTCATTTCACCCAAACTTCCTATTTTAAGCTTTTTTTTTCCCAAAAAATAACCAAATCAGGATAGCAAAAGCAGGAGGCAGCATTGAGGATTTCCCTATCTTAACGTTCTAACATGGTATGGACACTTGAAACCTTATTTTGGATCAAATGCATCAACTTTTTTTCTTAAATTAGCAAATTCTGAGACTTAGATGAGTACCCATCTGTGAATGATTAGAGATCCAACTCATCTAAGTCTATAGCTAGACCCTACCCTCATCTAAGTCTATAGCTAGACCATATCCTCATCTAAGATGTTCATTCATGTTGACATAGGGAAAGTTTGTTGCTGGTGTAAATCCATTTAATAAATACTTAGGCATGCCATAACAATAGTACCAAAAAAAAAAATTAAAAAAAAAAAAAAAAAAAAAAAAAAAAAAGATTATAATTGAATAACACAAAACATAAGAAGATTGAGAAGTATATAAGAAATTAGAAATGTTACTGCTTTGAATCATTGATTTAACATAAAATTTAACAAAGAACAAAATGATTTTACTCATTCCTCAATCTAATTTTGAAAAGCAATAACCCACAAATTTAAAAATCACAGGAGGATAAACATGATCATACTTCAAAAGCCTGAACATAATCCCTAGAATAAGCATCAGCATAACTACACTAAATTCTTCCGAATTTAACTTAAATCATAAATTCATAATCAATCAAGCAAAACAGCAAAATAAACCAAAAATCACATCTTCCCCTCGCGCTCCCGATTCCATTGCTCAATCCTAGCTCTCCTCTCCTCACTACCTTCTCTTGCCGGCGGAGGGCTCCGACTCCTCCTCCTCCCACCTCTCCCTCCTCCATCCTCAATCCTCCTATCGCGACCCCGTGGCTCAAAATCTCTCTCCCTCTCCCTCTCCCTTTCCTTCTCCCTCCTAACCGGCCTCGGGCTCCTACTCCTGCTCCGGCTCCGGCTCCTTCGACGCCTAGAATTATGAAACTTCCCAAACAACTTCCTCCTCAGCTCCCTCCCAATCATCTTAACATGCATAAAATTACAATAACCACCTCTATTACAGCTCTCCTCCTCAAATTGTCGGCACGTCGCCTCACGAAAATCCGTCACCGGCGAAAAATCAGCAATAATCGGCCTCCCAGAGTAAAACCTCCCCTGAAGAGCTCCCAACGCAGCCGCCGCTTGATCCTCCTCACGAAATTGCACATAAACATTCCCAATCATATGGTCAGCAAGATTATCACACACATTTAGGGTTTCAATTTCACCGAATTTGCTGAGTTCCTCAAATATATCTTCAAAAAAATCCTCAAAATGAGATTGCAGAGTTTCGGCAGAAATTGGCTGACCTTGAGCATCGACACCAGGGGTAATCATGTCGGGGCGCTGGTACATGTTGGATAGAAGGAGAGTAGGAGAGATAGTGGGGCGATTATGGAGTCGAGAGCAGCGATCTCCATGGCGGCATGCGCCGATCTTGAAGTAGAAAGGGCAGTTCACACGGTCTTTCTCTGTGCCGAAAATGGATGCCAAGTGTTCCGCCATTGTTGTCGGAGGTTAATTCTTCGAGCTGTTGATTTCTAGGGCTTTATTTTCTGCGGAAATTAGGGTTAGATGAAATTGAATAGAAAAGAGGGGAAGTGGAAACCCTAATTTCCGAAGGGTGGAAAGAGAGGTGAAGGGTGTGGAGGAAGAAGAAATGGAATTGTGAACCGCCACAGCACAGGCGTTGGTGTGGCTTGTTTGAAGCTCGATTGCAATATGCAATCCAATATGCGTGAAACGTTTTTGTTTTCGGATTTTTCATGATATACCACTAAGTTTCTTCAAAATTCATCATATACCACACAAAATTTTTTAATTCACGGTATACCATTGAGTTTTCGTACGTTAACACAGAATACCATTAATGGTAACTGTCGTTAGTGTGCCGTTAACGCCATTAGTAATTAGGGTTAATTATGTCACGTGGCTGTCACTTATTGGCTCTTATCAATATTATCTAATTAATTAGTTAAATAAAGAATTAAAAAAAAAAACAACTTGGTTCTTCCTCACTCCACCAACCCCGACACCCCCTTCCCCCACCAGCCCAGCTCCCCCTCCCCCCGGCGGCCTTGCCCAGCCTCCTCCCTCGCAATCCCTCCCTGCGGGCTGCCGGAATCTCGCCTTCTCCCCTGTGCCGTCAGCGACGTCCACCTCCTTTGTCGCCGGCGAGCCGACCACCATCTCTTTCCCCTCACCCACGACACCCTACCCTCCTCCCTTAGCGTAGGCCACCCCGACCCTCAATTATCTCGCCATTTTCAACCTCCATTGAATACTTGGTTGATTCACTTAGTGAACCATTGACCATTCCCATGAATCTCCTCCACTTGTTGCCAATAATTGAAGTAAAGAAACCCCATAAAATTCCCCAGATTCTAAACCTAATTTCGATCAAAAACCAAGGGTTTGGTCGTCAGTGTTTGGTCCCTACTCAATTATCCCTAAAACGAGTGATTATGAATAAGAATTTGTTGAGAATCGAATGAATTCAATTTCGCATTACTCGAATGGTTTGATTACATGTGGTTTTGGGGGGAAAGAGAAGCAGGGGAAAGTAAGGGTCAATTTAAGGCTTCCGATGGGGGAAAGGGGGCATGGGGTGGTGTCGGGTGGGGAAAGATAGGAGGGTAGGGTGTCATCTAGGTGAGGGGCGGCGCCGGCGCGGTGGTGGTTCAAGGCTGGGTACGGGTGGGGGGGCTGGGCTAGGTGCTGGTTGGGGGCGAGGAGATGGCTGGGAGTTGGTGGTGGTTTTAATTTTTTTTCAATTATTTTTTTTATTTTTATTTTTTGATAATTAATTAAATAATTATTTAAAAGTTAAATAATTTAAAAGGCAACCAATTACAAGCTGCCACGTGGCACAATTAACGTTAATGACTAACTGAGTTAACGAAAATGGCATGTTGTGACATTTATGTTAAACTCAATGGTATATGGTGAATTAAAAATTTTTGAAGAAACTCAGTGGTATATCATGAAAAATCCGTTTTGTTTTTGTTTTTGTTTTTGGATTAACTAGTTGTGGCACAACTTGGTTAGTATATATATAAGTATAGTTAATTAGGTTTTTTTGTTAGCTGATGTTTGACAATTTTAAGTACTTCCTCCGATTTTGGTTATTTGCAACATTTACTAAAATTAGGCGCTTCTTATTATTTGCAACAAACTTTTTTATTTCCTTTTTTAGTAACTTTTTGCCAACAAAATACCCATATTACCCTTACTTAAACAACTTAGACATTTAATTAGATCACTAACCTAATTTAACTTTTTACCTAATAAATCTGATTATTATAATCATTTTCACCAAAAATCATTCATCTTCCCACTTTCTCTCTCTGGTTTCCCCAATTTTCTTCCTGCTTCAATTTTCTCTCTCCTCTACATTTTCTTCTTCTTCTTCTTCTTCTTCTTCTTCTTCTTCATCACATCTTTCAATGGCAATGGAAAATGATTGAACATGTCCCTCGACGATCTCATCAAGATCAACAAATCTTCTGGTTCGTGGGGGTGTTAGGGGTTTCAGATCTAGTTTTAGGGGTGGCGTGAGTTTCGTGGGGGTGGTGTGGCTAGTTTAGTGGTGGTGGCTGGGTTCCTCTGGTTCGTGGGTTTGGTTTCGTGGGGTGGCGTGGGTCTGGTTCGTGGGTTTGGTTTCGTGGGGTGGCGTGGGTCTGGTTCGTGGTGGTGGGTGGGTGGGTGGGTTTGGTTTCGTGGGGGTGGATCTGGTTCGTGGGTTTGGTTTCGTGGGGGTGGCGTCTGGTTCGTGGTTTGGTTTCGTGGGGTGGGTCTGGTTCGTGGGTTTGGTTTCGTGGGGGTGGGTCTGGTTCGTGGGTTTGGTTTTGTGGGGGTGGGTCTGGTTCGTGGGTTTGGTTTCGTGGGGTGGCGTAGGTCTGGTTCGTGGGTTTGGCTGCGTGGCTGGGTTCGTGGTGGTGGCTGCGTGGCTGGGTTCGTGGTGGTGGCTGCGTGGCTGGGTTCGTGGTGGTGGCTGCGTGGCTGGGTGGTGGTTTACGGTGGGTTCGGTGGTGGTGGTTTTGTTTTTTTTTTAATTGGATTAGTGTTTAAGTACATGCCCTTATATTTTATTAATGATGCTTAAAAACTTTTGCATTGGTATCCGTAAACGGTACCATTGTTGCAAATAACCAAAACCGGAGGAAGTATTATACAAATATTTACAAAATAGGAAAGAGTTGGGAGAAAAAGAGTATAGATGTACAAACTGAATATATTATTATATTTTTATAGTACAACTATTCTATTACATAAGTAAAGCTTATTGCAGTACAAATACTTAAATGTTGTAAAACCTGTATAGAGATACATATACATACATGAACCTAATTGCATATATATTATAAAGGTCCATACATAAATATATTATACATAAAATAAACTCTAGAGCTTATATATATACACATTCGTTATTAAAGACAAATATATGTATAAATATAATTTAAAGCTTGAGTTTAGTAAAATTTGTTGACATTTGTTGTAAAAGTTGTTTGTGATTGTGTTCTTCTAATTTCAATTGATAATCATTATAGTCGTCAACATCTATATTGTAAGTTTGCCGAAGAAATTTGAGTGCTTGTCTAGCAGCGTTTTGCTGTGACGGACTAATTCGGGTGGCTAGTGTTCCAATAAATCGTACAGGACATGGGACATTAGGAACACCATTTACATCTATAAAAGCTTTTATATCATCATCGGTGAAAGCATATATACCGAATTCTGTTCGAGGTAATCCTAGCTGAAGTAGTATATCATGTAGAATTATTTTGATATTTGTTTCCAAAACTCTCCGTGGCTCATCCATTTATATGCTGGTTAAGGATTTAGTATTTTAATGTGAGGAAAAGAACTTATTACGTATGAAGTTAATCTACAGTAGTTATTGTTTTGAGAGCAAATCTTAGTTTCTATTTCTATTTATAGGCATACTTTAAAGACCTTGTAGTGATCTTTTTTATTACGTATTGAGTTTTCAAATATGCGTGTTAAAACCCAAAATGTTTTATAATACACATGTCAGACATGTATTATGTTTTATGTATATTGTACAAGTGTACTATAGTGTAAATTGTACAATTTACACGTGTGTGTGTGTATTTATGTATTCATTTTTAATTTATTATTTCAATCCTATGTGCTTAGAATATATCATATTAATCCTATGTAGTTGGTATCCCAATAAATTGTACAAGATTTACTATGCAATAGAGTTAAGCATTAAAATATGATAAATACTTAAGATAAAAGTTTATTTTATGTAAATCTACATGTATAAGTACATATTTATACAAACAAACATTATTTAATATACATAAAGTTGTAATTGTCTAGGGAAATAAAGTTCGTAATAAAAGCATGAAATTATACACATACATACGTTCATAAACATGTCTGAAAATCATTATACATCTAAGCTCCACTAATGTGTTTAGCTTTCCAACGGAGCTGTTGAAATCCTTCTCTCAACATGTATGTGGTCATCTCTATGGTCAACTCTTTTTCTTTCAAAGTTGCAATGCAACTGTCTACAAGATACCGTGGTTCCTGCAATTGTGTATAAAATGAATTTTTTTACCCATATAATGATTATTGTAAACAATTTGTAGTTTTGAGTTTAATATAAGTTGTAATTGTTAAGTAATAGTAATAAGTTAAAGCATACATACTTGTAATGTGAGCGTAGCCATATGATTAGCGTCATCATTTATCAGTTGTTCAGCAAGATGACCAAAAAGTGTGATCGGTGTGTCACCACTATCGTCAGCAAAAGTGATATGCACCACAGTTTTACAATGTGTATGATTACGCATACTTAGATATTTAACAGGATAAAGAAAAACAGTAATTGTATGCTATGTTAATAGTAGTGGTATATCAATTATCGTGTTTCGAACGTCCCTACGTGGGGGGAGCTAAAAGCACGACAGTTAAACACCGATCCTCTTTTAATTTCACATCGTTTGTTTCAGACATTGTATACTATACTGTTTTTGTTTGTAATGTCAATAACACGTCCGACGATCCGTACCGTTTTTCCAGACTTGTACAAAAACAATTGCATGATATAGTGATACAACACAGTATGTTGTTCACTTTAATTTGTATAGCGGAACATACTATGTAATTTACCTCAGTTGCGAATAATTTGTGAAATTAAAATCATTAATTCAGGTTGCTGAGAACTTTCTGCTATTTCAGTTGCGAATGAATTTTGAAGGATTAGAATTTGGTCCTTATAATTCACCGCCCTATAAAGCAACAATGTTAGGTAAGTAATAGCTAATACACAAACAGAATCAGTTTGAGAAGTTTTGTTTACCAATCTCGGAGAAGTTGTGCTTCTGGATTACTTGGGTTAATTTTTAGTGTAGAAGAAAAGGTTGTGTTGAATGAACCATCTGTAAACATGTGTGCCATAGGTAGTTGATGAAAGCATACTCATTATTTTATAAATATTTGTTCATATCATATACCGTCGAAAGTTGATGCTTTGACGCGGGAAACTTCTATAACAGGCATCGTGTCTATAATTTCAGTAACAACAACAACTTCTTGTGTAACCAAACTGTTCCACACTAATAACTTAACAGGCTCCATGCTACCAAAAACAAAAGAAATTAAATGTTCAATAAGAATAGTTATAATTAAGTTAAAGTACTTCTGTATTGGAAAACCAATTTATATTATTGTAATATATACACGTACTTGGAATCTATTATCACAATCCTACGTACTTCATTAGGCAGTCCTGAACTCTTAGAGCAAATGGTTGCTATATCGTGTATGTGAATAGCCACTAGTAGAAAAATGAAATAGGCACCGCACTTTTCGCATCGGTTCTTGAAAACCAGTGGTAAAAGAAATGGGCGGGATTGGGAAAAAGACTTTTCGCACCGGTTCCTATTAAACCGGTGCGAATTAAAAAAGAGAAAAAAGGGAGAAAGGGATTTCGCACCGGTTCAGACCAAACCGGTGCGAAATAGTGTTATAGCACCGGTTCAAACCAGTGCGTAATTAATAAAAAAAACCGGGCTGTGTACGTATATCTTCTTCTTTCTTTCTTTCCCCCCTGCTTTTCCATCTTCTTTTTTCCCTCATTTTCGCCTTCTTTTCCACCACCTCCGAATTTTCACCTTCTCCATTGAAGCAGCCACACCTCCTTCTCTCTCCATATCTCTCCTCCGTTGAACTCGTGCTCTTTATTCTCCATTGAAGCGGATTCTGATCTTTCTCACCTCCATTGAAGCAGCTTCGAGGTAAGATTTTTTCTGTGGTCTTCTTAATCTATCGAATTCCTTCGCAATCTAGGGTTTGTCGTTGATTTGCTTTTCAATTTAGTAATTTTAGGGTTGTGGTAATCTAGGGTTTGTCATTGAAGCACGCACGGCTCCACCTCCACCACAACGGCCTCCTTGTCACGGCGGCACGACCTTCTTTTTCTAGGGTTTATCGTCAATTCCCCCCTTTTTCTTAGATCTCCTTCTCTGCCACTGCGCCGCAAGCGTTTCCATCGATGGCTAGGGTTTTCAGAAACAATTTTCATTCAATATCTGCAATTTTATCGTCCTTCTCATCGCTGCTCATGTCATACCTTTGGTACCACCTATCGCACTCTTCTTCTTCATCTTCTTCGTTTCAATTTTCTCTCTCTTACTTTTGTTGATATTTCTGTTTCAGGTGTACTGGATTTTCAGAGTTGCAACTGAGAAGCACCAACAATTTCCTGGAAGATCTTGAAAACACTGATTTTGCCTCCTTCTGCATTGTATTTTCCGCCGCTAACCCTAATTTTTAGTTTAATTTTGTTTGATATTTGTTGATTATTGAAGATTTCTTGTGTACTGTGTGTGTTAATGTGTGATTGTTGTTATTTTGTTTTTGTTTCTTTGAGATGTACTGGTACAACTGTACAAGGATGCATCACTCTGTTTTGCAGACTTGTTGCATGTATATAAAAAAGTTCTTATTACATGTTTCATGGAAAATTGTATTGATCTGAGGCACATAGGTAAACATAGATACAAAGCAGTGATTCTCTGCTTGCATCAGCTTTTGCTTTAGTGATGTATGATGTTCTTTCCTGCAGGTTCTGAAGGCATTTCATTATCCCGTGACAGTCACATTGATTCAATTTGTTGTTGGGTCAGTGCTTGTTACCTTCATGTGGATGTTCAATCTTTACAAGAAACCAAAAGTTAGCGCTGGGTAGGTAGTTTATCAGTCTGTTTGTAAAGTTATTCAGGACACTTATTTTTGGGTTGTGGTTTGATGAAACTTATAAGCAACATGTAGGCATTTGGCTTTAAGGCATTTACGCTAACATTACTTGTCTATGAATTTGTGTGTATATCCATTAACATTTATCCCTTCTCACTTTATTATCCTTGAAATCTGCTCCCAAAGATGACATCATTGTTTACGTTGATTTGCAGAGAGTGATAGGCCAGTTCTTGTCATCAAGGGTCTAAATGGAAGAATCAATAGAGCTTTTTAGGGGCCTTTAATCAGCACTATAATCAGTTGTGGCAAAGATGCTATCATCTGTGTCTGGGATCCTGTGATAAGAAGCATTACCAGTTGTATCATTTCTGTTTGTTATATACTTGTATCCACATAGCCTTGAGTCTTGGAACTTCATGAAAGAACAGTGCGCCTTAAAATTATGTTATATGATTTACGTATGCTTGAGTTCTTTTTGCTGCTTATGCCATGTTTGGTGGTTTGATTTTTAGTGCTTCAAATTGCAGACAGGCCAAGAGATGATGTCTACAAAGGACCATAAATATGGTCACACGAAAGCAATTACATCACTTTGTCTATCTGCAGACAAGTCACATTTCCTTACTGGCTCTTTGGATAAATTAGCAAAGGTTGTATATCTCATGATATTTGAATGAATTAAGATACTGTGTTGATTTTTGTTTGTTTTTGTACTAACATGGTTTGTTTTCTTTCTTCAGCTCTGGGACACAAAATGCTATTACCATGTCTTCTTTACTGGACCATGTATGTTACTTTAATTTTCATTTTCATTTATTTTATTTCTTCTGATTTGTTGTTGCCAGTTTTACTAGCTGTGTGGTGTTTATATTTGCAGTGCTCCAGTTTTCCCATGGCATATTTCCTTAGGGCAAAAATTTGGTATTTGAATGGTTTTCACTACAGGTAAGTCTTAAGCCTCAACTGGATCATCATATATCTCACTTTTTACTTGTATCACCATAGTTATGTTAGATAGCAGTTAGCATGATGAATGAGAGATGCCGGGATTGATTTATTGCTACCCTATATGATATGCTTTTAATTTGTTATGTAAGGCTTTGAATGCAGTTTACTTATTCCCTGTAGTTTTGTGGTCTGATTTCTAGTTTACACTTTCTGCCTTAACATGTGTGTGAAACTGTATACCATTCTGAGAAAGGAGATTAAAATTCTACTTAGACAATTGTTTCATATTTCTAATGATATACATTTTATGAAGTCTTGGGAAGACTATGACATGAGTACATTGCCAAGTCTTTATATTGTCACTTGCTGAGATGTAGTTATTTAGTGTATTTACAATAGAAATAATTTTGGATGGTGGGCCTTAAATAGATATTTAGTTGAGCTGCAAAATGCTTTATAAGCTCATGGTTACCTAGTCTCTCTAAAGAATCAAGAGAGGAAAAAGTTTTTTTTTTAATTTATTTTTTGAGGGGGCAGGAAGGAAAGTTAAAATTTCTGTCTTGTTATTGGTTGCCAACAACTTGCTACGTATCGCTATTACTATAAAAGCTTTGCAGACCTAGAGGCTCAGACTTAACCTCTGAGAGATTAAACCCTTTATATGCACACCCTTGTACACTTTACAAACCCCTCCCCTCCTTTTTTTTTTTTTTTTTTTTTAAGTTGATAAATCTTCCTTGGTAGAAATATACAAACAGTACATATATGAAAGGAGTTTTTATCTATGCTTTTGCAACTCAGGAATTAAAGTGCTTCCCTACTCTTCAATATGAGATAGCATCAGCAGCAAATTCAGCACTAATGAGGTTTCGTGAAGAGAGCAAAAAGACAACTTTGCGGTTAGTAGAGATGGAATCCTCATACATCACTCCTGATTTCTTTCGGAAGCTTTCTGCAACAAATGTGGTTCCATATACAGAAGCTTACTACCTAAAGATCAGCTCGAATGTGGCCTCTTATGTCAATATGGTGTCAGAAACACTGAAGAACTCAATTCCCAAGGCTGTGGTGTATTGCCAAGTCAGACAGGCAAAGCTTTCATTACTCAATCAGTTTTACTCGTAACTCGGTAGGAAAGAGGTCATCTAAGTATCTAACAGTCAAATCTTATTCTGGTATTTGTTAAATTGGTTCAATTGGTTTGATGTCTATGACAAAATGCGCTTCGAATTATTGGTTCAATTTATTTGGTCTTTCCCTATTTGTTTTTCCTCGAACCTAGACATTGAATGATTAACTTCAGTCCTTGGTTACAATGTTGCATCCCTCACTAGGTTGTTTTGAGTTTGAATTACCCTGTGCCTATTCCCTTAAGAAGTCTTAAGATATTCATGTGCCTTAAACTTGTAGGATGACCTCCAACTAAGGCAATACACTACAACTATACATACACCCCTCATTCCTCTTCTTACCAAATTTGTTATTTTCTCTCTCCTCTTCTTTACATTTCATACATTGCTTTCTATGCTTACTAAACAGAAAGTTACATCAGAATTTTCCAGCAGATATCAGTTCATAATCATCATATTTTTCAGCAAAAAATAAAATCTCTTTTTTTTAACTAATCTTCTGTTTTTTATACTTCCCATTTTTTTCATGGAAACTTCCTCCATTCTTGGTTCTGCACAATCATCTGACAGTGCTGCATCCAACTACCGCGGTGGTGAACACTCCTTTCACCATTCGCCACCCGGAAATTATGATGATAAGCCGAGTAATCATGAGAGTTTTTCCCTGACTTCCATTCTCCTGATTGTCATACCTATCTTCATACTTATCCTCCTTTCTTTCATCGTAGTCCTTATTATATTGCTTCGACAACAGAGGAGGTCGTCAAAGTGTAACAATTATAATGGCAACAACAACAGCGACAACAGCTACAAGTTTGCTGCTGATACTGCTATTAGTTTTACAGAAAGCAGTCCTGGTAACGATAATGTTTACTACTTTATATTTTATTCTTTAGTGTTTCAAATTAGGTTAATACTTTGTTAAAGATTTCATCAGTCAGACTGTTAGTTAAAATCTGGTATGATATACTGGTTTATGATAACTGAGTAGAGGTGAAGAATGGGTGTATGTCAGTTCAAGTGTTTAAACTCATCCAGTGATTTGAGTTTTTGTATGATTGATAGTGTGTTTGTTCTGATTCTTTTTCGTGGTTCTGCATGTTGATTCAGCCAGCAGTACAAACAAGCAATGGCAGCAGCAGCACACAACCAGCAAGCCATAACCAAAGCAGCAACAACAGTACAGCAGCAGCACCACAAGAGAAAAACAAACAGCAGCTAGCAACCTACCCAGCACCCCACAACAACTCATCCATCACCATGAAGGCATTTATGAACTAATTAAAGAGTAATTTCATATACAGAATTTTATTTTATTGTATTTTTTTTGGACGAAAATTGTAATATTACGGCTTTTTTTAATGAAAATATGTAACTTTATATATATGTTAGTGTTTATATATTTTAGTGAAAAAAATGCAAAAAAAAAAATATAATAATTTTTTTTTATTTTTTTGGGGCATTTTTGGCACCGGTTTTGAAACAAAACCGGTGCTAAAAGTTTTTTTTATAATTTTTTGGGCCATTTTTCGCACTGGTTCACCGCAAGAACTGGTGCTAAAAGTATTTTTTTATTTTTTTTTGGGAATTTTTCGCACCGGTTCACAGCAAGAACCGGTGCGAAAACTCTTGGGTTTTGGCATCCCTAAAATCAGAACCGGTTCAAAACCGGTGCTAAATGGGGGTTTTGAACCGGTGCTGATTACCAATTTTTGCCTAGTGAGCAATCCCAATGATATCTAGGAAAAAATTAAAACAAAGAACTTAATTATATGTGGATTAATTCATGTGTACTTACGATGCACCTACAGTAATTACAAAATTTTAATAAATGATAAGTAATATTTACCCATTCGATCAGATCTGCCAACAAAATCCATAACCCAATTAAGGGGGACAAAGTATGAGCTTGGTTCAGGTTGTTGTCGTGTTTCAGAAATTCTTGTTGCAGAATTGATATTGTCATCTAGTACAATTGGTTTTCTCTAACAAACATGTCAGGTGTGCGAGTTATGATAGGGTTGGTAATGTTGTATTCTCTCTCTTGAACAAGAAGATTATGAAATAGCTCAATATCTCGTTCAAAGATCACAGTCTTCATTTGTGTTTTCTGGATATTTCAATGTTAAATAATTGTTAAATATGTTAAGATAATTAATATTCTATAAATTGTATATAATATACCTCTGCGTCTTCAAAAATAAGCTACTGTAAATTTGTCACGGCGCCGCGAGATTTTTTTAGCTGGGTGCTTCTTTATTAATGTAGCTGTTGTAGTAAAGTTTCGGCTCTGGTGTGTCAGTCTGGCAAGGGGAAGTCGTTGAGTAGTCATTGTGTTGTTCTGCAATATGATTTGGACCTGTCGTTAATGTGTTGTCAGTAAACATTGTGAGCGGTAAAATAACAATATTATTGTATAATGTAGAGTAAAAGGAAAAATAAGCTTGTTAACTTTGTGCTAGTACCATATCTTTAAAAAATGATCTACAATATTCCAACGCGCCTTAAATTCTTATAACATACAACATTTTTAGTTCTTTTCCATCCATCTGATTCATCCGCAGTGGGCTTTATCGATATCTGAACATGTTTACTTTTTCTTAGCACGAGACAATGCAACATATAACTGACCATGAGAAAAAACTGGTTGTAATAAATATATGCCAGCTCTATCAAGTGTTTGACCTTGAGACTTGTTGATGGTCATTGGAAAACTCAGATTGATTGGAAATTGCTTGTGGGTAAATCTGAATGGGTACTTATCTGTAGCTGACGGCTGCAACGGGATTCTAGGTATAAAAACCCGTTGGCCACAATGATGTCCAACAATAATTTCGGCATCATTAACATTAGGGAAAAATGCTCTACATACTAATCCTGTTCCATTGCATAAGCCTAATGTCAGGTCTATATTTCGAAGTAAAATTATTGGACTGCCTACCTTCAAAGTTAAATGATGAGGTGGAAGACCGGATGGACAAAGGCTATTGAGAAATTTAGTTGGGTATTGTTCGCTCGAGTCATCTGTGCAACCGTCAAAACTTCTGTAGCTCTTCCTGGCTGTTGTTGGACTAACTGAGAGTTTATTTTTGCAACATGTTCATTTTTGGGGGTTAAAATAGCTTTCTTTGTTGCAAAGAAGGATTCAGAAGTCGTATTCGCTATATCAGGGTAGATACTATTTACAAAGAGATGCAGAGATGAATGTTCATTGTCATACGGAATGACTAATGGTATAGGTAGCTCTATATTTTTCCCATCTTCATAAGGAGGCATGCCATTTCCGATTTGTAACACAAAGTTACAAAAAGGTAGATTGTTAATTGCTCTCATGTTTTGTGTTAAGTGGATTTTCTGGAGCTCATGCCATAAGGGGGACATCACAAAACTCGTTGCAACAACTTCACGCAGACTTCCTTTCGGTACGACAGGTAATACTTGCCGGAAATCACCACCAAATACAACAACCTTTCCTCCAAATTTTTGTTGATTCGAACAAACATCTTGTAGCAATCTGCCAAAGTATTCAATCGTTTGACGTTTTTCCATTGGCGCTTCATCCCATATAATAAGTCTTGCAAGACGAATAAGTTGTCCTAGAGCACTCTGTTTGGAAATACTGGGACTTGGAATCTCGTCAACATCAAGAGGGATTTTGAATCGAGAATTTGCATTTCTACCTCCAGACAGACCCGATGAAGCAATGCCAGAATTCGCAACTGCTAAAGCAATCATTCCCTTTTGCTCTTACATTAGCAAGTAATGTAGAATACAAAAAGGATTTTCCTGTACCACCAGGCCGTCAACGAAGAAAGCAGCTAGCTTATTATTCACCACTTTGTTATAGATTGTGTCGTATGCAAGTTTCTGTTCATTATTAAGTAATTCAAATGCATTTATTTCTTCTAGACGTATAGGAATCTGAAGCTCTTCTTCAATTTCTTTCATTCCTATTTCAAAGTCGTCTTCTTCGAGTCCTAATAAGCCAAAATTGTAAGTGTTGAAAGACTTTCCCATCGATTCAACAAGGTAACAAATGCTTTTTATTGTTAGTTTGCGAGCCTTTTTTTTTTATTTGAAGGGAAATTATGGTCGTAATCTTCAGAAAGATATGGGTAATATTTTTTCCCACAAACAGTTAGGGTCTTCAGGATTGCAATATACTAACAATGTAGCAAATAGTCGTCGCAAGGCAAACGACATCTAACTTTGACAAGCTTCTTGTAGGCCCTTGTCTATAGAGTCATCTGCTTCAAGTAAACCTCGTTGAAATGTTGCTTCTCGGAATGCAGAATATTTTATATTGTTGAAGGTCAGCAAGTAATCAAAAGAGGTTGGACCACGAATATTTTATGTTGTCGAAGGTTAGCAAGTCATCTGCTATTAAGGATAATGTATGTTGTTGCTGCATTTTGCTTATTTTGTGGACTTGAACTTTAAATAGCCTACTAGAAAGCATTGATGTTAATAGATTGTAGGCCTTTTGAAAGGTTGTGAAGAAACACAGGTGCGAATTTGTGTTCCTACATAACACTTTATCTATATATAGATCAGATTAAGCTACCTATGTAATTAGTTTATGTAAAACTAGGCTAAATGTTTTATGCTTTTCAATGAACATGTAGCATAGATAATACATGTTCTTATGAAAAACATATTCCATATATATTTTGGATGAAATTATATGTAGTAAACCAATCTTTATAAAATATAAAAAGCATCTTTATTCTTTGTAAAGCATCTTTATTTCTGAAATTGAATGACCTTTATGTATAAAGCATTGTACCAATCAAAACAAGTTTTAAAAGCACTATACAAAAACAAAACTCTAAACAAAGATCAACAATTGTATTAAACCAATACCGAGATATTGCTTTCATATAACACCATCAAAATATATAATAAAAGCTTTCATTATACAAAGAAGAACTGAAGTTACATCTTAGCAAAAGAGTGAACTCAAGGACAACTAAATCACTAGATTCAATAAGCAAAATGAAATCCATAATTATCACTAATACACCATTTATAAGGCCTATAACTACAGAGATTCTAGCACAAACTACATAGCCTACAACATTAGTATCTCTAGCAAATTAAACATCACCTTCATACATATCTTGATTTTTTCCATATTTAGGAGGCAAAATTAATTCTGGTACAACTTCAACTAGATTACCATAATCGTATTGAACATTCCTACCAATACAACCTTGATTACAATCTTCTGGATCCGATTGAATTACTATAACTTCATTTTCAAAAAAAGGCATCTTCGCAGCTTCATTTCTTATAGCACTAGATTCACCATCCATCTTCATCTTTGTCTCTTCTTCAACATCATTTTTTAGCAATTGTAAATATAAAACCATTTCATGTGAAACCTTAGCTATATAACTAATGAAGCTAAGCACCTTCTGCAATTTACTTTCTTCTGGATTAGAAATCCAAATTTTGGGAACAAATGAATAAGAAGATGATGTATTTGATTTCCTCTTCATTTTCAAGAATGAAAAACAAACTTTAATATGAGGGAGCCTCAGTTCCTCATTATGATGAACACTTTTGTTCCTCATAATGGCATTTTGGAAAATAATGTGATATTTTTCACTTGTGGAGACCGGCTATGTGTAATGAGTGAAACTCTCAAATTTTGACATATACCCCATGAGGAACCAAACCTGTTCCTCACAATAAGGAACAGGGAATTCCCCTTTAATATGATAGAGCTAAGTTGCTTGCAAAGAATAAATATACAAAATATACTTGTTCCTCAAGGCAATAGATAATTTTGTTTTTGTTTATTTTACTAAATTTTAGAAGCCTTACATAACCAACTGAAACTACTGACAGTTAAATAAAACAACAATACTATATGACTAAACAATATGTAGTATGTAATAATATTTGTCAATTATGACTATCTAATTTAATAAATTAAGTAACCAAAAAATAGGATTCATAATTTAAATACATAAGTATATATATGTTGAGTCCCTTAGGTTTTGATTGATAGTTTTGAATGATGACAAACAGCTAAGGGAAACAGGTCCTTGAAAGTGTTCGATACAGTTGGGGGAACCAGCTAACATAGAACACTGTTTCCCCAGACAAGTTATTACTTACATGAGTTTTCTTAATGAACTAACTTGTCTTTATACAGGGAACAGTTATATGATAAAAGTGTTATGTACTGGTAGGGAATCAGTATGTACTGTTTCCATGGTTGCTACGTGGTAAAGCAGTCACATACTCTTTATTGTGCATTAACCATGTTACATGTGCAGTAGTTGAGTTGATTCCAAGACTTGGAGCATAGAAGCTTTTCGAAGATATTTCGAAGAAAGATTGTTTGCTCATAATAGAAGTATTCAAGGAAGATTCAAGTCTTGAAGATTACATGAAGAAAAGACGATTTATGCTTTAATATGTTATCTAGGTTTTCATGTAATATGCTCCGTAGTATGCTTGCATGTTTGGGTTATATAAGTGCTTAAAAGTATATTGAAGTATGATATGAAATCTGGTACAAAGTTGGAACAGGTTTCATAACATGTTTCAATTCAGGGAACCAGGTCGGGGAACCAGGTTCACTGTATTCGAGCTGCCGTTTTGGAAAAAGATTTTACAAAAAGATTTTTTCGAAAAGATTATTTTGAAAATATTTTGTGCAGCTGGAAATAAGATGAAATATTCTTGGTTACCTAAAAACTAGGAGTATTTATCTTAATTGATTCTATCTTTGTGATTAAATCAAATAAGATAAAAACTTTCCTAAAATTACATTATATCTTATTCTCTAAGATTGTGTGATTTAAGGAAACTAGGTTTTAGGAATCTAAGCTTATATAAACTCATCTTATTTCACATATTTCGTGTGCCTCTCTAGAAATTAAAAGAGCAATTATTTGAGAGCATATACTTAAGCACTAATCCCATTCATCAAGTCATATACAAGAGCATTCTAGTACTTAAACTTTTTCTCTTAATTAGCTTCGTAGAAGTGAGATCAAAGGGGAGTTCTTGATTCTTGTATTGAGTCTTTAACAAAGGGGTTAAAGGCTGGGTGAGTGTTTGTGAGTTCAAACACATTGGGCTTACGAGTGTAAGTCGAGAGCACACTCGGAGTAGAGTGTGGGGTTTGCTGGTTCCCGGAGTAGGGAACAGCAGAGTGTTCTTTGTCTTTGTTTTTCGGAGTAGATTAATAAAGAACTTAGGATAGGAGGACGTAGGCCTGAGTTGGCTGAACCTCGTTAAATTTGTTGTGTTCTTTATTGCTTTGTTTTATTTCGTTAAATTTGTTGTCTTCTTTATTGCTTATTTATATTCCGCTGCGTACGGGAACCAGCACAACTGGTTCCTCACACATAATCCGAAAAGAAGCAAAATTAGCCAACGATTACTTAACACTCATACACCCCCCCCTCTTGAGTGCCCATTGAACCTTCAATTGGTATCAGAGCCTAAGCTTCTCGAAAGAGTAACATCTAGAGGAGTTAAGAATGAGTACTCAAGAATTAAGTGCAATCGGTTATGACAACAAGTCACCCAAGTTTAATGGAAATAATTATGCTTGGTGGAAGAACAGGATCCAGAATGTTATCATGGGTATTGATTATGAATGCTGGCTCGTAGTTAAAAATGGTCCTAATATCATTCTCAAGACAGATGTTGAGGGGAACCAGGTTCCCAAGAAGGATAGCGAATTGGTCATTGCTGATTACAAGTTGCTGGAAAAGAATGCTAAGGCAATGTCAATACTACAACAAGCAATAGGTGAGACCGAAACAAATCGTATCTCTGGCTGTAGTAGTGCTAAGGAGATATGGGACACCCTTGAACTTGCGTTTGAGGGAACCAGCGAGGTAAAACGGTCTAAAATTGATTTAATCATGTCTAAATATGAATTGTTTGCCATGAATAAAAATGAAAAAATCAATGACTGCTTTCGTAGGTTTATGACTATTGTAAATGATCTTAGATCTCTTGGTAAAAATTTATCTGACGAGGATCTTGTGAGAAAATTATTGCGTAGTTTAACAGATGCATGGACAGCCAAGGTAACAGCAGTATATGAAGCAAAGGATCTGTCTACCTTGTCTCTGGAACAGCTGATTGGTTCCCTTATGACTCATGAGATGCTGATTGACTCTAAGTCTGAGAAGGAACCAGCAAGAGGCATGGCGCTTAAGGGAACAGTAGAAGATGATGAAGATGAAATTAGCATGATTGCAAAAAGATTTGAGAGATCTCTTCGAGATCAAAGAAAGAATTTCAAAGGTAAGCATTTTAAAAACTATAAAAAATCTAACTCTAATTCTTCTTCTACAGGATGTTTCAAGTGTGGAGAAAAAGGACATCTTATTCGAGATTGTCCTAAGTGGAATGACAAACAGTCTAAATCCGGAGATAAACAAGCATACAAGAATGCCATGATAGCTTCCATGTGGGGAGACTCTGACTCAGGGTCAGATGAAGAAGAAGGATCACCCAACTCAGATGTTTGCCTAACTGCCTTTACAAACATCAAGGAAAACAGCACTGGTCCAGGAACCAGAGGGGGAACCAGTACATTCAACAAATGCTTTATGGCAAAGAAGGATGTACTACATGAACGCAAGGTAAGCTTAGAGCAAATTAGAGAAGATATGCATGAATATGATAGAGAAAATATGCTTGCTTGTATTGATTCCTTACTAGATGAATGCTATAAACTAAGTGAAACATACATAACTTGCAAAAGAGAATTAAAAGAAAAACGTGGTGAATGTAATATTGCTATTGCTAGTTGTGATCATCTAGAAGGAGTCTGTTATGAACTAAAAAATCAAGTAGCAGAACTAGAGGTTGAATTGGACAAGTGTAAAGTGGAACTAGAAAAGGAAAGATCGTTTGAACCAATTGATGGAGAAGAGGATCTGACCTCCTGGTTCCCTAGAGACTTATCAACCACTAGTGATACTCTTGATTTTTCAGTAGCTATAAGTAAAGCAAATTCGTGTACTAGAACTTCCTTGTTGAAGGCCTTTGAAACATTGGCTTACAACCTGGAAAACTCTCACAAGGAAATTGCTTCACTTAAAGCTGCACAGTTCACTGTTTCCCCTACAGGTACCAGTGTAGATGTCAGTAATACGATTGATAAGTATGAAAGTAATATTTGTGATTTGCATGCGGAAATCAATCAACTGAAAAAGGACAAGCAACCAGTGATTGTTGACATGTCTATTGACTCTATGGTTTCAAAACTTAATCTACAATTCGAAGCTTTAAAAAGTAACTTTGATTTTCTTAAAGAGAAAAACGAATTGTTAACTAAAACACTTGAAACCAGAGAAAAAGAACTTAATGATAGTCATAGACATGTGGACAAATTATTGAATGCTCAAGAATCCTTAAATTACCTGACTTCATCAAGAGGAAACAGAGGAAAAGTTGGTCTTGGTTATACTAGACAGAGAACCAGGACTAACTGGTCTCCCAGAGAAACCACCTGGATCAAAGAATATCAACGAGGAAAGTATGTCTTGACTAAAGAAATGCATGTGTGTTTTCATTGTGGTAAAAATGGACATAAGATACATGAATGTCCAGCTAAGAAAATTAGTGCTAATAAGAACAGCAAGGGTGTAAAATATGTGTGGAGAAGAAAGGATCAACAAGATGTTAATGTTGTTGAAAAGGGACCCAAGTATGTTTGGGTTCCTAAAACTAATGTTTGATTTGCTCTTGCAGGCTAGAGTGAAGGGAGACACCTATTGGTATTTGGACAGTGGTTGCTCAAGACACATGTCCGGGGATAAAGATCAATTCCTTTCACTAGTGGCCTTTGATGGAGGAAGTGTCATCTTTGGGGATAACAACAAGGGAACCATCACTGGTTTAGGTAAGGTTGGTAAGACACTTTCTAACGCAATAGATGATGTTTATTATGTTGAAGGCTTGCAACATAATCTCTTGAGTATTTCTCAATTATGTGACAAAGGTAATATAGTTGAGTTTCAAGCCAACCTATGTCACATAGTTAACTCACAAACAGGAGAACTTGTATGTGAGGGAACCAGGAAGCATGATGTTTACATTACCTTCTTAGATAAAATCCCTCAAGACAAGTCCATCTGTTTGAGAGCTGTTTCTGACAATAATCAATGGATTTGGCATAAGAGGTTTGGACATGCTAGCCTAACACTTCTAAACAAACTTAAAACACGTGACTTAGTTGTAGGCCTTCCTAACATTAAGTATGAAGCTGATAAAGTTTGTTCTGAATGTGTAAGGGGGAAACAGGTCAAAAATTCTTTTAAGTCTAAAACTGTTTTGAGTACCAGCAGACCCTTCGAACTTGTACACATTGATTTGTGTGGTCCCATGAGAGTACAAAGTCGAAGAGGTCATAGATATGTCTGTGTTATGGTTGATGATTATTCCAGGTACACTTGGGTAATGATGTTACACACAAAGGATGAAACGTTTGAAGAATGGGTAACATTGGTGAAACAAGTGGAGAACCAGCTCACCCACAAGCTGGTCTCGGTAAGATCAGACCATGGTACTGAATTTGAAAATGCTAACTTTATTGATTATTGTAGGGAACATGGAGTTAATCACAACTTCTCAGCCCCTAGAACACCTCAACAAAATGGTGTTGTAGAAAGGAAGAATAGAACTCTTGAGGAGATGGCGAGGACGATGCTCATTGAGAGTGGTCTCCCAAAGAGTTTTTGGGGAGAAGCTGTTGACACTGCTTGCTATATATTGAATAGAGGTCTCATTAGACCAAAGTTAAATAAGACTCCCTATGAACTTCTTAAAGGTCGAAAGCCCAACATCACATACTTTCGTGTCTTTGGATGTAAATGCTATGTGCATAATAATGGGAAGGACCAGCTTGATAAATTTGATCCTAGAAGTGATGAGGGAATCTTCCTTGGATACTCTTCTCACAGCAAAGCATATAGAGTCTTTAATAAAAGGACTCTTCGTGTTGAGGAGAGTGTCCATGTCATTTTTGATGAATTTAACATGTCTTCTGAGATTGCGCAGGTACAACCTGATGAAGTGATTGGATTGATGGATTTCACGGGGAACCAGTATACTGGTCCCACGGATGAAGTGCAAGCAGATCTAGGCCTACCAAATACTCCACCAGATGATAATGATGAAGTGCCTAGAGAAGAAAATGAAGATAATGAGGACTCTGAAGGGGAACCAAGTCCTGATGGTTCCTCAAATAATAGACAGGTAATGAGTTCAGGGGGAACAGAAGAAGGTACCACCCCTGAACCTGAGGTAAGTAATGATAGAGGAAACAACATGAATGTGAATCCTCCTGGCTCCTCAGAAGAAGGAGAGATCCATGAACATGCTGGTTCCCAACTTAATGAGAAAGCACAAAACAGTCTTAATTTTAAAAGTTATAGATATCAATCTTCTCATCCCACTGATCAAATAATTAGTGATATAAATAAGGGGATTCAAACGAGAACAAATGTTTTTCAAAACTTTTGTGCTTTCTATTCTTTCCTGTCTAATGTAGAGCCTACTGACTATAAAATGGCATTGACTGATCCTGATTGGGTACTAGCTATGCAAGATGAGTTAAATCAGTTTCAGAGGAACCAGGTTTGGCACCTGGTTCCCCGTCCCAAGGAAAGATCAGTCATTGGCACTAGATGGGTCTTTAGAAACAAGTTAGATGACCTTGGTACTATAGTCAGAAACAAAGCAAGGCTAGTGGTGCAAGGGTACAATCAACAAGAAGGAATTGACTATGATGAGACGTTTGCACCAGTAGCTAGGCTAGAGGCTATTAGGATTTTAATTGCTTATGCTGCTCACATGAATTTTAAGCTGTTTCAGATGGATGTAAAGACTGCCTTCCTCAATGGATATTTAAAGGAAGAAGTATATGTGGAGCAGCCACCTGGTTTTGAAGATGCACTGTTCCCCCAACATGTGTACAAGTTGGACAAAGCATTATATGGGTTGAAACAAGCTCCGAGGGCTTGGTATGAAAGATTGTCCAATTTCTTGATGGCAAATGATTACAAGAGGGGAACAGTAGACAAGACCTTGTTCATAAGAACCAGGGGGAAACACTTGATTGTAGTACAAATTTATGTTGATGATATTTTATTTGGTGCTACTAATCAGGTTTTATGTGATGAATTTGCTAATCTTATGCAGAGTGAATTTGAAATGAGCATGATGGGAGAACTAGGATTCTTCCTAGGGCTGCAGATTAAGCAAATGGATGATGGAATAATGATCCATCAACAAAAGTACTTAAAAGAGTTGCTGAAAAAATTCGGCATGGAGAACAGCAAAGCTTACGATACACCTGTTCCCCCATCTACAAAATTAGATGCTGATCTTAAGGGAAAAGATGTTGAAGCTTCTCTTTATAGAGGAATGATAGGTTCTCTACTTTACCTAACAGCTAGTAGACCTGACATTGTGTTTTCTGTTGGTTTGTGTGCTAGGTTTCAAAGCAATCCAAAGGAATCTCACTTGAAGGCTGTTAGAAGGATACTTAGGTATCTTGTAGGAACAGCAAATCTGGGATTGTGGTACCCCAAAGGCAGTACCATTGATCTTATTGGATACACAGATGCAGATTATGCTGGTTTCTTAGTTGATAGAAAGAGCACATCAGGTATGGCACACTTTCTTGGCTCTTGTCTAATTTCATGGGGTTCTAAAAAGCAAAATTCAGTGGCCCTATCCACAGCAGAGTCTGAATATATAGCTGCAGCTTCATGCTGTTCCCAGCTACTGTGGATAAGGAACCAGCTGAAAGATTTTGGTGTTATTTATAAAAGTGTTCCTATTTTCTGTGATAACACTAGTGCAATCAATATTTCAAAGAATCCTGTGCAACACTCCAAGACAAAACACATTGAAATAAGACACCATTTTTTAAGAGACAATGTGGAAAAAGGATTGGTGGAGATGTTGTTTTGTAAAAGTGAAGATCAAATTGCTGATATCTTCACAAAGCCTTTGTGTAGAGAGTCTTTTTGTAGGTTAAGAGTCCTTTTAGGTCTAGTTAGATTTTAGGTATTGGCTTCAATTACTTCCTTCAATGATTGGTTAGAATGGTATTCTCTTGTATAGTGTGTGTACATACTTATGTTGATATCTTTCAAGTGTTGTGTAGATGATTCAAAATCTCAAAAGGATTGAGAATCATTGTTGTAAGAAACAGGTGAAATCAGGCTGAATTGCCAGAAACAGCGTGACATGGTTCTATACAGGTACCAGCAAAGGGAAACAGCAGACCAGCTCTGATATGTCATCCGATAATATCTTTTATTTTCGGAAGATTACTATAAGATATTTCCTTTTGGAAGGAATTTATCTTATTTCAGTTATTTAATCCCATATAAAAGGCAAACATATCATATGCCTTATTTATAGTTGGTTGAGATAATTATGGTAAAAGATAATTACCAAATTTTTGATTTCAATTTTAAAAAATATCCTTTACAGTTGCTTTTTATTGGCTCAACTAACTCTTTTCTTTCCTTCTTCTCTCTTTGTGCTTCATTGTTAAAATATACACTAACCCTTTGTGCAGATCATCAATCATCATCACTCGAAATTCTCTTTCTCTCTCTCGTATGCTTTAAATTCATCATTGTTCATTCGGTTACTGTTCACTCAAGGAACCAGCTCAGTCTCAGGGGGAACATCAGAAGGAAGCATAAATGTCCTTAAGCCCGAAGTTGGAGGAAATTCAGAAAAGTCAGAGTGAAAAGGATGAAATAGAGGTTGTTGGTTATTATGAGGAGACACCCACTGCTAAGACCATGGTACGAAATAGAGTAACTCAATTAAAGAAGTTCACTGAGAAGGTGCAGGAGGAACAGTCCATTGACGCTGTTCCAGGAACCAAGAGAAATAGGGTACCAGCAAGAACCTCTTTGCTTGATTGATGTGATGCTAGTTTTGCACTCGTTATGCAACAAGGAGAACAGTTTTGCACTCGTTATGCAACAAGGAGAACATTCTGAATCAGTACATATCTCTCATGTTTTATATAAAAAAAAAAAATAAATAAAAAAATAGAGGAACCAGCAGGTCAGGAAGTGGTTTTGAAACAGATTGGGGAATCACAAGAATATGCTTAGTAATATAATGATTTTGGGTTAAGCAGAGCATGGTGACAAAGATGAAGAGGAATCAGATGATAATACAGAAGATGTTGCAAAGTTTGAGGAGGAGGAAGGGAACGAGAATGATGATGAGGAGTGATGCTGTTTCTGTTCTTGTTTCCTCACCCTCATGTTTATTCTAAAATAACTGATTTTGTTGGTCTGTCTACTTCTCTCCATTCCATGAACTTTCTTTTTGGATGGATTTGGGCTTCTTTGGTTGAACTTTGTTGGCTTGTATGAACTACTAACTCTGCTATGGTATGAACTGTTTGACTAATCTCTTTTTGCAGCATAATGCTTGAATGGTGGTTGATGCCATTGTATGGATAAGCACATTAACTTGTGCACATTGCTTTTACTTGTGGATAATTTTTAATGATGCCAAAAGGGGGAAGTAGTCTGAAGTTGAAGCCTAAGGTTTAGCTAGTTTAGATTGAGTCAGTTTGAGTCTTTTTATTTCGTATTTTCTATTTTCTGTTTAGGGAACCAGTTGGCCTAACTTACTTGTTCCAAAGAGTCTTGAGTCCTTGAAGTTTTTGACGGTTTTCCTTTTGAGCATGTTCACAGGTTCAGGAACTTCAAAAGTTTGTCATCATCAAAAAGGGGGAATTTGTTGAGTCCCTTAGGTTTTGATTGATAGTTTTGAATGATGACAAACAGCTAAGGGAAACAGGTCCTTGAAAGTGTTCGATACAGTTGGGGGAACCAGCTAACATAGAACACTATTTCCCCAGACAAGTTATTACTTACATGAGTTTTCTTATTGAACTAACTTGTCTTTATACAGGGAACAGTTATATGATAAAAGTGTTATGTACTGGTAGGGAACCAGTATGTACTGTTTCCATGGTTGCTACGTGGTAAAGCAGTCATATACTCTTTATTGTGCATTAACCATGTTACATGTGCAGTAGTTGAGTTGATTCCAAGACTTGGAGCATAGAAGCTTTTCGAAGATATTTCGAAGAAAGATTGTTTGCTCATAATAGAAGTATTCAAGGAAGATTCAAGTCTTGAAGATTACATGAAGAAAAGACGATTTATGCTTTAATATGTTATCTAGGTTTTCATGTAATATGCTCCGTAGTATGCTTGCATGTTTGGGTTATATAAGTGCTTAAAAGTATATTGAAGTATGATATGAAATCTGGTACAAAGTTGGAACAGGTTTCATAACATGTTTCAATTCAGGGAACCAGGTCGGGGAACCAGGTTCACTGTATTCGAGCTGCCGTTTTGGAAAAAGATTTTACAAAAAGATTTTTTCGAAAAGATTATTTTGAAAATATTTTGTGCAGCTGGAAATAAGATGAAATATTCTTGGTTACCTAAAAACTAGGAGTATTTATCTTAATTGATTCTATCTTTGTGATTAAATCAAATAAGATAAAAACTTTCCTAAAATTACATTATATCTTATTCTCTAAGATTGTGTGATTTAAGGAAACTAGGTTTTAGGAATCTAAGCTTATATAAACTCATCTTATTTCACATATTTCGTGTGCCTCTCTAGAAATTAAAAGAGCAATTATTTGAGAGCATATACTTAAGCACTAATCCCATTCATCAAGTCATATACAAGAGCATTCTAGTACTTAAACTTTTTCTCTTAATTAGCTTCGTAGAAGTGAGATCAAAGGGGAGTTCTTGATTCTTGTATTGAGTCTTTAACAAAGGGGTTAAAGGCTGGGTGAGTGTTTGTGAGTTCAAACACATTGGGCTTACGAGTGTAAGTCGAGAGCACACTCGGAGTAGAGTGTGGGGTTTGCTGGTTCCCGGAGTAGGGAACAGCAGAGTGTTCTTTGTCTTTGTTTTTCGGAGTAGATTAATAAAGAACTTAGGATAGGAGGACGTAGGCCTGAGTTGGCTGAACCTCGTTAAATTTGTTGTGTTCTTTATTGCTTTGTTTTATTTCGTTAAATTTGTTGTCTTCTTTATTGCTTATTTATATTCCGCTGCGTACGGGAACCAGCACAACTGGTTCCTCACACATAATCCGAAAAGAAGCAAAATTAGCCAACGATTACTTAACACTCAATTCACCCCCCCCTCTTGAGTGCCCATTGAACCTTCAATATATATTCCTGCCTACCTACAATAATGTATTTTTTTGACAGATGTATATATATTCATTATTCCTTCCTAAAACTAATTACTTATCATGCATATGTAATCACAAATACATCGACTAATCCTTCCATAATTTTTCTTTAATTACCAAATGATCAATACTAAACAACTAATCCCGATATCTTGGGAAACCGAGCGCACGGGTCACAACTAGTATTATATAAACGACCAAATTAATCAAAATAAATGTTACATATGGTACCTAACCCTTCTCTAATCCTAGTGTTAAAGTTAATTTGGAAAAAAATACTTGTTCACCTTTATTAATCACCTCCTAAAACTGTATGTATTCGTATAAAGGTTATGTTGCAAGTAAAATAAAACGAAAGAAGTAGTAATACTACATTTAAACTATAATGCAGTAAATTTAAAGTATCGACCTAGGACATTGCACGGGCTAAACACTAATTATCGACGAGGGTGGAGTTGGTTTACATCAGGTCAACTTGGATAAATTAAAAGTTCTCGTCAGTAATGACTCTCGTCGTCAATAACAATAATAACGTTGTAAATTCGACGGTGTCTTGGGTAAATTGTTGTTGAAACGGTGTCAATGTGTACTTTTCAGTAAGTAGTTAAAACTAAATACTGTCAAAATGTTGTGTTTGAAATTGTGAATTCGTCGTAATTGCCATCTTTAAATGCAACTACTACTAATGGAAATGCGTCACAAATACTACTGCCGAAGACGTAACGCTAATTTTTTGAAAATAGTATAGTACACCCGGGTGCACCATGCGCATGGTGCACCCGGAAAGAATATTAGACATATTTTAAAGAACATGGGCAAAAAAAAAGAACATGTTAGTGTTTGAAAAAGAATATACCTGTGTTTGACAAAAGAACATGTTTGTGTTTGACAAGAATATGACATTACAAAGAACATAAAGTCTTTACAAAAAGAACATGTTTATTTTTCATGGTTACTTAGGTGGTTGAACGTGTTTGAAAAAGAACATTATATTTGACAAAAAAGAACATGTTCGTGTTTGACAAAGAAATAGGTGATCATTGGGCGGACCGGGCCAAGGTTAAGAAATCAGCTCACTTCTCGAGTCGGGCCAAGTTTTGGGCTGAAGTTTTGTGCTCAAACCTGCCCAAAATGGTCCGGCCGTGCGGGCTTTTCGGGTTGAGTTAAAAAAATCAACTAAAATGCATAAAAACGCAATCCCAAACCCGCCCAAAAATTTAAATTTACGGGTCGGGTCCGATCCGATTTAGGGGCGAAGTATTTCTGTCCAAAACCCGTCCAAAATCAAGCCGGGTCGGTCTAACTTTGATCACCTCTAGCCAAGGAACATAAAGTCTTTACAAAAAAAACATGATAATATAGTAAAGAACATGTTCTTTTTTCTAGTTACTCGGGTGATTTTTTTTTTTTTTTTAAATGTACATACATTAAAGAACATATTATATAATATAAAGAACATATAGTTCAAACTCAAAGAACATATTATATGCTCAAGTTCTTTATAAATATTTATAATATTCTTTTTTTTCGCCCATATTCTTTTAAATATACCTAATGTTCTTTCTGGGTGCACCAACCATACATTACTAATTTTTTCCCTTGAAAACGGAATGAATGAAAATCACAAAATTACAACCACCTATTTAATTGTCCTTTAATTTTGCACTATCAAGTATCAAACTATTCTTACAAATAATCCTCAAATTATGGTGAAAATGTTACTGAAACTGCTACTGACGGCTGTTCTTGTAATCTCGACCCACACCAAATGGGCGAGCTCGGACCTGGAATCGCTGAGTCGGGAGCTCTTGGAAGCGGCGAGGCGATCCGAATTGTTCGAATGGATGAAACGGATTCGGAGGACGATTCATCAGAACCCAGAATTGGGGTTCGAAGAGTACGAGACGAGTCGACTCATTCGGTCTGAGCTTGACTCGCTGGGAATTCAGTATGCATGGCCTGTTGCCAAGACTGGGGTCATCGCTTCTATCGGGTCGGGTCAAAAGCCCGTTTTTGCTCTGAGGGCTGATATGGATGCTCTTGCCTTGCAGGTTTCCTTCCTTTGTTTCTTTCGTTGTTTTTTTGTTGGCCAATTTCATGGAATCAGCCCCTTGATGAGAAGTTACAATTAAACCGCAAATAGTTGATTCTCATGGTGATAAATTCAGGCTCCCATGCCACTTATTAATAAAATATACAAATAATTGCCTTAAGTGGTATGATTTACTTAGAGAGTACACAATAAAATAAATCAATTGGTTGTTGGTAGCACTGTCAAAACGGTTTGACAGTTCGGTTTTGGTTCGGTTTGAAATCGGTTCGGTTTGAAATCGGGTCGGTTTGAAATCGGTTCAAATGTCTTACGGGTCGGTTTCGGTTCGGTTTAAATAATTATCGGTTCGGTTCGGTTTCGGTTTATTCTTGAACGGTTTAAATTCGGTTCGGGTTCTAAACGGTTCGGTTAGTAAACGGTTCGGTGCAAACGGGTTGCGGTTTGTTAACGGTTCGGTGTAAACGGTTTTTAACCCGGTTTAAATTCGGTTCGGGTTGTAAACGGTCCGGGTTGTAAACGGTCCGGGTAGTAAACGGTTCGGTGCAGACGGGTTGCGGTTTGATAACGGTTCGGTGTAAACGGTTTTTATCCCGGTTTAAATTCGGTTCGGGTTGTAAACGGTCCGGGTTGTAAACAGTCCGGGTAGTAAACGGTTCGGTGCAGACAGGTTGCGGTTTGTTAACGGTTCGGTGTAAACGGTTTTTATCCCGGTTCAAACAGTTTCGGTTTAGAAACGATTCGGTTCTTTTTTGGTTCAGTTTCATTTTAGTTCGGTTTATAACTGGTTCGGTTCGTTAACGGGTTCGGTTCTTCTACGATTTAACATTACTTGGATAGGTTTTATTTCAGCTTTACTAAATTACAGTTCGAGTCTGGTTTTGATTCAAAAAACCGGTTTTTTTATCGAGTCGTTTGGATTTGGGCAATCAAACAGTTTTGGTTTGAAATTTTATACTACTTTCTAACTTTTTGCTAGTTAACAAGTTTTATATCAAGTCGAGACTTCATCACTTCATATTGAGGCATCATATTATATGCAAATTCTCATTAATTTTATAAATACATATCATGTTATGTATTTAGTTTAGCCATACTGATCTTACTAGTTTATTAGGAAGTAGATTATAAAAGTTTAGTGCATTAATGTATTATTGTTTTACTATCAGATTATTATCTGCTTCTTATTTGATCATTTAGTTAATTAATAATGTCATAATCATGATTTGATGAGTAATTGTGACATCGAAATTTTCAATTTGGTATTCGATACTTAATTAGTCAACAAGACTGATAATTAAGACTTGTTTATCATTATATATTTGCATAAAGTTATATATTACAAAGTAGTTTGATTTGTATAATCAAATAACACATTAATGAAGAAGAAGGTAATATTGACTCTTTCAACCGATTATACATATTAACATATAAATAACATATAACCATCTCATATTCTCATAGTTAAATATTATTAGTATAAAGGGATGAGAATCATAAGATTATTATATTTTTCTATATCCTTTATTGGTTTACCCCTAAGGCTTATGTCACTAATTACTAATTAGTAATTAGTAATTACTTAATTAGACTAACAAGTTAATAAGAAAGAGTAGCGTTTAACTTGAGTCTAATAGATCAAATACTGAAATGGTATTAGTATATTACCTAGTAGGATAGTCTAGTACACTGCTAATCTGTTATGCAACTATGCTAAATTGACAATTGCTGATATAGTCATATTAGTCAATCACTCATGTAGTCATAACTCATATCTAAATAAGTAATTTGTATTTATGTACTAATCTACTAGTCAATTATACAATTTATAAGTTTACACGATTACAAGTGTATTTGCTTATAGGTACAACTAAACTGATATAAAATAACCATATAACTAATCCGTAGTACTTCTTACTCTCTAAGATATATGACGTCATTATATTATTAAACAGTGTTCGATTTTTTATTAATCGCAACGCTAGACATTTACACGCTAACCGATTCACATTTTATAATTTAAAGAACTTAATATTTTAATGTGTGTGTTAAAAAAAATTTATAAAAGCTGATATTATGAAGGCATATTTCGTTTTATCGGGATTCGAGAAATGTAATTAGTTTTTTTTTGAAGCCATGTAATTAATTAATTGTATAAAATTTCGTTTAATGTTATTAAAATAAAATTAAAAATTTTGATTTTTACAAAGTGGAAAATTGATTTCATTTTTTTGGTTGACAATTTCATCAAAATATGAAAGGTGGGAAATTTCCCTCCAAAACTAAAAGGAAAAACAAATTTTAAATTTAGAATTTAGATATTTTGGTTGTTAAATAATTAAATAATATATTGCAAAAGAGGAAAAAAAAAAAAAAAAAAAAAACAGTGGTGAAACGTGAATTGAATTAGCCTGGTTAGGTCATCTCCTCTTCATTCATCATCTTCAATTCGCCGTTTTGCTCCACATCAAACACTGATTCTTCGGTTCTTCTTCTTCATCCTCAAGCGCTGAATCCTTACTCACTCTGAAGTTCTCCAGTTCTCCATCTTCAATTCTTCCTCTCCTTCAAGCCGTCACAGCTCAAGGTAATTTTCAGTTAATTTTTTTTTTTATTTCGGTTTTTTTTTCGATCTCGAGTTCTCCATTGTCGTTTTTTTTGTTCGATCTCCAGTTCTCCATCTTCAATTCTTCTTCTCCTTCAAGCCGTCACAGCTCCAGGTAATTTTCACTTAATTTTTTTTGTTTTTATTTCGGTTTTTTGTTCGATCTCAATTTCTCCAAATGTAATTAGTTTTTTTTTCGATTTCCAGTTCTCCATCTTCAATTCTTCTTCTCCTTCAAGCCGTCACAGCTCAAGGTAATTTTTCAGTTAATTTTTTTTTTATTTCGGTTTATTTTCGATCTCGAGTTCTCTATTGTCGTTTTTTTTGTTCGATCTCCAGTTCTCCATCTTCAATTCTTCTTCTCCTTCAAGCCGTCACAGCTCCAGGTAATTTTCACTTAATTGTTTTGTTTTTGTTTTTTGTTGTTCATATAATTCCTGAACTATAGACCAGGATGGCATATACTAATCACCCTCTATTATGAATATCTAAGGGACAGTGGGAGACAAATCTTGTGGTTATAAAAGCATTAGAATTTTTGTATGGTAGGGAACCCAATAAATCATTACACTATTTCAGTTTAAAATATCATTCTAATGTTATGATCAGGTATAAACACTAAAGAATTTTTGTGTGCTAATTATAGTTTAATGCAAGTTGGTTTGTTTCCAATAGAAAGAGAATCTTGTCATTTTAATCCATTGTTTTGACTTATTGAAGTAAATTAGATAAAGCAACTACTACTAATTTTAGTAATTTATAAATCTGGTAGTGTATCACTACTAAATAGTATGATTGGTTGGAAATTTTAGTGTGAAATAGTCAACACTAATTTGGTTCAGATTAGCTGGTTTAGTTTTGGGTGCATGGTATTTTATTTTAGTGGTTAATTAATAGAGTTATTTTAAGTTACAGTATATGTGAAAGTAATTTGCTTGCCAATTGATTTTAGTAATAGTGCCTTATTGGCTAACTTAACAGTTGTACTTTGTCTTCTTGGGGCATATTTGGATTTAGGCTGTTGTGTTTCTGTTTTTTCAGCAATGGAGCAAGAGTTTATCGGTTTTGATGAGGATTCTACTATTCAGAATCAAGATTCTACTCAACATACCACTAGTGGTAGTAAGCGTGGACGAACATCAGATGTTTGGAGGTATTACACCTTTTTTGATAAGATGGTTGGTCTTGCGCCGATAAAATATGCTCGATGCAATGTTTGCGGTAATGAATATAAAACACCAGGTAAGGCTGGTACTTCAACTTGTAAAGCTCATACTAAGACATGCATGGGTAAAAATCCACACCATCCAGGAAATCATGAAATTGGTGTTGAGCTCCCGTTTAATCAAACTCGTCATTTACAATTGCTTGCTAGAGCTATAATTTTGCATTCTTATCCTTTAAGTATTGTGGAGCATCATGGCCTTAGGGAAGTTTTTACGAATCTGAATCCCAACGTGAACCATGTGTGTTGAAACACTATTTTGAAATATTGTATTGCTGAGCATGATAAGTTTAAGTCTTTGTTGTTGCAATCTTTATCTGGAATTGAAGGTAGAGTTAGCTTCACTTGTGACTTGTGGACAGCATGCACTAATCGAGGTTATCTCACTTTAACGGCACATTATGTTGATAAAGATTGGTGTCTTAGGTCTAAAATTCTGAATTTTCGTTATTGTGGTCCTCCTCATACTGGTGTTGAGGTAGAAAAATTTGTGTTAAAACTTATTGGGGAGTGGAACCTTCAGGGTAAAGCTTTTGCAATGACTGTTGATAATGCTCGATCCATGGATGTTATGGTTAACCTTTTGAAGAAAGATTTAATGTTGACTTCTCCTCTTCCTTGTAATGGTAAATTTTTTCATATTCGATGTTCAGCTCATGTCTTGAACATTATTGTTCAAAGAGGTTTAAAAGAAGTTGATAGTAGTGTTCAAAAATTGCGTGAGGTTTGTAAATATATTGATTCTTCAGACTCTAGACTCACTCAATTTGAGCATGCTCTTCATGAGGTTAACTGTGTGTTTAATGGAAAGTTACGTCTTGATGTTGTGACTCGTTGGAATGCCACCTATACGATGCTCCGAAAAGCTTTAGAAGCAAAGGAAGCCTTGAAATTGGTTATCGATAGGTTTATGGGTTATGAATTCAAACTTTCGGATGATGAATGGGATACCCTTACTAAAATATGTAATTTCTTAAAGCCATTTTATGAAATCACTGTGTTATTTTCTGGTTCAGAATATCCTACTGCAAATTTGTATTTCGCTAGTGTTTTAAAAATTGAGCACACAATAAGTAAAGCGCATATAGACCCTAAACTTGCACCCATGGCAAAAGTTATGCTTGAAAAGTTTGAGGGCTATTGGGATGAATATAGTTTGATCCTTTCAATTGCTATTGTTCTTGATCCACGCTATAAGCTTGTTCGAGTGACGAAGATGTTAAAAGTGCTTTATGTTGATGAGGCATGTGTTGAAAAGGCGAAGGTAATTAAAGATGCTCTTTTGGAGTTGTACAACTTTTATTATTCTATGTCTTTCGGTGTTACATCAAGTACAATTGTTCCACCCTCCATCCCAGCTATTATCGATAAATCAAATAGTCACTTGGATGATGACATATTCAAGGTAATCAATTTCTGTTTATTGTGGTTTACAAAATTAATAATTGTATGTTTTAATTTTTATTATTTAATAAAGCATTTTGTTTGAACTTTTCTAGTATGTTGATGATGATGATGATGAGGATGGCCCATCAAATCGGCCATCGATGGAGATTGATTCTTATTTGTGTACTCCTCGGCAACCAATTTATGAAGGGCAGAAATATGATGTTCTCAAGTATTGGGAATCTCAAATTAGTGTGTACCCCATATTAGCTGTTATGGCTAGGGATGTTTTGGCCATTCCTATTACATCGGTAGCCTCTGAGTCTTCTTTTAGCATGGGTGGTCGTATTTTAAACAAGTATAGGAGTGCGCTTTTGCCTAAGAATGTTGAGGCGTTGGTTACAACACAAAATTGGTTACGTGGTTATGATTGTGATATTGAAGAAGACGTCCTTGACATTGGTAAAGAAGTGATAGATGAAAGTTTTGCATCTAGTTAAGATATGGAATTGTGGTTCAGGCTTTTGCTAAAATGTTTTAATCTCATAGAACAAATATTAATAGTTTTAATCACATTACATTATTGATATTTTGTTCCTTATTTGTCTTGAATTATTGGTTATTATTTTTGTTGTAGTTATATAATTCTACTGTAATGAGAGTCATCAAACTAAAAAAAAGTAGTAACGATTTGCTTGACAAATATTAAGAGCATTCTCACTGGCAACACAGGAACTGATAAAAGAAAGTAGAAGTTAATAGCCCGTTTCACTTTTATCTTGACCCTGACTTGACCTTTACCCGCAACGTACTCGCCCCGCTAATGACCCGCATTGACCCGCCCAATAACCACTCCTAGTAGTAAGTGGTTTGTAAATGGTTTGATTTATAAGCGATTCGGTTCATAAACATTTTGGTTTATAAGCGGTTCGGTTTATAAACGGTTCGGTTAATAATCAGTTCGGTTTATAAACGGTTCGGTTTATAAACAGTTCGGTTTATAATCAGTTCGGTTTATAAACGGTTCGGTTTATAAACGGTTCGGTTTATAACGGTTTTTATGGCAGTTCAAACGGTTTCGGGTTAGAAACGGTTCGGTTCATTTTCGGTTCGGTTTCCTTTCAGTTCGGTTTAGATTTTGGTTCGGTTCTTAAACGGTTTAACGTTACTCGAATCGGTTCGGTTTCGGGTTCACTAAAATGCGGTTCGGGTCGGTTTTCGGTTTAAAAAAAGCGGTTTCTAAACGGTTCGGTTCTCATTCGGATCGGTTTGAATCGGTTCGGTTTCCCCGGTTCGGTTCGGTTTTTGACAGTACTAGTTGTTGGTATAGTGGTGATTGAGACTACACTTAATAGGGAGAATGCGTGTTTGATCCACCGTAACAACAATTAAGCGGGAACTGGAACTTAACCACCCAAAATTGATCCCTGAATCTAGATTAGTCCAAAGGGCGAATGGCAAAATACAACCAAACTTTAATTTATAAATTCATGGGAAGTAGAAATTTCCAAAAATTTCCACTTCTCACAATGTGGAGGTATTTAATTACCTAGGGAAAACTAGGTAAGTGGAACTTCCCACGATTATTTCCACTACCCATGGTTAACCAAACACAATTTAACAGTTCCAAGGAATTCTAATTATATAGGAATATAAATTTCGAATGAATTTTCATTTCTCACATTCAACCAAACGAGCCCTAGAGTGTGTGCGCTTAAAGTCTATGCAATGCGTGGCACGCACCCAATAAAATAATGATTCGTCATTATGTGCCTAACACACACTTGTCAGTTGTCACTATTGGTGCAAGTTGCAAACAAGTCAATGATATCCATGCGAAGGGCAAGATTACCTTAGGGGTGTGTCCTTTAAAAAACCCACCTTTGAGCTAGAGGTCTTTCTAGTATACGAGTAATTTAAAATTACCATAGCAACACAGATTTAAAGGCAATGTTAATTGATCATTCAAATCATAACACAAATACAAGTAGGAAATTTTAGAGAAATGGATTTTACAACGGTAGTTTGTAGGATAGTGATAGTTACAACTGATTTGGGTAAAAATACTCATGTCACGTGACCCACTCAGAATAAGACATGTGTCACCTCAAGACAGTTCCAATAAAGGCCACTCACCAGTTGACACGTGTCACTCCATATCAGCAAGGGAAAATACGGTTTTCAGGGCCCAATTCCCTAGACTACCAAAAAACGGCGCAGCCCATCAGTCCTAAGTTTACGTAACCTAGAACAGGGGCACAAAATCCAATGACCCTATAAATAGGGAGATTTACCTCACTTTGGAAAACACATTCATTCAATTATTGAAAACACTGAATTCTCTCGAAAACAGAGAAAAACACCTGATCTCGGAATCCGAGAAAATCCCACTTTACTTTCCGCACTTTATTACATTCTTCGTACACGTTTTAACTTGATCGTCGAAGGCGGAACTCCACCCAACTGGAGTCTTCGTTGTTTTCCAGGTACAGACGCCTGGATCAAGACTTAGTGACGTAACTCTCCCGAGGGACACAGAAAACCCCGAAACAACAACTACTTAGGCCATGCTTGGATTGAGGGTAATAAATTAAGGGGGTAATAATAGTCGAAGTAAGAAAAACATAGTGATTAGAGGTGATGTTGTAGGGAGATAAAATGTTTATAAATGAAATAAGTTATTTGTGACATGAGGAAAAGAGAGAGATGGAGGAATCATTACCCTCATAATGAGGATAATAGTTACCCACCCTCCCCCTAGTGTAACTATTACCCCAAAATGAGGGTAATTGTTCCACTTCCTTCATCTATCACCACACCACCATTACATAAAACTCCTTGCAATACACCATCACCATCTCCTCCTCCCCTATATTTACTTTCATTTTGTTTAGTTTGACTTTTATTACCCTAGTAATACAAAACTCTCAATCCAAGCATAGAAGCTATTCATCAATTTGCTGATTTCTAGGGTGAAAATAACTGAATAATGTATATAACATCTCAAAAATTAGCTGATTGAGGCTTGGGCTTAGTTTAAAATATTACCTTTGCTTTTGGATAGTGCTTTCATCTAGTAGACTTCATTTTGCCAAGTAAAAAGAACATTTCAATTGCCATATTCTCATTGAGAATGAGCAGGCTAGGAAAGGTGCAGAAGATTAAGAAGTCATTGGCCCATGCAATTGAAATAAACATCTGCTGTATCCCCTTAATTTTTCTGTATAGATGGGAAATTCTTAACACAAGCAGAGCCAGACAATAATCGGTGACTAGCAACGTATATAAGCTTTTACGGAATCAAACTATTTTTAATATGTAATCCCGACTGTAAGCATGTAGGGGCTGCAGCCACTTTCTGTAGCACACTAGCTTGCAAAGGAATTGACCGTCATGCACCAGCAATACAAGTGCTGGAATTTTGTGCATCTAGTTTTGTGGTTTTTGGGGGCTGTAGGACTACTTTATGTAGTACCAAGTTCTAACTACTTAATGACTTTCTTTGTTTCTGATTTCTGAATTCAAGACTGGTCATTAAAATTTAACTTGGAATTTGAAGGAACTGGTTGATTGGGAGTTTAAAAGCAAAAATGATGGGAAGATGCACGCTTGTGGCCATGATACTCATGTGGCAATGCTACTCGGGGCAGCCAAGCTACTCCAAGGCAGGAAAGATCAGCTAAAGGTCAGTTGTAAAAGTTTAGCTAAATTTTCACCATAGTTGTGATTATGCTTCCGCAGGCTGATTATTTTCATTGTAAATACAAAAAAGGGCACAGTCAAGTTGGTTTTCCAACCCGGTGAAGAAGGTAATGCCGGTGCATACCATATGATCAAAGAACATGCTCTAGATGATGTCGATGCCATCATCAGCCTACATGTCCTGCCAACAGTGCCCACAGGTAGTATTGCTTCCAAGGCAGGCCCAGTTCTTGCTGGTACTGGGTTGTTTAAGGCAACAATTACAGGAAAAGGTGGACATGGAGCACATCCCCATCTCAGTAAAGACCCCATCGTTGCAGCTTCATCAACTGCTATTGCACTCCAGCAAATCATTTCTAGAGAAACAAATCCTCTTGAGTCAGGGGTAAGTCTCATTTTTACTTCTGTGCATATTAACATTCAGAATAAGCACAATGGGAGTCATTGCATGCTCATTTGCTCTGTCCTAGTTTGTCAATCATTATTGCTACTCTATCCTTCTAGAAATCTTTTTTTATGAGCTGAAGAAACTTTGAAGTCCTTGATCAGACCTCCAAAATGCATAACTCAGGCCTCTATGTCGTGTCCTCATGTTTTTTAAATCATATGGAATCTCTGCATCTACAGTAATATTATATTACTGATTTTTCAACACTGAATAGGACTGTTTACCTGCAGAGGAGCTATTGATAGATTAGTAGCCCTAATTTGAGGATGTCTTGATCCAAAAAAAGCTCTTTATGACATATTTTGATTATTACGGTATTACCGTTACCAGATAATTAATTGCAACCGCAGGGAGACATATATAGTACTGTGTCCCTAAACCAAAGGCCACATTTCTATTTAGATTGTCCGAAAATAATAAAGTAAAACTTTCCAATATTAACTAGAGTGAATAAATTTCAATAAAAGTTTGGAGGTGATAGTCATATAGATGCATATTATATTCTTCTAATCTAAATATTGTGATCTTTGCTTCTTGTTTCGCGTGCTGATTTTGCCTAATTTGTTTGTTTCATGGATCATACAGGTGGTGACTATTGGTTACTTTAAAGGAGGCCAAGCAGGAAATGTGATCCCTGAGAAGGTAGAATTCGGAGGAACATTTAGAAGCTTGACCTCTGAAGGTCTCACCTACTTGAGAGACAGGATTAAGGAGGTAACACTTTTGCGTCCAGTATTTCCTAATACTGTCGCAAGATAGAATTAGAATTTAGAAATGAAATTAATAATAATACATGATTGCAGATTGTGGAGATGCAATCTTCTGTGCATCAGTGCCATGGTGAGGTGGACTTCTTGGAAGAGACGCCTATGCCTTGGCCTGTGATGATTAACGATCAGGCACTCCATGAGCACGGGACACAGGTTGTGGAGGCGCTGATTGGCAGGTCCAAGTTGGAGGTCTTTCACTTGACCATGGGATCAGAGGATTTCAGCTTCTTTTCCTCAAAAATGCCAGCTGCTATATTTGTTCTCGGAATAAAGAATGTGACCCTGAACTCGGATAAGCCATTGCACTCTCCGTACTTCTTTGTTGATGAGGAAGCTTTTCCTGTTGGGGCTGCTTTCCATGCTGCACTCGCGATTTCTTACTTGGAGAAGCATGGTGGTTCTATTGACTGTGTCTTAAGGGGGTGTTCGGTAAATGGTAATTGAGGGTGGAGATGGGACTTTTAATCCCAAATAAAAATAAAAAAAAAAACAAAAAAAAAAAAAAACAATCTCTTGTTTGTTAAATGGGATTGGGAATAAATGGGGTGAATTCCCACCAATTTATTACCCAGAGAGGGTGGGTAATAAATGGGTGGGAGTGGGAATAAGTGAAAAATGACATTTTTGTCATTAATGAAAAGAATAGAAAAGAAAGATTAGTAAGGGTAATTTTGTATTTTTGTTATTTATTCCCCATCTATTCCCTTCCACTACCCAAACAAAGTATTGTCATATTTTTTTATATATTCCCAACAATCAATTTTCAATCCCATTCCCACATTTTAATTCCTAAATTTCCATTCCCACATTCCAAACGGCCCGTAAGAGTAATCACAATGAGAGCCTGTAGACTGTGTAGTTGAGAAATGTCCTTGATCTGTGTTGTACAGCAAATCTTATTTTTGTATGAATAATGAACAAATGAGCGTGTGATGATTAACTTGCCGCCCAAAAACTCGAATAATATAGAATCAATCTACTGCATATGTCCAACTACTGACAGTTCAATATATAGCACTAAACCAAACTACACAAAAAAAAAAAAAAAAAAAAAAAAAAACATTGTTATGTTTATGGGTGTGTATTACACTTTCAATGTTATGTTTATTGGTGATTGGGTGTGTAGTACACTTTCCTATTTCCTAAAGTTTCTTTTTTTATTATAATTGTTTGACGAGCTAAAGTTTTCAAATAAACTTAGTTTAATTTTGTTTATTTCTAGAAAATAAGTTTTCAAACAAAAATGAATGTAAAAAAAGCTACTTAAGCTCCATGCATAATTATAAAAGCTTTATGCGTATAAATTAAAGTAATACAATTAGGTAAAAGTCCAAAGCAAATAAGTTTAAATGAGTAAAAAGCAGATGAAGAGAATATACTCTTAAGACACTCCTAATGTGTGTTAGTGATGCTAATTAAAAGAAAGATTATATTGATTTTTCCCCTAATGTCATAAACATAGATTGTATGAGTTCTTATACTAATTTAAGGTTGCATTCTTGTCAAAAATAAATAAATTAAGGTTGCATCCTATTTACCACCGTTTTTTTTTAGTTAACACGTGTTCCTTTTTAGGAAGTTTTTTTTTTTTTTTTTTGTTAACACGTATTTCTATTTAGGAAGTTTTTTTTTTTAGTTGACACGTTTCCTTTTGGGGTAAGTTTTTTACTTTGCATTTACTAGCTACCCCACTTGCTTTATCATTCTCTCTCACTCTCTCTCATCTCCTTAATATGTGTGTCTAAATTAAACGCGTCAAGTAAATAGAAACGGAGGAAGTATTAAATTAGATTAGCCAAAATTGAACCAATTAGACTTGGGTTTTAGTATGACCCACGACCCACCCACTATATCAATTGTACCATGACCCAACTTAGCTCAATAGACAATAATAAGGTTAAAAATACTAAAACCGGGAAGGCGGAGAAAAAAGAAAAAGAAGGGCAAATGTTGTGGGCGTATCCTCCTACACGACGGCAGATGGCGGCAACAGCGGCGGGAGTTGCCGTCGGAGTAACTATGATTGCAGTCGGAGCTTATCTCTCCTTCGCCAACATCGCCCCTCAACAAGCCCGCACTAAAGCTCGTAGCGATTTCGTCAAACAACGTCTTCGCAAATTCTTAGACGATTGATTTATTCTACACTATCTATCTTTTTATTGTATGCTTTTTTATTTTATTTTATCAAGGCAGTGTAATTGTATGATTGATTAATCACTTTATGTTTTTATTATGTTTCTAGCTGAGTTGTGTAATAACTTAATTGTGGATTTCTGAATTTGGTAATATCATGAGAAAATTACATTTTTAGGCAGTGTTGCTGATGATTTTGAGATTGACTTGAGTTCGGCTTGAATTAGATCATGGACACATGTTTACGATGCTCACTGGCAAAATATTTATAAGAATTAAGAACCTGGGATTCCTCATGTTAGCATGTCTCCTCAGTCCTCAAGTGGCAAATTTCAATTGAACAAAACAGTAGGTCGGAATAGTCATCAACCCCTTTAAACTTTCAGCTTAAGATTCATCACTTCAATCAGGAGCTATTAATCATTTTAGTCTCTTTTTAGGGAGAACAATAATTCATCAAAACTTTATTTATAGAGAGATTATAGAGTAACAACTCCCACATGACAAAATTCTCTAATGTCTAACTACTGCCATCATGGCATTCGGCTAGACTTTATCTGCATGCCTTCGTCGATTGACAGGGAAGAACCAGGAGGGCAGATGTTGTATCGTAGCCTCATAGGGGTTCTGCCCCTATGTATTAACCAAGAGTCATTATTATCTTCCACAACCAACAATCTGAAATTTCAATTGCAGTCAAAGCTGATTTAGAAGTGCACAAGTATGACAGGCTTCTGGGATAGAAACCTGATTACTTAAACGCTAATGGTTATCAGTTGTGTAACAGTTTAAGCATCATCTTTCAAGCAAAATGGATTCTATCAGGCTAACTCTCTGAAGATGGTTACAGATATAGGACATTAAACTATCTGCAAGAAAGAAGACAGCATCGATTGCTGCTATCGTAGAGACTTTAATGCATGAAATGCTGAACACAGACCAATCTGAACAGGGAAGGCCATCCTCTTTTAAAATGTACATGGGTAAATCTGATAATTTTGGCAATTTTCAAACAGCTCCCTACACTAATCAAGTCTTCCTCTCAAAATAGAGAAGAGATGTTTCAAAGAAAAAGAATTAAACATGCTTCCTACTTTACAAAAACCCACATCATCACAAAGGGCTAAGATAAAAAGGGTGAAAGTGTGGTAGCATTGGCAACCACGGAAAATATATAAATTAAGGTTTACCACCATGGGCAACAAGACAGTTGCCCTAAAATTCAAATCTTAGAATTATCTTCTTGATCTCCTTGAGTTATGCCCTTCAACTCTGCCTTCTTCAAGCCTTATCCTAGTTCCACTTCCTTCCATCGTCATTGGTCTCTGCATTGCAACATTGCATGGTTCCCGAGATGGCCATGGTGGACCACGTAGGCTGGATGGGCTTGCACATTCTCTTTCCAACCCCAGCCTAGAATTAGGCAAACCATGGTCTCGTGGACCTTTCCCTGATTTATACTTTTGTATCTCATCCCCACAACTTTTCCTTGGAGTTTGCTTATCAACTTCATGATTTGAGCCATAACCCCACTCAACAATGTTGGATACGCTTCGAAGTAAAGAAGTGCTTCTTCTAGCTACTTGATTAAATATTGATTTCCTCCCTTTGAGTTGCTCATCAGCTGAGTGTCTTTTGGAAGTTTTAGGTATCATGGGTGAACTAGTCAACTTGTAGTTGTTCTTGTAAGGATCAGCTATATTCAAATCTATGGAATGAAGATCACTTTCACCAGAGTTTTCACCATCGTCATCAGTTGTATTTTCAACTTCTCCCTCATCACTCTCCTTAGCTTCACTTCGACAAAAGGCCAAATCTACATCTCTTCTCTGATACACAGACCCACATCCATTTTCTTTACTATTGGTTCTAAGGAATGATTCAAGCTCATTTCTCAGCTTATCAACCACTGCATTTTTTTCCTCGTACTGAAGTTTAGCATCTGAGAGTTTCATTTGAGCTCTCTCCTCACGCAATGCCTCTGCTATTTGAAGCATTTCTCTTTCCTTTTGGATCTCTTCTTGCATTCTTAATGATTCTCTTTTTATCTCTGCTACTTGAGCTTTATCTTCGCCGATATTCCCAGCTAGCTCATCACAAACCTGCTCAATAATTCCTCTTGCTCTCTTCTCACTCTGAAGTTCCTTCACTGCCTTCAGCAAAGACAACTTAGTCTCAGAAAGTTCTTTACCAAGTTTTTTATTCAAGCTCTCAAGTCGCCTCCTAAGTTTCCGTTCCACCTCAAGCTCTCCTGCTATGGATTCAACTGCAGCCTCAACTGCTTCCTGTTCTTTGTTCTTCCATGCTTCCTTTTCTTCAGCGAAGCGCTTCAGAAGGTAATTGATCTCTTTGCTATCAGACAGATCTTCCTGTATCATCTGATTGACCTGCAAACGCGCCCTCTCGAGCTCAGCATGTAAGGCAGAGATAAGGGACATACTCGATGAAGGTTGATCTTCATGACCCCTCATGCGGCTTATGATTTTCAGCAGCTCCTTCGAAGTGGTCAAAGCATTACTCACATCCTTCAAACGGGGTCTTCCCCCAGCTGTTGATCCAGAAGGGGTCTGGCATTGAGATCTAGTCTCTATCTACATAGTAAGAGGGGTAGACAAAAAAAGAAGATGAACTTCAGAAAACCTTCTACCTTTTATGATAAACCCTGCTTTGAAATATAAATAATAATTTATCGTGCTCCAGTGTGGTGCATCACCATATATAGATACATGACATTTCAGTCTTATAAACGCAATTTTTCACTGTCCGACAATCTTGAACTAGATATTTTTACACTGTAATATTGGGCAGCAATGAACTGCATCATGTATGATAAATTACAACATCTAATCTTGATATCCACAGACTTCCACATGCTGTCAGTTACACATTCAGATAGCTTATCCAATACACATAACAGGCAGACAAGTTATGATAATAGGCAGAGTATGTGTAATCTCAAACAGGCATCAGAGCTATGAATTCAAATGAACATCCACATTTGTGAAAATGAAAGGAAACCACATTATACCTCCATAAAGCTGGCGTTACTAACGGAATCAAAATGCTCAATCTTTAGCCTCCTAGTGATAGACGACTCTCTTCTCCGGTGATTACCACTTCCAGGCCGCTCCGTTCTCTATAAGACCAATAAAAATGTGCAAGACACAAGCATCAGTAAAACTTCTAAATTATCAACACAAAACGGACTACATTAACTTCATAGGAACAGCTTCAGGGAAACAATTCACATATACATGGATTGACAAGGTAACTGCTCAAGAAACATGACTTCTGCCTGAAGAAGCAAAAAATTTTATCAATTGAAACAGTAAATAAAACAAATAGCAAAAAAACAATTTTAGCAGGCAGACAACATACTACCTAAGAACTCAACAATCAATTTTCTTCTGATTATAAACAAAACCAAACTCCTAAACTAGAACCGAGCTTTGACCAAGCCAAACTCAAATTAACACCCAATCTGACTCACTATCATTCCTAACAACAGCAAAATTTTGGATAAAATTCAATTTCTATCAATTCAAGAAAAACCCAAACCAAGTTGTTCATTGACATAATGCATGACACACAAACTTTGAATATGATTTTCCAAATCAAGCTGTAACCAATGCAAATTTAAGTCAATTTATGTACAATGTATAACAAAGAAATAAAAAAATAAAATAAAATAAAATAAAATAAAATAAAAAAAACCCACCTCTGAAACAGGACTATGGGAAGGATCAGACAAGTGAGGAGGAAGAGAACCTGAATTATTCCAGGACCTCCTCAATTTATCCCTTCTCCCAACTCTCTTTTCTTTACAACTTTCTTCCTCCCTCAAACTTGGAGAAGGTACCTCATTCATCTCCCACAATGTGGCTGCCAATTTCCGTGCCGATACCGGCGGATGCCCATGTCCTTGCTCATGCCCATGCCCTGACCTTGACCTGCCGGAGAGGCTCGGCAGATACCGCGGCGATGCGGCGGCTACTCTTAAAACAACTGAGGGTGACCTTGACCCCACCATTCTCCAACTTGGTACTGGCGTAGTGGATCCCCCTCCTCCGCCGCCACCTCCGCCGCCGCCGCCGCTTCTACCGCCGCCACTACCGCCACTTCCCTTTTTTCTTACCAAAATTGCCCTTTTGAATTTGTAATTCTGGATCACTGATGATGTTGAGGAAGATGGCGAACAACCCCTTTTCCTGATCTTAGTGACATCCCCCATTAACCCATCCATTTTAATGCAACTTACCCAGGAAAACTATGAGCTTAAATTGGTTAATTTAAGTCATTTTTGAACTCAAATTGGAGTAAAGTTTAGTAATTTACTGGTTTTTGGGAGATTTGGGAAGTGGGTTTTTTGGGAATGTGAAATTAAGTTAAAAAAGACAGGAATTTTTGGATCAAGATCTTTTTAATTGGGGGAGGTTGAGGAAATGATGAGAAAAAGATAATGGGTATCACAAAATGAAGATAATAAGGGGGGAAACGTGATTAGAGCTGGCGATTAAGAGGGCGTAATGAAGAAGGAAAGAGAAAAAGAAAGAAAAGAGAGCATATGATGTTGGTGGGAGGTTGAGTGTATAATGTCATGTGAGAAAGATGACATGTAAATTTGTGTATGGCTAGAATGAAAAGTCAAAATTCCCTTTTTTGGACTTAAAGACTTGAACTTTTTTTTCTTTATTTTTGAATTATTTTGGCACATTCCTTGTGTAGCTTGAGAATGAGTAGGGGCTATAGGGCAATGCTAAATTGTGTTTGTTTTGGACAGCTTTGGTAGTATTGTATTAGTAGAGGTGGTAGTTTGTTATAACCCCATCCATTATTTGGACTTGTTGTGGACTACCTTAAGACCCACCTAAAAGACAAGCCACCAAGGGTCCCAATCCCCTCTTTTGGATTTGACCTTAGGTTCAATCATCTTCCATGAATGATTGTTATAAGTATAGTGCATGCTATGTACAGTATAGTGCATTGATATTGTCTAAATACTTCGAGAACTAGGTGTAATTCAATGCTTTACATTAAATCTAATTTTAAGGAAACTAACTTGGAATTTTGAAAAAAAAAAAAAGTGGTGTTTAGTGAAATTTTCTAGGGTTATTGCTACTAGTTAAGGTTGTGTTTTGGAAAAGCCAGAGAAAAAAAAAAAAAACTTTCGAAGGGTTTTTTTATAGCTTTTTTTTTTAATAAAACTATTTCAACACCTAATTTTATCAACTACTAATGTTTAGACAAATAACATTTATTAGTTAATAAGCTATTATAACCAATTGCGATCGGGATGGTATATTGATTCAAGTTTAGTTAAATGATTTGGGTCAGAAGCGAAATCACATTGTAGAAGGGATCATTGTAAGATCGGTCAAGATCGTACGTAATTGTGTATGATCCTATAAAATCATGTATGATCCCACAATTGCGATCTTGATTTTGCAGTTGGATCATTATTAAAATAGTCCAGATCGTATAAAATCATTAAAGATTAGATGGAATCGTACAGGATAGTGTAGGCTCAAACTTATTACTCATTATTAAAATGAGCCTGAAAGCAACTAATCTTTCCCTAAGCCTAAAAAATGACAACTCGACTACATAATTAATCATACATGAAGATTTTATCAAAAAATAAAAAAATGTACATGAAGTTTTGCATTTTTATTGCGTAGATGTGTATCATTTTTATTACTCGTTTTCTCAATATTGTAGGATCTTAGGATCCAATTTACCAATTCGATCCTACTACTGACCCTCACTTATTGAACGTGAAATCTAGTTTTGATTATCACACCAACACGACCTAGCTTAGCTAGAGCATATTCAAATTAAGACCACATACAACTACTTAAATTATATTCGTAATCTTAGCTTGTCAAATTCATTGCATATTATCATTTTTTTTTAAACACATATTATCAAAATTTTAAATGGGTGTCTTGAATGTTATTATAAAAAAAGGCATTTTTTTTTTTAAGAATTATATATATATATACAAAAAAAAAAAAAAAAAAAAAGGCAATTAGATAAAGGAAGTTTTAGTATTTTTTTAAACCTCACTAATATATGTAGGGGCGAAACTAATGCGGTTTAAAACCGAACCAAACCGCAAATAATATGGTTCGGTGCGGTTTGAGAAATCCCAAAACCGAATTAATATGGTTTGGTTTCGGTTTTAAGATTTGAAAAACCAAAAACCGAAATCCAAACCGAATTATGGCTCATATCCAAATTATAGCTTAGCCCAATACTAATTACTACCCTACATATATAAAGCCAAAAAATAATAAAATTTGTGTTTTTTTTATGTCCTAGATTGTCAACTAATGTGAGCAATGTTGAAGTAAATGACCAGTTAGATGAAGCAAAAAGGAAGAGGATGAAAAATTTCGGTGTGGTTCGATTTTCTTTTGAAAAATCGAATTTAAAACGGTGTGGTTTGGTTCGATTTCAATAGTAATATGGTGCGGTGTGGTTTGAAAAATCTCAAAACCGAATTAATGTGGTTGGTTTCGATTTGGGCTATAAACCACACCGCAAACCAAACTTTCACCCCTAAATATATGGTTGGATTGATGATTTGATGGCAAAACTTAATTGAAACTCAATTTATTCCGTTAAAAGCCAACTCCTTTGGACATCACTATAATTTGTTTATTATTGTTTTTTTTTTGGGAAAACATCACCATAATTTGTAATAGCCAATAGTTCTCGCATTTATTCATTTACTGCTTCTACTATAATCTAATGGTTTGTATTGTTGTCACAAAAAAAATGAACATCTCATAGGCAGGCTTCTCCCCATGTTAACTCTGTATCTAATTAATAAACCTTAGGAACAAGAAGTCAACAAGTGAAAAGAATGTTTTGCACCCCCCCCCCCCCCCAAAAAAAAAAAAAAAAGGGTGTCGGCAGAAAGTCTTCCACAAAATCTCCAACTCAACATTGACGCCCAATCACAGATGTTAGGACTTTGGATGTATTTGTTACTCGTACTTAATTAGGGAATTGTGCTCCATTTCTTATCCACTACTTGAACTCTTCGATCATTTGTAAATACACCATGATTTTTTAGTTATTACTTACCCAAATCAACAAATGTACGTCGTTATAATGTTAGTTCAAGTGTTGAACATTGACTCTTCTCATTTTATTTTTAAAAGCTCCATATCTCTCCTATTATGTTAAGATGTTATTATTTTTAAACTCAATACACTATAGTTTACTATTCGGTATGAAATTTTAAATTACATGCGCTCATCATATATTTAGGAATTATTATTATTATTATTATTATTATTATTATTATTATTATCTACTGTGATTAAAAAAGACCATATCATAATAGACTTAAACAATTTAAATCGTAGCTTACTAGTTCTAATTGTTTTGATAAATTGATAGAGTATAAAACATATCCCTGGGCCTCAATCATCAGTTTAAGCTTTTGGTTGATATGGTCCACTAACATGATATCAGAGCCAGCGTGACACAAAGGTCACGGGTTCGAATCTCATCCACCCTTCCTTTTAAAGTGGAATATTTCGCGTAGGGTATGCGGAGGACTCATGCTGCATCTACATTTCAAACCCAAAGGGCTCTCATGTGAGGGGACGTGATAAAGTATAAAACATATTCTTGTGCCTCAACTATCAATTTTTGGTTGATATGGTTATGGTCCACTAACATAAATGATTGTTTATTTGATTCAGTTTCTTATGTACAATTAATCAGATCAAAACACTTCATATTATATTAATGTACTTTATAAAATATTTCAAAGTACATGATAATTGAAGATAATAATAATGCTCAAATGTATGCATTGAAAGTTATATATATGAAGAAAAAAAAAGGACCAAAGTAGTAATTGATAATACTTTTCCGTAATAATTCACTTTTATAACAAGTAAATAAGGAAATAATATCCCATGCATAGTAGGATACATTTATAACATGATGATGAAACAACGTTGACAAACCAAGCCCATATCGATCACTTGGTTATTATTCAAATCAAAATATAAGCAAAAATAAAATATTGTAGTATTCTTCATATCAAACACCACATAAACAATTTTGTATAAATAGTCCAAAGTCGTGGAAGAATTAGGTGCTCATCCAAAACTGTGATTGGAGCTTCTTTACCATGTATTCATCTAGCTGGAAGGCCTTGCTTAGAACATCGACAGAGATAGGTGGCTCAGCCCCGAACACGGCCTTAGCAATAGTGACCGTACCAGGGTTTTGGCTGCTTAATCCGGCAATAGCAACAGCAGGAGTTTTTCCAGCATTGAATTGGAAATGAATGAGACCTTGTGGAAAAACGAAAACATCTCCTTTGTTAAGCACCTTAGCAAACAACTTGTTATCGCCGTTTGCAAGGTTGGAGGTTACGAAACCAACATAGAGGGTTCCTTCCATAACCGTAAGGATTTCGCTTGCACGAGGATGAGTGTGAGGGGGATTTAGGCCATAGGGTGCGTAGTCAATCCTAGCCAAAGATATGCCGAGGGTGTTGAGCCCTGGAAGTTGTAACGCGGAGACTAGTGTGACATTGGAACGTAACATGTTGCCAGTGAATCCTGGCTTGTCTAGCCCATCGAAAAAGAAATCCTCGGGTTTGGCGTCCATTGGATTCTTACAGAACAGTCCATTCACAAACACTGCAAATTAGTTAAAACCATTAACAACGTAACAATTTATTGAAAGAAAAAAAGTACTAATTGATAGAAATAAAAATTAATCAAATCGTTTGGGATTTATATATTGGGATGAAAAACATACGTTCTTTGTTTGGATCATTCACCGCAACACAAAAGTCTTGTAGCTGAGTAGGATCCGTCGCGTAGGCCACATAGGAAGACATGGCAAAGAAAATAAGGCAAGCAAAAAAATGACGAGCTTCCATCTCTTTTTTTTCTTATGTAAATTGGTATATTACACTCAAGATATGTGAAGAAGGTTTATTTCAAATTCAAGTTGCATTGTGATCTTTGCATGCTAAATGATCCCTTTTTATAGTTGAGATTTGGGAAGCTATGATATGGTTCAAAGACGTACGTAAATACGTCGAATTGGTCGTTACACATGAAACTTTCTTCTCTAATATAGTTTAGTTTTTCAGTTAGAGTAGTTAATTAATGTAATGAACTTCATCACTTAGCAGGTAATGACTTTGTCTATCTTGACATAGTCAAGGGGGATGTTTTCATACAATTCACTTAATTAAATAACTTTTTCCAAGTAGGTTAAACAATGACGTTTTAATGCAATAGAGTAGTAGAAACTAGAAAGTTTTGTTATATATTCATGCATCTACTTTTCATAGGTGAATTTTCTAATTATATGAAAAAGTTAAAAAAAACCCCTAATAAAGTTTGCAAGCTTATCCTACTTACGTACCTATATTTGATTTCATTTAACATTACAAATTTATCCTACTTACGTATCTATATTTTATTTTATTATAAAAAAGCTGAAACAGTACAAGAAAAAATTATTAGCAAAATCAATTATTAGTTCTAACAGAAAGAGGGGGGGGGGGGGGGCAGGGGCAGTAATCCCAAGTTATACGGAGTATATACTTCGTTATTGAAAGTTTAAATCACAAGTTACGTAAATACCAGGTACGTACGGAGCTACCAAGTGGGTTGTTAATGTATTTTGTACTTCGTATATAACTAGGCTCGGATTTAACCAATAGCCTAGACCTCGTGAATTCAAAATTATTGATGTCACTATATTTCCTACATCTTGAATTCTTGATGTTTATACGTCAAAAACCTGAAAATTAGATAATACACCCGGATGCACCATGCTCATGGTGCACCCGGGTAAACAAAAAAAGGCGGAAAGAACATATAGTGTTTGATAAAGAACATACCTATGTTTGACAAAGAACATACCTTTAATATGTTATTTGAGTGTGATCAGTGTGTTCTTTGAGTAAAATTATATGTTCTTTACATTATAACTTATGTTATTTAACATATGTTGATAAACATATTTTTTTTTGGGTTTAATAATACAAAGTATGTTCTTTGAATTTGGCGTGTATGTTCTTTAAGGTCGTAGTGACGCCCAAATTCTATTTTTTATTATCATGTCATATTTAAATTACTTTTATTATCGCACATTCTTTGAGTTTGATTAGTGTGTTATTTAGGTATTAACTATATGTACTTTACAATATAAATTATGTTCTTTTTAACATTTGGTATTTTGAAATTTGATATTGAAATCTTAAATTATTTTTAATTGAAAATAATGTTAGAGTAAAAAAAACTAAATTATTATGGGAAGTTGAATTTTTTTTTGGAGAGATAGAAAACTATTTTTTGGGGAAATGATATCTTTGGTAAGGATTTTTTAAGAGGTGATCAACATTGGCATGACTCACATCCCGACCCGATCCGGCCCGAAATAGGGTGAGTTTGGGCAAACCTAAAAATGCATTTTTAGTTAAAACTCGATCCGGGTTCGAAAAAAGCCCGAAAACCCGCTACTTTTCTACGGGTTTGAGCACGAGAAATTATGATATGGCCCGGCCCTACTCGATTATTTATCACTTCTAAATTTTTCCCGTTAATAATGTGTAATTTTTCAGAAAATTTTATCAAGCTTTTATCTCATTCTTTTTATTATATCTTTATGTTCTTTGGTAATGCATGTTTTTGTCAAATACAACCATGTTCTTTGTCAAATACATGTATGTTCTTTATGAAACACAGGGTTGTTCTTTCCGCTTTTTTTTTTATTTATCCGGGTGTATGATGAGCACTGTACACCCGTGTGTATAAACCACAGATTACAAAATCCCCCTCCCCTAGCACGAGTACTTTTTATTTTTGCGTACTGTGCCCTCTTATACTTCTAATACGTAGTATTTTGCTTGTTTAATTGTGGTACAGAAGCTTACACCGTGCAGCAATAATAGCCTAGACAGAAGGGAAGAAGTGGCAGCCATCTTCATATATATCCAATTTCTTAAGAAATTTATATTCAGTTAGAGGTGTAAAATCTATATATGACTATGAGTACGTACGATTGTTGTTAACCTATCCAGTTGATTTGGACATAAACAACACTTTCTTTTCGACAATGTGTAATAATGGCTCTGTATCAGTATATATAGTTTGTATGAAACTATCTAGCCTACAATTACAACTCACAATTATATGTTGTTTGCTATGGCCTATGATGAGCAATAGTCTATACAGTACAATTGATGAATTGGAGCCTATGTACTGTAGGGTTTTGAGTTCTTTGTTGCTCGTGTCATCAACCTTATTAGTGAAGATCAACAAGGACTACGAGTGTTATATTGAAGTGATTCAGTATGATACAGGGCTCTCTATAAGTGGCGCGGTGCTAGTTTTGTTCACAACCAAGTCGTCCAAGCCAAGGCCTTTCGCCCCTCAAGCCTTACTTGTCAGAAGCAGGCTTCTTTGCTGCGAGTGTGTGATCCAAGACAGTGCATTAACTTATTTGGGAGAAAGTAAATCTCAAATGTTGAAACAATACGAAGTATGAGTTACTAAAGGGAGTCTCATAGTCAAAAATTGGAAACTATACTAGTCACAAACATATTTCACAAAGTTATTAGTATCCATTAATTGACAACGGAGTATGACTCTATGAGTAAAATATGAGGTGAGGTTTCTATCAGAAGTTCAGAACTATTCTTTAACAATTCAATATGAGTTGCCTCAGCTCGTTGCAAGGCCCAACCCATTGGCCTAGTACCAATAATCACATTATAATTAAGCCCGTCCTGGCCTCCCCCTTCTCCCTGCAAACTCTAATTGGTGAGATTTGATCTCATGACCAATGTCAATATGCTATAAAGGGAAATTTGGTTCCAAATTGATGTGCGACAAGTCTATGAGTGATTGCATTTATTGTATCTAGTTAAAAAATATATAATAATAATAAAAAAAAAATTAGCCTAATTACGCTCCGAAATGAGGAACTTCCAATCCAAGATCCCCTTCATTTAAAGCTCTACCACAATTTAAAACGCCACACCTCAACTTCCTTTTTCTTAGTTTTTTAATTGAACTCTATTTAATTTTTGTATACTCATAGATAAAAGGCAAAAGGTAACGAGCGCTCCCGAAGCATTGGGTAAGAGAACTTAAATGGAAATATTAAAGTAAAATAAACATTAATTACACTGATATACGCGTGATTTTGACATACTTTCATAACTTAATACTATTTTTAGTAATATATTATTTAGTTATCATCCTACAATATATGGTGTCATTTACCTCAACTTCCTTTTTCTTTTCTTTTTTTTTTTTAAAAAAAAAAGAAGTCCTAAAGGACACTAAATTTCATTAAATAACGCCATAGGTATCATCTTATTTAGACTGACTTACATCTGCCTACAACTCTCAAGCAACGAAAGGAGCTTAGGCATGCGAGTGAGTGGTAGAAGCAGGAACAACTGGTTCAGCTAACGAACTTTGACCCTTTTTATTGTACCAACCAGGCAAGCTTTAGCTTGTTTGGTTTGTGCGGCACAGGAAAGAAGAAGGAAGAGCACAAGACATAGGCTTAAGAAGACCGCGTGAAGGAAATACTTTAACCAACGATAGGCCGTAAGGAAGAGGATCGGAGGACTTGAAGGTAAAGGCAGCAAGGTTTAGTGAAGCCATCAACCTTCGCGACTTATTTAGATTTAGGGGCCGGATTGAGCCATTTAATAGCTTCATTTCGAACTATATCCGATAGTTCGTATCCCCCTTCAACCGGCTTCAAAACTAGCTAATCTGCTGACGATTTTTGCCTTTATATATCACCCCGAATGGAGTACTCAAGTTGAACCGGGCGGAAATCTCCTTTGGAAGGGTCTGTTCGAGAACTTCACAACTTCACTCTAGGGCGATTCCAACCTCGAACATCGGGTTTCCTCTCTTTATTCAATAGAACAGTGGCCAATCTAGCGAAATCATCAATAGGTCTTCGACCTACCCCTTAAGAGAAGATCTATATATCAAAGATCTGAAAATCCCTCTACAACGGGAAAGCAGGGAAAGCCTCTACGCCCTAAAACCAGTATAGACTAAACAACCCTAGCGGGGACTTCAAGATTGGAAAAGTCCACTTTCTGAAACATGACATCTACAATTGACAATTAACGATAATGAAAACGAATTTAACAAAATCAATTAAGAATTAATCGGGGAAGGGCTAAGAGTCCAATACATAAATATAACAATTCAGCACATTCTCGATTCGTTGTCTCGTACAACTTTTTGGGTGGATCTGTCGTTGCTTCGCAATTTTGTGAGAAAGAAAATTCTTGTGTTGATTTCGTAATCCGAATCCGAGCCATAATCAATCGTAGCCCCGCACAACTAGAGACCAAATTAAACACAAATAAAACCTTGTCTTTCGAAAGGAGTTTAAAAAATCTTTTCTTTCGAAGGAGATCGAAAAAACCGTCTTTCGAAGGAGATAAACCCTTTCTTTCATTCGAGGGAGACATTATTATAACCTATGAAACAAAAAGCTTAAATGAAATAAAGATTGGGGCTTTCCACTGGTGAAATCCGATGGAAGCCCCTTCAAAATTAACAATGGAGGCTAGAGTTTAGGAGAGAGAAGAGAGAGATGAGGCTAGGGTTTTTTTTGTTTTTTTTGTTTTTTTTTAATACTTGTCAATCCTTTTTCTTAGTTTTTTAATTGACCTCTATATAATTTTTATATACTCATAAATAAAAACATCCTACAATATATGGTGTCATTTACCTCCACCTAGTTTTTTTTTTTTTTTTTTTTTAAATTGTAAAATCTAATATCATATCATGTCACTAATAAATAAAGCCGGTCTCGCAGCCAGACCACGAGACAGCGACACTTGGCATTCCAGATTTTCATTAAGTGCCGCACCACGTAGACGATAAATAGGTATTATTGTGACACGTATGATGCTATGTAAGCGATTTTTGGATAGATTTTTTAAGATAAAATTGTTGTATAGAGTTTTATTATCGATAGAATTCTAATATTTCATATATACAAAATTAATCATAACTTTTTTATAAATATCCTATAACTCAACTCTATTTCCATCATCAAATTCGTTCTAAAAAGTTCTTTAGAATAAGATCCATTTATAATATAGTAATCACAAACTTTTATATCTAGCTGGTCAAATTGTGTCACCAACTATTATAAGAATTATTTTGTGAGTGTTATAGGGGTTACTTGGTCAGTGTTATAGTGGTTACTCAATTAGTGTTATAGATAGGGGCTACTTAGTCAGTGTTAGAGGTTACTCAATTATTATTACAAGGGTTACTCGGTCAGTTTTATAGGGGTTACTTTGTCCGGCCAGATGGTGTGGCTAGCCGCATACAAAATGCATTGTTATTTAATTTATTTAAAAAAAAATAATAGAAAATTAGTAAAAATAAGTTTTAATCTGTAAAAATAATTTTAGTTTTATAAAAATACTTTAGTTCAGTGAAAATAATTTAAGCTCAATATAAGTAATTTCAAGTCAATAATAACATAGATATCATTTACAAACAAAACTACAAAAAGTATTCTATTATATAAATATAAGCCATATGATATCGTATGTCAAATATCCTACATTATCATAACGGATTATATGACCGTATTTATTAACATTCAAGTAAAAATGTTATCTTAAAATTTTATCAAACATCTGGACATCGCCCGGACACAAAACTAGAGAGCCATGGGATTTAATTTTCTTAGCGTGCCATGTAAGATTATAAATTTTAGTTGTAGCCAATTGAATAAGAGATTATTAATTTCTTTTAGAATTAATTAATTCAAATACCACGTAAGCAAATTGGCGAATGACATTTTTAAGTTTAAATTAATTAAATATTAAATATTATCTTTAGATATTAGGAATTTTATTTAAATATATAGCAAATTTTAGCAAATAAATATAAAAAAAAATTGTTTTAGAAAATTCAAACAAACCGTGCATCGCACGGGGTTCATCTAGTATCACTAATAGCTGAGATTAACGATGTTAATTTTAATTTTTTTTTTTTTTTGAAGAAATGTTAATTTTATTTTTATACAAATTTATCACATATCAAGACAAAGTGGTAATTAAAAAAAAATTAATTATCCGTAAAATGATCCGTAAAAACGATAATATTGACCAATAAGATAGAGTGGCACAATACAGAAGATTCGACTCATAGGTGATATGTCCATGTTTTATACCAAATCCATGTTGCCAAATTGGTAATTTTAGGGGATGTCGCACATTACCAGCCAAATCTCTACTGCCAGAATCTCCGGTATAAAAGTTTAATCAGCCCAATACTTATAATTCTTGCACAAAAAACGGCTACATTTTCCCAGAAAAATTTCCATCACATAATAATTTGTTAAATTTTTGGTGCTTTCCGATCTATCTATTAACCTATACTAAAAACAAATTTTTACATGACACTTGTCATTATCTTGTAAAAAAATTTTCCGTCTTACTTTTTTTTTTTTTTTTTTTTTTTTTTTTTTTTTGCAAAGTCTTTAAATAAATTATCTATAACTTATGATATTTTCTCATTCCACTTTGACAAGCATATTTCATATATACCCAAATGAAATATTTTTGAGTATCTTTCATATACTTGATATTTTGTAATATTATTCTTCTCAAAAATATTTAACAACCGCTCGTTTAACCTAGTTCCTAGATAAAATCACATTTCAAGAAAAGATCTTTAGTTTCCTACTACTCTTCTTCTACTCAACTCCAAAACTCTTCTACCTAATTTCTTATCACACAAAATAACCCAATAACTTGATTAAACCTTCAAATTTATTTTGTGTTTAATGTTACAATACTAATCATAATTTTCTCATAATTATGGGTTTTCAATTCATTGTTCTGCTTCTTTTCATATTATCTTCCCCTGCATTAGCCAAGCTTATTCCTAGGTTCCCCTCCTCGATCGTTCGACCCGAGCAGCTAGCTCAAATTACAAACAATGATGAAGCAAAGCCTTATGAAACAAGGTATTTTACACAAATAATTGATCATTTCGACTTTAATCCTCAAAGTTATCAGACTTTTCAACAGAGGTATTTGATCAATGAAAAATATTGGGGTGGAGCTAAAAAGAATGCCCCAATATTTATTTATATGGGTAATGAAGGAGATATTGAATGGTTTGCGCATAATACTGGTTTCATGTATGAGAATGCACCTCATTTTAAGGCCCTTCTTGTTTTCATTGAGGTACATAATCTTCTTCCTATTTCTTACGTTATTATGGAGTTAGTGAGGATCTTTCGAAATAGAGTCTATACCACCAATGATATAGATACAACCGGGTGTACATAAAAAAATGTCTCTTAATAATGTAAATGATATGTTTCTTCCATAAAAATTTTAAGAGTAAAGTTGTAAAATATAAACAAGAATTCGGAAAGAAAAAAAATATGACTTGAAGATGAATTAATGTGGAATAACTATTTTATTTTTTCAATTTGTGTGTTCATATTTCAAGGTTTGCATGATAAATACATGTATAACTAGTAATTATTCTATATTTTGTAGAAGTATTCTTCTATTTTATATAATAATTAACCCATTTTTTTTTTATCTAGCTTTCTTTGATTATATAACTTGATAATATTTTTTACTAACATATAAAGATGCGCCTAACTTTTATATACTCCGTAATATATAAATGTTACTGAATTGGTCTTAATTCAACAACTTTTTATAGAATTTATTAATAAAAGTTTCTTTTAAATTTTAATAAATATTCAATATGTGCTGGCAAACTTAAAAGTAAATGCTAAACAATTAAAAAATGACGGAGGAATGAAGTCCAAATAATTGTTTCCTCTCACCCGAGGAAAAATCAAACCTGTAATTATTTTTTATTTTTTATGACATGACGATTAGCAAAATGGATAAAATTATGCATGCTACTAATAATGAGATATCATTGGTGTGGTTGTAGCATAGATACTATGGAAAATCAATACCATATGGAGGAGACAAAGAGGTTGCATATAAAAATGCAAGTACACAAGGCTATCTTAGTTCAACTCAAGCATTAGCTGATTATGCAACTCTTATACTTGACCTCAAAAATAATCTGACTGCTTCTGAGTCTCCTGTAGTAGTCTTTGGAGGATCTTATGGAGGAAGTATGTTTCTTGTTTTTTTAATCACATCTTATATATTTTATATCCAACTATATTCCTCCATCCTTTCATCTTATCTGATCATTTAACGACTTTAATTTGTTAAATTTCTTATCTCATATCGTTATATTGCTTTCTACTAATGCATGCTCGCTAATTTTAAATTCTAGTTCAATAACTAATTCTAGTTTATATCTTAAAAGCTTATGTATAATCTTGAAAGATAGTTAATACTCAATGCTTCCTTTGTTTTATAATAATACGACTTTATATTTTTTAAACATTTATATGTATATGATCATTTATTATAATTTATACGTAAAATAAAAAAATTTAAAAAAAAGTCATGTGATGCTATCATTTTAATTTCTGCTAGTTTGATACTACAAGTATTATACTTTCAAAATATCAAATTATTATAATTTTATTATTACTTACGGATAATCAGTGAAGATATTAATAGGAAAAAAGGTGTGAAAGAGATTTTTTTTTTTTTTGAGTAATTTGACACTCTAGTTGTTGTTACTAGGAATATAGTTGAGGAGTAGTTATTATTGAAAATTGTGATAAATTCAAGAATATAATTTCTGTTATGTTGGTAATTGCAGTGCTAGCGGCTTGGTTTAGACTGAAGTACCCACATGTGGCAATTGGAGCATTGGCATCTTCTTCTCCAATCCTTAATTTTGGAAACCTCACTTCTCCTTTCAGCTTCAACAATATTGTTACTCAAGATTTCAGGGTCTCTCTTTTTCTATATATAACTTCTAAATATTTTATTAATTACTCCTTATTAGTTAGGAGTGCATGCATCTCCTAATTTCAATAGCGTTATACTTGTATTATATTCTCCATATAATATTCATTTATGCATTGGTATTGATCAATTGACAAATAATATAACATTACCTGATATTTTAAATGGCCACATACATGGTTTAGGTAATATGTATAACATATAATTTGAAATGACATTAAAAAAAAAAAGAAAAAGAAAAAGAAAAAAAAAAGAAGAAGAAGAAGAAGAAAGAAAAGCTAGATGTATGATTACGTAACAAGAAACAAATGAAGTATATGTGAGCGTACAAAAAATTGAAGAGAGAGCGAGGGAGAGCAGGGAATGCTGCTCATTTCTTATAAAGTAATTAACTAGGTTAGCCCCTAGCAAAGGACCAACCTAACTCATCCTTAGGAATAATTAGAGAAAATAATATAATACCACAAATTTATACAATAGAATATGATTGTTGTAATTTATGCTAATCATAAAACATGTCATGTTAAGAATGGTGAAAGGAAATAGAGAGAAAATGATATAATTCAACATTGCATCACAAATGAACATATGATGATACAAACTAAGGAATCTTCTGGCTCGACTGATAGAATCAATCACTAAGCAACATTACAATTATTGTTTGATATTTTTATTTTATTATGATATGGAAAATGGTAATTACATCAAGTTAGTGAAAGCCACCTAATAAAGGCAAAAACAAAAACATTTGACATGAATCGATTGGTACAATGGTCCCATAGGACCCATACGTCAAAAGTATTCAAGTGGCTAATCATTTGGTAGAATTATTCTTCTAAAAAAGTAGTGCTTAAATTTGTGAGGAATCTTGCATAATATATGTAATTTTGTATTATTGTAAATATATTTATATGAGAATCTAGAATAATTCATTTTCTTTTTTATATTCATAAGAAAGGCTAGAATAATGATAATTAATTAGTATGCTAATTAGATTTTGCTTTGATTGGTAACTATAAGTAACATTGTTCTTGCATAAATTTCAGAGTGAAAGTGAAAATTGTTATGAAGTGATCAAAAGGTCATGGACACAAATTGAAGAAACCGCCAAGCAAAACGGAGGGTTGGAAAAAGCTTAGATCTTCGTTCAACATTTGCAAGTAAGATGACTTTCAGAAATATTACTCCCTCCGTCCCTTAATGATAATTCTTTTTGGCCAAATTTTAGTTCCAAAATATTCATCCCATTTGTTTTTTCCAACAACCATTAATATTAATTTTTTTTACCAAAATTCCCTCCAATTTGCAACTATAATTGTGCAAAATTAGCTTCTCCAGGTAAATGTTACATTTTCAAATACTTTTATTACTTTTTCTCTCTACTTTTTTGCATATTCCATGTAAATTTACCTTTTCAACGTACTTTTACTACTTCTTATTTAAGTTTCTTAATTCTCGTGAAATTTCACCAAAAGGGACTATTATTAAGAAACGGAAAGAGTAAATTACGACAAAATGATATCTTGACGAGAAAATCCTCTATTTAATTTATAATTTTGATTATATACAGGAACATTACTATTTCTACAGATGATATTGAAAGTTGGTTGAGTACGGCTTATATTTACACCGCTATGACGGACTATCCTACTCCCTCTAACTTTCTCAATCCCTTACCTGCATTTCCTGTTAAACAGGTAATATTTGTTGACCCTATTTGAAATTGACCATAGACCCAACTTAACAGAAACTTTAGTTCGAACCATATGTTATGTCCTTCTGTCCAACATGACATGTTTGTTGCATAAACTAAATTTTTTTTCTTCTAAATTAATATTATACGGAGTACTCTGTGTTATTTTGGCAGGCTTTCTAATTTATAGACATTGCAGATGTGTAAAGCAATCGACAACCCAGTGTTAGGGAATGATACATTTGCCAAGTTATATGGAGCAGCCAACATTTACTACAATTACTCAGGAAACTTGAATTGCTTTGATATAGCAGGTGATAATGATAAGCATGGTCTTCAAGAATGGACATGGCAGGTTTAGTATTTTTTCCTCTAATTTCTACATTTATAAAATTTTATTTTTTGAGGAATATTTTATAAAGGAAATTTTGACTTTAACCACCTCCAAAAAACCACTTATTGGCTTTTACCACCTATATAAAATAAAAATAAAAATAAAAAATTATTTTACCACCAATAAGATTTCCAAACATTGGATTTCACCACCAACTAACGAATTCCGTCCATGAATCCGTTAGTATGGCCCACCTTTTTGACTTTTTCTCTTCATCTCCCCTGATCTTCCATGTGGTGGGGTTGGTAGCCGGACCGGCGGTGGCTGGGTTTTTTTTTTTATTATTATTTTTTTTTAAATCTCACCCAATAATATGGTGACACGTGTACATGATAGGCCCCACTAACGGAACGGAATCCGTTAGTTGGAGGTGATTGGTGGTAAAAGCCGACTTTCATTTTTTTATGTGGTGGTAAAATAAAACTTTTTTTTATGTAGGTGGTAAAAGCCAATAAGTGGTTTGTTTGGAGGTGGTAAAAGTCAAAATTTCCTTTTATAAACTACTATAACTTAACAGATAATTAGGTCCACCAACATATACTTCGTATACAGTAATAAATAAACATACTCATTCCGTATTTTATTACTTGCTCCATTTCTCTTGGGCACGTATGTCGATGCAAATCTTTTATTAGTAATATCTTTAATTATTATAAGTATAAATTATAACAATTGAAAATTAATAATCTATTCATTGAGACCGTTCCAACAAGTGCCCACAAAATTAAACTATATTTTCCTATGTATAAATCACAAACATTAGTTAAAGTAGGTCAAATTGAAGCACGCTTTGGAGTAGGGATCTAGTTTTGAACCTTTTATCACTTGTTTAAAACAAATGTGCTCAACCATTATACCTTAAGTTCATATACAAGTACACTTTGAATAGGATATGTTTAATATGGTGAAAAAAATGTTGTTTAGATTAGATCTGATTTGACATTAGACATTTGAGTCTATTAATTTTGGTATGACTGATACTGAAATTATTAATGTTTTTAAATACGAACAATCCAATTAATATGATTAGTTGAATTAACTAATCAAATATGTGTCAATTTGCCAAATTTAACTACTAGATCAAAGTATATGGTTGAAGGCTTGTAGCATATGATTTACAACTATTATTTATCTATACTAAATATAAAAAAAAATTAACAAATTTTAATAACTAACATAAAATTGCCATAAGATATTTTTGTAATTTTTCCAAAATTAAAGTGAACATGATAGATTCTACGAGTAATATTATATGCGGTACAAATTCTCTCATATTGTCAATTTGTCATCTTGATTATGGAGGTATATGCGCCGTAGGGCTAAGATAATAGTAGAAAGTAGGGTATAGAATATACTCGTAGATGATAAGGTAACCAATCACATCAAAGATTCCAAATAAAGAGGTAGACAAAGGCTAAGGTATCTTCTCTTTTTTAGTGTAGTTCGATCTGTATCAAATTGGTACATTGGTAGTTAGTTTCACAACCTAAATACCTATACAACTACTATATATTTGGCCTATTTGTACTTTTGTTAAGTTTAGAAATTTGGGCTTCATTCTAGGATTAGGACTTTTGAAAGTAACTACACCACCATTGAAATGAATAATCAGCTAATGTGGTGGGTGGTGGGCTCCTAAAATCATCAACAAAAGTGATTAGGATATGTTGCGCATCTCCGAATAATGGTGATCTTTCTTAGCAAGACTTATACAATATGATAGATCCATTCTCATTAAGAATAGCGTCGATCTACATATTAGCACGTTAGGGATGACAAATGGATAGTAATTTTTCGTGGACTTTATACCGTACTTGTCTTAGTTAGTTAAAGCAATTAGTATGGGTATAGTATAGCTTCGTTGGATATTGGATAGTTGCATCTGACTTGCTCAATTGTCATCTCTATGCATGATCACATTATACATTTAGTAGGAAGTATTATACTCAATGCTCTTAGGTTAACCTTATAACTTGCTTAGAATATTTAGGGTAAACTACCATGATACAAGTGGTCTAATAACTATTTCCTCCGTTCCAATAGTATTGCAACAATTGGACTTTTGCACTATTCATCACTCTTGTTTGAGACCATATAGAATGATTTATACGTTAAGCAAAATATAGTCATGTGAAATTTTGTTAGATTTGTCTCATAAAATATTTTCACAATATCAACTTTTTATAATTTTTACTCTTATTATTATAGTTATTTAATTATAAAATGTGCTTTGGGTGTGTAATTTCATCCTTATTGCAATATTATTAGAACGGATGAAGTAATAATTAGTAAGGCCAATTCCTAGGAAGGGAAGTTTTAGGGAAATATCTCCTACAATGAGTTTGGTGAGAGTTGACCTTAACACGTACTTTAGGTCTAACCTTCTTAAAGTCAGAAAGCTAGACAACTATTCTAAACTCTTATCTCAAGTAATTGAATAATATGTTTTGCCTAGTTTTCATCAATTTTAAAAAATAACATACATTATTTTTTATTGATTAAATTTTTATTATTAATTATATCTAAGAGTTTACCTCTATTAGAATTTTTAACTAATTTTTTATTAGGCTTGTTAATTTTTAATCTTTTTCTTAACTTGTGATTATATTTTTAACTAATAAAAATTTGTAGGGTTATTCTTAAATAACTAGTTTGAAGTGTAAGGCTACCTTTTTACTCATTTATAAAAAAAAAAAATACAAATAAAAAATTCAACCTCTTTGCTTGTTGACTAATTAGACGATTTAGAAGAATCTGCCATAAATAGGTATTTATTTTTTCTATTTCTATCTATGATTAAATGTAAGATATCCACCGTCTTGTATAAAATGTTGCCATTCTCATGAATAAAGTTTGAAGGTCTTTCACAAAAATAAAATAAAATAAAATAATTAAAAGGAAAAAATGATCGTTCTAGGTCCTCAATTCATCGTAACCTCATAAAGTGGGAGATTTTTCGGTTGACATGATGCAAATTTATAAATCATGCAAAGATTGCATGAAATGGGCCAGAATTTTTAGAAAAAGTGTGGGCCCAAAAAATTATCATGCTTATTTATTGTTCATTCATTGTCCAACAGATTACACTGGATGAACTCCGTGTAAACAAATATTTTTTATATTTATGTGATAAAATATTGTTTTATTTGTCATATGTAGTATATCATTTAATATTTTTATTTTAAAATAAATTGAATTTTCACTCATTCGTTATATATTTAGATAAAATTCTTAATCTTAGAAGATAATATTTTATATATAATTAATTTAAACTTTAAAATCTTATTTGCCAATTTTGCTTATATGGCATTTGAATTATTTAATTCTAAAAGTATTTACCAATCTCTTATTTAATTGGTTATAACTAAACTTTATAATCCTACATGACGCGTTTAGAAAATTTTATCCTACGTGGCTCTCTAAAAACTCGGGAAAAAACACCCCTTTATATATACTAGTTTTGTGCCCCGGGCAATTGCCTAGGTTGTTTATGAAAATTTTTATATGTGGCTGGTCATACCATGTGGTAGGGATTACTTGAGTTACTCGGTCATTGGTTACTCGAGCTACCCGATCAGGGGTTACTCGGTCAAAGGTTACTTAAGGGGTTCGGTCAGGGGTTACTCGAGGGGTTACTCAGTCAAAGGTTACTTGAGGGGTTACTCGGTCATGGGTTACTCGAGTTACTCGGTCAGGGATTACTACTTACTTGAGGGTTCGGTTAGGGGTTACTCGGTCTGGAATAACTCAAGTAACCCCTGACCGAGTAACTCGAGTAACCCCGGCCACACGGTGTGGACAGCCACATAGGTTAATCCACCGGTTGTTTATTGAGTTTTAGGATAAACCTTTTGGCTTGAATGTTAAATACGGTCATATAATCACTTTTGATAATGCAGGATATTTAGGCATGCGATATCATACTTAAATTATTTTTACTAAACTGGAAGTACTTTTACAGATTAAAACTTGTTTTTACTAATTCTCTATTATTTTAAATATATTATAAATGTATCTTATTGTAAAGAACTTTTTAAAACGAAATTTTTATGATGGAAATAGAACAGAGTTATAGGATATTTATTAATTTTGTTTATATAAATTATTAGAATTCTATCGATAATAAAACTCTATAAAACAATTTTATCTTAAAAAGCCTATGATTGCTTACTTTTTTTTCGGGCAAAAATTGCTTACTTAGTATCATATGTGTCACAATAATACTTATTTTTCGCCTACGTGGCGCGACACTTAGCGAAAAACTAAAATGCCAAGTGTCGCTATCTCGTGGCCTGTCTGCGAGACCGGCTTTATTTATTAGTGATATGATACTAGTTTTGTGCCCCGGGCGATGCCCAAGTTGTTTATTGAAATTTAGGATAAACTTTTTGGCTTGAATGTTAAATACGGTCATATAATCACTTTTGATAATGAAGGATATTTAGACATGCGATATCATACTTAAATTATTTTTACTAAATTGAAAGTATTTTAACTAAATTAAAATTATTTTTACTCATTAAAACTTTTTTTTTTACTAATTCTCTATTATATTTTAAAATAAAAAAAATATATTATAAAAGGATCTTATTTTAAATAACATTTTAAAACGATTTTTATGGTGAAAATAGATCCGAGTTATTAGATATTTATTAAAAGTTATGATTAATTTTGTATATATGAAATATTTATAGTTTATCGATAATAAAACTCTATGCAACATTTTTATCTTTAAAAATCTATTCAAAATTCGCTTACTTAACATCATATGTGTCACAATAATATCTATTTGTCATCTATGTGGCACAACACTTGGCGAAAAATTGAGATATCAAGTGTCGCTGTCTCGTGATCTGGCTGCGAGACCGGCTTTATTTATTAGTGAAGTGATATGAGATTTTAGTGTCTTTCAACTTTTTTTTTTTTTAACGAATATTGTCTTTCAATTGAAAATTGCACAAATTATTCAAATAATTCAGTAGAACCACCCAATCAAAGCTTGTCTAAGTGATGAAATCAACATAAAGGTTGTGCTGAATGCTGATGATAATGAGAAATTGAGAATGACCATTTATAGAAAGCTACAACTCTATTATTAAAGTAGGAAATTTTTTTATACAATACATACACATGTAACATAAATACTCCACCTTTTACCTCAGAATAGAAACGGCTTTACTACGTGTGCTCAATACACAACTTATGCTTGGAGATTATGTTGACTTTAATACATACAAGAAAAAAGCTAATAAAGTTGCAAATTATGTTGTCTTGTTAGGATATAAAATGGACAGTCATCAACAAATAGACCTCTTAGACGTATAGTACATTTTCCTACTTTATTACTCCGTAGTTCAAATAAATTAGGACCCATTAGATTTTAATCTTGATAGAAGATAAATGTATTTTTATGTCAAGACAATTCCTAAAAATTGATAATTCCTAAAAATTGCATAAGAGGAGTAACTCCTATAATTTTTCATCATAACTAATTTCACTTGTAATTGATTAGCTTTTATAGTAAAACAAACCAAAAGATGATTTTTTTGTCAAAAAAAAGAAAAAAAAAAAAAAAAAAAAAGAGGATTTTGTTGTGCATAATATATTGGCTAAATAACATGTATTTTAACAATTGGGTGAACTTACAGGCAAAATTTGATGCATATCCATTATTTACGTCTTGATGATGTGTAGAGAGGCTATATTGCAACACAAACTTTTATATGTGGCTGACCACACTGTATGGCCAACCATTAATGGGGTTGCTTTGTTAGTGCTATAAAGGTTACACACTCGGTTTGGGGTTACTAAGTCGGTTTGGGGTTACTCGGTCAGGGGTTATTCACTCGGTTAGGAGTTACTCGGTCGGTTAGGGGTTACTCGGTTAAGGGTTACTCACTCGGTCAGAAGTTACTAAGTCGGTCAGGGGTTACTCATCCGATTAGGGGTTACTCACTTGGTCAGGGGTTATTTGGTCGATCAGGGGTTACTCGATCGGTTAAGAGTTACTCACTCGGTCAGGAGTTACTAAGTCGGTCAGGGGTTACTCACTCGGTTAAGGGTTACTTGATCGGTCAGGAGTTACTTGTCGGTTAGGGGTTACTTGCGTGTGTTATTTGACCACACGGTGTGGCCAGCCGCACACAAAAGTTGCTGATTCCATAAATAATAACGAGATTTGATTCTAAGTTAGCATCTATGATGTTCGTTGATATACCTTGGATAAATGGATACTCTGTAATAAGTAATCGGCACAACTCTCATGATACAAGAATAAGCCCAGCACAAATATTAGACACGATGAAGCCCACCAACCACTAGAATTCCAAAGTTCAAAGCTTCAGCCCATTGAGTCTCCTTAGAGGCTAAGATGCCACACAATCCAAAAATGGTGAAGCAAAAAAAGCTCATGTTCCTTTTGTTTTATTTTAGTCGGCTCAATTTAATTTAGTTTGGGTCGTCCATTATTGGATAAATTCAGAGGTGGATCAAGTTATTTCATGGCGATCTAGGTTAGTTTTGCTAAGTCTATCTATCATTCATAAAGTGGACAATATTTTACAAATTGTTGCATAGTACATACTTTTTTTTTTGTTTAAATAGTTAAGACACTTCTTTTTATAATTGTTAATCAAATAAGAGTAATAAAATTACAAATATCTTAACTATTACACTGTACTAAGTAAATTTTTTAAAAATAGTTGAATTAATTTCACATGACTACAATTTTCCTTAAATAATAAATTATCATAGTTAGTCAAAGTAACGTCTGTAAATAGTACATAAGCAAAAGTGTTGCAAATAAAATAAAAAAAAACGAAGTAGAATCTTCCCGTTTGTCACTCTAATCTATATTAATGTTACATTCAGGCATGTACAGAGATGATACTGCCAACAGACGGAAACAACAAAGAGAGCATATTCCCAGCTTCCAGCTACAACTACAGTGAACGAGACTCCTATTGCACCTCTCTGTATGGTGTTCAACCTCGCCCTCACTGGATCACTACTGAATTTGGTGGAACTGTGAGTCTACCACCTTCTACTTATATACTTGGTACATAAAGTACAATAATCTCTTACTCCTTAAATTCCCGTCGTATATATGAAGTATCTGTCAATATGTAGATGATACTCCCTTCGTTCCTAACTTATCAGTAATAATAATAATAATAATTGATTTTTGGTATTTAAAGAGCCACATATAAGGTATAATTGATTGTGGTACATTTTAAGGTATATAAATATAGTCCTTCACTAAACAAAGTTTTACACATGCACCATACAAATGTATGCAGGCTTGTACGGTATCATTAACTATAATATCGAGGAATTTATAATTAAATTTACCAAATTTAAGAAGTGATCGTTATACGCTAGCTCATTGTACGTCGTCACCTCTATTAATGAGTCATTATTATGACTATATAATATAAAATTTGTCATTATTAGTATAGTATAACATTATAAGAATTGTAGCATAAAAATAGTAATAATGTCTATGAATGAAAACTTTGTTGGAAACAGGATATACACAGGGTGTTAAGAAGGTACGGCAGCAACATCCTGTTTTTTAATGGCATCAGAGACCCATGGAGTGGTGGAGGGTACGTCCCTTTCTTTCGCTTTATCATTAATTCATTAGTCATTACTCATACACTTCATGTTATTCTTGACATTCTGAAATATCTAGCTTTTTTAGTTCCATCTTTAATTACCCTTTTTAATAAAATTAATTAGTTTTTTAACTACAGGGAGCCAAGGTATATAACCTGGATCATAGCACAAACTTTTATATTCATATTTAAATTCTTTATGTTTACGAGTCTCGATAAAGATCCTCCCATGTCACAACAACAAATATTATAAACTCGAGTTCAAAAGATTATAATTATCATAACTTGTTTTAACTTATCTTATCTAAATGTATCTGCATTTAGTGAGCAAAAATTAGGCCAGAAACACTATTCGTCATGCATAGGTGATTGAGAGTGTGTCACATGACACCTATATGGGCTATATCTATTTAGAAATATATTTTAAATACATTGGTATAGATTTGTACTATTTATGAAACTATGTTTAAAAAATATAAATTTTCTCCTAATTGTAATTTTTAAATTTAATTTTGGTTGGTGTGGTGGAGTTTTCAACTCCAGAAATATGAAGAGAAAGGTTTCAAAAACCAATTTCTAATACTTTTTCCTTTTTATTTTATTTGTAACAAACATTCATGACACGTACTTTGTGAAAAATATTAGGTAATATAAATGGACAAATTAATCAATATTCCATATAATTTATACACATGATATCTAACCCTTCTCTATTTCTGATGTTAAAACTATTTTGATAAAGTCGCTCGTTTACCTCCGTTACTCTTATCAACTCCTTAATAAAAAAAATGTTCTAAAGTTGTGTTGCATTAAATAAAAAAAAAAAAAAAAAAAGTATGACACTACTCAATCACAACATGAATCGGGCTTACCAGGTCTATCTGTCTAATGTATCAATATACTTGTATACATGTACATTAATAAACATTTGAATCTTAAATGTCTGTTTTTTACTCTTAAGCTGATGAAGCGAATTATTACTACTCTTGATTCAATGGTTGAAATTGGAGCAACCTTAAACATATCTTTAAATAACCAACACTCAACTCCACCAATACTAAAATTTACTTCTCTGCTCCAAACATAATAATTTCATCTCTAACGTCTTTGTGTGTAATTGCAGAGTTTTGAAGAGTATCTCAAACAGTTTGGTGGCCATTATTGCAAAAGAAGGTTGGTAACTTCGTCTTAATTACCATTTAACCATTTTAATATGTTTTTAAATTTAAATTTGATGTAAATTTGTTGACTTTTAGCTCTTTAAAATGCAAATTAATTGTGTAAAGTGAAGGGATGTGACCAGTTCAGATCACTTATGTATAATAATCCGTACGTAATATATATTAAATAAAAACAAGAAAATTAAAAGGATTTTGGCTAAACATAGTAATAATTTACTAAAAGGCCTATAAATTTTTTTATTTTTTATTTTTTATTTTTATTTTTTAAAATGATGAGTCTAAAAAGTGAATATGACAAAACGACTATACATAATTATTCAACGTTATTTTGAATAATTTTACAAATATAAAAATATTACGAGTAATTTTTTTTATAAAATTTTATTAATACTATAATTGCATATATTTATAATTAATCTTGTGCATTAGCAATATCCTGAAACACATAGCAAGCAAGTACAACCCTAAATATTTTATATAAAAATATAATACTTGTATATACTTCGTAATAAATAAAAAAATAAATAATAATGTTAATTATTTATAACATTGGTTTCAAAAAAAAAAAATTACTTATAACATTGATCGACATGTGATTTTATCACAAAATCTAATATCATATATCACTAAATAAAGTCGGTCTCGCAGTCAGGCCACGAGACAGCGACACTTGGCATTTCAGTTTTTCGCCAAGTGTCGCGCCACGTAGGAGATAAATAGGTATTATTGTGACACATATGATAAATGCTAAGTAAGCGATTTTTGGATAATTTTTTAATATAAAATTGTTGTATACAGTTTTATTATAGATAAAATTCTAATATTTCATATATACAAAATTTATCATAACTGTTAATAAATATCCTATAACTCAATTCTTTTTCCATCATCAAATTCGTTTTAAAAGTTCTTTAAAATAAGATCCATTTATAATAGTATTTTTAATAACAAACTTTTATACGTAGCTAGCCAAACCGTGTCACCAACTATTACAAGAGTTTTTCGTTAGTGCTATAGGGGTTACTTAGTCAGTGCTATAGTGGTTACTCAATCAGTGTTATACATAGGGGTTACATAGTCAGTGTTAAAGGTTACTTAGTTAGTATTACGGGGGTTACTCGGTCATTTTTATAGGACTTACTTTGTCCAGATGGTGAGGCTAGCTGCATACAAAGTGCATTGTTATTTAACTTATTTAAAAAATATATTAAAGAATCAGTAAAAAAAAGTTTTAATCAGTCAAAATAATTTTAGTTTGATAAAAATACTTTCAGTTCAGTGCGAATAATTTAAGTTTACTAAAAATAATTTCAAGTCAATAATAACATAGATATCTATTTAAAAACAAAACTACAAAAAATATTTCTAAATATCCTACATTATTAGAATGAATTATTTGACCGCATTTAACATTCAAGTAAAAATGTTATCTTAAAATTTTATGAATCATCTGGGCATCGCCCGAACACAAAACTAGTTATATATAAAGGAGAGTTTTTTCCCAAGATTTTAGAGCGTCACGTAGGATTTTAATTTTTTTAAAAATTATTAGAGCGCCATGTAGAATCAATATTTTTAAAACGCTACAATAGGATTATGCCACGTAAGATTAGTTTTTTTAAAAGCACTACATAGGATTATAATATAAAAAAAACGCCACGTAGAATAAATATTTTTAAAATGCTACAATAGGATTATGCCACGTAAGATTAGTTTTTTTAAAGCGCTACATAAGATTATAATAAATAAAAAAACTCCACGTAGGATAAATATTTTTAAAATGCTACAATAGGATTATGCCACGTAAGATTAGTTTTTTGAAGCGCTACATAGAATTACGATAAAAAATTAGTGACACATAAGACTGTTATTTTATTACCATAAATAAAATAAAATGATTTATTTGGGTGATTAATGGAACCAACATTATGAATATCAATATTATTATTTAGATAAAGGAATATTATTATTTAGATAAAAGTAAAGGGATCAAAGTAAGAAATATTAATTATTGAGCTAGCATATTCAACCTTCAATCAAAAGTTAAAATAAAAAAGACAAAAATGTTGACTCGAAAAAATGGAAAATTATATTGTTTGTAAACATACGATCGGAAATTAGAAATTTTCAAATTTTTTTGTTAAGGAAATTTCAAATTAGAGATAGAGTGTCACATAGGAAAATGTTATATTTTAGCCAATGAAAAAAATGGATTGCAATTTATTTTATCTAAAATTTTATATTAATTATAAAAATAAAATCAGCGCATTTTCTGTGAGGTGGTGAGCTGGTCATATCGTGTGGCCGACTGAGACACACTAAAATATTGGCCGGTAACCCTTGATCGTCCGAGTAACCATTGATTGATTGAGTAATCCTTGACCAACCGAGTAACCCCTGATCAAGTAATCTCAACCACACGCTATAATATTATCTTTTTATATAAGAAATTTCATCTAAATATGAGAAATAAAATTAATAATTCACTTTATAATAAAAAATTTAAGTAGCAAGCAAGCGAAAATCACATAGTTTATCGGATAAATATATTTTTGATAAAATATTTTATTTGAAAAAATACAAACAAACCGTGCATCGCACGGGTTTCATCTAATTTTAAGTAATATAAAGTACGAGCGCATAACATCATTTTATAAAATATATTAAACGCTTATAGTTAAAATTCGAGATTAGAGATACATGCGAATTATATTATAATCATTTTAATTGTTTTGCATTTTTTTTAAACAAAATTAGGTGCCCATCATGTGGACTTGAGATTCTCGACGAAGGAAGATCCAAATTGGTTGAAAGAAGTAAGGAAAACGGAGATTCGCTACATCAATAAGTGGCTTTCTCAATATTACCATGATTTGAATCATATCCATTTAATCCATTAGTGATTACGTATAAAAACACAATTTAATTATTAGTGCCATGTATAAGAAGGATTATCTATTTTTCTCATTACTAAAGGCTTATTTCGTGTACTCTTTCCTTTGGTCAAGATTTATGCCCAAAAATACAAAAAGAATAATAAACAACAACAAATTACTACGTATTATGTAAACACTTATGTTATGCCGAGTAAAATTGTATGGAATCAACAATCATGCAAGAGAGGAAAATTATTAAAGATATGTACTTGTTTTCGTGTTACTCTACATTAAATATTGGAAAAGGTATTGTGTGTGGACTGCCTTACGCATAATTACGTGCGGCAGATAATGCGTATGCTTATGAGATTTAAACACACACAAATATAATTCAAGCCTAATTCTCTATAGGATTCGTCCACCAAGAATTAAACAAGAAGACAAGTAGATTAAGTAAGTTAAAGGCCACGCCACCCCTTAGTTAATCAACTTGAACAAAGCTTAAAGAACTTAATCACCGACTTTAAGGAACGAATGTTTTTATTGCAAAACAAACTAATACTTTGATCTAATAATCTGAAAAATTCTATCTCAAAAGTCATGAAATTACAACTATTTATAGACTAAAAACTAACTAATTCTAAGTGTAATAGGACTAGGACAAGCACCTAGCCTTTAGCTCCAAATAACCCAAATAGAATAGGAAAACTAATTCTACTTAGATTAGGAAACTAGTAGTGAGACTAGTTTGATTTAGTCTATATTTCCTAAAATAAATAAAGTAAATCCTAAATACTTAAACCAAGAAAAACCCTTTCAAGTGAAAGGTAAAAACTTGAAAGCAAAAACTAATTAAATAACATTAAGTAGAGTGAGTAGAGTGATCAGAAACTTGAGCTTGTACTAGACACCAAGTTCCTTTGCTTGAATTGTCCAAGAATCGCCAATTTGTAGCTTCTAATGAGTTAATGTTCAAGTTTAGGTTTTCCTTGTAAATATTTAATAAACTCTCGAAGTTCTCATCAATATCCGGATCATCCTCCTCTTCTTCAAAAGAATTTGTCCTCAAATCTCGAAGTTCAGGGACATAACGAGCCAAATCTCCCACATTAAATGTAGCACTTACACCATAGTCACCGGAAAGATCGAGCTTGAAAGCATTATCATTCACCTTCTCAACAATCTTGAAAGGACCTTCACTTCGAGGCATGAGCTTATTCTTTCTCTTGCTTGGAAACCTTTCTTTCCCTATATGCAACCACACCAAATCGCCAACCTTGAAGTTTTGTGGCTTTCTATGTCGATTTGCTCTCTCTTTGTACATTGAATTTATCTTCTCAATTCTAGCAGAAACTTGAGCATGTAACTTTTGCATCACTTGAACTTTGGTCTTAGCATCATGATTCACCAATTCACCCTTAAGAAAAGGAATTAAATCCAAAGGTAGCCTTAGATTCGTACCATACACAATCTCAAAAGGTGAATGATTAGTAGCATAAGTAGGAGAACGATTATAAGCAAACTCAGCATGAGCAAGTTTAACATCCCAATCCTTTTGAATTTTACTTACTAATCCACGCAACAGTACTCCCAAAGTTCGATTATTAACTTCCGTTTGCCCATCCGTTTGAGGATGATAAGAAGTGTTAAATAAAAGCTTAGTTCCAACTAACTTTCACAAAGACTTCCAAAAGAAACTCATGAATTTTACATCCCTATCACTCATAATTGTTTAGGCATACCATGCAACCGAACAATGTCTTTAAAATAGAGATCAGCTATATGCAATGCATCATCAGTTTTGTGACATGCAACAAAATGAGCCATTTTAGAGAATCTATCAACTACCACCATGATAGCATCTTTACCTCTTTGAGTTTGAGGCAATCCAACTATAAAATCCATGGAGACATCCTCCCAAGGAAACTCAGGAACAGGTAAAGGAGTGTAAAGACCTTGATGGAACACACTCTTCGCCTTTTGACATTAAGCACACCTTGCAATCACAGATTGAATATCCCCTTGCATCTTAGGCCAATAAAAATGCTCTTGTAGAATACTAAGAGTTTTATTGATACCAAAATGCCCTGCAATTCCTCCACCATGAGCTTCTCTCACAATCAACTCACGAATAGAACACCTTGGAACACACAATCGAGTCCCTTTGAAAAGGAAACCATCTTGAGTCACATAGGAACCTACGGCCCCCTTTGCACAATTCTCAAGTATAGGTGCAAAATCTTCATCACTTGCATAATACTCTTTGATCAAATCAAAACTAAGTAAACAAAAATTCAAAACACCAAGTAAAGAATACCTTCTTGACAATGCATCCACAACAATATTTGTCTTCCCCTCTTTGTACTTAGAAGAAAAGTTAAATGATTGTAGAAATTTCACCCACTTAGCATGTCTTAGATTCAATTTTTGTTGTCCATATATGTACTTTAAAGACTCATGATCCGAATGAAGCACAAAATGATTAAGACACAAATAATGACTTCAATGATCTAAAACACGAACAATGGCATATAATTCTTTGTCATAAGTAGAGTAATTCAAACGAGCACCATTCAATTTTTCACTAAAGTAAGCAATAGGTCTCTTCCTTTGAATTAGAACTGCACCAATTCCTACTCCACTTGCATCAGTTTCCACCTCAAATGGACTAGCAAAGTCAGGTAGAGCTAAAATAGGAGCTTCACACAATTTCTTCTTGATTAAGTCAAAGGCATTTGTGCCTCTTTATTCCACTCAAATTTGATTCTTTCTTTCTTCAAACATTCAGTCATAGAATACTAGAAAAGTTTTTCACAAATCTTCTATAGAAAGAAGCTAAACCATGAAAAGAACGTACCTCCAAAGCATTCTTAGGAACCGGCCATGATTTAATTGCTTCTACCTTAGATGGATCAACAGAAACACCATCCTTTGATATTAATTATGTACCCTAGAAAAGTCACGCTTGGGACAAGAAAGTAGCATTTTTCTAGCTTTGCATACAACCTTTGCTTTCTTAGAACTTCAAACACACTTCTTAGATGATTAAGATGATCATGCATATTTTTAGAGTAAATCAAAATATCATCTAAGTAAACCACAACACACTTACCAAGGAAAGGTTTGAGAACTTCATGCATCAATCTCATGAAAGTACTAGGAACATTAGTAAGGCCAAAAGGCATCATCAACCATTCATACAACCCTAACTTAGTCTTGAATGCAGTTTTCCGTTCATTTTCTTCTCTCATTCAAATTTGATGATAACTGATTAGGGGATTTTTATCCACCAATCACCGTCTGACAAGTGGACCAACCAGGTTCCGCCACGGGTCCTTCACGAAGGCCAATAGGAGCCTGCCACGTGTCAATCACAGATACGTCCTCTACGGACCAATCAAGGCACGCCACGTGTCCACCCATGCCAAATGGGAAAACCGGCCATCAAGGCCCAATCCAGTCTAGAGGCCCGATCAGCCCTAGGTTTACCTTAAACCTAGAGAGTGGCACGCTTCTCAAGGCTATAAATACTTAATTAATCCTCATTAGTTAGGCAATCGAGAAATCAAGTAATCAAGCAGAGAAGAACCGGGATATTACGGAACACCAACAACCGGCTAACCTCGCTAACGACGCAGATTACCAACACTAAGCACTCTCACCTAGAGAGATCTTATTACTTTAATTTCCGTATTAATTACTCCTTAATCAGGTACTAACTTGACCGTTGGAGGCGGAGCTCTCAGGAGTCTCCGTTATTTTGCAGGTACAGGCGTCCGGTTCCAGTCTCGGAATTGTAACTCTCCCGCAGGACATCAGAAAACCCCGAAACATTTGGCGCCGTCTGTGGGGAGAGTACTTCAGAGATGGCATCCAAGTCTGTACCGACTCCAGAAGAGAGGCGTCCCCTAGACGACCCTCAAGTTCAGTCGGACCATGATACCGAAAGTGAATTTGAAGTTGAAACTCATACAGCTCCAGACGGGACCCTAAGGGCCCGACGTACCCGTCATACCGAAAGGAGGGAACGGGAGCATCTTCAAACAGGAAGCGAGCCAGCAGGCGCACCGCTTGCTCGGCAACAGCCGACTGATGGGTCTGCTCCCATCACAAGGAACGAACTCATGACCTTCATGAGGGACTTCAAGGGAGAGATTCAAGAGTTGATCAACAAAAAACCGCTTGCTTCAGTCAAAGAGCAGTCGGCCAAGAAACCTTCCACTTCACTGAAGAGGAAGCCAGTTCAAGGGCGAGAGGCGACTCCTCATCCTAAATCCAAGAAGCGGGAGCCACCTGCTCTTGATTTCACAAAATTCCGTTATCCTACGGGAAATAGGAAACCGGTTCGTCATATTCAGGCGGACGGGTCAAAGCAAACGTTCACAGATGCTCGGCTCCTGCTAGAGCAGAAGAAGAGTGACCGATTATCAGAGTCGGCTTCTACTTCAAATTTTCAAGACAGTTTGCGAAATGCCTCGATGAGGCATACTCAGTCGTACCATGAGAGTCAGTCAGGCGGCACCTCCCGTCAGTCCGGCTTTCATAGTGCCCAGGCGGTACCAAACTTACCATTTGTGCCGCAACAACAGTATTTTATGCAGCCACCTCCATTTGGTGGACCTGCAGCTAAAAACGTCCAACCTATGGACTGGCAGCTACGGCTGCTTAGACTTGGTGAACAGCCGTCGGCCTTCTCCAAGGAAATTACTGAAGCCGCTCAACCGGCCAAAGTAAAAAATGTTCTAGTAGGCGCCAATGACGGCACTACTAACCCAGAAGACCATCTGATGGCATTCACCAACCTGATGTACCTTCAAGGGTTGGATGATCCCACTTGGTGCAAGTGTTTCCCAGCGAATCTCAAGGGAATTGCACAGCAATGGTTCGGCAACCTGCCGACTGGTTGTGTAAACAGCTTCAGGACGCTTGCTTACTTATTTGCCTCCAACTTCGCTATGAACATCCCTGCGAAGAAAACGACCCTTGATTTGGGAACAATTCAGCAGGGCGAGAAGGAGGGGCTTCGTTCTTACATCAGGCGGTTCAACCTGATGAGAATACAGATTCAAGGGTTACCGGATGAGGTAGCTTATACTGACTTTTTTAGAGGTCTCAAAGACGGGTCTACCTTCAAATTTGATTTAGTTCGAAAAAGGGTGGCGACTCTTCAAGAGGCCTTGATTGAAGCAGAAGCCTATATACAGGCGACTGATCTGTGTACGATAAAACAGTCGGACGGGAAGAGGTTCGACAAAAGAGAGGGACGACAGAAACAGTCGTCCAACAAAGATGAGAAAAGAAAAGAGGTCTGGGCGGCTGATTCCTCTAAACAGCCGGCTCAGAAAAAGAAAAAAGAATTCAAACCATACTCCCCAAAGTATGTGTTTAACAAGGATAACCAGTTTATCCTAAAAGAAATAAAGGGACGGTTCTCAATTGAGAAGCCGCTCCCCATGAAGGGTTCTGCAAGCAACCGGAACCAAGACAAAATCTGTGCTTATCATGATGACGTTGGTCATCACACCAATGACTGCATCAGTCTCATGCGGTACCTAGACCGCTTGGCTGAGCAAGGTGATCTTGACACTTATGTCAAGAAATCTACGGGGAACACCTCCTCAAAAAAGCAGTCGGCCAAAAAGAATCAACAGGCCGACAGTTCCGATACTGATGATGCAGTCGTCTACACCATTGCAGGCGGCTTCTCAGGAGGCGGCCCCACTATTAGGGGCAACAAAGATAATATAAGGCGGTTAGATGTAAATTCCGTTCACCAAGAACGGCCGTCCAAATATACTTTTCCTGAGATTGTCATCACTGAAGAGGATCTAGGAGGGGTAAGGGGGCCGCATGACGACCCTCTCGTTATTGAATGTAAAGTGGCCAACCAGAGAGTTGGCCGAATCCTCATAGATACCGGGAGCTCCTCAGATCTCATCAGCAGCAAATGTCTGTCAAAACTGAAATATCAGACGGACTGCATACATCCGGCCTCCCACCCTTTAATAGGGTTTGGAGGAGGAGTCGTCCACCCACTGGGACGAGTAGATTTACCCATTCGCCTGGGAGAAAAAGGGGAAGGACGACACATGGTAGTCCGGTTCCTAGTAGTAGAGGAACTCTCGGCCTACAACATGATTCTGGGTCGACCAACCCTGAATAATTCCAAGGCTGTTATAATCCCGTCTCTTATGCTGCTTAAGTTTGAGAGGGATAATGGAACAGTCGGCTCCCTAAGGGGAGATCAGAGGATGGCCCGAGAGTGCTATCTCTCGGATGTCAAGCCCACTGTTATGGCCACTGGGTCAAGTGGAGGAAAAACAGACCTTGACAATGTCAAGGAGAGTGCGTCTGTTCAAGAAACAGGCGACAAAAAGAGAAAGGCGTCCCAGACAGAGTCCGCAAGAAAAGCAAGAAAATAGCAATCATTGGCAGAGGAGCGGCCGGATGAGTTCCGCCCTCAGCCGGCTGGTGAGCATGCGGACCTGATATTAGACGACTCACGTCCTGACCGAACAGTCAAAGTTGGGACGACTGCTCTGAGAAACCTTGGTGACGACTTTCACAACCTGTTGAAAGAATACAAGGACATCTTTGCATTTGAAGTCCATGAAATGCCAGGCATTAGTCCTGATCTGGCGGTACATAAACTTGCTGTGGATCCGAAAAAGAAGCCGGTACGGCAAAAGAAGCGGAACCATGGCGAAGAAAGAAGTCAGGCGGCAGCCGCCGAAGTTAAAAAATTATTTGATGCAGGGTTCATTCGGCAATGTTACTTCCCAGACTGGGTTGCAAATGTGGTGCTTGTTAAAAAGTCGAATGGCACCTGGCGAATGTGTGTAGACTACACAGACTTAAACAAGGTGTGCCCCAAAGACAGTTACCCTCTGCCTAAAATTGATAACCTGGTCGACTCAACAGCCGGCCATGCCTTGATGAGTTTCATGGACGCCTATTCTGGTTTCCATCAAATTCCCTTATGGAAGAAAGATCAGGAGAAGACGGCCTTCGTCACTGATCAGGGGTTATACTGTTACACGGTCATGCCGTTTGGTCTTAAGAATGCCCCGGCTACCTTCCAACGAATGATAAACACAGTGTTCTTTGATCAGATTGGGAGAAACGTCGAGGCATATATTGATGATATGATTGTCAAGACTAAACTTCAGAAAGATCATCTGACGGACCTCCGAGAAACTTTCGCCACACTCAGGCGGCACCATGTCATGCTCAATCCCAAGAAATGTGTATTTGGAGTTGAGTCTGGGAAATTTCTCGGATTCCTTATCAATCAGAGAGGAATAGAAGCGAACCCTGAGAAGGTACAGGCGGTCATTGACATGCAGTCGCCTCGTACCGTCCGAGAGGTTCAGAAGTTAACAGGTTGTCTGGCGGCCTTGGGGAGATTCCTAAGCCGATCAGGCGACAAATGCCTATACTTTTTCCAGGCAATTAAGAAAAAGGCAAGGTTTGAATGGGGGCCGGATGCTGAGGCCGCCTTCCAGAAATTAAAGGTTCACTTGCATTCCTTGCCGAGGCTGGTCAGCCCTTTGCCCAAAGAAGATCTCTACATGTACCTGACCGTCTTTGATCATGCGTTAAGCGATGTGCTCCTTGCTGAAAGGGACGGCTGTCAGCTCCCGGTCTACTTTGTCAGTCACGTACTGAAAAATGCCGAGTTGAGGTATCCCCTAGTGGAGAAATTTGGTCTTGCACTCTTCATGGCTGTTAAAAAATTGAAGCCCTACTTTTTGGCACATGCAGTCGTCGTGTATACCGACCAACCAATCAAACGGCCCCTTACCATCATGGAGTCGTCAGGACGAATGATCAAATGGGCCATAGAAATACAGAGCCTCGAAGTTACTTTCGAGCCTAGAAAAGCAGTGAAGGGGCAAGCCTTTGCTGACTTTATTGTAGAGATGACTCGTCCTCCTGACTCTCAAGTTCCAGACCAAGTCTGGAAGGTATATGTGGACGGAAGCTCTACTTCAAATGGTTGTGGAGCAGGCGTCGTATGTCAATCTCCAGAGGGCGACAGGTTCGAGTATGCTCTACGCTTCAGTTTTCAGGCTTCAAACAATGAGGCAGAATATGAAGCTTTACTAGCCGGGATCCGCATGTGCAAGGCGGCAGGGGCAAGAAAAATAGACGCCTGTTCAGATTCACAATTGATAGTGAGTCAGTACAATGGCGAATACGAAGCAACCCATCCGGCCATGATCAAGTATTTACAGGCGGTCCGACAAGCAGTCGGCTCCCTTGAGGATTTCCATCTGATCCAAGTGCCGAGATCAGAAAAACCAGGCAGATGCACTGTCAAAATTAGCATCATCCGCCTCCTCCGATACTCCTCGAACTGTTTTTTGGGAAGTAATGGAGAAGAGAAGCATCGAGGAAAACCCTATTGGAGTCCTAGACAGAAGCTCAACCTGGATGGATTCAATCAGGGCATATCTGACAAACGGTACACTGCCGGATGATCCTCAACAAGCGGCAACACTGAAAAAACGAGCCTCTTGTTTTGAGATGATACAGGGAGAACTTCACAAGAGGGGGTACCTTCAACCATTCTTAAAGTGTGTTACTCCTGAAAAGGGACGAGAGATACTAGATGATCTTCACTCTGGTTTCTGTGCTTCCCATATAGGTGGTAGGATGCTTGCTCAAAGGGCAAGGCGGCAGGGCTACTTTTGGCCTACTTTGGAAGCAGATGCAATGGAGATGGTGAAAAAATGTGACAAGTGCCAAAGGTTTGGCAAATTAATTCACCGTCCGGCTACTGACCTCACTACCATTCACAGCCCACTACCGTTTTCTAAGTGGGGCATGGACATTCTGGGTCCATATACGCCTGCTACAGGCGGCAGAAGGTATATACTTGTTGCCGTTGACTACTTCACTAAATGGGTAGAGGCGGAGGCTGTAAAGGGAATCAAGACGAAAGATGTAATTTCATTCATTTGGAAAAACGTCATCACTCGGTTCGGGGTTCCCATGTCTATGGTTTTTGATAATGGTCCCCAATTTGAGACGCCTATTCTCAAAAGCTGGTTGGGAGACCAAGGAATTGCACATTACTTTGCATCTGTCGGCCGTCCACAAGCAAACGGCCAGGTAGAAGCCTTTAATAAAATCATCTCAGACGGTCTCAAGAAAAAGATTGAACGAGCAGGCGGCCTATGGGCGGATGAACTACCACATGTTCTCTGGGCCATTAGGACGACTGAAAAAGGGGCGACTGGAGAAACTCCATTCCTCCTAACTTATGGTGCAGAAGCTGTTCTTCCAATAGAACACTACGAGCCGACTCTTCGAGTAATGCTGTATAACGAAGAGGCAAACTGGGAAGCCATGCGCCTGGCATTAGACTCTCTTCCTGAAAAGAGGGGCAATGCTGTTTTGCGCCATGAAATCTATCGCCTGAGAATGACTAGATCATACAACAAAAAAGTACACAGGCGTCCACTCAAAGTAGGGGACTTTGTACTTAGAAAAATGGAAGCAGTAGGTAGGGCTAATGAGTCTGGCAAACTAACTCCCAACTGGGAAGGACCCTACCGAATCTATGAGGAAGTCAGGGACGGTACCTACCGTCTGGAAACACCAGACGGACAACCGTTGCCTCGAACTTGGAATGTAGATAACCTTAAAAAATATTTCTTCTGAGAGATGTAAAGTAAAGAGCTACTTAATAAAGTTTGCACTTACTATTTAATTGTATTACGAGGGGCATGCCGTCTGTACCTTTACAGTCGGCTACTCTCCATTGAGTTTTTCACTCTATCTTCTGAGGGGCATGCCGCCTGTTCCTTTACAGTCGGCTACTCTCCATTGAGTATTTTACTCACAATACTTAGCTAAAAAGATTAGGGCCTGGCCGACCCTGTGCCTAACAGGCGGCTACCCTTCTTTGACTTAGCACCTACGTTCACCAAGAACTTACCAAGGCCACCGGCCGAATGATCAGACCAGGCGCCAAGCCAACTGATCAAATCTACAAAACTAATACGACCTGTCCCAACATCATCGCAGGCGTCCGACGGCATCCCTCCGGATGAAATTCGTCGCAGAGAGCAGCTCCCTTTTGGGTGGAACATTGTTCTATAAACTAATTACACGGCACCTATACGACTGTCCCCAAGGGCAACCACGTAGCCGTTTTTGAGACAAGGATAACTCTATCACTAACCAAACCAGTGGTAGCAGTTGACATCTGAGTCAGATGACCGCCTGTATTACTTGGGATAAATGCAGGGGGTACCTATTGAGTTAATAGCCAACAAACATTGGCGAATCAAGGGGTCTAGCCGGCCTACGCCGCCTGGTACCTCTACTACTCAATCTAGATTGTGACGAAGACTAAGTAACTCCTATGTTAACTTAATAGTCACTCAAACTTAGTATGGAGCCTAAAAGGTATGAGTCGTCCACCTGTTTTTAATAAATAGGGGCTCTCAACCACTACTCTTGCTAGGTTAACAAATTACGAGTTAAAAGCCAACATTGGCAATAAAGGGAAACAACCGGCACCCGCCGCTTGTTATCCTACTTAATTCCTTGACGACTAAGTAATACTATTTACTTGGTCATACCAATTGAATAAATAGTTCGAATACCGATTGAATAAATGGCCGACTGATCGTCTATCCTGGAAACAGACAACCAGTCGTCCAGGGGCATAGGCGGCGTACTTACTATTTGTACCTGTCTTAACGTTCGGCCATACACAACAGTCGGTCTAGTGAACAAAGGGATATTAGATATGGAATACTTAGACAAATTTGAACCAAAACAAAAATTTGATTAAAAATGAGCCGGTCATTAAGGACCAGCAGAATATTCAAAACCCCGGCCCCCTGGCCGGGTAATTACAAAGCAAACGGCACGCAGGCCGTGGAAAAAATACTTAAAGCTTAAGAAGGGGGCAGTTCAGTATCAGCAGCTGCCGCCTGGTCAGCACTCTTCTTGCTGGACTCGGCTTTAGCTGCACCCTCTTTTGATGCCTTACCCCCAAGTGGCACAAGCGCCACAACCGGCTCTTCCTCCTCCAACGCACCTTCCAATGCCTCTTCTTCAGCAGCCGCCAGGATCTGTTGATTATATGTTTCCAAACACTGGCGGTACGTTCTTTCCCAGGAGGCAAAGTCGGCACTGGGGAACAGTCGTTCCCAGGTCATGCGCTGGATTTGAGCGGAGTCTTCCACCATCTCCCGGACGAGCTCTTTCTTCTCTTGCTCGGCCTTTTCCGAGAGCTCTTGGGTAAGACTCTTCTCTTGGTTCACCAGGCGTTCTTTTACGTTGGCCAAAGATTTCTCCATGGCTTCGTAAGAGTGCATTTTTTGGCGAAGAGGTTTCAGCTCGGCCTTAAGGTTTGTGACGGTCGCCTCCAGCTCGTCAACCTTCTTTTGGGCCGCCTCTAACTGAGCCCGAACAGCGGCGGTAGCCTGCGCCTGATAATAAAGAAGATCAATGGTCAGTACTTCATTTTGGGCAATTTGAAACATTGCCTTATCACAGCTGGAGGCGGCCATAGCTTTTGCGGCCTTTACCTCTTTGTTTTTCCGATCAATCGGCTTGCGAAGGCTGTTGACTCGGAGCAGGGCCTAAGTACAAAGAAAAACAGGCGTCAGCTTCCAAACAAAAAAGATAACAGGCGTCCTGGAACTCAAAAACTCAAAAATATGCTAAGTATACCTCAGCAAGGACCCCTGAAATCCCATCAAGGTCAAGGGTGCCGGCACCCCTGACCGCCTCCCTTTCAGATGGAGGAACTACTTTAACCATGGACTTGGCTACCTCAACCAAGTCAAGCCCCTGAGGGCCGGCTGCATTAAGCGAAAGGAAAAAAACAAGTTAGACCTAGTCAAGAAGGAAGCAAGGGTGAGTTTTTACAAGTGAGTGTCCATACTTCTAGGCGGCCCCGCCGGGGTTTTTGAAGAAGTGGCCGGCTGCTTCTCAGCCGCCACAGTTTTCCTGGAAGACCCAGGAGAGCTTGCAACAGTCGTCCTCCGGGCCTTGGGGTCCGGCTGTTGCGAGGAAGAAGCCCTTGGAGTGCCAGACTGAAAACAAAAAGAGTTAGTATATGCATAAGACAACTAAAAGAGGAAGAGTTTTCGAAGCTTACCAAGGGTGCCCCCTTGTTGGGGGAGTCGGCATAAGACTGTTGCATGAGCGAGGCCCGCAACATGGCCGCCGCAGTCTTGGATGCTGTTATTTTACTCATGGCGTCAGCTGCAAGAAATAAACAGCAAAGTTAGTAAAAATCCCAAGTAAACAAAGCGTGAAAAAAACAGAGTATTTGTCAGGCCGGCTACCTCTAGAGCACCGACTGCTGAGGCCACAGGCGGCCAAAAAGTACTCGTCATAGAGCCACTTGAAGCTCGGGACGCAGTTTAGGGGTACTTGCTCTCGTACCCCTGACGTAGGGTTCACCCTAGTCTCTACTTTGAAGAGTCATTTGTCTAGGATCTCTCTTTTAGCCTTTGGGGGAACAGGCGGCATGCTGCGGCCGCCTGCGAGAAGAGGCGGATCCCTATTCCACTTGTTAAAACGTTGGTTCAGCTTCGTGTCTGAACCCTCAATGATAAGGAAGGTGTTCCGCCAATCCTTCCATTTGTTCGCTTTACCTCTCGTCATGAGGTAACCCCTATGGCTTGTTAATTGATACCAGCCGGTACCTCCCGACTTAGGGGTCCGGCTGAGATAGTTCATGTGGGCGAAAGCCTCAAAGCTTGGCTCCACCCCGTACATTTCGCACCCGGCCACATAGCCGAGTACGTTTACCCAAGAGTTGGGGGCTAACTGCCATAACCCCAAATCATACCCATCTAAAATCCGCTGAACAGCCGGATGTAATGGGAAGCGCAGTCCAGCTTTGATGGCCGCCACATAGCAGCCAAAGCAGCCGTCATCATAGCTGGTACCAGCCGGCCAGACGACAGTGTCTTCTGGATCCGGCACGAACAGTAAAAATTCCGGGCCCATTCTGTGGTTGGCAATAAAGCTCGCCACGTTGTCTTGCATGGTTGCGATCCGGCCCCGGGGTACCATGCAGTAGTAGGGGGCGTTTTCCTCTCTGTAAGAGGCGGACGGCTCCGCCCAATTGTCCCCCTTCTCAACTGCGTGAGAAAGTCTCGCCTCTTGTAGGCGGCTATGTTTTTCTTCTGAGCCTGGAGAACTGTGGCCAGAAGAGCTGGACTCGGACTCGTCCTCTGATGAGTCCGAAGAGGACGACTCCTCCCCTCTCCCAGAGGGGCCCGCCTCCTCTCCCTTAGAAGGGGCAGGAGGAAAATTAGACATGTCAACGGTAAGATGGGAAGGGACCACCTTGGCCCCTCTCTCAGAACTGTCGGCTTGGCAGTCGCCTCGTTTCAATTCTACATCTGGCGCCTGGTCAGATGTTTCACTAAGGAGCACCCTTTGGGAGGAGCCGTCTGAGTTTGATATCATAGCAGTCTGTTTCGTTCTGGCCATCACGTTCTGCATAGACACAGATACAGTCGGACTTTGTATAAAGGGCAAAGATGGGTCCAGAAAAGGGCAGGCGGCACTCCTAGTCCTAGATTCAGCCGTCCCCGGTGACCGGCTGATCACTAACTTAGGTCGTGTTGTGTGCTTCCGTGGTGCCATTTCAAAAAATAAAAATAAAATTAAGAGTAAGAGAACTGAGTTACCTGAACGAGTGACGGTTGATGAAGTCCTGGAAGTCCGGTGCAGTCGGCTTGTCAGAACAGGCGGTAGGCAGAAAAGGTCTGAAATGTCAGAGCAAGTTCAGGGGTCCGAATGTTCTCGCAAAGTTCTCAAATGTGAAAATGACCGAAGTCAGCACTTCCTTTTATAGGCAAAGTGAGAAGGCGAAAGGTCGCTTCCAAATTCAAAATTTGGGCGGGAAAAATCTCTCGGCCGTTGCAAGGTGACACCTGTAGCAGGCCGTCGCCTGTCACCGTGCGACACCTGTCACAGGCGACACGTGACCAGTCACGTGCCACCTGTGAGGGGCCAAATGATTAGGGGATTTTTATCCACCAATCACCGTCTGACAAGTGGACCAACCAGGTTCCGCCACGGGTCCTTCACGAAGGCCAATAGGAGCCTGCCACGTGTCAATCACAGATACGTCCTCTACGGACCAATCAAGGCACGCCACGTGTCCACCCATGCCAAATGGGAAAACCGGCCATCAAGGCCCAATCCAGTCTAGAGGCCCGATCAGCCCTAGGTTTACCTTAAACCTAGAGAGTGGCACGCTTCTCAAGGCTATAAATACTTAATTAATCCTCATTAGTTAGGCAATCGAGAAATCAAGTAATCAAGCAGAGAAGAACCGGGATATTACGGAACACCAACAACCGGCTAACCTCGCTAACGACGCAGATTACCAACACTAAGCACTCTCACCTAGAGAGATCTTATTACTTTAATTTCCGTATTAATTACTCCTTAATCAGGTACTAACTTGACCGTTGGAGGCGGAGCTCTCAGGAGTCTCCGTTATTTTGCAGGTACAGGCGTCCGGTTCCAGTCTCGGAATTGTAACTCTCCCGCAGGACATCAGAAAAACCCCGAAACAATAACCACTCATGAGATCAATTTTAG